>NC_134570.1:205903082-206503915 GCF_050947875.1 Dermacentor variabilis | reverse complement strand
TGGTTCATACACGATATGCGATTTTTAGTTGTACTGATGTTTAAGAATTCTTTAATAACCTGCCAGTTTCGTCTGGTATCACTTCCATTTTTTCTAATTTTATTTTCGTAGTAATTACGCTTGACATTTTTTAAAGTGGCTGTTAGAACATTTGAATATGTGTGGAAGCGCAATCACAACGCATTATTGAATGGCTGGACTTTAAGTTTCTTACGAAGATTATCTCTTTCTTTAATGGACCGCAATAAAGAATCACTAATCCAAGGCTTTCTTGGCGAGCTAAACCACCGCGTCACCGTAGTGTTACTTGTACATAAGTTAGAGCATTCAGATATTTTTGCAAAAAAACATTCAAAAGCCCTTTCACCACATTGCTCGTCAAGCACGTCAGCCCAGTCAATTGCACGAATCATACCAGTGAATTTATTAGAATCAAAGAAAGTCCTGACATATTTTGCTGGTTGAGAAGGCGTTACGGAACCTATGCAAAAAAATATAGGGTAATGGTCTGTTACGGCATATTCCACTATTCCAGCTGTGCTAAGATCAGTAGGTATGCTAGACAGTACATGGTCAATTAAAGTATCAGGTCCGCCTATTTCACACCTCGTTGGAGCTGTAATTTGTGAGGAGAGACCGCAGCTAAGATAAGTACGTATGTACTCAGAGCAACATTGACTGTCAGGGCTGATAATGTTGATGTTAATGTCGCCACATATCACAATATCCTTGTTTTCATCAGTGATTGTGTTTAGTAACTGCTCAAATTCTTTACAAAATCCGATGTAAGAGGAAGAAGGTGAGCGATAAATGCATGCAATTATGATGTTACGTTTGGTAGGCAGCTGCAGGTTATTACTCTCTACTTCTAGCCATACTGATTCACAGAGGCAATGACGAAAAAAAAGATCATGGCGACGTTTATATGACAATGAAGATTTTACTAAAATGGCCGAACCGCCACTACGATAACCTTCACGATGACAATATTCAGGAGTGTAACCTTAAAGACCGTATAGATTCCCGTCATGAGATGATAACCACGTTTCAGATAAGCATACGAAAGAGAACGCATGATCAAGACTGCAAAGAAGAGCGATGAGATCATCGTGATGCCTACGAATACTGCGGATGTTCCAATGTATTAAGGATAAAGTGGGTTGTTTTTCCTCAATGAGAGCTTTCGCTTCGTCAAGAGTAAAAACTGAGTCAGCCATGATGAATTAGACGTTAGTGCAAGCAAGGAAGAACTTATTTGAAGATTGACAGATCATTTACACTACATATGCGATGAACACGGCTGTTTTCCGACTTTCTTGCCTTAATGGCACAGTTATCGGTCCATAGAAATTTCCATCCTTTAGACTTCTTGAGCTCTAGCGCCTGCGCAAAAAGCCGCTTATTATCGGGTGTGAGGTGATCATTAACAAAAATGGAAGTGGGTGGTTTATGTGATAGCCCTACTGTAGTTGTTGTGAGTCTTGCTTTACGCGCTTTGGAAGCAAAGTCAGCCTTCTTTGTTCGTGAGCAGAACCGCGCGATAATGTTGGTTCCTTGTTTGGCAGGCACGCGGTGAACAATGTCAATGTCACCAGCAGTGACAGGGCACCCAATCTTGTCACCCAAAGCCTGGATAATTGTTAGGCAGCTTTCTCCTTCAGTCTTTGGAATACCTTTAATTTCTACGTTATTTTGCCTGGAATACTGCTCAAGGTGAGCTACTCGTTGTGAAAGGCTTTTGTTACTATCAATCAAAGACTTGTTATCGTCTCTCAAGGATTTGTTTTCTTGGAGAAGGTTGTCATTTCTTGCCTTCACAGATTCGTACAATTCATTAAACACACTGAGACTTTGACGCATTTCTGCGACTTCAGAACGGAGAATCTCAAGTTCTTTCGCTAACTCGGAATTAGTGGGCATCTTGTAGAATTACGCAGATAAACACAAAAAGCAAAGAGCAGCAGCAGTGGTGGCGGCGGAAACTTATGGGCTACGAGGAAAATTTCAGAAACACTAACCTGCACAAATATGCAGAGAATGGTTAGAAGCGGTTCGCAAGCCGCAACCACTGCTGCCTAAGTGATGATCGCCGTTCCAGGGCAGTCGCTTATAAGGCAGGATCCCTCTGTAGGCGGCGCTGCACGCGATGCGGTGATGACGGTGCTGGGGTCGCCGGCTTTACATGTGTGGGTCTTGATAGGATCGTTGTTACACAGATGGCGCCGGGAATCAGATGCACACGAAATCTGCACAAATATGCAGAGAATGGTTAGAAGCGGTTTGCAAGCCGCAACCACTGCTGCCTAAGTGATGATCGCCGTTCCAGGGCAGTCGCTTATAAGGCAGGATCCCTCTGTAGGCGGCGCTGCACGCGATGCGGTGATGACGGTGCTGGGGTCGCCGGCTTTACATGTGTGGGTCTTGATAGGATCATTGTTACACAGATGGCGCCGGGAATCAGATGCACACGAAATCTGCACAAATATGCAGAGAATGGTTAGAAGCGGTTCGCAAGCCGCAACCACTGCTGCCTAAGTGATGATCGCCGTTCCAGGGCAGTCGCTTATAAGGCAGGATCCCTCTGTAGGCGGCGCTGCACGCGATGCGGTGATGACGGTGCTGGGGTCGCCGGCTTTACACGTGTGGGTCTTGATAGGATCGTTGTTACACAGATGGCGCCGGGAATCACACCGATATGGCAACTTTTTCTTCTCATTTAGTAAGTTTTTTCTTACTTTTGGTCGGATAGGCAGCGATGTAGTGAATATTTATGTTCTGAATTAAATTTTTCTAGAAATCTATACTACTCACTTCATTCAACGTATCTGCTTGATTTACGCATGTGTGAAATTTTTTCTTGCTATTACCATCACTTATTTGACTGTAACTCATTTATATGTATGGCGGTCTGCTGCATTTATATCATTTATTGCTCCGAGCGGCAACTCCTACTTGAGTCATGCACTTGTACCTTTTTCGTATTAAAATCAACAGAGGAGGCAGTCCCGTTAACACGCTCATTCGCAATGATCCAGCAAAATAATGGCTTTGAAAGCGTCTGAGATGCTTTGCCTAGTCTGTCCACAGACGTCTAATTCGGCACGCGCAAAATAATTCGCCGTTCTTGAAGAGTAACGACAGAAAGTTCATGTCGTATGTTTTTTGAATAGATGTCAGCCCAGTAATTACGCTATGGAGCTTCAACTTCTCGAGAACGCAGCATATAATTAATTACGTTACGCTTTGTTGCGACCAATTCAAACATGCACCAAGTGGAGAGTGGTTTCGGATGGGGAAAAGCAAACTATTCACCTCATCGAAACAGGATATGGCATCCTTGTTCTACCTACAGAAACCATTGAAACATGCACAGAAACTATGGTCGGGCTGCCTAAAGTTCAGTTTATCAGCACTCGACGGGAGAACGGAGGAAGCGGGTTCCCCTAATTTCCAGCAGAAAGCCACAATTGGAATGAGAAGTATGGCAGCTTTCTGTGCCATGATCATTTTCTTAAACCATCGTAGAGGGATGACTGGCCCACCGTTTAGTTTGTGATGCCTTGTGACGGCCACCTCGACATTCGGTGAAGGAATATTCTGTTTTCACGTCAAAAGTTAAGCAGCACTTTTGGGGGTTTTGAACAGGCATAGCATAAAAGATGGTGTAATTGTTCGCTTCGATTGAGCCTAATGGAATTCTTGTACCATAATTCCACAACTACCTGAAATGCTCTAAAAGTGAGGCACAACCATTTAATGAAATCAGCATTTCAGCTCTCATTCGACGTAGTAAGATATTTCCTAATTAAGGAAAATTTATATGGTGATATTAGCTAAGTAGTCTAATATGCATTTCAATTTATCATGCAAGTGATGTTCGCCTTTCTGAATTATCCAGCTTAATGACTAGACTAATGGTATCTGCCCCATATGATATTCAAAAAGCTTGTCCTAAAAAAGAAACACCGCGTATAAATGCTGTATGCTACATCCGAAGTTATTGCGAGTCAGCCAATCTGTGGTCTGCATAATCAAAAAATATTATGCAGATCACATGCACTTGTCAGAAACCATGGGAAGCGAAGCTTTTGAGGAGCAGTTAATGAAATGCTGTAGAGAGGTAGACAGCGAAGTCATAAGGGAAAGGCGGGGAGCCTAACCAGGCAGAGCCCGGTAGGCTACACTGCACTGGGGGAAGGGAAAAGGAGATTGGATGAGGAGAAGGAACAGAGAAGTTTACACTTTGCATCGTTACACAGACAAGCGTTCATCGCTGAGTTGGTTACAGGTGGTCATACAAGCGGCTGCATTTCAAAAAACGCAGCAGCGGCTTCCTACCACACAGCAGACGCACGAGGCCACAGGCCCAAAACCTTCTACTCTTTAAAGTGCCTGTGATCAAATTGCCCCAGAGCTTTCCCAAGGGCGCTCCTCCCAACTACGTATGTGGGGCAGTCACATGAGAGATTTTGGTGGTTTTCTCAGCACCACAAATGCTGCAATTGTCACTGTCCGCCATTTCAATTAGGAATGAGTATACGTTTGCAAAATAAACTCCTATTCGCAGGCGGCACAGTAACGTTTCTTCCCGTCGGTTAAAACCTGGGAAAAGTTGCAGTTTCATATGCGAGTCCACAGCATATAGGCGCCATTTGGTCAACTCCGGTGTATTCCATTTTTGTTTTAAGTTATAATATGGGCAAGGCGGCTGAGGTGCCATGCTGCATTCGTTCTCGACAATAGTATCGAGATTCTTTCACATTCTCCGCGTGCCTCACGGGCAAAATTTTGGGCACATTCATTGCCAGGGATTTTTTAGTAAATGCTACAAATTTGCCAATTTCATTCCTGCATCTTTGGAATAAAGGCAACTGGCACGCACATGTGCTTTCGCCCGCCCATGCTACGAAGTATGACAAATAATCATGTAATATTCTAATAGAACAGTTGTGTCATTTACCAATTGAGCAGGTCTATCATGATTTAAGAGAGGATGAGGATGACGTTATAATCTGGAACGGATTGGTCGTTCTTCGCAGAGCTACGTGCGTATGCGCTTGCAAACATTCATTCATTCATTCACACTGTCAGCACATGCCAGGAGAGGAGTTGTGGTTACATTGGTGCCGCCTACAAACTAAACATATTACGTGTTTATGCAGTTCTATAGAAAGCAATGAAGACAGGAAGGTACAACGTATAAACAAATAGAAATAGAGTAAGTCGCATGAGTTACAATTAACAAGTTATTTTGCTATGTAGCTGAACTGGACTGGACTTGAAACCTTTATTATGGTCCTGCAGGACGTTTAGCGCGTTGCGGGCGTCTCCCACGTAGGGAGCGACAGGGAGAACCTGGCTTTCGCTTCGCGGGCCTGCTGGACGGCCGACCGCTGGTCGGTGAGTACTCAGCTTCTGAGGGACTTCTCCCACTTGGTAGAGTCGGGAAGAGGCTTTCTACACACCCAGAGCATGTGCGCGTGAGCCGCTGTGTCACCGCATGAGGCGCACGTGTCGCAGGGGTACGTGCCGGGATAGAAAACGTAATTTGGCGGAGTTCGGGTACATGTGCGTCTGTAGTAAGGGAAGGGTTAGCGCCTTCGGCCTTTTTGGGGTGTAGTGTCGGAAAGATGCGGCGCCCGAGGTAGAAGCGTTTTGTAATTTTGCTATACGTGATGAGCGCGTCCAGGTGGTCCTCTAGCTCGATGAGATGGGGTTGCTCGAATGGAATGCAAATTCAGCAATATTTTTTAAAAACGTGATGCGCCAAACAGGCACAACCGAAAAAGCGCTAACAATAAAACGTATTCTCGGCAGTTTACAGATAATTGATAACAGCCTTTTCAAAAGCTTGTAAATCAAGACAATCTCCTATATATTGTGTCAAGTTGTTGCAATCGTTTATGCCTCGAACCAAGAACGAATGTTTGAATGATTCTGTTCTATAATTAAGCGGTTTAATATGTTTTTGTGCTTTGTTCCCCTGCTACCAGGATTCTGTAATGTGATGTGTTTTTCTAAGTATGCTTTGGAGGCCCCCGCATAATAGGTGAAAAATAAATGTCAGCCAGTTAAGCTGCATTTTCTGCTTGACAGTCATGGGACCAGCTCTGCTTCTAAGTTCGGTGATGGACTATGTTTTAGCGTATGTGTTAAAGATAAAGCTCAAGGCCTTATTTTGTGCGCGCTCACATTTTAGCGTGATATGTTGAGCGTACGGCTCCCACACCTGACTTGCATAATCAGTACAGGAAGTGAAGTCATTTCGTAAGCCATTGTTCTTACCTCTGTGGTAGCGTCGTGAAGCTTTCGTAGTAATAACCAAAGCTAACGCATGGCCTTATTACAAATGTTGTCAACATGCAGCGACCAAAACAAATCATGCGTTAGATGAATCCCTAAAGGGTACTTACATTCCCTACCCTCCGTTCATTCTGATGCGTTTATGTTGAAAGGGAAAATTAACGGACCTTTTTTACGCGTCATATGCATATAAACAGTTTTTGATGCCTTCAGCTCCATTTACGACTGGTCACACCAGAGACCGACTTTTCGTAAATGGTCGTTAAGTTCCTGTTCTTCATTAAGGATGCGTATTCTAGCACACACCATGGTGTCGTCTGCATAATGTTTGATGCCTGTCTGAGGTGAAAAAGCTGCACCCATATCGCTAATACAAATGGCGAAAAGTGAGAGTACCTATAACAATCCCTTGCGGCACACCCGATCGAACAGATTTATTGGTACTGCAAACAAAACTTAATAACAAAAATTTTTCCCTTCCTGACATATGTATATTGTTACCTTGCCAAATTCACATATAAAGATCTATTAATAATATTTACAAGAAAGACTATGATGCATAAACAAGATGACTGCCGCGAGCAATTTTACCTCTACAGTCATATCTTCTGATTGGCGCCGCTCTTGGTTCCGCCGTAACATAACCCTGGCCTGTAAAGGCGCCGTCTCGGCGCCAACTATAAGGGAAGTGAGCTCGCGGCAAAGTAAGGCTTCAGCCGGGACACATGCGCAACGTCCGTGAGGACATGCGGGTGCAGCGGGGCGATCTCGCAGTTCACATGACCAAGATGACGCAATATTGTGTAGGACCCTGTGTAGCGTGGCAGCAGTTCTTCAGACAAGCTGACGCGGCGACATGGTGTCCACAGGGAGACAACGGAGCCATGAGAAAATCGAACGTCTCGATGTCGGCTGTCGTACCAGATCTGCGCGGTCTGAGACTCAGGGAGCTGGGAGCCGGCAATCTGCCGTCCCGTGTGAGCCCGGCCGAAGACGTCTTGAGCATTTTCAGTGGGAACGTTAGTGAGGAAGCAGTGTGTCAAAGGACAAAGAAGGGTGGCGGCCGAACAGATGGTAAAAGGATGAAAAGCGAGCGGTCTCGCGACGGGACAAATAATAAGCGAATGTTATGAAGGGCAACGTGTTGTCCTAATCACTGTTTTCGTCAGAAACTACATAGACAGCATTTCTTTTAACGTGCGATTCATCGAGTCCGTCAGTCCGTTTGTCTCCGGGTGGTAGGCGGTGGAAAGCTTGTACTCGGCAGAACAGGAGCGAAGTAGGTCTTCAACTACTCGGCACAAGAAGGTGCGGCTGCGATGAGAGAAGGAGCTGCCTAGGTGCGCGAAAGAATGGTTCTGAGGGCACATGAATAGGGTGAATGTGTGCAGCGGCTGCACAGTAGGTTTATTCCGGCGGTGACAGAGCGCGCAGGCTGGAGCGTAGTGGTTCACACGGCGGTACAGGCTTGGCCAGTAGAAGCGGCGCCGTATGCAGTCGTAAGTACGCGAATTTCCGAGGTGGCCTGCAGTAGGAGCGTCATGCAATTGCTCAAGAACCAATGTCCAGAGATGGCGTCCTACAAAGAGTAAAATTCTGGTCCTCCAGGGCTTAAGCTGCGAAAGTAGAGAACCTTGTCGCGGAGCACGAACGACGTGAGCGACGTGAGCAACGACGTGAGCTACGAATGACGAGAATTGAGATGATCGATGAGAACACGTAAGCAGTCATCACGCCGTTGTTCAGTGCGCATGTCTTGCAGATCAGCAATGGCCAGGACGCAAGAGTAAGTGTCATGCAGTTCATATTCAGGGTGGTCGACAGGTTGACGGGAGAGGCTGTCGGCATCCTTGTGCAACCGGCGGGGTTTGTATAAAACGGCAAATTAGTATTCTTCGAGCGGTAGCACCTATCTACCCAATCGTCCAGTGGGGTCCTTAAGTGAGGAGAGCCAGGACAATGCGTGGTGACCGGTAACCACGGAAAATGTCCGGCTGTACAAGCAGGGGCGGAATTTGGCAAATACCCGACCTAACGCCAGGCATTTCCGCTCGGTAATTGAAAAATTCATTTCGGCAGCTAACAGGAGGCGGCTGCCGTATGCAATCACACGCTGTGCGTTACGCTTTCATTCAAGAAGTACAGCGCCAATTCCATGGCCACTGGCATCTGTGTGAAGTTCAGTGGCGGCAGAAGGTTCATTATGACCCAACAATGGGGCAGCCGTAAGAGGGCGAAGAAGGCTTTGCTTTGAGCAAGGCCTCATGTGAAAGTAATGTCCATATAAAGTCAGTCGGTAAGTGGGCGAGCAGTTTCGGCGAAACTGTTGATAAAACGACGCAAATACGAGCACAGCCCAACAAAGCTACTTATGTCTCCTGCGGAAGACGAATCAGGAAAGTTCTGAACAGCGCGAATCTTGTTAGGGTCGGGTTGAACGCCAGCGGCACTGACGAGATGGCCAAGAACGGTAATTTGGCGAAGTCCAAAGCGGCACCTGGTTAAGTTCCAATTGCAGGCTAGCGCGTCGAAAGATAGCATGGATAGCCGATAGACTCGTTAGATGACTCGTGAAAGTTGGTGAAAAGACTATGACAATGTCTAGATAATGTAGACATCTGGGCCATTTAAAGCCGCGAAGTAAGGCGTCCATCACTCTTTCAAAGGTTGCCGGGGAATTACAAAGGCCGAACAGCTTAACATTGAATTGGTAGAGGCCTTAAGGTGTTAATAAGGCAGTTTTCTTACGGGCCCATGGCATCTGCCTAGATTTGCCAATAGCCTGATCGGACGTCTATCGATGAGAAGCACGTGGCACCGTGCAAGCCGTCCAAGGCCTCATCAATACGCCGCAGGGGGTAGACGTCTTTGCGTGTGATTTTGTTGAGGTGTCTGTAATCCACACAAAAGCGCCAACTGCCGTCATTCTTGACAACAGGGGACGCCCAAAGACTGCGAGATGGCTCGATAACGCCTTTAATCAACATCTTATCAACTTATCGTAGTATCACTTGTCATTCAGCATGTGTAACACAGTACGGCCCATGGCGTATCGGATTGGCGTCTCCCGTGTAAATAAAATGGGCGACCACACCGGTGTCTTGGCTAAAGGGCGGCCGTCAAGGTCCAAAATATCACGGTAAGTTTCCAAGAGATGGCGGTGGTCAGCAGCTTGTGCCGGAAGAAAATCACGTGTAATCATCTTGCTAAGTTGGTCAGTGAGAGTCGGTGAATCGGAGGTCCCTGTAGATGGCGACGAAATTTTGGCGTCAAGAGCCGATATCTCGCAATCGCTTCCAGGTGATATATCACCAGAAGACGTGCCTCTCGGAATAATCTGAGTTGAGCAGTTAAAATTAGTGAGAGGGCGAAGCCCGATTGCCTGTAACAGTGAACACCGGTATGAGGAACGGCCAAATTTCTTTCAAGTAGTATGTCAGCGATGGGACATAATACATAGATTCCGTCAGGAACAGATGGGAGCGACAGTAGAGTGACGTACGTAGTGGCTTGAGGCACCAGGCGAATACCTTCAGGAGAGCATAACCTTAGATGTGAGACTGGTGGACTGTAGCAGCCATGGGGCAGCTAAAGCTGCATGGCACTAGACGCGTAACCAAAAAGGGCGGAATGGGCTAATAAAAAGTCCAAGCTGAGCATAACATCGTAAGGGCGTTGCTCCAAAACGGCAAACAAAACAGACGCCAGGCGCCCCACAATGTCAATGTGAGCGGTGCAAATACCAAGCACGGTAGGCGTTCCGTCGACGACGCGGCGGGTGCGTGGATGCGACATCATAACACGATGATGTCGCTTCGGTATTCAGTAGTTGCTAAAACTGACGTGTGAAGCACCGGCGTTTCGTTGTTCCAGATGGCATTCTGTAATGATGGCGTCAACAATCGTAACATTCGTGGACACAACTAAGTTGAAGGCATCGCCGGCATTGCCTTTAAGGACGTGGGCAACTTTGTCAGCCTCGGCCATGTTTTCATAGGCTTTCCGGCAGAGAGCTAAAACGTCTTGTATGTAGGTCGCATATGGCTCCGTCGACGTCGGCGCACGCAAGATGTGCGCTTACATTATAGGCTAGCGATCTTTATCTGCCTGAAAACAAATGCCAGTGAGGTAACGAAGAGAGAGAGAGAGTAGGGTCGTTATACGTAACAATATACTTGCTGTTGTATGTTTATTTCTTCTTAGTTATTTTAAATGTACCAGCCACGCATTGGCGAGTCCACCGTTGTGCGTTTGTGTCATTGCATGGAAATGATAATCTTCATCAGCACTTGGCAATCACTTCAAAGTGGCATAAAAGAACCTCGCAGACGCATGTGCTTCTTGCCTAGTCCCCCGTCTATGGACCATAGTAAGGAGATCGTCATCGTCACAAGTGACAAGCGCACACGCTTCTTGGCCGATCTGCCGTTGTGTATCAGTGCCGTAGCATGGAAATAATTCTCATCATCAGCACATGGCAATCATCTCATAGAGCTAGTGGCATCGGTGTGATAGGTGCCACCAGCTTCTTCTCCACACCCCCGTCTATGTGTCGTAGCATGGAAGGCATCATCGTCAAGACGAAGAATAATGGTTGTGTGGCAAATATATCCCCTGAATGGTGTACATTTTATTTATTTATTTATTTATTTATTTATTTATTTATTTATTTATTTATTTATTTATTTATTTATTTATTTATTTGTTATACCCTCAGGGCCAAAGGCATTACAGAGGGGAGTGGGTAATATAGGTTACAAAGACAATAAATACAATACAGTGAATTTTGTTAGGACATAATTTCAACATTCTCCAAAACAAACAAAGGTTGTTAGTGCATCACGAAATCGTTGGTTATCCTCGATGGCTGCAATATCGGGAGGGAGGCGGTTCCATTCGACAGATGTCTGGGGAAGGGATGACTGAAAACAAGCTTTAGTTTTGCATTTTTGGATGCCAACCTTGTGCCGATGATCAGTGCGATGGGAGACGTATTCCGGTGGTGCAATAAGATCGCCATGTAGCGTGACGTGACGATATACCTTGTGGAATAGAGTCAGGCGACTGATTTTCCGACGAGATGTTAAAGATGGGAGAGAAAGGTTAGTTTTCATGGCTGTGATACTTGCAGTACGGTTGTAATTTGAAAAAATGAAGCGAACGGAGATATTTTGTATAAGTTCAAGAGAATATATAAGATTTTCATGCCCAGGGTCCCATATAGATGACGCGTATTCAAGTTTAGGTCTTATTAGTGATTTATAAAGTAGGAGTTTTAAGGACGAAGGAGCAGCAGAGAAGTTGCGACGTAAATACCCTAACATGCGATTAGCGTTATTGGTAACGTATTCAGTATGGGCATTCCATGTTAAGTTTCGTGATATATGTACGCCTAGATATTTATATGATGTGACGGAATCAAGAGGAATGCCATTAAGACAATAAGAAGAAGGGGGAGTGTTAGAGCAGCGAGAAACACGCATGAACTTACATTTGTTAATATTTAATTCCATTTTCCAAGTTTTAGACCAGTTAGAGACCAAATTAAGATCGGTCTGGAGAGTATTAATGTCGTTGAGGTTACATATTTCGCGGAAAATTACACAGTCGTCAGCAAAAAGGTGGCTGGCAGAAGATAGGGTGGACGGAAGGTCATTAATATAAATTAAGAATAGAAGGGGTCCGAGGACGGATCCTTGTGGTACACCAGATAGTACGTTAGTAAGCGGTGAAGTTGTGCCATTAGTGAAAACAAACTGCCTGCGGTTGAGAAGGAAAGATTGAATCCATCTAAAGACATGTGGATCAAGATTAAGATGACTTAATTTATAAAGCAACAATTGATGGCATACTTTGTCAAAAGCTTTCGCGAAATCTAAAAAGATGCAATCCGCGCAAGATGACTGGTCAAGAATGCGATGCAATTTATCAGTGAATGAGAGTCGCCTGATGTATGAATTGTACCAGGGTGCTTGAGGGTTAGAGGTGACGATGCGCTTAGGAATATATTTGTCTGATAGTTGGTGTACCTTCGTTTTGAACAGTAGCCAATTTTCTTCGACAGAGCGGGTATCGAAATTAAGAAGCAAATGATCAATAAATGTACATAGTTCATTATTAATAGCGGCAAAGTTAGCCCGTTTGTAATCTAGGATGGTTTTCTTTATTTTATTCGCTTTAGGACGTGGCGTATTAATGACAAAATTGAGCAGAAGATGATCACTGATACCTGGCAGATATTTTAGATCTGTAGCTAGTTCTGGATTTGTGGTTAGGATTAAATCTAGAGTATTTGCCGTACTTGTTACAGTCCTAGTGACTTGCGTTACCAACTGTGTTAGCGAAAACAATGTATATAGATCTAAGAATTCTTTAGCTTCGGACAAGGGCGGTGATGAATAAGGTGGCTGAGCAATCCACAAGATACTTGGAAAGTTAAAGTCTCCGAGTATAAAGAGTGGTCATGTAGGATAGCGTATGCGAACCAAGTTTAAAGCATCATGGAGTTCATTAGCAAATGTGGACGAATATGATGGAGGGCGGTAGCATACACCAATGATTATTTTCAGATGATCGATGACTACCAAAGCGAAAACTAGCTCCAAGTCGCTGCAGATTTGAATGCATGTAGAAGGAATATCTTTTGAAATGGCAAGCAGAACACAACCGCCACGTCTTGCCGTCCTATCGGAACGATACATCGAGTAAAGATGAGCGTCGTGAAAGATTTCAAAATCAGACACGTGCTTTTGTTGCGGAGTGTACCCGACATTTGTTCCAACATTTGTTGCGGGGTGTACCCATTTGCGCGCTCAACATACGGCACTGTTGTGATCGGCCGTTCGATCCTCCCGCCGAGCCGGGGACTTCGAGCTGGAGCTGAGCCAGCTGAGCGGCCAAGGCGTTTTCAAGAGACACCGACGAGCTACCAACATTCAAGCCCTCTACTTGGCGGCGGACGGCCTGTTGTGATAGGCCGTTTACCTCGCAACGACCTCCGATCACGGCTCGCGCGATTATGGGGAACCGGCCGACGGCCTCGTCAAAATGGCTCTCAAAACGGATGATTTATCGCCAGCGCGGGAGCACCACGGTCAGGAGTGGTTTGGGCAATTAGCAAGGATACGACCACCACATGTAAGCCGCACAAATTGGCACTTTCACGCCGGAGTCGCGGTCTGTCAGTGCAATGATACGGTCCATCACCTGTCAGCCGCCCTAATTGACACGACTACGTCGGGGATGGAGTCTGTGTAGGATCGGAGTCAGCGCACGTACCTTCCCCCTTCCGCTGTTTGTGCCCAAAGATGCGCCTGCGTTTCCGACAAAGCTCGCTTCGGGGCAAAAGGGCAACCGACCTCCGTATTGCTGTCACTCATGTCATCGGTCTCCTGACGTCACATTGGGGGAAGTGACTGAACAATGACCGCGCTGGGCATAAAAGGAGCAACGGACGGCGGGAGTGATCGGCTGCTACAACTTCATCATAAACTTTTTGTGTATTACTTTGAACTTTCTTGTATATATGTAAATATAAACGTGTTGGTCAAACGTCCTGAATACAAGGCCCAGCCTCCCGTTCTCTGACTCCTCCACGAGCAAAGTAATTTCCACACGATCGGACCCCAGTCGCAACAGCATCTACAACACACAACTCCTCATAAGCAAGAGCCGTGTTGCACCACTGAAATAGATTTCGTTTCCGCATCTGTAGCTCTGCGCCTGTGTCATCGGCGCGAAATTGCGTGGCTATGAAAAGACGGTGCCATCACAGAGAAAAAAAAAACCTACGTAAAGAGAGGACGCTCAAGCCGTTTCGCCGCCGGGCAAGTAAGGGTCCGACCACCCGCCAGGCGGCGTAGCGATTTGCGCTTCCAGTTAACCTCAAAAGTAGACAACTTATCACACGTTTACTAGATTAAGTCCACGCATCCAGTTTCCTTAGGTACGTTGATGCTGCGCTGTTCATGTGCCGCTGGTTACGCCCAGCCCACCGCGCTTTTCCACACGCCACCTCCCTCGTGCAGAAAAGTGTTCTGTTTTTTCTGCAGAAATAATCTTGCTGTTCCTTGCGTTAAGAACATGGTTAGCAAGACGTTTGTTATGCTGGGTGTGGGTACTTTGGACGTGTAGCATAGAACTTGAGCCGTGACACACGTTTACAGTACAGCCACCCGTTTGTTTTTTCAACCATTTTTCCGGGAGAGCATTTGCAATATTTACAACGCTTAATTTTCCAAAAGTCACTCGCAGTATACTTCGGTTTAAAGCACGTAACTTGCTATATATGGCTTACCTGAACCATCCCACAAAAGTTTCGTTTGGCGCGGTTCGAGCAGTGTAATGCGCATTTGGGATTGTGTTGTGAAGGATGTTTTCCTCACTGCATGCTGCATGCGCCTGGCTTCGTTCGCAAGTCCCACTTTTATTTCACGCGTAGTCTGTCAGTGCAAAACATTCTCTGCTTGTAGTTTATGTATTTATTAAATGTGTGATCCAGTATGTTTTCTGTGTAATTCCCTGTGCAAACAAGAAAGAAGTTACTTTTTTTGGAACCACTGCTTCCTATTGTGTGCAGCTGAGAAAAGCGGCTCAGAAACGGTAAAAGAATTGCAATAATGAGAGCTCTGATCGCAATATTTTTCCAGTCTGCATGAGCTGATTCACCCTTGCTAGTTCTTTGAGAAGCTTGACGACTTTTCCAGTAAGATATTCGTGATCCGCGAACTTATTACGTCCATTTGGACAGCATGCTTAAAAATGAAATATTAAAGCTCTCGCGCTCCACTAGAGGCGACATATTGAGCATTTGTGCTGCCAAAAGTAAACCAGAATCGAAAGCATTGTTATCGAAACCGAAACCAAAACAGAGATACTCCATGGGTCTAAAATGTCGGAAGGCAAAATTAGCTGTCTTACCAGCCGCTCAGCTCAGGGCGCTCGCGTAAGTGCAGCAGCTCAGCCGCAGGGCCCTACGCCAGTGTCCCATCTTCACCGAAATGTTTCTCTATGACGGCATTGCTGAGCTCTGTTCAAGGTCACTTTTGGACCTACACTCTCGTCGCCTACACGTGCCGACAAAAATATAGTTATTCGTACGTCATTGACTCTCCGAGAATGACGGCCTGACGTTTCTGTGGCATCATTGCGAAGGAAATGACGACCCAGCTGATTTGATGTCGCGAGGGACGTCACTCCCTTGTTTTTCTTGCGTTGACTTTACGGTGGCAAGGTCCCAACTGGATTCATGATCCGCAACTCATTCCTGTTGAGTATACTGAATGGCAGAACAATTTGAAGACGGTAAAAATGCTACAGGAGGCCTCAATGTATCCTTCTGCAGCGTTTGTTTCGAGCACTATAGCCCGCATTAAGAGATGCAGTATCCTGAAAAAACAGTTAAGAGTCATTGGTTGGGTCTACCGTTGTGCTGGAACCGCGTCGTCGAAGCAATCTTCGACTGGTGGATCATTAACCGCACCAGTGCTTCATAACGCGGAACAATACTGGTTGCGAAACATCAAGAAGGGATGTTATCCGATGAAGTGCAAGTGCAGTGCGTAGGTAAAGGCCTACCATCCACCACTCCAGTTCGTCGGTTATATCCATTACTCCACGGAAGTGGTTTACATCATGTCAGTGGTCGTCTGCAGCAGCTCCCTGCCTCCTTAGACGTCAGCCACCCAGTCAAGTTACCAGCAAGGCACGCATTCACCTGTCTCATTGTTTTAGCTACGCATGGGTGCGTACTCACTGGCGGCGTCGAAGCCACGCTTTGCTAGTTTCGAAAGAGGTTTTGGATTGTAAAACAGGACAGCAGACCTTTCAAAGGGTGCTAAGCAGTTGTGTATCTCGCAAAGACCATAAGCCTGTTCCGAGACAGCACCGTTCGCTCCATTGCCGAGGCATAATCCCCAAAGCAAGTTTGTTGACTGCTCGTTTACATTACTGCGTGCCCCTCTATACGCGAGACACAGCTGCTATCAGCAAAACAGCATACATCTTGATCTTCTCGCGGGCTTTCACTCTCTCCGTACATTCAGAATTGATAACCAATATGGCAATGAGCACCACACTTTTGACTTGCTGTCGTTTTCTCTGGCGGCGTGCAATCCCCAACACCATATACTTGGACAATGCACTGTCTTTCCACAGTTGTGCGCCAGTGTTTAAGACCGCTCTGCCGGCTCTCCAAGAATACGCTGCTCAAGTCAAGATTAAAAATTCAGAAAAAGTTTCCTGGGGGGGTGGATGGTGGGAGCGCCTCATGCGGTCGACAAAAAATGCATTGAGACGCTCACTTGGATCCAGTAGTATCAACGACGAGGCCTTCTCTACCGTTCTCTGTTACGTTAAAGCGGTCATAAACAGCACGCCTCTTATTTGTCTTTATGGCAACCCGGATGAACTGCAACCTAAGCTTACTCCATCGCACATCTTGTTCGGAGATTCGCCGTATGCTTTTCGCGAAGAGCCAGCATTCCCGATTGCACGTCATTGACAAGAGCAGACCTCCTCTGCCGCGCGCGCTGTCGCCAGCGTCTGAACGAAGGGAGGGCCACGAAGAAAAAAATTCAACAAGAGTGGACACTCCGCGAAAACACCAAATATCTTACGCCTAGTGTTCGGCACATCCGTTAGCGCACGCGAGTATCCGAAAAACACGAATGTTAAATGGACACACAGGGCAATGCTTTATGTTACAGCGGAGCTGTCTTAGGCTAGTTTTCAGCGTTTCGTGATGTGCGTAGGCAAAAACGATGGCGGCGTCTATAGAGCTAAAATGGCTTAAGTAGAAGGCAAAATCGTATCAGCGTATGTGTCCCAGTTGCGTTTCAGGTGTGCCAAAACCAGTGATGGTTGATGGATGATGGTTTGATGCGCTGTGAGCTACACAAAGAACGACAGCCCGGCCGTTACCTTACCTTACCTGCCTTACCGATGACGGACGAGAGGCTTGAAGTGGAATGTGCCGACGCGTGCGCTGTCAAACGTCAAAGAGGGACCTTGAAGACTCGTTTGGGTGGATCCTCCCGGTGGACCCCAATCCCATCGTAATTGTTGGTGACATTAACGTCGGTGTGTCACGTCCGGACGGAAAGTGATTCTTGGAGTTTCTCTTGGAAAGATTCGGCCTTCAATTCTACACCAAGATGAATATCTCCACGACCCGCCATCGGTGGTGCAATAGACCGAACGTTCGCTGAGAACATCTCTAGTGTCGTCACAGAGCCCATTGCCATCTACCATAGCGGCTATAAGGCCATAAGTATTGGGTTCATGAGGGAAACGTAAACACAAATGAACATAACGACATGCACAATGGTGTTATATTGCTCTGTTGTTTTATTTTATTTTATTTATAGTTCTATACTGCTTCGCTGCACATCCACCTTCACAAAGTGGAATGGCTCTGAAGTCTTTTTTTCTTTCCCACTAATAGAAAAATGTCTGCCTATAAAAGAAGTTACACTTTGGAACCTACTTATCTTGCGTTACCTAGCGACAAGACAATGACGCCCCAGACGCACCAAATGCATGCGTCATGTGCCAGACACGCCACTGAAGCGAGCAAAGCCGGCATCACATGTGAGCGCTTTCCTCTTCACTAAACATTGCCACACTCCCGCAAGCGCTTCGCGTTGATTTTCAGTAGATCTACGTATTTGTAGCCTTTTTCACCAATGTTAAAATGTATGTGTAAGTCCTACTACCGAGACGAGAGCTCCTTGCGTTTTCGGACACCTAATGCAAAAGAATAAATTGACTGATCAGCGAGCCAAATGTGACTTCGAAATTACAATTCGAGGTAATAAAACACATTTCCTACTCTTAACAAGGAGTAAGCGGTCGTTGGCTCACGTTGGTTAAAGATCGATATTTTTTTATATTTACCATAAACCACATCTCCAATCTTAAATCTTCTAGGCTAACTCCAGTGTACTTTGGGGTTGTGTTTATGTACACAGAAGCATAGCGTGCATGTATGCGCTATCGCAGGGCCTTTCTTTTCCTCACGCCACCCGCACCGCCGCTGGCAGAGGGTCATCACGTTGTTGACAAGTGATAACAATCATTTTACTCTATACAGACCAGACAACCAGGCGGAAAGAACACCGGCATACCGCTTTCTTCAGCTCTGATGCCATCGGTATAAGCAAAGGCGCGTTTCCACCGTAGCAGCAGTAGCGCACGCTTACTAAACACTTTTGACCTATTCGGCCGGAGCAGGGATCTGACTTATACCCCTGTCACACGGACGCGGCTAGAGTCCTTTTAACTCCCTTCAACCAAGGACGACTTTATCTCGAGGGAGATGCACGCCGTGTCACACGGCAGTCCTTTAGCAAAGGAAGTTTAAGGAAGTTCCTAGCGAAAGGAGATGGAAGGTCTCCCTTGCAGACTGAAGGAAGTACTCTTGTTCCCAGCTTGCTTGAATTTCGAGTAAAGTAATCACCGTCATTTTTATTAATTTCACTTTTACCAGCAATTACAACGGTTTTTATTGCATATAATATAGTATTTGAGCACTAACAAAGATATTTGACTTGAGCAGCTACATTGGACTCTCGAACCGGGTGCTCTCGGAATGGCTGCTGCGTTTGCCGTGACTGCGCCATTTTTTGTTGTTTTGGTCAACGCGATCGCAGGTCTCGAGCATGCGGAATGAGTGATTCACGTCTTTCCGAAGACTTTTTAGCAATAGATAACGTGTTTCTTTCATGACTGCGTTCGCGAGGTGAACAGCGCCTAATGGGCCCCCAGCGGCAGCTTTCAAAAGCTCGATTATGGGAGGTGAAACTCCCTTTCGGTCCTTTAAGGGAAAGAAGTTTGAAGGAGATCCGAGTTGCCCGTGTGACACGGGTATTAATCGTGCGCACTGGAGCAGTATATACGCTCACCCTCGTCGCCACGCAGTATCGTTTCTGCAGCATCTCTGAGAATTATCGGGCACCCCTCACTGGGCTGCACGAATTGCACTGAAAGTGCTTAAAGCGTGAAAGTTATTCACTCTGTAGTGTGCGGGTGGATCGTTATCGTCTGCAAAAGTGATTGCGCATTGGCCGCGAATTGGACATCGCTTTATAACCCACCGCGCCTCTACCTACCATGTTAGAAAGCTTTAGATTAGAGTTTGTCGCCTTATGTAAGTTCAATGCAAGCACCTGTGCAAACGTAAGAAGGAGGTTAGAAGGCAGGGCGGTTAGAATACATGCTTGCTAATTCATTAGCAAGCATGTGTTGCTAGGACGACGCGCCCCGTTTAGGCATGCGGGCGTCAAATCGCTAAACGTTGTTAGAAATTGGACACACTATGCACTCATAACTAACGATTCAGGTGAGTTTACAGGAAGCGAAAGCTCATTGCAATAGTTCCTGGCGATCAACTAGAGCGAGAGCGTAGCCATGACGAGAATTCACGCTGAAACGAGAGCCACTGGTGCCACCATGTTGGACAACGATAATTCTTTGCGTGCGTAAAAATTACGAACGTTAAGCTCGCCAAATACCGCATGCTATCATAGCGCACGTAAATCACAGAAACCCAATAACGTTCGGAGCATGCGCAGTAATAACAACGCAACTTCTTTACGTACGTAATGCGATTACGTTTGGTTGCAAACGCTAGTCTAAAACTGCCTATAAATTTTTTTTTCGGTGAACTGTCGCTTTAATAGCGTTCACAATGCAAAGTTAAAACCCGTTTTGGTTACGTCATATTGCGCAGCTATCGCTTTAAAATCAACCGTGCTTTAAATTTTCGGTGCGAACCTCCATCATATCTAATAACCCTCGTATTGTAGTGGGAGCCCCGATTGAGTTTCGCTACCCTTAACACAAGCAACAACTTAGCCATACACTCACAGGACAGACAAGGCGACAGCTACCGCTTTGCAAGTTTATAAACATGTGGCACAGGTTTGCACCAGTAATCATTTTTTTAGCTTAAACCATAATCGCAGCTTATGCCACTCTGTATCAGCTCGTTAACTGTTGCTGTGTTTCAGCCAAATTAGATAAAGCCATAAGCGAGAAAAACACCCCCAACCACCACAAAACCGCTGGTAAGAGACAAACAGAACTATTCACTTCAAAAGCTTTTGCATTCATATGGAATAAAGAATGTGCGCTGCATCAAGAAAAAGCTTAGCCGATACAAACAACACGGCAAGTGTCCGCCGCCACGTCCCAGTTGCACCCCCACCGTGGGCTCGTAGTGCGTTGGCCGGCTCCTTGCTGCAGCCTGCACTGTTATTGCTTGACGTGCCCTCTGCGTCACGGCGCGAGGTGAGTTTCTCCACCTCGCCAGAAGCCTACCTAATTCCCATGCGTGCAAGGAGTACATTTTTCATTTCCCCTTCAGCATCATCATTAGCAACATTTAGTAGTCATTAAGGGTGCCTTCCCCGCCACGTCTGAAACAAAATAGCAGACCTTTGCTGGCGCATGCCTTTGGCAGCGGCACTTGATACCAAGTTTGCTGCAACTGTACCAAGTTTGCAGCGGCATTGATTTGGCTTATGCAAACTAGAGGTTTTCCCGCCCAATTAATCCAAACACCAGCAGATTTATTCTCAGTGCGCGTGAATTTGTTCCTAGCAGAACGTCCTTCAAGAACTTTCGAATTCTGAGGCAAGAAAAATTTTGTGAAAATGTTAGGAGATCAGTCGAGAACACTGAAGTGAACGTAAGTACTAGTGGCCACCAGTATTTCCACCATGTCTGCTATATACTCAGAAATATATCTTTAATAAAACTGAATATTAGCAATGGCAATGAATAAAGGAAGAGTACCACTGTCACAATAACCAAAGTGATTCGCGATCACTAGTGAATCAACCCTAGCATCTCTTAGTTATATAATAATGACCATTATTATGGCTTTCATTCGGTCATGGCGCTAAGTTGCTTATAATTACGAGCACATTGAGTAGGACTTACCACAAATGATCACCAATGAGTCGGCATGATCAGTTAACAATCGGAGCCAAAATAATCATGCAATCACATTTTGGTTGATACCAATGACAACTTGCATGAACCACCCGCCGTGGTTGCTCAGTGGCTATGGTGTTAGGCTGCTGAGCACGAAGTTGCGGGATCGAATCCCGGCCACGGCGGCCGCATGTCGATGGGGGCGAAATGCGAAAACACCCGTGTACTTAGATTTAGGTGCACGTTAAAGAACCCCAGGTGGTCGAAATTTCCGGAGTCCCCCACTACGGCGTGCCTCATAATCAGAAAGTGGTTTTGGCACGTAAAACCCCATAATTACATTACTTGAATGAATCAAACTTACGACTCTCATACTGTCACGTAGTAGCGAAGAATTAAAAACTTTGAGGGACGAAACTATAGTTTTCTCGGGCGAACCCGTGCCCTCATAAACAGGCTACATTCCAGGAACGACAGCGACGAACACAGTCGGCGATCGTCGAAAATTTGATCAGTGGGTCAAGTGCGTCGGCTTTTATACATGAGTCATCGAAGGTCCCAGAGTAATTGCTTTTGTCCGCGTGTTTTCCTGAAAGTTCTACACAATTCGCGTTGCACATGCAACCAGATTACACAAACATCGGTGAAAACAGACGGCAGATAGAACCATCGGTAACATTCGAGAAACTTCCGATACATGCAGGCGCGCCCGGCGCTGAGCGATAACATTAGTTGGATGGTGAAAAGGAGTCATGCGAAAAAAGTGAAGTACACCATGTCAATGCCCCCCTCTCAGAAAGCATCATCCCAATGCTACAATCGTGACATGAAAGCGAAAAATAAAAGGAAACCTATTAAACTAAAGCAAGAAGACAAAGTCCAAAGTAACACAGTCCAAGAAAAATAAAAGTCCAAAATTTAGCTATGCAACGTCCCAAAGTGTATTAGCGCTGGCAGCACGGCTTAAGCCGCATAACATGGACAATTTTAGGTCGTGAGCAGCGCCGCTGTGGTAGCGAAATGCCGTCAGGCACGACCTCGTAATTGAGTGCGCCAATGCGTCGCACGATCTTGTATGGTCCGAAATAGTGGCGTAAAAGCTTTTCACTAAGTCGTCGTCGGTGTATCGGGGTCCAAGCCTAAGCACGGTTGCCAGGCTCGTATTCCGCGTATCATCGCTGAAGATTATAGTGCCGGCTGTCAGTCCCTTTCCGAGCCTTGATGCGCAGCCGGGCGAGTTGTCGGGCTTCACCGGCGTGCTGGAAATAGGCGTCGACGTAGAGATTCTCTTCATCGATGACGTGCCGCAGCATGGCGTCGAGAGTCGTCGTTCGTTTCAGTCCGTAAACCAGCTTAAACAGAGTCATTTGAATTGTTTCTTGCACTGCTGGCTGTGTTGTAACCGGACGTTACCTACGGCAGGGCGGCATCCCAGGTCATGTGCTGTCATGACTTGTCTGGCTAAATTCCAGAATTGGTTCGGTGAGCTCTGCTGTAAATGCCGTTCCTCTGTCGGTGATGAGGACTTCCGGGGCGCCATGTCTTAGCAGAATGTTCTCGACAAAGAATTTTGGCACTTCGGCTGCGCCACCTTTCGGCAGGGATTTAGTTCCAGCGAAGCGGGTGAGTTAGTCCGTCACCATGACGATCCACTTACCTCCAGATGTTGACGACAGAAACGGTCCACTAGTCCATCCCCATCAGCTCAAATGGTCGGAAGGAGGCTCGATCGTCTGTAGTAATCCCGCTGGCCTTGTTGGTGGTGTCTTGCGCCGCTGACAGTCTCGGCATGTCTTGACGTAACGGGCGACATCAGTGGTCAGGCGCGGCCAGTAATACTTTTCCTGTTCCCCGATAGCGTCTGGGAGAATCCGAGGTGCCCAGCAGTCGGATTGTCCTGTAAGGCGTGCAGTACTCCTGGACGCAGCGCTGAGGGATCCACAAGAAGGGAGTTGACACGGATCGGTGAGAAGTTTTTCTTTGCGAGTAGTTTGTTTTGAAACGAGAACGAAGACAACCCTCCCTTAAATGCCCTAGGGACAACATTTGTGTTCTCTTCCAAATATACGAAGAGGCTTTTAAGCTCCGGGTCTGCTCGTTGCTGTTCACGAAGTGTTCCGCGCTTATTATTCCAAGGAAGGCGTCGTCATCCTCGTCATCTTGCGGTCGTGGGTCAATGGGGGTGCGTGATAGGTAATAGCATCACAGTGTTTTTGTACAGACTTTTAGGTTACAGTGATGTCACATTCTTGCAGTCTGAGGCTCCACCACGCCAGCTGTTCTGAAGGGTCCTTTATATTCGCTAGCCAACACACGTGATGGTCCCTGACGACGTTAAATAGCCTGCCATATAGGTAGGTAGGCGTATCACAATACGACGCAGTGGTGAGATCAACACCAAACACCTGGTATTGACATTCAATGGCACAAACCTTCCGCAGTCGGTGAAGGTAGCGTTTCTATGATTCCCTGTGCAATCCTACATCCCGAGCCCGTGCAGATGCGTTAAGTGTTAGAGGTACGGCTACGGCACGCAGTCCTTCTGTGGGAGGATGGCATGTGTCTGTTTCGCAGAACATGGCCACCCTACGGAATACTCTGAGCCAAAAATCCAACAAAGAATGCCAACTGCGATGACTCCCACGCCGCTTTCTCCCGATCATGCATTGCATTTATCAAAGAAGAGTAAATAATACAGCTTAAGGTAACATGAAACACCGCTTGTCAATGGACACGTCAAAGAGACGCAACGCTTCAAGGTAGCGCCTACGCCAATGCTGCCCGCCCGGGAGTGGAGCAGCATGTGGCTTCAACGAGATCTCAGCACAGCTTAGCTGATCTGGTCCCGTGCCACCCCTCTCCCCCTTGAGAGGAGCCGTTGGCTGTTCCAAAGAGCCTCTCTCAAGAAGTGAGGCCAGTAACTAAACTCCTCGGCGAAAAAAGGTTGGGAAGAGAACACCACCGCTTACGGAGCCTCCAGTTCATTACAAGGCGTGCGGGAAGTTGTCCCAAGCATTTCAGGCTTCGATGTCACGACCTCAGCTTCTAGTGAAGCAAGGCCAGCAAACCGAGACTCGCTATTTGGTGAACAGGCATCCAACACCTCTGACGAGGTCATGGACCCCACTCCAAGCACCTCTGAGGGCGTGCCGGCAAAGAAAGAACACCAGCGCGCATAACAGCGCACAGGAAAGACGTAACTTAACCTAGAAATCTGCTCTTAACAGAGCACACCTCCCTACCTGGTTTACCCATGACGACACAAATTATGCAGTGGAACGTCAGGGGTTTACTACATAGCCTGGATGACCTAAATGAAATACTCTCGGAATTCAAACCCAATGTGCTCTGTGTGCAAGACTTGCTTATATACACTAATACCATGAACTTCCTAAAACAATTTCTACTATTTAGGAAACAACGCGAAGGCGCTCATGCGTCTTCAAATGGCGTTACAATAGTAGTTCAAAAGACGGTTGCATGTCAAAACGTAAAACTTAAAACAAACCTAGAAGCCATTGCTATCTTAGCCATGCTCTTCAATAGGCTCATAATGGTCTGTTCGCTCTAGATCCACGAATAACGTCTTGATAGCGTGCAATTGGAAAATTTAATACGAACTTCCAGAGCCATATATACTGGTCAGGAATATGAACGCTCACAGCCCGCTGTTAGGCGACTTGATGCAAGAGGATGTCTCATGGAAAAGTTCGTTACGTCATCAGGAGCTTCCCTGTAATATAAAATGATGCAACTTATTTCAACACAGCACACAAGACATTCCGCCATAGATTGAGCAATACGGTATCAGTTGCACTCATACCGTATTTAGAATCGAAAATGATAAAAAATCCATATAATAGCCGCCATTTCCCAGTGGCGCTACAGACAATTCAACATTATCCTGCTGACTTTCCGAAAAAGTGGGAGAGAGAGAGAATGAAGAGGAAAGGCAGGGAGGTTAACCAGATATGAGTCTCCGGTTTGCTACCCTACACTGGGGATGGGGGATAGGGGTTGGAAAGATGACAGAGAGGAAAACGCAAAAAAAAACGCACGCGCACACATGGAGACACACGCACAAAAGGCGTTCCAGTTAAAGTCGTTCACACAGGCCGGTAGATCGCAAGAAGCGCAAAAGCGCTTGCACGGCCTTCTTCTGTGACGGTAGGTCCTTTCGATGTTGCAGAATTCTTTTTTCGGATAGCGGTTGGTCGTCCAGTTGGTCAAGTTCGTGGCTAAGGCATGCCCTCTGTGGACTGTACTGCGGGCAGGCGCACAAAATATGGCCAATTGATTCTTCATGGCCGCAGTGGTCACAGGTTGGGGTGGCGGTCATCCCTATGCGGAAGGCATAGGCTTTAGTAAAGGCAACGCCCAACCAAAGTCGATATAAAAGTGTGGCGTCTCTACGGCGAAGCTGTGATGGCGCTCGAAGACTTAATGTTGGATCAAGTGAGTACAGTCGCGGATTTCTTAAATGTGGCTCATTCCATTGCGAAGCGGTGCACTGCCGAGCAAGTAGGCGGAGCTTCCGTGCCGCGTCAGTTCTAGAAAGAGGAATTGGGACGTGGTGCTCCTCAGTATAGGCTGAGCGGGCAGCGTGATCCGCCCGTTCATTGCCGATAATGCCGGAGTGACTTGGAAGCCACTGAAAGGTTATTTCGTGGCCTGCATCACTTATATGGTGTAATGTCTCTGTAATATGGAATATTAGTTGTTCGTGCGGTCCGCGTCGTAAAGGTGACAGTAGAGACTGCAGTGCCGCCTTCGAATCGCAGAATATTGTCCATTTGTGTGGCGGTTCATCACCAATGTGATGAAGAGCACTAAAGAGCGCTGCGAGCTCTGCTGCCGTCGATGTTGTCGCGTGGGTCGTCTTAAACTTGATTGTTGTAGCTTTCGCTGGTATGACGAGTGCCGCCGCGGAGCTGCTTGGAAGGACAGATCCATCAGTGTAAATATGCGTAGAGTCACGGTAGTTCTCGTACAAATATAGTAGCGTGAACTGTCTAAGGGCTGGTGATGACAGGTCAGCTTTTTTCGAGATGCCAGGTATTGCGAGGTTGATTTTTGGCTGAGCGAGGCACCATGGAGGGATCGAAGGTCTCGCAGCCGGAGTGAAACAAGCTGGCAATGATTCATCATATGCAGTTATCGTTTGGCTGAAAGATGTGTGTGGCCTGTCCGCTGGTAGAGAGGCTAAATGGTGACGAGGAGTCCTGGCTAGATGCCTTATATGGGTCCTGAGTACTTCAATTTCAATGTGGGTCTTGACAAGGTGGTCTCTAGCGATTGCTATCGTAGCCACTGTTGAAGCACTCTGAGGCAGGCCTAGACAGATCCGGAGCACTTGACCCTGAAGACTTTGTATTGTGCGTAGATTCGTTTTGCCTGTGTTGTTTATTGCTGGCAAGCTGTATCGCAGAAATCCCAGAAAAAGCACCCTGTACAGTTGTAACATGGCACTAGGCGACATTCCCCAGGTCTTGCCAGCGAAAAACTTGAACAGGTGGCAGATGCCTGTCAACCGTTTTTTCACCTAAGATATGTGTGGGCTCCATGACAAGTCCCTGTCGATTATGACACCTAGAAACTTGTGCGATCGGACCCGTCGTATTATTTGGCCATTTATCGTTACACTGTAGTTTGCCATGGGTTTGCGCGTAAATGGCACTAGTGCGCATTTCTCGGAGGAAATTTCCAGGCCTCGATTACGGAGGTAGATAGCAGTTTGTGTCGCGGCTTTCTGAATTCTCGCTCGCAGCTGTAGGCGTGTTACTGCAGATGTCCATATGCAGATGTCATCTGCGTACATTGATAGCCTGACTGTGGTTGGCACGTGCTCAAGTAGAGCAATTAGTGTTAGATTAAATAACACGGGGCTAAGAACACCACCCTGGGGGACGCCGCGGTAGCTATAATGTAGGGAAGTATGGCCTTCCTCGGTGCTTACAAAGAAGGATCGCATGGATAGATAGCTCCGTATCCATTGAAACATCCGACCACCCACTCCTACCTCTGCGAGAGCAGAGAGGATGGCTTCATGCGTAACGTTGTCATACGCCCCTTTAACGTCTAGGAATAAGGATGCGCAGAGACGCTTACGGTGTTTCTCATGTTGAATGTAGGTCACCAGGTCGACGACGTTATCGATCGATGATCGACCGCGTCGGAAGCCCGCCATGGCATCTGGGTAGGTGTTGTGGTACTCCAAGTACCACTCCAGGCGTCCTAGGACCATCCTCTCCATTACTTTGCCCACACAGCTCGCCAAAGCGATCGGGCGATATGATGAGAGCTCCAACGGCGACTTGCCAGGCTTCAGCAGTGGAACAAGGCGACTTGTTTTCCAGGTTGTTGGTAGCGTGCCATTTCTCCAAGATTCATTGTACACCTCAAGAAGAACCCCTCTCGCTCGCTCCCCCAGGTGACACAGAGCTCGGTAGGAAATTCCGTCAGGTCCTGGCGCTGATGTGCGGCTACACAAAGCTAATGCTGCCTTAAGTTCGTGGATCGAGAATGGTAGATCCAACCGATGATCACGTGGTGGCGGACAGCTGCTCGAAGGCGATGGAATGTTGGTAGCTGTGAGTTGGCCGGATAATCTGGCGCAGAAATCCTCTGCCACGTCAAGCTCCGATCTCTTTTGAGAGAGGGCAAGTGCCTTGAATGGGAATCGCTGTACGGGAAGTGTCCGCAGTCCGCGCACCGTTCTCCATAGTTGCGATAAAGGCTTGCGTGGATCTAGCGACTCACAGAAAGCAGCCCAACGTTGCGATTCGAGCTTGTCTAACCGGCGCTGTATCTTCTTTTGCGTGCGCCTGGCGGTCCGCAGATCGTCCATTGTTTTCGTACGTCGGTATCTTCGTTCAGCACGTCGTCGGATTGCTCGAAGTCGTTCTAGTTCCACATCAAAATCATTAAGTTTCGAGGAGCATGTTAGGGTACGCATAGTGTCTTGCACCACGCTCTTGATTGCCTCTTCCAAGTCGAAAGATGGAGTGGCGTCGCAGTGTTCTTCCATAATAGACTGAAATTTAGGCCAGTCCACTCTTTGGATCGTATCCCGTATTTTGGAAGCGGTCAATCCTCTGATCTTGATGTACGTGGGGATATGGTCGCTTCCGTGCGTCTCTATGTCCGCAAACCACCCTGCACGTCTGACTAGGCTTCGTGAGACGAAAGCCAAGTCAAGACAGCTGCTGTACGTGGAGCCACGTAAGAACGTAGGACTTCCATCATTCAGCAGCCAAAGTTCATTACTGGAGGCGAAAGATACCAGAGCTCTGCCTCTTGCGTTGATGATCGGACTTCCCCAAAGTGTATGATGGGCGTTGAAATCTCCAGTGATGACCCAGGGATCGGAAGTTGAGGAAAGAATGTCTCGTAGTCTTTTGCAATCAAATCGACTTGACGGAGATAGGTAGGCGCCTACAAAAGTGAAGGCCAGATTCTTTTTCCTTACGTTTAGGCATATATATTGATTACTGTCATTAGGTGGTACAGGCTGATGAGTGTAGGTGAGGTCACGGCGAATAAACACCAAAACCTTACTGTTTTCATAAACAGCTGACGACATAAATGATTCATATCCAGAAAGCCTGATTTTGTTCGATAAGTTCGGCTCGCAAATGACGATAATGGGAAACATATTGGCGAACACGAAGCGACGGAAATCCGAAAGGCGCGCTCTGAGTCCGCGGGCATTCCACTGAAAAATAGCTGCTTGTCGGACCTCTTCCCTAAAAGACCGTGGCTGTGGGGCCATGATCTACTCAAGGGTGGCAAGCACCGGACTCAGAGCGTCCAGTACTTGAAGCGCACTTCTGGCAGACGGTGTGTGCATGTTGCTTAGCAGCACGCGAATGGCATTCATTAAAGGCCTAATAAGTGCTATCACTTGCTCATCTGTTTTCCGCGACTCCTCGGATACAGCACCTTGCTGTACTGGGGGCGGCTTCTTCTGCGGCTCTTCTGGCGGTCGTGTACGCGGAAGGGGCGGCCATTCCTTTGTGGAGAGAGATCTGGCAGTTTGCTCCCTTCCAACATTGGTGTTCGGAGTGCTGGAAACGTCCGCTGATGATGATGCTTGACGAGGGGACTTTTCCTGAAAGCTTGACGCTTTCCGCCCTGAAGACCGTCGTCGGTGACGTCGTCTTCGCCGTACTTTCACAGCGGCCTCTTTGTGGGTAGAGTTGTCTCTCACCATTTGTTTAAGAATGGTGATCTCTTTCTTGATCTGGGGACACTCTTTGGAAGAGGCGCAGTGATCACCTGGACAGTTAGGACACTTGAACGTGGTTGCGCTGCAGTTGTCTTCTGAGTGAGGTTCGGCACATCGAGGGCACACGGCCGAATTTCTGCAAACACCCTTCACATGTCCAATCTTCTGACAATTGAAGCATTGCAATGGTCTTGGAATAAATGGTCGAACCTGGTGGCGAAAGTGGCCGACCTTCACGTAGGGTGGAAGGCAGTCGCCTTTGAAGGTTATCCTCACACAACGTGTGTTGCCGAGGCGACCAACATGCACAATCACGTTGTGTTCGCTTGCTGGTTTTATGAGAATTGGGAGGTCTGCATTGGATATTTCATTGTCAATGTCATAGACGACTCCTGTTATTGTGGCACCATTCGTTGGCATGATGGATCGGACCTTGATGTTTCCCAGCTGCGTTACATGTTGTAGTATGGTCAGTGCACTCGGGTTCATCACATCGATTGCCAGGATGTTTCGCCGAGTATTTATCCTAACATCCTTGATCTCATTTGGCACGGTGTTTTCTAGATACACGGAGAGTGCTTGCCTGTTGAGGACGCGCAGGTTGTCCGTAGCGTTCTGTGGCACAAACAGGATGGAGTGAGGCCATCGCTGAGGAGCTGTTTTCACAGTGTTCGAGCTGGACGCCGAAGATGAGTTGATAATTCTTCGTTTGGCCTTGCGGTACTGGACAAGTCGAAAGCTGTCTTCCGAGGACTCGTCACCTGATGCGCAGTACAGCTCTGTGTCCTCGCTACCACTCGACGTATTTCCTCGCTTCCTCGAACCGATGTCCGCGGGTGAACGGGAACCGGGAGGATCCTCGGGGTGTTGTACATCCATCACCGCGATGGAGGGGGCGGTAGACCCCACAGGTGCAGTAAGAAGTCCAGAAAAACACAGAGACGGGCGAGATGTGTTCCGCAAGAGAAGCACTTCGTCTTCTTCCTCCCCGAAAAAGTGGAATTTGCACACAGATAACTGGGCTAAATTTAAAGAACTTTTCTCCATATCATTTGACGCAACTAGCCATTCGGGGGCGGCAGAAATGTTTACATATGTCACCGAGCACATCCTTCATTGCCATTTGTTGGGCGTGTTGGTAAATTGAATGCATATTTAGCGCCAGCAAACAAGGACGGAAGGGAGCGCATTGTGTTGTCGTCTCCCTTCCGTCCTTGTTTGCTGGCGCTAAATATACATCCTTCATGCCCCACAAGAATCAATTCCTGAGTCTTCTAGACGGAAACCTTGGTCAAAGCCTGGCTGAAACTCCAATTGTCAAGAACGAAACGAGAAACGAAACAAAGCTTGGAGTGTATTCTCCCGCAACCCTACAACGGGCAACTTAATTGCCTTTAAGCCAAACGGCTGCCGTACCCACCGCATTCTGAAAAGAACGAGCGGCACAAAATATATCTGATCTGTGAACCCTTACACAGACGCAAAAAGTCTATAAAATGGCGAGGAGGCTCAAAAGGAATACATTTAACCCTCTTCCACTTGTTAAAGCACTCGGAAACACATTGGAACAACAAGCCGGTACATTAGGGAAACACTTTGAGTATGCATATAGCTCACAGGTATGCACGCAAAATTTCTCAAGGTAAGAAAAGGTCGAGGAGTGAAATGGAATATATACTTGGAAGGCGACTCCAAAGGCTTGCAACCAACCTTTTTCTATGCAGGAACTAAACGTTTCTCTAGACTCGTGCAAAAATCCTGCACCTACGGTGGCTAGAATAACACATGGTATGATTAAATTTGTGACCTGAAAGTATGTTAGAATACTTGCTTGGATCGTTTAATACCCTTTATGCTACAGGCAGCCTCCCCTCTACGTGAAAAGAAGCCGTAGTTATTCCGATCCTGAAACCAGGAAAACACCCTACTTTCGTAATAAATTATAGACCGATGGCTTTGACGAGCTGCTTGTGCAAAGTATTTGAAAAAATGATCAATCGCCGTTTTGCATTTTTGCTAGAACACAATGGCACACTAAATCAGTAACAAACAGGTTTTCGATTCGGAAGAAGTACAACTGGTAGCCGTGTCGTTCTTTAGTGATATATTCGCGATGCGTTTCTGCACAAGCAATATTTCCTATCAGTATGTTTTGATCTTGAGAAGGCATATGACACGACCCGGCATTACGCTATACTTCGGGATCTGTCAACGTACGGGGTGTGTGGTAATATGTTCAACGTAATTCGTGATTACCCACGAGAAATACAATTTCACGTCAGGTTTGGTAAATAATTCTCAAAAATATTCACGCAGGAAACGGAGTCTCACAAGGAGGCATTTTAAGCTGTACTCTTGTTCTAGTGAAAATGATCTCTTTCCGTACCACATTTCCAACAAGAATCTCCTACGCAGTCTACGTCGACCACATTGAGATAAGTTTTAGGCAATGCGATTTCAATATCGGTCAACGCCCAGTACCGGTATGTGTAAACCACTTTTGTAGGTGAGCGAATGAGAACGACTTCACTTTTAATAATAAAAAGAAAACTGCATGTGTTCATTTTCAAAGCTGCTATGGGTAGTTGCTAGAACACGTATTCAAATTAATAGGCGAGCACGTGCTATACAAAGTGAGCATAAGTGTTTGCGCTTTATTTCTGATAGCAAGATAAGCTTCTCACCACATATTACGGAAGCAAAGAGCACAGGTCTGAAAACTATGAACTATTTTAAAATTTATCTCACTGTTCGTGGGGAATTTATACAAAATGTCTCATGTCTCATTTCAGTAGTCTTTCGAGAAGCCGTTTACACTATGGATGTGTTGTATACCAATCAGCATCAAAAAGCGCTCTGAACATGCTCGACCCTGCATACAGTCTCGGCAGTCGGCTCGCCAAAGGAGCCTTCCGCACCAGCCCGATAACAAACCTTTATGTTGGGTCAGGCCAATGGCCACTCAAGTACCAACACATATATGGCAGTCTTGATTATGCATTGAAGTTTCTTCTTTCCGTGAACATCTGTATAGGGAAATAATAAATGATACATCATCCCAGCATCTTTTCAGTCACCGGCCATATACACCTACTTTAGAAGACCAGTACAGATTTGTTCAAATAATATCACCGCAATTATTTCATCTAACTCCGGTCAACAATAAATACAAAGTCCATTGCATTCTTTGGCCTAGATGAACACCGAAGATGGCCTGGTGCTATAAAACATCATCAATTATTAAAAATTTTAACCAGTGGAATGAAACCAAACTCGACCTACATCTAGAGGGAGCCCTAGAGCGTATGCCACTAGAGTGCAATTGGCAGAATAGTTATTCCTGCACAGCTATCACGATTATACAAATCACCCCCTGCATTTTAAACGGGTCTACAAGAAGAAAGCGGTCACGCAAAGAAATTCCAGTCAGCAAAATTAAACCAGACGCGACATATAGCGTGATATTATTGTCGACATTCAACGCCTACAATGCGAAATGAGAAATACAATGGCGAAAAACGAGAAATTGGTTGGCAATTGGATTTTAATAATACTTCCCAAAGAATTATACCAACCGCATCGCCCCAAGGTCGGCTCCGCTGTAGCAGTCGATGTTTCGGATTCCTGGACTTGATTCTCGACGACCATGAAGTCAGCGCTCTTGTGGACGCAGAAGCCGACTACTCCGTCACCAGTAAATCATTCGCTGCTCAATGGAATTAAAGTCCAGACAGCATAGGACGGCTCTCGAATTTGGGCACCTGGAGAACATCTGATACAGCCGACTGGAATATGCCCCTCAAGAGTTGCAGCTCACAACCGGACTTGCCCTGCGACGTTTCTTATCATGCAGCGATGCTCACAGCACGTTATGCTCCGCATGACCTTCCTGAACCAACATAGTGTGATCATGGACCTGAAGCCCGAGTCCATGACGCTATCCGAAGACAAATCGATACCGCCGTAGAATTCTTTGAGATACCATGTGCTGAGTGCGCTCGAATATCAAGTCAGTGCCACGCCTCGCTCCAGTATCATTATTTCCGTCGGCACCCAAACTCCTGCAGACGCATAAGGCGTCGTCGTGGTTGAATATAGTGAGCTTCTGAGTGCAATGACGAGAGAACTAAGGAAATGAAAGCAACATGCTGGCTGGAAAGGAACAAGGAAACGAAAATATCGTGGAACAGGGCGATACCGGAAACGATCGATGAACAACAGAAAGCATCAACAGAACATACGCTGGCAACAAAGGCGCAGTTGCCGCTGGATACCGCAGCAAAAAAAAAGTATATACGCCATGAAAAAAAATATATGGTCCAAATGCTGGTTCAAGCAAAGACAAAAATTTTTAAAAGTTTAAAGTGAACGTGGGTTATCGGAAATGCGTAAGAAAAAGAAGGCCGCGCCTTGAATATTTTAGGACCCCATAAACTTGTTAGATAGGAATTATGGAACAAAAGACAACGCATCCTAGACAAAGATGAAAACAAGCTGGAAGAGGAAACGGCATTAAATTACATCCGAAAAATAACAGCCGAATCATTTCAAGGCAATCACGAAGTGGCTTCTGAGAAAAAAAATAGCATGAATGAGAACCAAATGCAAAAGAGCTGGTGCGGAGAAATTTCAACAGGAAGAAAGTCGCAGAGCAAATTCCTAAGCGCTCAGGTTCAAGGTTATACAGGCTCCCTTTAGGCTGATGAATGATGTAGGACCGAAAAGCAAGGCGGACCAACTTAAAGCAGTACAAAAAATTACAAGAAAGGTGAATACCAGACACTTGGTGACAAAGTAGAATGAATTTTATTTATAAAGGTAAGAAGGACAAAGACAGAACTCACTGATATTACATCTGTATATAACATTGGTAATGTACAGGTTAGAAGTGCAGGCAAATTAATTAAATCTACAAGCATGGGCAGAGAATAATGACAAATTGGCAGAACTTCATAATGGCTTCAGAGTCGGTAGGTGTCTCTACGATAGGTCATTTGTTCTTACTCAGTGTACTGAAATATTAAGAGAAGAAAGGAGGTTGTTAAATGTGGCTTTTTTAGACACAACCGTAGTTCTGGAAGGGGAAGGCCTAGGCAGCAAATGTATAATGGCTTTCAGAGAGATCTGCCTAAAAAATGCTGTTTACGTTAAATGGAAAGGGATGCGGAGTGAGGAGAAAGTTGATATCCCCAAGCGACTGAGGCAGGGGTGCTGTTTATCCCTCCTGTTGTTTATGATGTACATGGTGAAGATGGAAAGGGCGCTGGAGGGAATCAATATCGGGTTAAATTTCTCATATAAACGTGCGGGCACTATAGTAGAGCAGCAGTTCCTAGGTTTGTTTGATGCAAACGACATTGTGCTGCTCGGTAACAAGCAAAGTGATGAGCAACGTCTGGCTATCTGTGTACAGGAAGGTGAGAATTCAGGATTTAAATTTGCGCTAAAAAACAAGGTTTTATGGTATTCAATAAAAACAGTCAACAGACGGTGTGAATACATAGCCAAGAAATATATCTTGTAAAACAATACAAATATCTTGATAACTGGATAAGGGAAGGCAATAGATATATGGAAACATTAAAAAACGATAACAGCAAAGGGCAACATAACTGCAGCCATAATGAAGCACAGAGCGCTGTGGGGATACAATAGGTACGAGGTGCTCCGAGGTATGTGCAAAGGTGTAGTGGTTCTAGCACTTACATTTGCGAATGCGGATGTTTTCTTGAAGCCAGGGCTGCAATCAGGACTCGATGGGAACCAAAGGTCAGTCGGTAGCCTCACATTGGGGGCTCACGGGAAGACTACAAATGAAGCTGTGCAGGGTGATATGGGCGGGACAAGATTGAAAGTGAAGGAAGCATCCAGTAAAATTGATTGTAAGGAACGACTGAGAAATGCGGAAGAAAATAAGTGGGCTGGGAAAGTGCTGAGGAGTTTGTACAGGAATAACATTGACTCACAGTGGAGGAAAAGAACTCGGAAGCTTACCAGCAAGTATGCGGCCTATAGCGTGTACAACCCAGCAACAAAGAACGTCAAGCGGTAAATCAGAGAGGCTGAGATAATATTATGACTGGCGACGGTGGAAAAGGAGCCTCCTATGAGTAACTACTTAAGAGGAAAAAGCGAAATCAGGAAATCAGCAATCTGTGATAACTGAAAGGGAAGCTCCTTACTTTTACAAGCGAGATCGGGATGCCTTTGAACGCTAAGTTATGAAGCGAGCTACACCAAGGAAGAAGAAGCATCGGTTCGCTGCGGTAAAGCTAGGGAAACAATGGAACATGTTTTATTAGAATGTGAACATATCTGCCGAACTGTCGGTTTAAGCTTTTCTGGCTTCGTTGAAGCTCTTGGTCTCAGCGACAGCAGAGGAAATCATGTCCGCAATAGAAACTTGTAATAGGCGATTGGAAGTTTGATGACATAAAAGCAAGAAGACAATAAACAACGGAGGCGTACAAAACAAAGCTCCGAATTGTTGAGCTTGAAGAGAAGGAAGCCGACAATTCTGAGAAAAAAATAATTCCTTGCGCTTACGATTAATTCCTTGCGCTTGCGCTTTCGGAAAAGGGCAGCACAATGTGTCGGATCATTTTTGTGACACGCCACTATATCCCTGGATGTTAATAGTTTTTAGCGCGAAGAAACCCACGACACGAGAGAAGGCGCATAGGACACAGCGCTGTGTCCTGTGTGCCTTCTTTCGTGTCGTGCGTTTCTTTCAGCTAAAAACTATCAATATGCAGTACCAACTAGCCCACCAGTCTGTTTATTCCCTGGATCAACACATAAATTCTGGAAGTCATAAAGAGCAAGGATTACTGGTATGATAAATGGAAACGTCCTTAAGATAATGAAAATTATTAATGTCAGTTAAAACTAATCCGTAAGAAGTCTGTTGCATGGATGAGAATGAGTAAGAAGGATTTTAAACATGGCAAATTCGAACAAACTTCGACATAGTGAATAAAATCATTGGCTTTTCTCGCGTACCAAGATTATCTTCTAATGTCATTGATTTCAACACGGTTGAATATTTTAACACCTCTTTTACTGCGAAGCTGCATATGGCTAGGATCCCTGGATTCTTACGCGTCCATTGACTGAAAACTATCAGCAACAATAGCTCATACCCCTGTAAGCAAGCTGGAAATACAATGGCTTATAGATAGCCCCGTAAGGCAAAGACTACAAGCAATAAGCAAAGTGAAGCGACATGTGCTTAGATTCTTTAGAATCCCACATACAGCATACAAAGCAGCATGTCGAAAACTATCATTATCAATGTCTCATGCCCAATTAAGCGATGGCTCATGCCGCCGTATGAGCCATTGAGGCTGCAAGCACTCATCAACCTGAACATTGCGTGCATTCTTTGGAATCACGGACGCAGCTTACTGAACAGCATACGTTTCAATAAAGCACAAGCTCAAAACAAGCATCGAAACCACATAATTGACAATAAGGCACTCGTGATAGGAATGCGAAGCACGTGGCGCTCCCCGCATACGTTTTCCGGTAAAGAGTGCTATTGCGCAATCTGCCGCGGCGACGCCAGCTTGCGACGCGGGGTGTGACGCACCTATAGCCTTTCGTGTATAAACTAACCAGCCCAGCAACTGATTTCAACGTTGATGCAGCACCAGGATGGGCAGCGGCATGCTGTCCAAATTAAGCATTACTCCCATCCCTGCCATTACTCTAAGATAGCCCTACTACCATAAATCTAATGCCATAAAACATTGCATACCCGCCATCAGCAGTTGTAGTGCTGATTTTTAACGGCTTCGCTGGCCGGGATGGCGAGTTTTTTTCTTCCATTGGCCAAGTATTAAGTGAAAAATTATGGAGTCTGTTAATCAACGCAGTCTTTCGAATTCTAATGCCAGTTAGTTTGTAATATATGACATTGACCTCGAAAAAATCACATCTATAGTGCTAGGAATGCAAACAAACAAGTCGGCATGATTAGATGACATAACTGTAGGGCTTCTTAAGGATTCTCGGATCTGTTTCATGCCACCTATTCAACCATTCTGTATAAGTAGTAAAGTACCCATATTGTTGAAAAACAGCAATGGTTGTTCTGATGCACAAAATTTACAATAACTCTCACCTAAGTATAGGCCAATCTAGGTTTTGAGTATCATTAAAACACTTTTGAAAAAATTTGTGCTAACCGCTTTCCTAAATATATTCGCAAGTATAACGTGCTCTCTCATCAGCAACAAGCTTTCAGACCAAATTATCTCCACTGCGTTACGACCTTTACACAAATTATAAACATTGCGTTAAATGACAATAACTTAGTAGCAGTTACCTTCTTAGATCTCAGAAAAGCATTCGATATTGTTGATCACAGTGTACTACGAGATAAATTGCCACATCGCGATTTTCGTGGGGGGTATATTTGACAAACTTGTCAATTACGTTCAGGACCGTAAACAAGCAGTCGTAATGAATGCCGTCACGTCTTGTATGCGCTACTTGCGCACCGACGTTCCTCAGGGGCCGGTGCTCGCACCGTTGCTTTTCCCTTATATGTGAATGACTTGCCGCACACATTTCCGTCTTCTAAGGTTTTGATGTACGCTGACAATACGTAGATTGTAGTTACTGCTAATGATCCATATAATCTTGAGGGGAACGCAAAAGTCGAAATGAATATGTTGCCGTATGAAAAGAGTATTAACACCGAATAGATTAAATATGTGCCTTCCAGTCTAGGTGAAAATCTGTAAATACTAATGAAATCAAGTTTACAATCAACGACTATGACATCGACCGAACAAGTATCTTCAGTTCAGTACCTGGGAGTCATTACAGATAACCGCTTACACTGGCACAAGCAGATTCAAGGTATTCGCTGCAAATTAGCTCCGGTCAGTCAGTCATCCTAAAAGTCAGGCTTGTAATTACTTTGGTATCACAACACTACGAATGCTTTACTTTGCTCTTGTTAATTGTCAGCTCTCATACTGCACTGAGTCTTGGGGAGGCACATACTGAACTTACCCGAACCCACTAGGACAACTCAGAAACACGTGCTGTGAAAATCATAACCATTTTTAAGCCTTTGTTTTACAGATCACAGATTTTGCTCTTCGACCTCTTATGGAGGTTAAAAATAGCAACAGCGTGTAGATCATTGTCAATTATGATCATCCTTTCCATGTGTCGTTGTTTCGCGATCCTTCTCGTAGTAATAGACAATTATCTTTGGGTAATTTACATATTCCTCTCGCTAATAACATGTACGGTGAACATCTACTACATTTATCTGGTCTCAAAATATGAAACGCTAATCCTTTTTTTATTAAAATGTCACCTCATCGTTCTAACGCACTACTACACTACATCGCACAATCAACAAATCTCTAAAGTAATCAAATATTTATAAAATGTATAATTGATTTGCATTTTTGCATGTATACTATTTTTTTTTCTTCTCAAAATACTTTTCTATATTGTAAATTACATTTTATATAAGATTTGAATAAATTTGATTGATCTTATGCTCTATGTCATATTTGATCAAAATTGGACGCTTGTTTGTTGATTAACTCTTGATTTGACATTTGATGATTGTATGCTTGATTTGATTCAATGTTGTTGAAGTGTCATTTCAAAAAACCTATTTTTGCACTTCAGCTAGCCTAGGGCAAATGGTCCCCTCAGTGTATGCAAACGAATGAAATAAATGTCACTCAATCAATCAAGCGCTTTTCGTCCATGAATCTGAAGACGGGCTACTGGCAAATCGAACTTGACGTGACGGATCGAGATAAGACCGTCTTCATCACACCGGACGGCCTCTATGAATTCAAGGTCATGATATTCGGTCTTTGCTCCGCCCCGCAACTTTTCAGCTTGTAATTCACACGGTATTGGCTCGCTTAAAATGGTATACCTGTCTGTCTTGTCATGTCGTCGTCATTGCCTCAAACTTCGACGACTACGTAAAGCGCCTTGCGACAGTACTGCAGCCCGTCATATCATCTGGGCTGACCCTGAAACCAGAGAAATCCCATTTCGCTTAAGAATAACTTCTGTTTGTGGGCCGCTTCATTAGCAAGTCTGGAGTCCTTCCTGGTGCGCAGAGGACAGCTGTCATTGTAAAGCTTTGGCAGCCCGTGGATAAGAACGCGGTGGGCAAGTTTCTTTGTCTGTGTGCATACTATCGGCGCTTTGTCAAGAACATTTCTCTTATTGCCACGCCTCTTACTCTTCTCACGCTATCAAACGTTGAACTTAAGTTGAGGACGATGCAAGTCAAGGCATCTGAAGAATTAAAACGACGCCTGCAGTCATCACCAGTGCTAGCCCACTTCGGCGAACGTGCCGATACTGAAATCTACAGCAACGCAAGCAGCGTAGGCCTCGGCGCTATCCTCGTCCAGAAGAAGCGCGCATCTTACAGGGTCATATTTTAAGTTAGCCAGTCACTGTCAAAAACGGAATCCAGTTATTCAACCACGGAAAAAGAATGCCTTGGCCAAGTTTGGGCTACCACAAGATTTCTACCTTGCGTATATGGCAGGTCGTTAAAAGCCACAAGGGAACGTCACGCACTATGTTGACTAGACAATATAAAGGACTCTTAAGGACGCCTAGCCCGCTGCAGCGTCCGACTGCGAGAATTCAACATCACTATGATATAGAAGCACGGAGCAAAACACTCTCATGCCAATTACCTCTCCAGCGCTCCCAACGACCAGGACGATGACTGTTTCCTAGGGATGATAAGTACCAACGACTTTGCCCAACAGCAGCGAGCCGACCAGGAGCTAGAAGCCTCGTCGAGTTCTTTAAAGAGAAGACCGACTTTTTGCCAAAGGCAGCAAGCGCGGATTGTCTTTGTGTGCATTGCAAAACGACGTCCTCAAAAGGAGAAACTTCTCGCCAGTCCGCTCCAACTACCATTTGGTTGAGCCTTCAGCATTGCGTCCAGAGATTCTCCACACTCTTCGTGATGACCCAATAGCAGGATATCTCGGGTTTTAACACGCCGCTATAGTCTAGGGGCTATGATGTTGCGATTCTAAACGCGAGTTCGCGCGATTAAATCCCAGCCGCGGCGGTCCCATTTATTGAGGGCAAAATGCAAATACGCCCGCGTCTCGTGCATTGTTGTCATGGTAAAGATTCACTTGTTGTCAAAATTAATCCAGAGTCCACCTCTGCGGCATGCCTCATAATAAAAACGCGGGTTTAGCACGTAAAACCCCACAATTCAATTCAATCTAGGGTTTTCCCGTACGCTCGCGAGGATTCAAAAGAAGCAGTACTAGCGACGCTTGAACGACGACGTCGCCCATTGGGTCAAGACGTGCCGAGACTGTCAGCGACGCAAGACACCTCCGAGAAGGCCGGAGGGACTGATACAGCTGATCTAGCCTCCTTGCCAATCGTTTGAGAAGACAGGGATGGATTGTTGGAGTGCTTTCTGACGTCAATATCTGAAAACAAGTGAGTTGTCGTAACTACCGACTATTTTACCAACTACGTGGACACGAAAGCGCTGCCCAAAGCTAGTGCGGCGGAAGTAGCGAAATTCTTCGTCGAGGACATCCTGCTGCAGCATGGTGAACCAGAAGCCCTCATTACCGACAGAGGAATGGCTATAGCTGCAGAGCTCAATCAAGCTTTCCTGCAATATAGCCAGACAAGTCACCAGACGGCAATCGCCTACTAGACTCAGACGAATAACCTAATGGAACTGCCGAACAAGGCGTTCGCCAACATGTTAGCGATGTACGTCGACGTCTAACGCACCTTTCGTACGTAATCTTCGCTTACAACACGGCAGTGCAAGAAACAGCGCGCATCACGCCGTTCAAGCTGGTTTACGGCTGGAACGTGACAACGACTCTCTACGCCATGCTACCGCACGTCACCGACGAAGAATGGAACGGAAAACTTGTTTCGTCACATAGCAGATAATAACGGTCCATGCTATATGGCCATCAGCTTAAGGCTGACGGCGACCTGGGGGCCCACACGGTGCCCTGGACTTGCGTGTACAGATCGAAGCTGGCCAACACGGTCTCCCATCGCTCAAGAGAAGGAACCGGTAATTGTGCCGGCGGCGGCGGCTCTTCCTAGCATTCCCAGAGAATATGGTCGTAAGTGGCTAACTCGCCTCAAAGTCTACATACCGGGTCATAGTCCCCGGGATACATGCATGATAATAGATAAGGGTTCAAGAAGTAGCGCCTATGAAGACGTCTCCACGTTGTCCCTTGCGCCTTATCCAGCGACTTGTCGGGTGGAGAGAAAATGCATCTTCCAAATTTGTAGTGATTGGATATGTGATGATAGGAAGCCAGCCCATCCTTTTAAAAACTCGTGGGAACTAGCTGGCCCCCGACACGGTCAAAGAATCATCGAGCATTGTTAGGAACTGTCTCGTTTCCCGGGTTTACTGAGTGTGGTCGAACCCAGATGATCTCAAATTTCCCTGCCTGAGTGACTGGCCTGCCTCAAAATGTGCCCCACCGCTTTTGAAATCCTCCCCTGCGCAATACGGTGGATGGCTACATTTGAATCGCTGAATATTACATCAGCATTTGCGCTAACTATTGCTAATGCTATCGCCATTTCGTCCGCGGTCTTGGAAGGCCTTTTCTTGACCGTAGCAGAGACGATCAGACGCCCGTGCGCGTCCACCGCTACCAGTCCAAACGCTTCGTCCCGTGTGTATTTTTCCGCCTCCATGTATACCGCTCCTTCATGCCGATCGTATTTATTGTTCAAAGCCTTGTCCCTCACGTTCCTCCTACCCGCGCGATATGCAGGGTGCATGTTCTTTGGCGGAGGTTTTATTATAAGCGCTTTCCAGACCTCCTTGGGTACCTGTGCCTTAGCGTCCGGCGCTGGAACTTCGGTTCCTATTCCCAGACGTTCGAGTATGGCCCTTCCAGCACACGTGCTCGTGAGTCTACTCAGCTGCATCGTTAGATCTACTTCTTTCAGCTCTCCCAGTGTGTTGTGAACCGCCAAACCCAAGACCCTTTCGGTGGAAGTGCAATTTGGTTGTCCTAGCGCGGCCTTGTACGCCTTTCTAATGACTGCTCTAGCTTTATCTTTTCACGTGGAATCTAGTTTGCAATGTGGAAGTGAGTTAGCTACGTTACTCAGGACAAAGGCCTGCACCAATTTAGAAAGCTCTCTTTCCTTCACCCCTCACTTGCGGATTGCAATCTGCCCGATTAGCCTCACCGACATGTTCCCTGCGGTTACTGCTTTTCAAGCTTCTCCTTCAATTCTTCCTGTTTGTTTGTACATACATTCTCAAAACTCGTACAGTCTGTACTTGCCTAATGGAATGTCATCCCGCACCAACATCAAGTGGGCGCGTGGGCACGTATCCTCTGGCGCGGATGACCTTAGGTTTATCTCTGATCACTGACAACTCGGACTTGGAATGCGAGCAGGACAAGCCCGCTTCACCCACAAGCTCCTCAGTGGTATCCACCGCCTGTTGTAGAGTATCCTCTATGTGGCTGTCGTTTCCTGTGGTGACCCACACAGTAATATCTGCATAGAATGCGTGTCGTAGCCCGGGAATAGCTGCGAGATTGATTGGAAGTTTGATTAGAGAGAGATTGAAGAGAAACGGTGATAACACCGAGACTTAAGGCTTCCTTCTACCTCCCAGCGAGAACGTGTCCGATCGGAGCTCTGCTACTGCTATTTCGGTGGTCCTGTCTCTTTGAAAATAGCGGATCTATTGAAAAACTCTTTCAGTCGCATTGATGCCCGAAAGATTACTCAGATTAGCGTCGTGCGCCACGTTGTCAAATACTTTGTTTAGATTCAATCGTAGAATGACGTTGGTGCCCGAAACGTGCCCAGGATCCACAATATTCGCCTTAAGCTGAATCATAACGTCTTCTGTGGATAGGTTGGCCCTTAACACTAGCATTGTGAACGGAATTAGGTCGTTGTCCTCAGCGAACTCCTGTTGCCTATTAAGCACGACTTGTTCCGTTAACTTGCCTAAGAAAGATGTAAGGGAAATGGGACGCAGGTTTTCTATGCACAACATTTTCCCCGGCTTTGGCATAAAGGTTACCTTTGCGCGCCTCCACTCCAGCGGAACCTCCCCTTCCGTCCAGTATTCGTTCATTAGATCCGTAAGAGCCCACACCGACATAGCATCCAGATTCCTAAGTGGTCTATTTGTAACTCCTACCGGTCCGGCCGCGGACGTTGTGCGGGGCTAGCCCATGGCATACCACGCCTCCGCCTCCATGATTTAAGCATCTAGCTCCGGGTTTGGGAGCCCCTGATATTCTAGTAACAGCACCCCTAGAGTCTTACTAAGGTATCTGTCTCGTAACTCTTGCAAGAACGGCTATGTGGTGCCTTTATATTGATGTATAAACCTCGTCAGTTGACTCTTCTGCGTCAATTCAGCTTTCCTAGGATCCAGAAGGTGTCTCAGTAGTTGCCAAGTCTTCCTGCACTCTAGCTGTTCTTACATGAAGTCACATATCTGACCCCATTACCTGTTCTGAAGCTGAATAGTATGAGCTTCTATCTGTCTTTTCAACTGCGCTAGTGTCCTTTTAAGTGAGCTACTATGCTTACTCTTTCTCAAACGCTTCTGTAAGCTGGCCTCCCACAAGGGCAATAGTTTGGAGTCGGAGGTTTGCCTTTCCTCTTGCATAGACATCTCCACCGTGGTTTTGTTTACGTTGCTTTTCAGCAACTCTATACATTCTATGAGCTCAATGATTTCTGTTTCGTCATCGCGCCCCTTCAGGTCCCTGAATTTATACCATTCCGTGGTCCGTGACTTCGCCTGGACTGTCTTGTGTCTTGCCGTTCCAAAGGTGGTTTACAGGATGTAATGCTCACTGCCTTGCGTGTGTTCCGTATTGACCCATTTGGCATCTTGAATGTTTCTAACAGTGGTCAGATCCGGAGAAGTAGCTACGCTGATAGTGTTGACCAACCTCGTGCATTCCTGCGGATTGTTTAAAACGGCTAAGCCCTACTTTTTAACAGCCTGCCCCACTTTATTACCCTTGGGGCTGGTTCTGATGTAGTGCCATTCTGGGTATCGCGCCTTAAAATCCCCTACAATGAGAAACTGAGCCCTGGCCGCTAGATTCAGGGTCCTGACCAAGAGCTCCGGTATACCCGTACCCTTGCCTTTGAGTGCACTGGAAACATTAAGAATAAAGAGGATCGCATCTGCCCTATTCCTCGGCACAATTTCTAGAAGGACGTAGTGCTCCTGTGAGCTATGAATTATGTGTTGTATTGTTGTGATGTGATGTTGCGCTGCACCAGAAAGGCGGTTAACGTACCCGTGATGGTTGCGGCATAGTGGCCTGGCGGTAGATACGCCTTATAGCCTGTTAATTTAACCGCTCCACTAGCTTCCTGTAATGCTATGACGTCCGGTGGATTCTGGAGGGTTCGAGCGTGAAACTGCAGGCTCCCTGACTTGCGGCGATAGCTCATACAGTTAAATTGCCACACCTCAATTTGTAGGCGAGGGGCCATGATGATGTGCGGTTCCTTGGTACACTGCGGCTAAGCCAGATACTGCAGGGAAACTTGCTTCCAACGTATTAAGCTTTTCCATCACTTGTTCCAGCATAACCGTTACCTGACTTTGTCATAGCCTAAATTCCTTTGTTAAGTCGCCGACACTTAACGTCAGCGAATCCAGTTTCGCTTCCATAGCGTGCTATCGATTCGAGAGCACATTCATGCCGGCCCTCAATATGAGAGGGGCTCTCACGTGTTGTGGCGTGTCCGCCTCTGACGTCTCGACTACGCGTCTAGTGCACGTACTCTCTTGAGGAGGAGACAATCCTTTAACCTTTGAGCGGCCCTCTGTTTCCATGGCTGCACTTTCGATCGGAGGGGCTGGCAGGGGCTGTACCAGTGGTACTGCTTTCTGCTATTTAATGTCCTTAATAGACGGAGCTCCGCCATTTCCTTCTTAAGACCTGCAACTTCGCGCCTGCAGCTGCTTTTTGTGCTCCTCCTCTTGAGCATTCATAGTGGATGATACCGTGCTTGGCCAGCTCACCTTGCTATTGGGCTTGCTTTGGTTTCTGCCTCGGCATGAACTTCTATCCCTTCTTCTATACCCGCCGTCTCGGGTAGCGGCGGGAAGGAGCTCGAGTAGTGCCGGGATTTGTCCCTTTGCCACGCCTGGCTCGACGACCTGTCCCTGAATCTTCACTCGTTATGCACGTTACGCAGGACAACGTTCCCGTTATGTTTGCTTGGCTGTTTCTGGACCATGAAGCGACGCTTGCAGTTCCAGCTCCCGGTGCGATGTTCCCCGTGACACTCACTACAGTCCGGCTTGCATGTAAGTGTGATTTTCGCCGCATCAGCGGCATAAGTTAGCCTTGGGGTTGAAACGAACGTTGGTCTGGTAGCCGACTTTCCTGCTGTTTCCTACGGGTGGACGCGAAAGACGGGCCCCAGTGGTAGACTTGCCTCGGGATTTTCCTTCCTTCAAAAGTGATTTGGATCGTTCTCGAACGGCCCAGCTACCGGCCATCGACAATGACGATTCCCGGATTGCGACGCGTGAAGATCTCTCTAACCTTGTTTGGCGGGCCCTCGTCGATCGCGCCTTGAATCGAGTCATCCAGCGCTGCGGCGTACGGCACCCCTTCTAGGTCATTGCCCCCGAGCTTGAAGGTCTTCAGCCCAGCGTACGCTGCTGCTCGCTGGCAATCAGGGGTACTGGCTGTGAGCGTGTTATTCACGGGACTAACATGCGCGGTGCCTTCGACCTACGCTGCCTGAAGCGGCACTCTGGTTGCGTCGCATATAACTGGCTCGAGTTGGCGTGAGGCGAAGCTGTTCAAGCCCCAGACTCGTGGAAGGGACACTATGCTGTAGTCACTCGTCGGTAGCCATGGAAACGGAGTCCTCCCTTTAGTAGCGGGAGGCCGCCGCTTCTTCATGTGAGAGTTAGCGCCCAAGGTGCCATCGGCCTGCCCCTGCGTAGATCTGGCTCCGTCAGCGTGGTTGTCGGCGCCGTGCTTTTAGCTCCTGGCGTGGTCTTTTAAACAAGGAACGATCTCCCATTCCCCAAGTTTAAGCTCCGCTGGTATAATATATTCGCCTTCTACAGTGCATTCCATCGTAGAGGCCATGGCAGCCGCGGAACAGCTCAGGGGAACGAACGCGGTGCCTAGCGACGCGGCATCGAGCTCGGCCTAGGCGTGAGGTCCAGCTCTCCCCCCCCCGTGGTCGAGTGGAAAAGTCCGACAAATAACAAAGAATGGGCGTAGACTTGCCAAATGTGGTGTCCGCACGTGCAGCGCGTTCTCCAGAGGCGATTCCACAAAAAACAAAGTTCAAGGTTCAAAGCGTTCCGCTAGAAGCTGTCTCTGAGGCGGGAACCCATGCGACGCGCATCGCACAGGTCGGCTGCCATCGAGGAAGTCCCCAACCGATGAAAATCTCCAGGTTGATGCCTATCTGCAGCGCGCCGAGGAAGCACGACAAATTGCCCGCCTCAGCATCAAAAACCAGCAAAAGGACAGCCGACACTACCATCTTCAACGACGCTACGTGGAATAGTAGCCTGGCGACCATGTTTGGGTTTGGACCCCGATTCGCCGAAATTGACTAAGTGAGACACTTTTGCAGCGCTATTCCGGACGCTACAAGATCATCCAGCGTATAGGCACCCTGGTCTATGAGGTCGTGCCGCGCGGCATTACGCAATTACAGCGGCACCACTCGAGACCTGATATAATTTATGTTGTGCACATTAAGGTTTTCTAGCAGTGATGGCAAACCATGGGACATTTTTTTTTTACTGCGTGTGCGTTCACTTTTGCCCTCGTGTATTTAGCATTGAGACGATCTTCTTTAAGAGGGGGCATGGACACGTGTACTTATTTAGAGTTCTTCAGGGGTCGGCATTTGGCCCGCCTACGAATTAAAGTTATTGCTCAGCGCAAGACGCGCCCGTATGATTTGCAACTTACTTTAAAGTTATCTTTGATTCTATCTGTTGTGTATGTCCTCACTGAAGTAATCAGGTTGTAAGCGCGACGCAAACTGTGTATTACTTTCTTGAAGGTACAGGAGCGCTTACTCTGGTACTTCGGACGAGTCATTATAAAAGCCGAGACGCTTGACCCTCAGATCAAATTTCGACGAGTGTGCTCACCGCTATCACTCCACTGAGTGTTACTTGCTTTGCTGGGCACCCGTTTGCACAATATACGGTTAGTTTTACGAGGCATTCTGTCACTGTAGTTGTTCTCCGTCACTGTAATGTGACAGTATACATTTGTTGTGAGCTTGCCAGATTTCACGCTACCACTGAGAGGGGCTGCGACAGGAAGTTCCGCCAGCAGAGTTTCTGTCTTTCGTGGCGACGTTATGGTTAAAGCCCCTTACTGTTGAGACGTGGTCATGGTGAGTGCCTGCTTTTTACAGCGAAGTTGTATAGGGCTAGGTTATGAGGGAAAATGTGTCCACGGGCAAGAGCCTTGTAGATCAAGAATTTCTCCCTATACATGGGCCGATCCCGAAGATAGCAAAATACCGAGCGGACCCATGGCGGAGGTGAAGCACGCTTTAAGCATTCCGCCAACTTGCAAAAATTAATTTGATATCTTGGGTCCAAATACAACTCGTATAGCTGATAAGAACAGATACTACACTTTGACCCGCGTCGGCCATGTCTACGTTCGCACCGCCCTCTCTTTGTCGGCGTTCCAAGCGCTTGCCTAATCTTCTTTACTTTCCTTCCGCTCTCTCGTGGTTGCGGTCCCGTAAGCGTTCTGCCCGCCACGACCGCGAGGTGGAAAGAAGTGCGAGCCATCCATGCAGCCTCGATCCCGCGAAGTTGGAACGTTTCAGCTGAGCCCCGGCCGGGTTTTAGAGGGAGTTTGTGGGGAACCAAATTTGTTGGGCCTTTGTTGTGTGTAACCGCATGTGCTTTCCAAGTGACCTCAACACCACTACTGCACTGCGGGACGTCGAACAACACACGAACGCCTTAGCTACAGTGATGCCGTGTGTGCCCTCGGAGAGCGGTGCGGTTCTCGTCCGTTCTACGTGCGTTCTTCTACGTCCGTTCTGTTGCACCAAAACAATACATGGGAATACATACCTCCCCCCCCGGTGCCTCATCGTCATCCGATGCTCAACATCGTGGAGGAGAGACTAGTCGCACCTCGCCTTCCATTTATGTGCATATAGGCGTTTGACGCATAGCAATGGACAGTTCGCCATTAGGGGCCCTCAGCAAAGGCCCCATTTCATAATTTCATAATTTATTTATTTATTAGTAAAAATACAGATAATTGCATGTGCGTAGTATACATAAGGAGGTCCCATAGTCAAAGACTGTATCGGGACCTCCTTCTAAAGACACTTATGATGTTATACAATGTTTAAAGCAACAGTAGTACAGATGAGAGCGAAGAGTAATATCAAAACATGTTTATAGCATATGAGTAATAAGAACACTTGTTAACAGCAAGACGGTATAAAAAAAACGTAATAAAATTAAAAAATAAAAAAAACCTAAAAACACAAAACGAAAAAAAACAAGGAGAGTTTCAGTAAGTATTTATTATGAATGATTTTAGTTCTCTTTTAAATTGGTATAAATTTTTTTCATTTTTGATGATAGGTGGTAGAGTATTCCAAAGCGATATTGCGGAAAATTCCGCAGTCTGTTTACCTTAGTTAGTTCGTACTTTAGGTAGAAGAAAATTATTATTGAGTGCAAATCTAGTGTGACTATGAGCTATTAGGTCACAAGGTGAGAAGCAGATTGATGGTAGTTCCTTAGTCATATATTTGTAGAATAAAATTCCTAGATTATATTTGGTGAGTTCTGAAATGGTTAGGATGTTGTTTTCATGTAAAAGGGATTTTCCATTAGCAAAGCGTGAACTCCTTGTGATTATTCTTATGGATTGATTCTGGATTACCTGGAGAGATGCCATATGGGTGTTATAAGTGTTACCCCAGCATTGTATGCCGTAGTTAATATGAGAGTGAATGAATGAGTGGTATAGCGAGATTAATGTGTTATGTGTGAAGAAGGGACGACTTTTAATTAGAACGCGAATACCGTATGCTATTTTCTTTTTGATGTGAGAAATGTGTTCTTTATATATTAAGCTACAGTCAAGAGAAATACCAAGAAAAGATGAGCATGGACTGGGAGAGATGGAGTGTGAGCCGAAAGTTAAAGGGGAGAATGCCGAATGTTGTTGATGTGAGGAAAATACAACAAATTTAGTCTTGGTGGCATTAATAGATAACAGGTTGGCATTACACCAACTTAAAACATTTTGTAGATCAGTATTTAGCTTGTTAATAAGAAGTGACATGTGTTTATCAGAGGAAAATATGGTAGTATCGTCAGCGTACAGAATGCACTTAGTAGAGGTCAAACAGTTAGGTAGGTCATTGATATCAATCAAAAACAGTAGTGGTCCTAAGATGGATCCTTGAGGGACGCCAATGTTAGTGGTAATTAAGGGGCCTTCGCTTTTCATCCAGCTTCACAGAATGTAGTGGCACTGAATTTTCGCCGATACCTTGACAGTCTCCCACCGTCGAACCCATGAGCATAGAGATAGAAATTCAACAAGAGTGAACACTCCCTTAGAGCCCAGCAGCTGATTCGAGTGTTGCGCACCAAGCCGCCGGCATTATTATCTGAACCACATTTCCGGTTTCCGTTATCGGCGCGCGCGTTTTGAACGCTAGCTGGAACGCGTTATGCCATCTATGTTGATCGGCGCAGCATTTCTTTTGTTTTACTGTTTAACCACGCGCGCTCTTGGTACGGAATCGTTTTATAATGTAGCAAAAATCACAGCGAATGGTCTAACAAGTCTCCATCGAATATGTACCACGTGCAATTTCCTAAGGCAGACGTAGGACTCCTTGTGAAATGAAATGACGGCTTCACGCTCTTTGGCCATACCTGGCCCTTGCGCCAATAAACACCACACATTCATTCAAATGACGAAATGTTTATTTTGCTCTGTATAAGTGCTCGTTACTGGCTATTTGTGCACTCATCCAACATTAGGGCGCCAGATAAGTAGCAGTAGTTCCTGTGCAATGCTCCACCGGATGGATCAGCTGAAAAAAAGTAAAAAAAAAAGAAAAGCGCGGGTCATTTTGATATTTAGACCTCATAGGAATACTGCATGCACAGTGGAGAAAGTGGGGAATGGGCAGCATTAGAAACAAAAGCAATTCGGTTTTACAGGCATGGCGTATAATGTATCCGGCTCATACGAAAGAATACCATAAAATACATAGAGAACATTTGGTTTCCAAGCATTTCCCCATTAGCGTGCATTATTTCCGCTACTTTCAAAGCGCACGTACTTGGGTAACTGCGCGTTTCCAAAAGAACCTGGCCACAGCCAACGCGATGGCACGTTACATACAAATAGGTGGCCATGACACAGGATTTCAGCCAGACCATGCTAGACGCTCGCAGAATGCCTTCTACTCGTACACAAGACAAATTCGTAGATGCAAATCGTTTTTTCAGTCGTTCAGAAGACAGACTTTTCGAGTTCCAAGTTCCTGGTTTTTGAGCTCCTCGGCGTTACCGTTTGCGCGTTTTGTCGGCGCAAGCATAACACTCCCGTGTTCTCACTCTTGGCAATCGCTCGTGGCGTTTTCGACAAGCGTGAGTGTCGAAAGAAGGCGTATGTTGTTACGGGGCCATAAAAAGCACCACGAGCTTGTCCCACTAAGAATCAGTACACACCAAATTAACTTTGTCACGACGGCCGAGCTGATTTTCGCTAACTACGTGACAATGCATAGCACGGCGAGCGTGGCTGAAAAGTATCTCAAAAAGTAACGAAATTAATTACGTTGGGGGTGCGAGAAAGCGTCGCGCACGTGTCCCAGTAAGATTCAGTACACGTGAAACTAACTGCGTCATGCGGCCGAACTGCTTATCGCTAACAGCGTCACAAAGCAGGGTGCGGCAAGGGCGGCCGAAAACTACCGAAATAAGTTACAATAAAGTTGGGGCCCATAGAAATCATCGCAAACATCTCCCATTACGCGTCATAACCCCAGATGAGCTGTGCCAGAATGGCCAGCCAGTTTTTCGCTAACTGCATCACAATTCTCGGTACGTGCCGTAAACCTAAGCTTCAGGACAACCTAAGCTTCAGGACAACATTCATTTGGGCTAGATGGTGCATACTTGAATTAGGAAGGAACAGCGCCAACTAAGACGATCACAAGTGGGGAGAACGACACAGGACAAGCGCCATACTGTGCGGCGCTTGTCCTGTGTCGTTCTCCCCACTTGTGATCGTCTTAGTTGGCGCTGTTCCTTCCTAACTAAAATGCTTCAAATGCATCGCAGACTTTCAAACAAGATTTCTGACCTTGCGGTAGTCCAATAGAGCAGTGGTGGCGTGTCTAAGCCCAGAAAGAATGCAAGAATATGACGAGAGCTCAATCACCGCCCCATCCGGCCCGTGAAGATCGTCGAACAGCGAAGCTACGTTAGTTACACCGTGTTGCACCATGCAATAGAGTGTTAGTGTTATGTACGTGTTAATGGTCAGCGCGGCCATTTAAACTCGACATCTCTGGCGCACAGTTCGGGGCCTGCTCTACGACGACCACCTCGTTCAGGAGCCAACTCTCGCTGACGCTTGCGGTAGGCAGCTTCTTCCTCAGTAGCACGCACTACTCGTGGTCTTCCCATAGTTGTAGCTGGGTTGGAATCTGCGGAAACACTAATCCAAAGCTCCGTAAATTCGGCGCAAGGCCCATTACTGTAGATGCGGGTGCTGCAATCGTTTTGACGATTGGTTGTATTAGTTTCAAGACTGATAAGGCTGACATGGGGGCCGGTACTTGCGCCAGCAAGAAGTGCCGGCAGCCACGTGCTCCTAGTATCGCGTTTTAATCGCTGGGCGCTGTTCGTTGGCTGCAAACCACCAGCATAACATTTCTTTCTTTCGCGGCAGGGTAGAATCACTTGTTCATAATTCGATTCCGATCTGGCTCGATCGCCTAAATTACACTGTGTGACAACCGTATAAGTTTTGCATATAAGATAGCATTCTCAACGGGGGAAAAGAGTCACTCCAACCCCTTTCCGCCTGTATAGTTCTTACTTTGCTCTCTCGCTAGGACACGTGGCTGTTTTTCAGCGAAGTCCGACAACGACGGCACAGAGTCCGCATAAACAGCTTCGCTGTAAAAAAAAAAAAAAGCAGACAGGCCGCCCAACTCGCGAACTTCACATGCGCAGCCGGCCTGGCTCGCTTCGGTCTCGTGTTTGGCGCATGTGGCATGCATCTGGCATGTCTGGAATGCCGTTAGCTTGTTGCTAGGTAACGCAAGACTAAGTCGCAAAGTTCATGTATACGGAAAACTTTTTAGTTTTAGCGGGAAAGAATAAAAAAATAAGGGCACTGTCAGTTGACCTCATTTCACTTTTTTGTTTCGATGCTGGGGGAAGCTAACGGACGGCATCAGTGCTAGCGTGACGTATTTCCTGTGGTCAGTTTTCGCCGAGTGTCCCCTCTTGTTGAATTTCTTACTCTATGGTGCAAGGATCAGCCGTCAGCTTTCGTGTTATTTCAGAGCGGTCTATTCACGATCGGGAGCGTATAGTTGAGCTACCTCGTTTCCTACCTTCCGTCTGCTGAGCGTACACACTGGCTACACAAGAAAGCGTAGAAAAAGCGTTGTCGCCATTAGCGAGCAGTTCTGAGAACCGGCGAGAAAATCACCTGTGCGTCCCCCTGCGGTGCTCGAACCGAAGGCGCACAGCTGTTGCGAGAGCTGTGCTCGCATCAGATCTCCCGACTCACCGACCGCGCAACAACGGTCTGATTCCTCGGTCGCCACGGCCCCTCCTTCCCCCTCCTTCACTGATGCGTGCAGACACAGGCTTGGCGCAACGGCGGCGCTCACCTGCCGACGTTGCCGCTGGACCGAATCGGGTCTCTGCGCAGCAAGGTTCCTGTGACCACCGCTTTCGGCCGGAGCGAGACACCGGTGGTTACTGTACGCGCTGGCAATGCGGTCTCTATGTAGCGGTCAATTTCTGTCACCCTAACAGCTCGAGAACAATGTTCAGAAAACTGTCCAGCTCTCGATTGATGCCAGCAGCGAAGACGTCATGAGCCCTTCCAAAGCCAGCGGGCTGTGGTGGGCTGGGCTAAATACTACCCTGTAGAGCTCCGCTGAGTGAGGAACTCTCTACTGGTGTTACGAACGTTCGCAAAAATTCAGTGCACTTCCACTGTGCAAAGAAGAATGACCAGCGAAGCTGTGTATGTGGACCCCACAATGGTGAACTGCACCTCCGCCGTGGGTCGGCCCTGTATGGCGCTATCTTCGGTATGGGCCCACATATAGGGAGTGCTTAACGCCTGCTCCAAATCCGCCGCAGGTCGGCCCGACATTGCACTATCTTCGCGATCGGCCCACGTATGGGGAGAGAGTGAGACACGACTTCTTTCGAGCTCAGACTGTTACCTATAGATATTCTTCCTCCAGTAGAGCTGGTCAGCGAAGGCCACCGACACCAACCACTCGCGCCAGTGGTGAGGTGAGTGGTTAGGGTAGTGAGGGGATTACAGAGCAGCGGAGCAAAAGAAGAGGATGTGCACTGTATTTTCGTACCTAGAAGACCAGTTAGGACATGAGGGGGCGGAGCGGTAACGGTAAAGGTATAAGCGTGCTGAAGTGATTAAAGTGTTGAGCTGGATGGCTCTGAGGGTGTGTACTTGGGCACTAGAGAGTAAAGAGTGCGGTAGTGGAAGTGTTTATATTGCCGCTTGAGTGTTTTCTTATAAAAGTGTGCCTCGTCCGCTATGGGCGGGTACGCCCATGGGATCACCGGCGCCTGGCTATTATTCTAGCGGGGAAGCTCATGAGCTAGCTAATTGTCAGGAATTCTTGCATAGGCTGGCACCCACGCCACCGTGACAAAGGCAGGGGAGAGAATGAAGAGAGTGTCAGAAAGGTCGTCATGAAGATTATCGGGAATTCTGTTGTCGCGAAGAGCCTGGATTGCCGCCATGGAGTCCGAGAAATGCATTACCAAGGAGATTTAGGAAGAAGAGTTAGTTCTTTTGTCGCGTGAACGATCGCAGCGAATTCAAGGCATAGAGGGGCGGTAGGAAGTGAGGAAGGGCCAGCATTAGAAGTGATGGGAATGCCGAGGGGTGCGGGCATTGTGACACAAGCAGTGAAGCCATGAGTTTGGTAATACGGTGCGTCAACGTAGCATGTGACAGTGTCAGCTGGGAAAGGGTCGTGGAAGTGAACGAAGGATTGTCGTCGCCCCTCATGAAAACTTGGGGTCACATGAAGATTGTTCGGAAGAGGTCGTTGAGGGGTGTGCGGAGGAAAGTCAATGGGCCGGATGTCAGCCCCCTGCAGTAGCCAATAGCCCGACGTAGAGCTGGATAGGCGACCTAGTTGGTGATCCCTGTGAAGGCGCAAGAGCTCTGTAAGTGGAGAGATAGCCCTGTTATGTATAAGCCGATTGAATGCGATGCATTTGTGTCTGCGTAAGTGTGCAGTATGGCAGGGAAAAAAGGACATTATTCAATACAAAGCCTTTTACACGTTGACTGGCTCTGCATTCATCGAGGCCGCTGCGCCCCTTGACCCCTCATTGGAATAAGTGAGTTTCTTGGTGACATGTGGACATCGTGGACTGTATTACTCGGGTGAAAGAGTGCTCTTGGAGGGGCAAGCCTGGAACCCAACAGAAGGATGTGGGAGGTGTGGCAGTACCGGTGACAGTCAGAGATAGGAGGTGGCTTCAAGACTGTTACATAGTAGTGGAAAAACGAGAAGAAAGAGTGTTAATCGAGGGGCTAGATTTTCATTAATAATATCGTGAGAAGCCAACAAACAGACACCAAGGACAACATAGGAGAAATTACTTGTACTTACTGATTGAATTAAAGAAATTATAAATTAATGGCACTGAAAGGGGATGAAAAAACAACCTGCCGCAGCTGGGTAATGGCCCCACGTCTTAGCAATACGACTGTAATGCTCTTATTAGTGGTGCACCCCTAGTAGTGAAAAGGAGCAGCAGCTGAGATTTCTCTGGAGGCGCTTGCAAACTGGAGCGGGAAAGGAATTTGGAACTCAGGTTGAGGCTGCATTATAGTGGAAATTACACCTCCCCCGGTGACCCTTGAGTACAGCAAAGGATCATCAGCATAGAGAATGGACTGTAGGTGATTAATCTCAGACAAGGCCTTTGCGTGATGCACTAGCCCGAGATTAGAAAAGGTTGGAGAGAGCACGGCGCCTTAAGGTGTTCCCCAAGTGAGTGAGATGCGCGAGATAACGTTGTCCTAAGTTGGAACTGAGCATGACGCGAACGGAGAAAAGAAGAAATGTAAGGCTAGAGTCGCCATCAGCCGGTGTCTTCGAGGGGAATAGGATAGGATCATGAAGAAGGGCATCGAAAGCTTTGTGCACGTCCCCAATGAAAAGTGCATGAACTTCACACCTCGAAGGTTGAGAGCAAGTTTCCTGGAGAAGAAGAAAGAAATCTTGAGTACACGTGGTGGGGATGGAAACCAATCTGACTTTGCGGAAGGAAGTGAGTGTCACCGAGAAGATCCGCAAGACGTGCGAGCACCATACTTTAAATGGTTTTCCCGGCACAGGAAGCGACTGAAATGTGTCGCAGGTTGGGGAGAGCATGGCGGGCTTTCCAGGCTTTGGTATGAGAATGGTGACGGAAGAGGTTCATTGATCGGGGAGAGTGCCGGTGGTCCACTGCTCATTTATTTTGAGTAAAAGAAATTGTTTATCTAAATCAAGCAAGTTCTTCAACTGGGAGTAGTTGTTGGTGTGGTCCGCACCCGGAGTAGTTCGAGCCTTGTTTTGAGCCAAGGCTCGTTGCAGCTTCGACACAGTGAAGGGGCTGTCCAAGTCGCTATTTGGCGGCCCAGTGTATTCAGGGTACAGGGAAAGGAGTGGGGGAGGGATGTATATATAGGTGACATGTTGAAGTAGGCAAGTATTACCATGTTCGGAGAGATGGTTTTGGATTGTGGGGAGAGGGGAGCAGGCTCATGGCCAGGAAGGGACCGGAGGAGAAACCAGGTGATTTAGTGTGGAGAGAAGAGTTGATAGAATCGCACATGCGATTCCAATTTGATGTGTGAAGGTTGGAGCAATGAGTTAGTATATCAGTGTTGAGGGTGCCTAAGGTGTGTCTAAGCTGAGTGTTGTGAGGTTGGGTACGAATGTTGCTAAGCAGACGTTTACGGCGTCTCCTGAGACGCATGAGGTGCGAGTTGGAGTGGTCCGATGGAGGGTTAGCTTCTGTAGTGGTGGGGCGCGGGACCTCGTTCACCGCAGCGAGTCCACCCGCACATCCTAGTTGGGAGTTTACTCGTGGACTCGCAAGCAGAGAAAAGGTCACAGTTGGCCTGGGTGATATGTTTATTTTTGGGGGGGAGGGGGGTTGTGAGTGAGAGTGAGCCTAATTTCAGTTATCTGGTGGTTGTATAGGAGAGTGTCTCGAAGGGCTTGCCAAGCCTCTGGGGGATTTGCGCGGCGGGGTCCGCGTGCAAAGATGGATAGCCTGAAATATTTTTAGTGTGCCTTGTATCTTGTAGTAGGATTAAATGAGGTAGTGTGGTATGCGTAAGCACTTATTGCTTGAAAGGGGTGCGGTTTGCGGAGAGGCTACGGCAGTTGAACTAAATTATTGTAATCGCCATGATGCTGTTTATTGGAAGGGTTACGTGGATCGAGAAGTATAGCGGGCTTAATTTTGGGGGCCAGGCCTACTGACGAAGAGGGCACGAGGCGGGTTCGCTTGATGGTAGTTGTCTTCCATAGGGCCTGCCACTTCATTAAATGATTTTCTTATGGTGGAGTTCAGATGGTTAAGAGACTGTGTGCGGTTTCATAAGAGTTTCTCAGGGTTTGAAGCACATTGGTCTTGTGCCTCGATACGTGCTTGTTGCATCTCAACGAGGGATGTGACTGCGGCTACGCTGGAAGTAAGCTCTGTCAGCCCCAGCTCCAGCTGCTCAACGCGGTAGGAAGAGGGGACTGTTGTTGGCGCGAGTGTGAGACTCGTCGGAGACCTTACCTGTTGTACAGATTGTTGCAGGGGCAAGGCTTCTTTGGCCGGAGCTGGCTTCTTGTATGCCGCAGGATTTGTTGGGGAAGTAGGGGCTGGTTGAATCAGAGGGGTGGGTGACACCTGGGTAAGACGCGAGCACTGGTCCTTCCAGTGGGCATGTGCCGGTAGTAGGTGTGACGAGGTGGGCGCCTCAGATGTAGATGGAGGACTTCGCTGGGCGCTGCGACGTATTGAAACTCTTCCACTGCTGTCTGTGTTGGAGGCGCTGCTTCTTGGCCGCATTGGTGCAGGTTTCATCTCGTTGCTTCCGAACGGGCATATATCTGCTAAGGGAGTGTGGTGGCCTTGACAATGAAGACACCATGGTTTGCAGGAATGTGGTTCATCAGTCTGCATGCTGGGTGTGGAGCAGGTGGGGCACATACACTGGTTTCCGGGGCAGGCCCACGTGCGATGTCGATATTGCAGGCAGACAGTTTTATTATTATAGAGTTTTACGTGCCAAAACCACTTTCTGATTATGAGGCACGCCGTAGTGGAGGACTCCGGAAATTTCGACCACCTGGGGTTCTTTAACGTGGACCTAAATCTAAGTACACGGGTGTTATCGCATTTCGCCCCCTCGAAATGCGGCCGCCGTGGCCCGGATTCGATCCCGCAACCTCGTGCTCAGCAGCCCAACACCATAGCCACTGAGCAACCACGGCGAGTCCGGCAGACAGTGCAGTGATGGGCCAAGGCTTATGGGGACAGCAGAGGAATTCGAGTCGACGGTGGTGCGTGGACTACAGAACGTGCATGCCGGCAAAAATGATCAGGGCGAAGTTTCTTTCCCACGTGTCGGGCCAATAGGATAGCGGCTTGATAACGGTCTAAATTACGGCGAAGTTTTTTCAGGGATAGCGCCAGGGGCAACTCCGTGGATAACCCCGCGGCACGAGTTGGGGAGAGCTGCGAGGTATGGAGCTACGTTATATGTGTGGCCAGCTAGCGTGATATTCTCAACGCTGAGAAGGCATTTGACGAGTTCGATGTGTTTGGACTTGAGAATGGTGAGACGGTTGCGACTGCGTAGATGGACTGAAACGTCGGCACAAGTATGCGCCGGTAGCTTTTCCGCTCGTATGAATGCTGAGAGAATGTCCAGCAGCTCTACGGGGCTGGCGGAAGGTAACGCTGGCAGGTGGACGCCGACTGCATGGAGGTCATAGCTCGGGTGGGCAGCAAGTCGAGGCTTTCGGAGTTTTCCTGGCGTTGTCCATCCTTTCAAAAATCGCTTACAGCGAAGACAGGGACAAGGGGCCAAAAGCGCTTGTTTTCGTCGTTCTTTTGGTCCCTTGTCCCTGTATGCGCTGTAAGTGATGTTTGAAACTATGGAATACCAACTAGCCCGTACCCAAACCTTGCTTCAGAGTTGTTCATTCTCCTTAAGGGTCCTCCGACTCAGTAGTGCTTCGAATGCAGATAGTATCTGGCACCGGCGTTTCGTCAGTCATGGCGAAACGCAGTGGTGGCATGTTAGGGCTAGTGAGGCCGTCACCGTTTCAAAAATTCAAGTGGCAATACTTTTTAGCCAAGTGGCTGTTGGATGAAAATAATTATATCGGAAGGAAGCAGGCAATTTGCCGATTCCGAAGAGCAGCGTATTCTTGAGGATGAGACGATTTCTTGGACGATTTGGGTGGATCACGTATGGGGACTGCATAACACCTGCTTCAGCTCCGCCATGGTTCGGCCCGCAATTTCACTAACTTCGGGATCGGCCCACGTATCGGGAGTGCTTAACGGCTGCTTCACCTCTGCTGCGGGTCCGCCCGGCATTGCTTGCTTCGGGATCGGCCTAAGTATGAAAAATTCTTTGTCTATATCCACTGAGATGAGATCCGCCAGAACCTAGCCATAAGCAACTTCGCTGTAAAAAGCTTGTGTCTTATCTGTCAATCGGAATGCTTGAAATGCACAATTGATTAAATGAAGTAGCTGCTGGTGCACTTTTCATCTCAAGCACCATTCGTGAAACCGGGTGTTCATGTCTAGCCATACTTTTTTTAATGCATCATCGGCATCTTCCTTTATTCTCCTTGAGCCACGATCACGCTGTTCGCAGCGAACAAACCCATGTAAGGATGCCATTATTTCCATGCTGTCTCATTCATATTCCTCATCGTACCGTGTTATTTGCGATCATTTTCAAGTTAAGCAAGCTAGAAATTTAGTCAAGACTATAAATTTTACTGCATAAGGTGCCTATTTTAGAACAATCCACTTAATTTGCTATTTCTCTCGGTATGCAAAAAAGAGGGCATAATGCACAATGCATTATGCATTATGCATAATGAATAATGCATAATGAATCCTTACCAACTATAGCTCAGCTTTCTGCCGTTCGAAGCTTTATTTTAATCTCCGCGCCGCATTATCGCCTAGATCCCAACTCGGCGGGACGTCTGTTTGGAAAATAAGCACCTAAAATGAAATAGAACGTTTCAAAGCAGGAGCTATAGCTTCATCATACCGATGGGCATCAGTACACCGCCGCCACGGCGTCGTGACAGAATATTTGCCTGGGCTGCGCGTAGCCATGAGTTTAACGTCCACCTGTGCCACCGGTTACCCAGCGGTTTTCTTCAGGGTGAAAGCGTTGGATAAAAATGTGCGGAACCTGCGCCTCGGTAATCAGTTTTGAACCCTTTAAGTGGCAAGATACGAAAGAATTTGGCGAGAACTTTTAATGCGAAAGCATTATGTGCTCCATTACGTGCAAATCAGTCGCAGTCGTCCGCATTACCGAGTGATGGTACCAACAATGTCGATGGCGCAAAGATGAACAAACACACCAGAAAATGCTCGGATTGACGTCAAATTTCTCAGGACGGTTACTATAAACAAAGTGCCTTTTAAAAGTCAATTGGATAAATTTCAGTCCGGGTGGGAATCGAGCCAGGGCCACCAGGGTGCGAGACGAGCAGGCTTTTCCAATGCCACGGCGTCTCAACGGTTATTCTTCACAAAATGCGTACCTATTGCGTAATTCATTGCACGCGTCACGTCACAACCATCTGGCCGACTAGACGTGTAGACTGCGGTGGGACGGCAACCATATGACAATGCTGTGAAGGCGACAGAGTAATTAAGGCGAAAGGATGAAGAGCCCGTGACTACGTAGGAATGATCACAGTGGCATGAAGCTGATGAAATGACAAAGATGGCGCCACATCGATGGCGTGCTGGTGTTGGAGCTCGTGTCAGCACTTCCGTGGATAACCTGGCACCACGGGATGCCTCGATTCGCATTATATCTGGTGTTTGTTTGCACTAGGTCAGGCACCGCCCATTCGTGCAAGGCTGCAGTCAGCTTCCAGTAGGAATGACAAAGGTATGCCGATGACGCAGGAATAATCAGAAGTAGGAGTAGTGAAGTAATGTGATCAATTTCGTAAGGCAGAAGCCACCGGTGGCTGCAACCGTGCGAAACTTTAAGCGAGGGGCCAACAAATAATAATAATAATAATAATAATAATAATAATAATAATAATAATAATAATAATAATAATAATAATAATAATAATAATCTTTATTTCTCTATTTCCACAGAATACAGAATGAGAGCCGACGTAAGGATAAAAGTCGCATGCAGCGGCTTGAAGAAAACTCCAGTACGCCCCAGATGACAGTATGACGAGGAAACAGCCATGACAGACGCAGAGCAGTACTAGAAACATTGGAATACATTGCGAAATTTGTGAACGTACAAGGGCAAAAATACAGTAGGGATCAGTAAGAAAATATACGTACAAGATTGACAACAGCCTTAGTGCATTTGTTAACATTGTGTGACGTAAGAAACAATTGCACGACATAGAAAAACAGAATGAAACACCATACATTAGTGCAGGAGCGGCAAAACACTAATTAACTTATTTTTCGATATTTCTTCCAGTGAGATGTTACTACGTTCAAGTTTGTTAAGGTAACAGGGAAGTTTATAGGCGCTTGATTGAAATCGGTACACGGTCCGACAGAACGGTGTAGACCAAGCGGTGCAACGACGTACATTGTACATGGGCACATGGCTTTGAAGGTTGAATAGTGTGAACATATATGCGTTGTTTGTTCTAATAGCATTCTTGTACATAAGAATTAATCTGAAGGCATAAAGATTGGGCACTTGAATGATGTGAAACTCGGAATAGTAGCTTTCTGAGTGGGCATACCATGGTATGTTAGCAATTAATCTTACCGCACATTTCTGAGTAACAATAATCTTGGATAAATTAGGCTTCGTACTTGTGCCCCAGACAGTGTGGCGTTAAGTATTAGAACTAAGAAAGTGTTGTAGATTAATAGTTTAATTCTTGTTGATAGCACACACCGTTGACGATATAGCACCCCATTCACTTTGTTCATTTTTGATTGTATTTTATTAATTTGGGCATCCCAATTAAGCGATTCCGAGAAGGTTACTCCCAGACATGTGACAGTACGCACGATTTCAATATATTTGTTCCCAAACCTAAGCGTAATATCTTTTACAACTTTGTTTTTCGCTCGAAATACTATGGTTTTAGTTTTGCTTGTGTTCACCTTTAGGTAATTTTCCTGCGACCACTGACACATGTACTGCAAAAACTCATTACCCCTAGAGGATCAGTCATTTTCTCTACTACCCGTAATGAGCACCGTAAAGTCATCAGCGTAGGCAGTAAGGTTCACCGGTAGCTTAGTGTAAAATCTATCATTTAAGTAAACTAAAAACAACAAACGGCCTAAGATGCTGCCTTGCGGCACGCCCGATTTTATGTATTGGCCATCAGACAGAGCATCATTGTGTGCTACAATTTGTTTACGATGTTGAAGGTATGACCGCATCAAAGAACTAGGAATCCCTCTTATACCATAGTTGTTTAGTTTATTTACTAACAAGTCATGATTGATTAAATCAAAGGCTCTGGAAAAGTCAATATAAATTCCGAGGACAAGGAGCTTATCTTCAAATGCATTTATGATGAGTTCTTTTTGCTTGAGCAGTGCCAACTCAGTGGATATTTTTGGCCTGAACCTGAACTGATCATTCGACAAAATGGAATGCTTATCTAAAAAAATTAGTTATTCTCGTGTCAATAACTTTTTCTATGCCTATAGAAATTACCGGTAGAATAGAAATTGGCCTATAATTTGACAATTCAGAGGTATCGCCTCCTTTGTGTATCACGATAACTTTTGCAATCTGCATCTGCTTAGCAAATACTCCACTACTGAGACAAAGGTTGAATATATGTTAATATCGGGGCTAACAAATCAATTACATACTTTAGAGGTTCCTAAAGAGGATCTAAAGCCCTACTGTTTTTAAGATTTCTGAGTACCGAAATTATTTCATTTTCGGTTGTAGGGGACATAAACATCGACATCGAGACTCCTGGTGCTTGGTGAATTGACGTGTTTGTTGAATTAATAGGAGAGCTTGCTGTATTTGTGATATTGACACGTGTACTTGTCTTTATCGGGCGACACGTTTTGCCGCCTCACAAATGTTATCGCATAGCGCAGGACGCGCCTGTATGTAAAAGAAGTTTCTGGAATGTTATCGATGGTTCCGTCCACTGTCTTTCACCGCAACTTGTATAATCTGATTGCATGTATGCGTGACGCGAATAGTGTGGAACTTTATGGAAGAATCTGGAACATTCGATGACTGATCTATAAAAGCCGACGCGCTTGACCCGCTGATGAGATTTTCGACGATTGCCGACCGTGTTCGCCGCTATCGTTGTACTATAAGTGTAGCCTGTTTTGTGGGCACAGGTTCGCCCAATAAAAGTTAGTTTTGTCGTTCACAGTACTGCTACTGTGTTATTCAACGACACCACCACGTGACGTTTACAACGAAATCCTTAAAAGCATTTGAGAGATCCTGCCCTGTCAGCACAGCACCATCGCGCATAATGCAGTTTGGACCACTGTTGTAGCAACGTCCAAGCAGTTTACCTAGTTGATGTCATCGATGCTGAGGGTTTGTGCTAGAATTATCTGAGAACGAATAGCTGAAGTATTCGTACTTGGCTTGACGTAGTTCTTTGTTCATGTTATTGCGATATTTCTTATATTGAGACAATTTCACGGGATCTTTGGATTTAATGAATTGCGCATATAGTTTCGTTCTTCTTTCTATTTTTTTTCAATAAGGCAGTCGTAATCCATGGTTTCTTCTATTTTCGTTTGCGGCAGCATTTTAAAGGAAAGCAGTTTTGATATATTTGGTTTAACACAATCATTAGTGCATCGTACGCAACATCTGCGTCAGGTAGCGACAATATATGGTAGAAGTTGGCTGTACATATTTCATTACGAAAGGTGTCGAGGGATTCTGAATCAATACACCGATAATAAGACACCGGTGATCTAGAAGCATGTTTAGGGTTGGTATTAGCAATAAAGGCAAATACTGGAAAATGATCACTGATGTCAGTTATCAAAGATCCGGAAGTTATAGTGCTTTTATCGTTGTTAGTGATAATTAAATCTAAAGTAGTTGAAGTGGAACAAGTTACGCGCGTTGGTACAGTAATTACATTCACAAGAGCGTAAGAATCAAATAAAGAAGCAAATTCTGTCTGCTCTGGTAACGCGGTTAGCATATCAATATCCATATCACCGGAAAGGTATAGCACGTGCTCTTTTATAGACACATAATCAAAAAGTGCTTCTAACGATGAAAAAAAATTTTAGAGTTTTCCGTCTGGAGGGCGGTAGACAACACAAACTATATTTTTGTCACTCTGAACGGTTAACACTTCACAGTCCGGAGTGCAGAACGTGAATTTCTCAAGTATTATTGCAAGAAGCGAATTCACAATTTGCAGGGATACACCACCACCTCTTCGAGTTCCCTGTTATTAGCAAAGTGAGTATAATTGTCTAGCACAAAGTATGTTGAATCATCGTGGTACCAGGTTTCAGTAAACATTATTGAACGGAATGAAAGATTAAGGGAAGTAAACAGGCTATGTATTTCATCAGTCTTGTTGCACACAGAACGACAGTTCATATGAAAAACAGCAGCGCTATTTTCCCAGCAAACGCTATCTAGATCTGCGATAGAAGGAAGTTCGTGGCATCTCATGGGGGCATCCATGTCTTTAGCTTATTTTATTCAAATCATTCGAGCTAGTGATCCTTAGTCTGGCTCTGTTTTCAAATTTGTGGGCATAAATGTGCCCATCACGCACCCAAACAAACTTCCAGTTCGTTTCACGCTTTTTGGCAATGGCCTGCGCAAGGAGGCGCTTCCGTTCAGGACACAGGTGCTCATTTACATACATGGGAACAGATTCAGGAAACCCAAGTTCATGAGCCGTTAGGCGCTTTCGTCTTCCTTTTTCTAGCACAGCATTTCGTTTCCTTCGGAGTGCAAACTGGACAAAAATGCTCTTTCCAGTTTGGCTTCCTGGTATTGAAACCCGGTGGCACACGTCAATATCAGACGGTGATATGGGTTCCCCAATACAGTCACCAAGCTCCATCATGATTTCCGTCAGTTCTTCATTAGCATTCACTGGAATTCCTTTTATTTCTATATTGGCGCTTCGCGAGTACTGTTCGCAGTCCACGATTCGAGACTCGTTCGATTTCGCTTGACTTCCTATTTGATCACAACGTGACTTTAGGTTGTCATTCTCAGTGCGCAAGCGTTTATTTTCTTCTGGAACTGCTTTCAGATTAGTTACCATCTCATCAAATTTGTCATCAGTAAACTTTAGATTACCTTTTATTTCTCTGAGTTCATTTCGAAAGTCTCGTTACAGAGAATCTTTCAAATTTTTTAGGTCGATCCTAATTTCTCCGCTTTAATGACCCGTTTCTGGAGTTCCTAAGACCAAGGCGCACTCTGTGCTGTTCAGAGCGGCCGCCAGAGGCCCCAGCAGCCTATGCGGAACATTCCAGGAAGGAGGCAGCCGCGTACACGCTCAAAACAGACTGTGAAACACCGACAATGATCGTGACCATCTCAGAAACAGATGTAGTGCTGTACGCGTTGTGAAAGTTGATGTAAAATACAACCAGCGTGTATATGGGCCCATAAATAAAGCACTTTCTCATGGACCAGTCTTTCTCACCTCCAAGCGGACGCTTTCGCATAGCTTTACATTTGTGTATATAATTAGTCGAACCCACTTACAACAATCCCATTTAAAGCGAACTTTCGGTTACCAGGAAGAGTTAATCAACATCCGAAAAACATTCGTAAGAAGCCTAAGAAGACGTCGTCCATTTACAAACGGCTCGTTGCCCTGTAGTAAGTTCGGTTGCAACGGCGGAAATGAACCGCCTTGCGGCCGCACCTCGGTGAGCCCGCTGAAGGCTCCTCGGCGCATGCCACAGGATGTAGCAAGGTGGAACCGCGTCTCACTTGATATTCGGCCTTTGTAGTGGCACGAGCATCGAGCGGCACTCTTGCTTCTTGCGCAGCACGTTGGTTTCACCTCCTGAGAAGAGCGGGAAGAAAATTCGAAATAAATCAGAAAAAAAAATTTTGTATAATATAGTACAAAATTCATGGGTTTCATTTTAGGTATCAGAGCATAAGTTTAGTTACAAGTTGAGTTACTGAAGTGTCTGGAATAATTAGAATTAATTAGAAATCACTGAGACAACCGACGACGACATTCAACATAGTAAGAAAAATAATAGAAAAAAAGTAGTACAGTGCAAAATGCAAGAATTTCATTTTAGATATGATATCAGAGCATAGGTTTAGTTACAACTTGAGTTACTGAAGTTTCTGGAATAATTATAATTGATTAGAAATCACTGTTTACTGCACACCAAAGCACAGCATCGTGGACCCGTCACATGAGCACAAATTTGGAGAAATTTGCGGAAACCCAAAAGTAGAAAGCGGAAGTAATTACGTCACTAATTTCACAAACAATAAGGTGGCGTGATATATAACCGGCTAATTAATGGAAAACAGTAGCGTAGCGTTCGCACATGGTTAACCTAAAGAAGACCGACGCCGAGGTGCGAGTGCCACTAAACGATACCTAAGTCAAAGATTAGGGTCGCCTGTCATTTTTTTTCCTTTATGGCTTGCGGAAGCGTAGCCGCCATGGTTGCGTCACACAGGGCTGAGCAGCCCGTACCAAAGGACTTCTACCATTCTGAAGGTGTGCAATCAGCGAAAATGGCAACTGCAAACTTGGGAACCAGTTGCAGACGCCCTGTTCCAATGACGTGTGAGCGGCAGGACGTTGACTGTTCCCTTCATTGGTCGTGTAATGCTTCCTGAAGCCAAGGACATGCGTCTTTCCTGTGTAAACATACAAGCATAAGCTGCTTTCGGATAGCCTGCATTCCATTCTGAATCAACGCAGCAAGTTGGGGTGAATTAGTAGGTCAACACTGTTACGTATAAGTTCAGCCTAGCTTAGACGAGGGACAAGAAATGGACGACGCGAGCGCTGACTCACAACTGAAAATTTATTACCTGACAAATCATTGATTCTTCTCCAACTGAAGCTGCCTTGGTTGATTAGTGGCTACAGCGTTGGGAAGCTAAGAACGAGATTGCGGGATGGAATCCCGCGATCTCGTTCGTAGTCACTCTTTAACAACCGGGTTGCTTGAAGACGTAATATGTTCCGCCCATAGTTGGTTCTGATTAAGCGTATTTTCCACTCTGGATTCGGGATTGCATGTCCTCCATGTAATGTAGACAGTGTATTAATGTATATGTTGGGTGATAATGAAATAATGTTCGTTTCGTTTTAAAAGAACACCCTTCAATTACTTCCAACCTTCGTTCAATGTCTTTACTGCTAGTCCTTATTGCCATGTATATGCCACGCCTTGCATTGTGACAAGCGCTATATGCTGGTTATAATGCCACAACACTCTATCACTAAAGTTGCTTATACCTTGTGTTACATTCTTAACAAACTTACTTGTTGGAAATTTGATAGTCACACCACACAAGCAAATATCATGAAACAAAACGCCCACAGAACATGCCCTCTATGTTGAATCTTCTCAGTCTCAAATATTACAAGTGCGAAACAATAACAGACACCTGAAAATGGCGTACTTTTTTGGGCGCGTCTATGCACGACCTACGGGATCGGCCCCCGCAAGAGGCCAGCTTTCAACCAGAAAGCTCGCTTTCGTGCATAGCGCTAGCCCCAGCATTTCCCGGAAAACATTAAGGTCATATAAGCTGCAGTTGCCGGGAAGCGTGACAAACACTACGGGATCTTTCAACGCTATGGCGTTCCACTCTTAAAGGCGAAGCTTATTGTTCTCCAAGTTTTTTTTTCTTAAAAATGTAAGCGAGGAACTACTTGTTTAACGGTAACAGGCACATTGAATTCCCCAAGTTTCTCTGCAATCAGTGATGCTGTATCTTGCACCCTAAGCATGAATTACAACATCAAGCTACTGGGCATGTGAACATTCTTGGCCATTCTTGGCCATTCTTGACCCATAGTGGTTATGTACCACAAGGTAATTGTCGGAATTGACAAATAGGGCACGAGACAAGAAGGGAATAATCCAGAAACAAAAACAGCTGTGTCTGCAAAAAGAAGTAAACGACACTAAATGCGGCCAAAGTGTGCATTGAGCGAGGAGCGTTGAGGCTACGGAGGAGTGAAGTCGGATATACAGGAAATTGAACTCGGCTTCAAAGAAGCGGAGAAGAAATCGGTGACCGAAGCAGCCGAGTGTGAAAAAAGAACATACAAAATGATACCAGAGCATGGAATGAGCGATAAGCGCTGGACTACATAGAAGTGAAGGGCATGTGAAATAAAGCAACTTCAGTACACACGTAGAGTCTTCGTTAATCCCCGATTTCCAGATATTCGTGGCATCCGGCAATATTTTTATAGCACATACGTACACGCGTCCAGCGTGAATTCGCGCATCATTAGCATGACAGCGCGCTCTTTGTACTGAAAAATGATGCCTACTGCGACTGGACAGAAAGGAGGATGGATAGGTGGGCTAGCTTGTGATGCATTATAACGAAAACTTCGAGCGCTACAAACACACATGACGTAGCAAAACAAACAAACACCACACGCGGTGACTTGCAACTGATATCCAATGCATGAATGGAAAATATATATCTATATATAAAATAATATTTTTTTTCATGCGTGCATTAGTATGAGTTGTGAGTGAACGCGTGTGGTGCGTGTCTTCTTCTACGCCCAGTGTGCTTGTAGCACTCGAAGTTTTCATTATAACCGAAAGGAGCTTGAAATCTACCGAGGCAGGTGAATCTGAGGAGGTGACCTAGTATTTCTCAGTGTAGAGGCCACAGTATTCTCAAACTACGTTTGCTCGCGCAACTAAAGCGTCGTTGAGCGTCTCACTACCACACCCGTCACTGCCGCCTTTCGAGCACAGAGGGGTGTCTCCGTTCTAACCATATTTTTTGCTACTTACCGCAGTTCAGGCTTCTCTTATTAACATCAACACCTAATGTATACAGACACTCATCAGAGAGCGGTTTGCGGCTCTTTACATACGACACTTTAGACGAGCGCGTGCGCTCGAGTTACTCATCTGCATGAGCAATTCCACAGATGCGATATTTGAAAATATCCATTCGCGTGGTCCCCAACTTCCGGCACGTGCATGGCATCAAGCGATGCTTTTCCCCGGCTCGTCTATCCTACTCCGATGTCCGCTTTCGTATGAAAAGTGCGCAGAAAAGGGATCACGACGTTTGCGCGGCCTTTGGTAATAAAGTCCAAGCCACGCGGTCGTTGCGGCGCCAAAGGTCGCGTGGTGCGCCCGCCGGTCAGCACGCGCAGACTGGTGGGCCAAGCGACGAGGAAACGCAGCACATTGTTCGCAGCAGTGGCACCCACTCGGAGCGGCCTGCTTCCTGGAAGAAAGCGGCCGACACGGCGGCCCAGTCGCCGCCATGCATTCTTTCGGCGCAAGCCCGCTCACTCCGTGCAGCACAAATGGAAGAGAGCGGCCGGCCGAAGACCGTTTCCGCCACTTCGACTGAGCTCGGCTGCCGTACATTTTCGCACATTACGCGCAGATCATGGAAGCGTGTGCCAGCGACCAACGCTATCACGCGTCCATCTGCTCTTCTTGTTCAGTCGTGAATGCGTCAGCCCCGAGCCAGTTTTCAAGGTTGTGTGCAGCAACCCGGAGCGAAAAAACGCACATGCCAGATTCACGTAACATCACTCTTCGTAGGCCCTCTCTTAGTGTAAATGATTTTGCTATCTGATAAGGGGAGATCATCGGTGTTAAGACGGCACCGTGTCTCTTAGCATTAACTTAGCACTGACGGCTAATCAATCCCCTGTGCCGCTTAGCGTCTTTCAGACCGCTTGCATGTTTCCGAAAAATGGCGGTGCTGCGAATTTGGTTGTGACTTACAATGTTCGGGCAACAAAATAAAGATAGCGCGAAAAAGGAGGGCAGGGGAAAGACACATGCGCTCGTTCTGCGCCAATTGTGGCAGAACGCTTCTTCAAGTGGATAAATTAAATTCTGGGAATTTACGTGCAAAAACCGCGGTATGATTATGAGGTACGCCGTAATGAGAGACTCCGGAATAATTTTTCCCAGCTGCGGCTCTTTAATGTGCACACATTGCACCATAGACGCGCGTCTTTGCATGTCGTCGCCTTCGAGATACGGCCGCCGCGGCAGTGATTGGATCGCGCACCCTCGCGCTTAGCGGCGCAACGTCAAAGTCACTACGCTACCAAGGCGGGCTGCTTCTGCATGGTGGCAACCTTCAGCAGATAATACTTTGGAACCTCCCAAATCCCGCGGCTTTAACAAAAATCATGTCTAGATACACTTTTCTGTTGTCTATATATGTACTCTTGTAGTGAAATGGTGTTGCCATAGCAATTATGCTTACGTTTTTCACCTTACCCCGACAGCTTTCTCATCAGAAGCGTAATGGAGCGCAACAGGTTGCAAACGTCACATTCACGTTGAAACAGCAAAAATTGGTTACTCTTCCGTGCTGATCTCACGCGGACTACCCCAGATGCTTCTGCATGAGATGGAAATGGTAACACCAAAGCGTAAGGTAGAATGTTGCCTCTCAAGCTTTTAATTTTTGTATTGCGGATTCGATGTACAAAAAGAAGAAAGCGGCCAACTCCAGAGATTCCTTCATCTAGGAGCACATTTACGTAGAGTACTCTTCGGGTCCCTATCGGTGTTTGCAAGGTTGTGGGAACTATTTCAATCCGTTGCATGTTTGCCGAATGGTCTGCGAAAATATAATTCATGTATGCAGCATCTAAGCATGCTCTAAGCCTGCTCTGCTACGACGACTGGAACACGACGGCACTGGCGTGGCGACCACACGACGACCGCGATGCACGCCCCAGCGTGATGAACCAGACCGACGGGCACACAGCGCAGTCGCCCTTAATGTCACTCAGGCGCTGTCGCAGTAAAATGTTGCCTATGCATCCTGGTCCATTTAGACGATGTATGAATGAAGGAAGAACCACCCAGCAAGCGTGTAACCGAATGGTAGAAAGGATAGATCGGCAAAAGCCTGACTTCAGTTTTAAAGAGACACTAAAGATAAATGCAAATCAGTTTTGACTGATAAAGTATTCTTTCAAAACTAATCTTCCTTAATTTCTTATGAGAAGGTGATTCTTAATAGAAAAAGTAATAATGTCGTTTCATTCTTGAATTCTGCGGCGTAACTCCCGTGCCGTTTCGTTATTGCGTCGCCGGAGTTTTCTTTTTTATTTATTTATTTATTGGTCTATCAATAATTTAACCCTTGTAAAGTTTATACAAGAGCGCATATCTAACGATAGTGCAGGCGTTGCGCTTCATCATGCCGGGAATGCGTTAAGCTTCGAAAGAAAATGTAAAACGTACAAAAGATACGCAATGTAAGCTAGAAAAAGTAGCGAATACAAGTGTTACTTTAACATGTGCATTCTGTGGAACGCATGGTAAAAAAAATTATGTGTGGCTCTGCTATCACAAACTCCAGAGACCAGCGGAGCTTGGGGAAGCCCAGCTAAAGCCCAGCCACAGCGCTCCAGCCGAGCAGCTTCTGCGTCGTGAGTCCTGACGGTAGTCTTCGCCAATGCTAAGCGAACACAACGTCACTTTTTTTTTCCACTGCGAGAAAGAGGACCACCCAAGCAAGCTCGCGGGTTTTTACCGGAGCGCAATGACGTCACATTACCTGTGTCCCCGCCGCGCTGCTCTTTCTGCCACGCTAGTCTCCACCCAGCCTCGCCATGTCACAATGCTGCGCCATGCTATTTTTATAACCTGACTCTCGATCAGCTCTCTCTACCCCAGCTCGGCGACGCTGCGGACGTCAAGACAAACCCAGCGAGGTTCTAACAGCTGCACTGTAAAACAAGAGAGAGGCCACAGAGAGGGCTGGATCCCCGTGGTGGGTGGAGCCCTCAGTCAAAGGCTCCAGCGGCGGTGGCAATACTTTCGGCTCTGGCGATCAGCTCTCACTGATCTTCTAATGCTTAGCTCGTCAGCATCATCTACCACTGGTCATGCGTTGCGTTTCAGTCGGCGCGGGCGGGGGAAGGGGGATGTATGTATTAGGGATTCTTTAGCAGGCCCATGTGGTAGGGTATATGGTAGCTCGCTCTCTACAAAAGGACAAAGGCGTTGATGGAGGGTGGGGTACATTGTTTGTAGGAGAATGAGGTGAGGATAGGTGTTGGTCTGCAGCTGCCCTCCGGCCATGCGTTCAACTCTAGTAAGGCATCGGCGATGTGGCAGCATCGGTCTCCCCAAAAGGCAGTAGTGCTGAAGTACTTCATTGTAAGTGTGTAGTGCTTGTGAACAGTAATCTTCTGGTCTCTTCCGCTGCCCGTGTGCACTGACCTCGGGCTAACGTGTGACAACGATGATTTCCGCTGACGACCTTATGTCCCGGTGTCCTGATTATCATCATGTAGGGTATTTCGTTGAGGCGCTTGAGGATATCGCATGCTACTTTATGCAGATGGCCATTCGCGTAGGCTCGACATGCTGATTGGCAATCTCTAAGAACATATATTTTCTCATCCTGCCCCGTTGCCGACATGGCGAGTGCGATGGTGGCGTCCTCTGCTTCGACGATGTTGTACGTATGAAAGGAGGCGTAGATCTCTTCCTCCGGTCTGTGTCCTGCCCCGCTGATTATCATGCCTTCCCCATTCGGTTACTTGGCCGCACTGTCCAGAGACCAGTGGAGATAGCGCCGTATCCTCTATCTATTGCTTTGGCTCATGCTACCCTCCTGCCCAAGTGATATATAGGGTGCATGTCACGCGGGATAGGGGCCGCCATTATTTGCTTATGTAGGTGGTTGAGGAGTGCTTGTTGACTCTTGGTTTTCGTCTCCAGCTAACACAATCTTTGTAGAGTTGTTCTGCCTGCACTAGTGAGATTTAGGTGCGAGATTTCCGCATATCGGTGCGTTTCAGTTTGTTAATCTGAAGTGTTGTGGATAGCCTCGGATAGAAATTTAGTTGTTCTCGTTGCTGAAGGGAGGCCGATGGCTTGTCTTTGCGCTTTCCATAGTGACAGGTTTATTCTGGCGCTCTCTGTTGACGTTATGTTAAGGTAACGTGTTGCGTACGTGACTGTCCTGAAGATAAGGATCTGAGTCAAGCGTAGTAAGTCTGGTTCCTTCATGCCATGTCTGCGACTGGCGACTCTATTGATCATGCGAACTACGCTTTAAGCGGTTTGTCGTAGTGCATTTGTGGTGTCGTTATTGATGCGAAAGCATGAAATGGCCCATTGAGGAAGAAAGCCAGCGTCTGTAGCATTGGACCAGCACCTAAACTTCTATTGGCTACGAAGCTACGTCGCATGCGCGCCTCAATGCAGCAGAGCAGTCGAGATTGAATACCTAGTGCCGCGCAGGTGAACCAGGTGTTCCGTGAAGCCTGTTTCACATGCAAGTGATTTTGGGTCATGAAGAATCGGCGCGGTGACCATCGGTGAACGCAAATCCTTTCCCAAAGCCTTTCCCAAACCCAATTTTCCGGGCGGCGCGTGCCGCTGCAATATCGATTGAAACATTTCAAAAAATTCGCGAGCGGCGAGAGCGGCAATAATGGAGGAGCATGCGTGAGCAGTGACGTTATATGTGATGAGAGGGGCGTGGCGGAAGTGCGGGCGGCGCGGGGAACTCACCCGCTCCAGCAGCCGGTTCTAGTAGATGACGTCCGCTGCCAGTTTGCAATGTATTAAGGCTAACACCAGTTGTTATGGGAACGGGGTTTCGGCGACCTGCAAAAGCGTCTGCTTGGAGCTCGAACCGCACTCACTATCAGAGGGGGTTCGGCAGCGAGGACGAGATGGCGTAAAAACTAATAACAGAAGTTTAACACATCGTTACGGGTGAGCGGTGCGCTCCAATACAACAAAGACAGAAACGTTCGGGGCGCGTGCTCCTGCACTGAAGCGCAAAGAAGATATGTCGTGGCGTCTCGCTGACCTTCTTATGCCCTCCACCATCCAGGCAACCTCATTCTTGTTCCCTGGTAGAAGGCCTTGTAAGAACACTGGTTGGTGCATACAGAGGAATACGAAAAAAAAACCACTCTCTGACAATCAACACAGTGGAATACGGAGAAAAACCACTCACTGGTGTAAAGATATGGGGAGCGTGGGTCACGTCGCGTCAAAACAGTGGTCAACCCACACACAGGAATTCGGAGAGAAACACTCCCTGGCGTATAGGGGGTGCACGCAGGACAAAGGAGAGTAGGATTTGCACTGGTGCATGATCCCGTCGCACACACCCGACAGAGAAGTATTTTCATGTTTAGGAGCGTGACGATTAGGTACGTCGTGTGTCAGGCGCTTGGCATCCGTGGCATTCATGACCGCACTAAGTGAACCGTAACAGACTGCCCCGCCACCGAAGGTTATACCGATGGGCAGCAGACAACATACGCTGGCCAGAGGGATTACGCAGGTCGGTACTTGCTGTCGTCTTAGGTTGCCTTACCGCTCTAGGGGCACGAAACAATGTAGGCACTTTCCCACGTTGCTATACGTTTCGGTCCGAGTCTAGATGCCTCAGAAAGATCTGCAACAATTTCTCGTTCATAGTACGCGTTGGCAGAACTACAACGAGACTAAGCCGCTCAGTCAACAAGCGCGAGGCGAATTCTCGTGGAGCCCCGCCAGGATTATTTTCCACTCAAAAGCGATAGTTTTAGAGAATTTACAGCAGCACTAAATACATAAATGAACTGATTATACACTCCACAAGACGTGATCCAGACCAACTGCTTAAACCAAAATAATACCCTTCCAATCCTTCGTCAGGAAAAAAAAACGAGTTTCTGGAAACATTTACGGCTGATTCTCGATCTAGCGACTTCGACTCAAGCCATCGGCACTGCTATTCAGAGTCCCCTTTTTATGGCGTTATTTTTGGAAGATGTTTGCAACCACTGGAGAGGACAATGATCCGTTTTGATAAGGAACCTCAATACAGCAAGATAGCAAGTAAATTTTTTAACACAGCACACACGAGACATGCGCACTCTTGCTCTGTAACGCTCCACGCCTTTTATCGACTAGTGAGTTTCAGACTTCGCTAAAGGACGGGGTGTTCCTCCTCGCTCTCTCCCTTTTCGCATGGTACGGCGCCCATCGCTCGCTCGCTCCCATCGCATTGAACCACAGATCCCCTCGTGTAGTGCGGCGATCTTAGCGTGGGCTGATCGTCAGCGTGCTCTTAGGGCGTTGAAAGAGTCTCGCGTGCTCGAGTGAGGACCGCGGCCCGGATGCGTGCCTTCTCCTGTGGCGCACGAGGCATGGGTGTGAGGCGGGGAAGGAGGTTTGTCCTTCTCCGGCGGCTGCTACGGTTCTTCCATGTCCTCCTCGCCCGCCGCTCCATACAGAGTGGAGACAATCGCGCCTCTGCTATGACGTTGGCCACGCGAATCGCGGAAGCTGTCGTAGACGATTTGGAGATTTGGTTTTGAGGGCGAAGAGCTCAGATTTTTGGGGGGAGCTTTCCAGGCTTCCCTCTTCGTATTTGCGGACAGTGTCTGCCGCCGCTCGTAGGGTGACCCGCTGTTCTCCATCTGAGCCTCGAGTTATCCGTATGGTAACGTTCCCCAAATATATGCCAATGGGTGGGACCTTCTCTACTCGCTGTAGGAGGTCTACCGTGTCCACGTTGAAGACAAAGGTGATTACACCGATTCCTGTGGAGAGCCCCTATTTGAGATTTTCTTCTCTTTAGTCCCTCAGGCTATCCAGGCCTAAATTTGCCGTGCCATCAGTTAGGAATGCTCGAACATAAACGTATATTCGTTGGCCATAATTTAGTTGCGATAAGGTGATTTTTCGTTCTTTTTTTTTTAGGACAGCTTGATCAGCTAGGCTTTCAGATGCTCCTCTAACGTCCAATGCGAGTATGCATTTTCCGTGTGCGTGACATCATCCATTACTCCTTCCTTCTCTTGTAGTAAGACGCCATGACTAGACAAATGCAGCCTGAAACCGTACATAGTGTCGCGACAGAAACTCATGTCATCTACATCAGGCTTCAGGCGATTGAGCACTGCGTTTTTGAAAAATTTCGCAAGGCACAACGTCAGCGATATGGATTGCATGTTGGTGTGGCCTAGAAGTTAGTGCTATTGCTTCCTGATGGCTATAAAAGAAAGTCGTTAGGGTTGAGCCGTCGTCACGGTTTCTGAGGATTTTGTTTTCTGAGCCTGTCTTGGCCGGGTGGTGGGCTTCCAGTTAGGGAGTAAAGCGCTGTCCACGGTTCCAGCGTTTCGAAGGGTTTAAGTGGCCAAAGAACAAGAAAGGTACGCGAACGTGTGCGAAGAACAGAGCGCGGAAAAGTACGAAAAAAGTGAACATGCACTGAGGCCTCTGCAAAAAGTCTAGGAACAAAAAATGCGTCATCGATAAAATTATTGCTAAGTCAGCGTAGCCGAATACCACAAAAATGCGTTCGTTACAATGACAATGACTGAAGGTGCAATTTTAGTGCTCCCACGAATGAGTTCCAACATTGTTAAAAAAACAGCGTCCTATGATGCAGAAACAAATTCCATCGAGAGCCGACACTCTCATAAAACCCAGCGGCCAAATCCACTGTAGTGCGCCAATCGGCTAATGTGAATACACGAAGCACTACTTCCGGTTTCCGCTTCGGGCGCGCGCACTTTGAACGCTGACTAGTACGTGTTAGTACGCCAGCTCCACTGATTAGCGCGGCATTTGTTTCCGCTTATCCTGCTCAACCGCGCACTGTCTTGGTGCGGTATCGTTCTTTTTTTTTTTTTTTTGGAAAATGAGTCACTGCGAGCGATCATTACAAGCCGCTTTCAATATCTTCTCTGTGCAAAGTGCAATTTTATAGACTCAAGACGCCTTGTGATATGAGGAAACGTTTCTTTTCTTGCTGCATAAAAATGCTCCTTCCAGGCTTTATGTGCCTTCAACCAATGTCTTTTCCTCAGGCAAGCAGCAGTAGCTCCCGTACGAGGCTCGACCGGACGGCATCAGCTGAAGAAAGAAATAACAAGCATGTGTCTTTTTGGTATTTAAACCTTATATGAAAACTGTGTGCCGAGGCGAAACGTGCGAAAGTGGTGAATTTGCGATATTAGTAAAATATCGCAAATTTCACGGACAACACGTTCGGCCGCGTGTCGAGCGTGTGTGAAAGACTGTGGCCTAACTTTAATGAAACACTGTGTGCAAAGCCTTTGATAAACTAAGCCAAACAGACCTTTCGCTCGTGATAACTGGGTTTACAAGAGTTAAACATCAGCCATGTTTTGAGCTCCTCGGCGTTATCTTTTGCGCGTTCTGCTGGCACAAGCAACACATTCCCGTGCTATGTCTTGTCAATAGCTCACCGTGTCTTCACCAAGCGTGAGCCCCGAAAGAAGACAAGTTCTTGGGGCGAGGCGGGGGGGGGGGGGGGGGGGAGGAAGAGGATTAAAAGCGTCACAAACTTGCTCCGATAAGATACAGTGAACGTGAAACTAGCCAACCCTAAACTAACTGCGCCGTAGTAGCCTACCTTTCTTTCGTTCCGACCTGTCGACACGTGTGAACGCCTTGTGCCGCCAGCGTGGTCAGAAAGTACCCAAAAAGGTACCGAAATAAGTTGCAATAATTTTGGGGCTCATACTAAGCTTCACAGACATTTCCGAGTAACATTCAGTAGACGCCCAACTAACTGCACCACAACGACCGAGCTGCATTTTGCTCGCTTGTTCGCAACGCCTGTTGTCATGCCTTAAGCCTAACTTGCCTTAAAAGCAGCACAGACTGTCAAACAATATTTCTCACCTTGCCGGGGTCTAAAGCGTAGAGGTGCCTTGTAGAAAGCTGTATGAAAAAAAGAGAAACGGGACGCCGAACTGGCGAACGCCCACATGCGCAGCTGGCCTCACTGGCTTCGGCGGCATGTATGGCAGGCACATGGCGCATGCAGCTAGCGCGTGTCTCGCGTCCTTGACTTGTCACAAGGTAACGCAAAAAAATAAGTTGGGAAGTTTAACTTCAATTATACGCAAAACTTTTTTTGTTTTAACGGGAACGAATAAAAAATAGGACAGTGTTTGTTAACCTCATTTCACATTCTTTCTTTCCGATGCTCGCGTCAGGTAACGGCTCATCTGAATACTAGGTGCGACCTGTTTCCTGTTGGAAATTTTTCGAAAACGTACACTTTTGTTGATTGTCTTTCTCTATGACTTTACTGCGGAAGGAAGAAAAGGTTATAATAGCGCAATATAACGCAGAAAAAATGATCTGATGCATGCAGCATCGTTTGTTATGCCACGTAAAGCCTATGCCCCGGTGGCATAGACTTTCCTACAATAATAATTAGAGGGGACTCTGGGGCTGCAATCGTTCAGCCGCTATGGGAATGATGGAAAGTACCCGGATTTGTCTCATCCTTGTGCTTGTAGATTCAGACCTTCTTGTAGCTTTGTTTATTATGCTTTATGTGCCTTCACTGACGTAAATTGCGAACACGCACAATCGCTACTGATTGCAACAATTGAGCTTGTCGAGGTGGCCAAATGGAAACGCGTCAAGCGTCTCAAGGCACTAGCTTGCCCGTCACAAGGGCGTCTTAGGTCGCTTGTCACTGCATGCGTCCGTGGCGTAAAGGTTTCAATATTGGGCTTCGGTGCTAGAGGTTCTGTGTAGGAATCCTGCCGTTGGATAATTTTATTAATGTTTATTTAGATATTTATTACACAGTACATTGTTGCAAGTGACTCATTTACAATGTCGCGAAACTGTTTAGCCAAATGGACGAAGTTTAGGCAAATCCATGTACTTCCCACAATTTCCATGGTGGCTGAATCGCTGCCATTGCAGCTCGCGTAGACACTAGTGCGAGAATTTCCTCTAGTAATTATGTTATGAAACTCTATGACGGGGAGCATCAAGTAGTAGGTTATTGTGAAGTCGAATTATAACGTCGTGTTCAACAAAACTTCAAAGAGAGCAACTCATTCCACAAACAAGTATCAATACACCTGTTTGCGTGAGAAGTGCAGTTACATTGTCATACCTTGAGTACTTTGCGGAAATGAACGTGAGGGTCCAGTTTTAAATGTTTGCAGCTCGTGTAGACACTAGTGTGAGAGTTTCCTCTAGTAATTATTTTATGACACTCTATGACGGGGAGCATCAAGTAGTAAGTTATTGTGAAGTCGAATCGGCGTGTTAAACAAAACTTCAAAGAGACCAACTCATTCCACAAGCAAGTATCAATACGCCTGTTTGGGTTCGAAGTGCAGTTACACTATCATACCTTGAGTACTTTGCGTAAACGAACGTGAGGGCCTAGTTTTAAAAGTTTTCTACTCCTGAGTTTAAATATTTTGTTGTGGGTTGTTAAATATACGGCTGCATTTTAATACTGGTGAAACCAAGGTCTTTAAGTGGTTAGCTATACCGAGGAGGCAGCTGGCCTTAATTTTTCAATGTAAAATCCCAGTTGTTTCAACGTGTGTGCACAGGCATTTACCTAGGCATTCTTTTTACAACAGCTCAAAGTGCTATGACGAGACGAGCGCACATATACAACGCTGTCCATGTGCACTCGTCTCGTCGTAGTCATTTGCGCTGCTGTAAAAAGAATGTCACACCAACTTGCCCAAGCTTCAACAACATTACCTAGGCATTCCATTTGCGGCTGCTAGATAGTTTGCTTTTTGCTAAGACTACCTGTTCGAAAGATGTATTCATCAATTTATATGTGAAACTCAAAGGTACTTCTTTATGAGTTACAGTCGTACATATCGTTTTGCTTGTGTTAATTGGCATACCGAATTTGTTCCACCAAGTGACGATGTTTACGAGAGAGAGAGAGAGAGAAGAATTCAGGAAAGGCAGGGATGTTAACCAGTCAATAGTCTGGTTGGCTACCCTACACTGGGGGATGGGAGAAGGGGAAGAGAAAGAAGGGAGAGAGAAGGTGTAGATACGCGTACGGACAGCACTTCAGTTAGAGTCGCTCGAGCAAACCAGAAGTTCTGAGAAAACACAAAAGTGCCTTCACGATGTTTACGAGATTCTTGTTAAGCATGATATGGTCATCGATTGTTTTAATAGGAGTTTAAATGAGGCAATTGTCTGTGAAAAGCCTAATTGGTACGCCTGGATATATGCACATGCAGATATCGTTAATATACACGGTGCCCCAACTTTCATGCACAGAGATTCAAAAATATGCAAATGCCACGTAGCTAGAAAGAACCCAGGTAATGTTTGCCGTCGCTTCATAACACTCGGGTTATTTTTTGCATTGCTCCTAATTCCTTAATGATTCCTAATTATATAACTCTTCAACTATAATAATTAAATGAAAACTGGCAATGTGCAAATTGTCGAGCGACATAAAAAACTCCCAATGCAGCTTTCTATTGCTCAATACCTGTTACATAAAAATTTTTTTTCCGAGCGTGAAAGATGTCCGCGAATACACACTTAATTGCCGCGCGACTGGCCGTTCAAGGAACTTTACGTGTATTGGCGGGCTTCTTTCACGCTCGGTGAAACATTTTTATGCAGCCCGTATTGAGCTAAACGAAGCTCTATCGGGAGTTTTTCATTTTGCTCTAGTTTGCTCATTGATTCCTTTCATATAATTTTAATACTTGAGAAGTTGATTAATTAATAATTACTAATTATGTAATTAGGCGGAAGGCGAGAATAATCTGGGCATCTCCAAGCGACGGCAAACAACATTGCCTTGGTCCTTCTCAGCTTCACGTCATTTGCATATGTTTAAATCTTGCTGTATGGTACTTGGGACGCCTTGTATACAAGAAGCAGTGTTGGACCCAGCACCGATCTTTGTGGCACACCAGAAAGAACACCAAGATGGTCGATTCAGCACTGTTTGCGCGAGCAACCTACGGCCGATTTCGGATGTAGGCTTCAATTCACGAAAGAAGCTTGGAGTTGTTTCCAATTAAACTGACTTTAAAATTTAGTAAAGCGTGTAGGTTGAAAGCTTTGGAAATATTGTAACGTGGTAGTGACGGTGAAGAAAGCAGCAATACGGTGGAACACAGAACTAGCTTCTATTGGGCGAATCTCTGCCCACAAAAACAGGCTACACTTTTAACACAACGATAGCGGCGAACACGGTCGGCGATCGTCGGAAATCTGATCAGCGGGTCAAGCGCGTCGGCTTTTATAGAGCAGTCGTCGAATGTTCCAGACAAATCGTTCGGACCCGCGTGCCTTCCACAAAGTTCTACACCATTCGCGTCAGGTGATGAACTCAGATAAAATAAGGTTCGGCGACAACAGACAGCGGATAGAAGCATCGATAACTTTCCAGAAACTTCGAATACATGCAGGCGCGTCCCACGCTGTGCGATTACATTTGTTAGGCGGCGAAACGTGGTTGCCCGATAAAGATAAGTACACGTGTAAATATTTAAAAAATTGCATCAGCCTAAATTTTGTAATTGATTATTATAGCAAAATCGTGCATATATTGCATAGAAAGCAAAAAAGCAAGATGAGGGAAGGCGGGGAGGTCAACCAGGCGAGTTTCAGGTTTGCTAGCCTACACTGGGGATATTTATTTAGGAAACACCTTATAGACCCTGTCAGGCATTTAGTACGGGGGGCATAGTAACAATCAGCTGGGCAGTACAATGGAAACTGCTCAAATATAAGTTTAACAGAACTGTACAGTGGTTGAACTGAAAAACAAAACAAAGCACAGAATGCACAATCACAAAAGCAAATAACAGAAAGTGGATTAAGTAAGAAGAGATAGAGAATAAACATTTTTATTAGGTAAATGCAGCTTTGGAGATGCGTCCTCATTCCAGAATGCCTTGAGCTCGGGCCGCGTCCTGGGCCCTCGCAATCAGCCGTTGCTGATCCTCGAGGTCGGAGCTGGCCAAGCTCTCTCCCAGAGCTCGTTAGTGGGGTAAGGGTTCGGAGGATTTAATGGTGCCGCTCTGCAATCCCCTACCTATCATGTGCCTGAGGGACCCGGGCTCAGCGCAGAAGCCGCATTGCGGAGAGAATTTTGTAGGGTGTATGAGGTGATTTCTGGTTGGGTGGGGGAACGTATTAACCTGTAGAGCTCGGAGGAATCGCTCCTGCTATCTAGGTAGTGAATTGTGTGGGGGTGCATATGCTCTGCGGGTTAGCTTGTAGTGTTGTGTGATGTCTTGGTAAGAGACTAGAGGGTGCATGCGCTCAGGTTCAGATTCCTCGGCGTCGGCTCGGTGGGTCAGATCTCGAGCCACGTGGTTGGCGACCTCGTTGCCAGGAATGCCTTGATGAGCTGGCGCCCAGATGATCATGCCTGATCTCGTTGGCGGCTTTTGACTGATGATCCGAAGCGTAGTGGTATGCTCCGGAATTGGCAAGAATCAGATGTATGCTTTAAGAGATAAAGCCGGCAATATCATTACTAATATGGATGACATAGTGCAAGTGGCTGAGGAGTTCTATAGAGATTTATACAGTACCAGTGGCATCCACGACGATAATGGAAGAGAAAATAGTCTAGAGGAATTCGAAATCCCGAAGGTAACGCCGGAAGAAGTAAAGAAAGCCTTAGGAGATATGCAAAGGGGGAAGGCAGCTGGGGAGGATCAGGTAACAGCAGATTTGTTGAAGGATGGTGGACAGATTGTTCTAGAGAAACTGGCCACCCTGTATACGCAATGCCTCATGACCTCGAGCGTACCGGAATCTTGGAAGAACGCTAACATAATCCTAATATATAAGAAAGGGGACGCCAAAGACTTGAAAAATTATAGACCGATCAGCTTACTGTCCGTTGCCTCAAAGTATTTACTAAGGTAATTGCAAATAGAATCAGGAACACCTTAGACTTCCGTCAACCAAAGGACCAGGCAGGATTCCGTAAAGGCTACTCAACAATAGACCATATTCACACTATCAATTAAGTGATAGAGAAATGTGCAGAATATAACCAACCCTTATATATAGCTTTAATTGATTACGAGAAAGCGTTTGATTCAGTCGAAACCTCAGCAGTCATGGAGGCATTACGGAATCAGGGTGTAGATGAGCCATATGTAAAGATACTAAAAGATATCTATAGCGGCTCCACAGCCAACGTAGTCCTCCATAAAGCAAGCAACAAAATCCCAATAAAGAAAGGCGTCAGGCAGGGAATTACGATATCTCCAATGCTATTCACAGCGTGTTTACAGGAGGTATTCAGAGACCTGGATTGGGAAGAATTGGGGATAAAAGTTAATGGAGAATACCTTAGTAACTTGCGATTCGCTGATGATATTGCCTTGCTTAGTAACTCAGGGGACCAATTGCAATGCATGCTCACTGACCTGGAGAGGCAAAGCAGAAGAGTGGGTCTAAAAATTAATCTGCAGAAAACTAAAGTAATGCTTAACAGTCTCGGGAGAGAACAGCAATTTACAATAGGCAGCGAGGCACTGGAAGTCGTAAGGGAATACATCTACTTAGGGCAGGTTGTGACGGCGGATCCGGATCATGAGACGGAAATAATCAGAAGAATAAGAATGGGCTGGGGTGCGTTTGGCAGGCATTCCCAAATCATGAACAGCAGGTTGCCATTATCCCTCAAGAGAAAAGTATATAATAGCTGTGTCTTACCAGTACTCACCTACGGGGCAGAAACCTGGAGGCTTACTAAAAGGGTTCTACTCAAATTGAGGACGACACAACGAGCTATGGAAAGAAGAATGATAGGTGTAACGTTAAGGGATAAGAAAAGAGCAGATTGGGTGAGGGAACAAACGCGAGTTAATGACATCTTAGTTGAAATCAAGAAAAAGAAATAGGCATGGGCAGGAGATGTAATGAGGAGGGAAGATAACCGATGGTCATTAAGGGTTACGGACTGGATCCCAAGGGAAGGGAAGCGTAGCAGGGGGCGGCAGAAATTTAGGTGGGCGGATGAGATTAAGAAGTTTGCAGGGACGGCATGGCCACAATTAGTACATGACCGGGGTTGTTGGAGAAGTATGGGAGAGGCCTTTGCCCTGCAGTGGGCGTAACCAGGCTGATGATGATGATGATGATGATGATGTTTCGTGTGAGCGAAATGCTGCTCCAATGTTCTGTTTTGACGACTACGGTGGCTGTTGTGGCTGCGCGTCTGGAGTAAGAAGCCGCGTCCGTGTAGGCTGTAGAGGGTAAAGTGCCGTATCGCTTGTCTATGGCCAGGGCGCGGGCCTCCCTTCGCTCTGCGTGGTGCACTGGGTGCATATTGCGAGGTAGAGGACGTACGGTGATGTTTCTCCGGATGGCATGGGGTAAGCTCACAGTGAGAGGCGGCGGATGGCTCAGAGGGGCAGAGAGCCCCAGGCGTAAGAGAATGGACCTCCCTGCTTCCGTAATCGCCAGCCTTGTTCGCTGACTGGATAAATGTGCCTCGATCAGCTCCTCGGCCGTGTTGTGCACACCTAGTCGTAGTAGGCGTTCTGTGGACGTACTGATTGGCAGGCCCATCGCCCGCTTATATGCCTTTCTTATCATTGTGTTGATTTTCTTGAGTTCCGTCTCGTTGAGTAGTGCGTATGGAATAGCGTAAGTTATTCGAGACACGACGAAGGCTTGGACAAGCCGAAGCGTGTCCGCCTCCCCCATGCCTCTTGTCGTGGTTCTTATTCGCCGGATCATGTGCGTGACTTGGGCTGTTGTATTCTTAAGCTTTTGAATTATTATTGTATTGGTGCGATCCGACTGGAAAACCATTCCCAATATCTTTACGCTCTGAGACGGAACGATGGTGTGTCCCTCCAGTTGTATGTTGATAGTGGGCGAGTCGCATGTGTGCTTCTTTCGCGGTGAGACCAGGAGTAGCTCTGACTTTTGGGGGGCGCAGCTGAGCCCGCATAACTTAGCATAGTCACTCACCACGTCTGCAGCTTCCTGCAAGCGGTTCTCCATTTCCCCGATGGACCCTGTGGACGACCAGATGGTAATGTCGTCGGCATATAGGCCATGCCGGATCCCTGGGATGTTATCGAGGAGCGGCGGTAGGCCTATTAGGGCGATATTGAAAAGGAGAGGGGATAACACTGCGCCCTGTGGTGTGCCGCGACCGCCCAGTAGGAAGGGGTTTGGGGCTTTGTCCCCGACCTTTAGGATGGCTTTTCTATCTGAGAGGAAATCTCTGATATAGGAGTACGTCCTGGCCCCACAGCCCAGCGCGTTTAGCCTCTGTAAGATTGCTGTGTGCTTGACGTTATCGAACGCCCCTTTAAGATCTAAGGCGAGGATAGCCGTGGGGGAGTTGCGTGTCGCTGGTACAATCACCTCCTCTTTCAGCTGAAGTAGGATGTCTTGAGTTGAGAGGTGTGGACGGAATCCTATCATCGTTGTTGGAAGTTTCCCCGAGTCCTCCAGGAATGGTTGTAACCGATTGAGAACGATGTTCTCTAGTAGCTTTCCTACACACGAAGTGAGGGAGATCGGTCGTAGGTTCTCAATGGCTGGTGGCTTGCCTGGCTTCGGTATCAGACGAACCTCGGCTATTTTCCAGTCCTCGGGAAGGTTTCCTTTCCTCCATACTTCGTTAAGATGAGCGGTAAGCTCTAGTAGCGAGGGGCTGTCAAGATTTACGAGTGCCTTATTGGTAATTTGGTCCATTCCCGGGGCTGTGTGGCGTCTCAAGCCCATTATCGCCGCTGTTACCTCATGTGGATGAATGTCCTCATCTAGGAGCTTGTTAGGGGGGCCGGTGTAGGGTGGCAGAGGCTCCGATGGCTGTGTGGGGAAATACTGGGCTTTGAGAGTCAAAAGGAGGTCCGCCTCGTTTCCAGGAAATTGGTGAATTACTCGGGCCATATTGTGGTGGGATTCCGTTTCGCTGCTGGCCGGGTTGATTCAATACCTCAATAACTTCCACGTCTTGGAAGTACTCAGTCTTCCTCTCAAGCTGTCGCAGAGGGATAGCCAATTCTCTCGGCATAGCGTGGTAGCGTATTCCGCTGCCTCTTGTGTGAGTAGTGCCATTTACCTCTCGAGCTTGCGATTTAATCTTTGCCTTTTCCAACGCTTCAGCAGGCTACGCCGGGCTTCCCACATGTGGAGCAAGCGAGCGTCGATGCTTGGAGTGGTGGTGGATGTTTCAAGCATTTTGGTGTGCGCCTTCACATCCTTCTGAAGCTGAGTGATCCAGTCCTTAATTGACTGAAACTGTTGGCTCTGTTCCTTCGCAGCTCTTTCTTCTCTCATCTCCCGCAGCTTGGTCCAATCCGTGAGGCGAGCCGTGCCTATCCTGGCTTTGTATTCGAGCCCATGGAGAGTGGTGGCTAGCAGCGCGTGGTCGCTGCCTAGGTACTCCTCCAAATTGGTTCAGCAAGCTTGGGGGATATTTCTGGTGAGGGTTAAGTCGGCGTTCGTGTCTCTTTGAACACGTGTGCCAAGCCTTGTGCTATTCTTTGGAACGTTGACGAATGTGAGATCCATATCCTCAATAACTTTGTGAAGCATGTTTCCCCTGGGGTTGGTGTACGTATAACCCCAGAGGGGGTGGGCTGCATTAAAGTCGCCCACAATTAGAAGCGGATGGTTGCCTGCTGCGTGCGTGGCTTGCTCCAAAACCAGTTTGAGGACCGATGGCGCGCTTTTCGGCCGACAGTAGACGTTTAGAACAAACATGGGACCCTTCTTTGTTGCCTGTGGGATAAGTTCGAGCCGAATGGCAAGCGGTTCGGATTGCTGGAGATGGTGTTGAACAGCCACTAGCTTCTTAGTGACCAGGGTGTGAAGGCTGCTGCCTGCATCGGTGCCATAAGTGACGTATCCGGGTAGGCGGACGTGTGTGTTCGTTTCTTGAAGTGCGATGATTTCAGGTGGTCTTGTTGATGTAGCGATGTATTGTATCAGTGATCCATACTTGTTCTTGTAGCCCCGGCAATTCCACTGCCACACCGTGGTTTCGCCTGGGGAGCCCCCGCGCTTACTGCATATATGTTGAGGCGGAGCCATCTTGGCTATCAAGGGGTGGTGATGCGTGCACAAGATGGGGTTCTGGAGAGCCCAGAGAATCTGGCAATTCTGGTAGGGTCTGATGAGCTGTTTTCTTGGGGCGCCGGCTCTGACAAGCTTCCAGTGCTAGTATGCGTTCCTCTAGCCTCATGATGCGTTCCGCCAACTGAGTGTTAGAGTGTTGAGTTGCGAATTGTTGTTGTTGTGCCGCTGACTGTTGTATAGCTGTGAGTTGCTGCTGCATGGTAGCTTGTAGGGATGTCTGAAGGCTCTGAATAGCTTTTGCTACTATCTCTTCTACCTTCTGGAGAGTGGCATAGTGGACGGGTATGACTCCCTGCGGTGCAGTGGGCTGCGCGGTTGCTCGTTGCGGTGTGAGGTTTGAAGTGACTGTGTGAGCTGGCTGTTCTTCCCGTTTCCGCTTCTCGGGGGGTGGGGTTGAAGTGTTTTGTGTAGGGGTAGTGCTAGTTCTTCCAAACAATTCATCTTTAAGTGCTACGAATTCAGCGTGTACGCTAGTGATTTCTGATTTGAGTTTTGCGTTTTCTTCAGTGAGACGCCTAATCTGCGCATGTGCCTGTGCCAGCTCTGTGTCAACAGGGGGGGGGGGGGGCGAGCTTTGGGAGAAACAACCTGTGCCCAGCTCACCTGCTGCATGACCTGCGCTGCTCCCTTGCTTCCCCTCCTGCCGCTTGCGGAACGACCACGGCTCGAGGTCCTGCCATGGGATGGCGTCCGTCGTCGCGATGAGGTCCTACGCCTGGAACCGGAACGCGGCCTGGAACTGCTCCTCCCCTGGACAACTCCGCGTCGTTTCGGGGACCGCGACTTGCGGGATGCTGAATGCTCGCCACGCAGCCTCGGAGACAAGGAGCCTGCTCTCAGGGTCTGCTGCGGTTTCCGGCGGTTGACGGGCGACAGGAACCTGTTGGGGCAGGCTTTCGCTGCTGTCGGGTGATTCCCGCCGCACAGAGAGCACCGAGGGTGGCACTCGTGCTGCTCCGTTGCTAGCGAAGTGCCGCACTCTCTGCACTTGGGTGTGGCGGGGGGCCGCGGGCAGACGTCCTCTCTGTGGCCTGTCTCGTTGCAGGTTCGGCAATGTGGCGCGGTTCTCTTCTAGAGGTAGCACCGCAGAAGAAGGCCGGAAAATTCGATGTAATATGGTACTGTTTTTCCCAAGAATGTGATCACCATGGTGGTTGTGTTTCCCAGCCTTCTACATGTTAGCGCCTCGTATCCAGGAGATTCAATGCGTTTAAGTAACATTTCGGGCGTGGTGTCGTGATCGATGTTGTATATTACCCCTTTGCAAGAGTTATCGGGGGAAATTCCGTATGATGCAATATCATATGTTGTTCCATCAATTGTAATTTTTTGCACCTTGCTTAGTGCTGAGGCCGTAGCTTCTGAGGCAGTGCTCAGAACAAGGATGTTTTGGTCTTCGTCGATGCGTATTTTAAATCCGGTGGAGCCGATTTGTAGCTTTGCCTCATTTGTGATGGCGTCCACTAACTTCCCTGGGCTCACCTTGTTGAGCTGCAGGCCGTTCCGTGGACGAACCGCCAACTTGTAATCATCGGCAGGAAGGGGGGGTTGTCGGGGCTTGCGCATCGCCGGTCGGCTGTGGCGGAGAACGGGCTTCGGTGGCGTTCGGGAGTGTTGGGGCGTGGTCGAGCGTGTCTGCAGCCGACGGCGACGGGCACGACTGGTAACATTGATCCACGGCTCATTGTCTTCTTCGTTCTCCTCAGCAGCCCGAAGGAGTCCTTGGGATTCGCGAATTTCCATGTCCTCGTCCTCCGGGGACCCGGTAGACGATTGGTGGGCTTTGTCGGCGTCGGCATTGAGCAGCGCGTTCGCCATCTGCAGCGGTGCGGCGGCCGAAGCCTTTGCTAGGCCTCGCCACTAGCGAAGTGGGTTTAGCGGGGCGGCCCTGCTTCGAAACTTGATGTGGCCGTAAAATGCAAAACATAGCACTTACACCCTCAAGTTTGGTGTTGACGTGCTCTGGCTGACTTCAGGCACACGATGATTACGTAGAATCTGGATGCGGAGGTGATTTCGCCGAAAATGTAGCTTCTGTGCGGAGCAGATGTGGAGCCCATCCGACCATTCCAGCGTGATATACAACGAGGTACAGCAGATAAATTGAAAGCAGTAGTTCTACCAAAAATGCGCCTAAAGCTTATTATGTAAGCTTGAGGATGTATTCGTGAGGGTGTCGAGGGGTAATTGGCATGGCTTATTGGAATGAAGATGTTTGTGAAGTAGACAGAGCAAAGCAACCTGTCGATGGATCTCTAGGGGTTGTAAAGAAATATCGAGCTTAATCTACGTTATAATGGACTTCCGATCAGAATTTCAAGTGATATACCGGGCAGCTCCGTTCTCTACGCGTTATTAGGTATTCTTGGTATGGTAACTGTACAGCACATGGAAATTCCAATTGTTGGCGTACAAAAGTAAGGTATGTTAATTTATGCACGTCAGCACATCATTTTTGCAATTTCCACCTCAGAAAAACACGCGTTTTAATGCAGTAGCGCAAATAGGGGGAATATCTGAACACCAAGAAAGGTTAGTAGGGAGGTTTGCGCCAAGGTATATGCAAGTAGTGGTAAATGACAAAGTCATGTTATTTAAGCTGTATGTGAATATGGAACTACTGGGCTTGCGTGAGGACGACATGATATTACATTTGGGAGGGTTAAGAGGCATTTCCCATATATTCCACACAGTCGCTAATAGTGTGAAGGTCATGCTGCGATGTGTTATGATCACTATTGGAATTAATTGCTCAGTAAACAACGCAATTTTTAGGCAAACAGTCTAATCCAAGAGAAAATATTTGACCGCAAATCGTTAACAAATATTTGGAAAAGCAGAGGCCATAAGACCCTCCCCTGTGGTACACTAGACGTGGCCTCAGTAATAGAACGCCAATCATTAACAATCGTAAATTGACGAAGAAGTGATAGAAAGTTTGTAAACCAAAAAAATTGTTAGTGAGTCGATACCTGGACGAGATGAGACGGCAGTCGTCAACACGCGATGAAACGCTTTTGAGAAATCAAGGAAAATTGTGTTTATTGGCTGTTGTCAGTATTGAAGTGTACGACGGTAGTGAACTACAGTAGCTGTGTTCCCAAAAAAGACCATTCCTTACCCCATGTTCATTTTGAAAAAAAAAGCAATTTTTTTTCGAGGCGCGAGTAAACGGGCGAGGCGATTATGTGTTCAAGCAATTTGCATGACACACATGTTAGCAATATTGGGTGATAGTTTTCAGGCCTGTGTTAATCACCGGTTTTAAAATAGACATAACCTTTTCAATCTTCCAGTCTACTGGTAAAACACCCGACTTGAAGGATTGCTTAAAGATGTGGTAAAGAATGACACTTCAGATATTGTGTTTTTTTATAGCTTAGTGTTAACATTCTCAATGCAATACCACAGGCGGATGTTTTTAAGCATGAAAAGCTTCCGTTGTCGGCGACCTTCAAGTGAGTTTTAGTCAAAATCCCGAGTCGTTATCCGTGCACTCAAATTAGAAAATCCCAAAAAGTTGCGAAAACAAAATGAAATCATCCAGACAACCAGTCAAGACCGCATTACATGTGCTAGTTACGTTCCAAGCAAGTTACAACAAATATTGCTTCCGAGTTCTTACTAATGTTTGTTCACAATATCACTCAAGCAATAACTTATAGTATGCTGAAGTTTTATATGTCGTTTCCAATAGCGGCGTTCAAAATGCAGAGACAGGGCACTATTCACTTGAACGTCATCTTTTGGTGCTTGCTCTTTTTGGTCCGCGAGTTCCGCGGCGCGTCCGGCTCGCCGCGAATGGTTGTTTGACCGAGACGATACTTGCATTGAGGTTCTGTCTGTGATAGAAAACCATTTTGCCCATATGAGCCAGTGAACAGTATGGCGTGGGGCAGTGTGATGTGCTGGGGCGTGCCGTTGCAAATGTGCACTACACCCATTTTAAGATTCCGGCTAGTATCATCTCCAACCAATCTGCTTTGCCGGTAGCCACTTCTTGCGTACTTCTACTCTCAATTACGGGAGAGCCAGCATTTTAAAGTTTATTAAAGAGAAAAACAATACCTTTAATTGAGATAATAATTTGTGGGATAAATGGGTTTTTGTATTCCGAGACCAATGGAATATCGGAATGGTCTTCCCTTGTTAAAACAGAAGGAAAACTGCATTTAATAGCGATGAACATTCCCCGTCTGAAAGAGGTTGTTGTTTGTAGTCTAGCAAAGAAATATCGAAAGTGTGATCAGGTGTTATCGTTTCCCAAAATTTCTATGAATTAGTCTTTAGGAGAGAAGTTAGGTATTGAGCAAAGTACTTATCTTCAGCATTGCGTAAGGCAAAGCTGTACTCACTAAAAAAAAGTTTTGTACATGCTCCACGAGGATTTGCTTGCATGGGTTCTCATATAGCAGTAGGGACGCCTTTTTTTAGTGTTAAGAAGTGTCCGCAGCTTTGTATTCAATCATGCTGTAGTCTTGCTGTTGGCTGCTGAAACGTCAAAGATATATTTGTCTCCAAGAGCGAGCTTCGTAAAGCATTCAGTTTTCGTTAACGGAACGCTGGGAAGCGGCGGCAAAAACCAGTCATTGAGGACAAATTCTAGTTCGGTATTGATGGCAAAGTAATTAGCTTTGTTAAAATCCCGAATTTTTGTACTAAAATGAAGTAAACAACATGGGTATCCTGAGCATTAATTGAAGCAGTTACTGGTGACTAAAACGGTCATAAATTAACACGGAAGGCATGGTTTCAGGTGCCTTAGTTAGCACCAAATCTAAAACGTTAGTGTCACGGGTAGTTTCATTTATTTACCTGAGAAATATTAGTCGAGAGTTAACTCAATTAAATCGGTTGCCAGCCTGCATGGTGATGACAAACATGGCCAATCGATTTGGAGGAAGTCGAAATTGCGAAGCAGATAAACTATATATTCTAGTTGAACATTTTTCCATGACGATAGCAATGCTTTTGCGTAGATTATCAGAAATGTATGGCATATTTCAGAGGGGCGTTAACAGACACCAACAGGCACCAATATTTCCACAAGGGGTTTGCCAGGCAGCCCAAATAATCTGAAGTCAGGACGAGGTGCCAACTTCGTAAGGCGAAGTCCATTTTTTTCTTTTTTTTTGCAAGCAGGAGCCGACTGCCCTTTTTATCATTGCGATCATGTCGACAGATGATTGTCCCTTTCTGGAGATATTTCATCATCTGAAACATCGTGGTGCAACTATGTGTCCGTTAGAGCTATAACGTCGGTATTGCTATCTTCCATAAAAGAGCAGAATATATTGCGCTTATTTAATATGCTGCCTATGTTAGTGTATGACATTGTGAGTGAGCCAGATGAGTCATCAAAAAAAGGGCAGTTTAGGGACTTGTGCACCGGTAGTTTTATTTAGCTATCTGCTACGCACTACGGCGGTGTCAGTTTCAACATCGTACGTGCATCCCTTGTTTTAAAGCGCATTTTCTCAAGTGACATTCTGCACAGTTTGTTCTGTGCTCTTGCGTATTCCGGCAGTTTGTTTTTCTTGCTAAGCAGGTGCTCGGCGCAAAACACCCAAGAAGAGATAAACGGGAGCGCTTTAGTTTCTGCAGAAGCCATATTGTTCTCTTTGTCTTTAAATGTGACAAACTTAGCCATTACTGGCCTCCATTGATCATGAACAAATCGACCAATTCTGTGCGTTCGTTCAAACTAGTTACTCGATAGAGTAAGCTCTAACCTTTATGCACAGAGTTTTATTACTTTTTGCTCTGAAGTCATCCACTTTTCACCGGTCTCATCCCTAAAGCCAAAATTTAAAAAAACACGCTGCCCTTCCACTCTGTGAAGAAGGACCAGCGAAGCTGTGTATGTGGGCCCCTTAATGGCGAACTGCATCTCCGCCGCGAGTCGGCCCGGCATTTCACTATAGTGGGGATTGGCCCACCTATTGGAAGTGCTTAACGCCTGCGTCACGTCCGCCGCGGGTCGGTCCGGCAATGCCCTATCTTCGGGATTTTTTTCTACACGTGCACATGATAGTGGGGAATGTAACTCAACATCTTCGCTATAGAAGTAAATTTGGTTTACGCAGTCTTGTTTCGGCGTCCTCGCACGTTAGAGTTATTGATATTAACTGACGTGAGAGTGACTGGATACTATGAGAAGAGAGGGGGTTAACCGTTGGTCCCGATTTTTATTGGTCATATCATAAGCCAACAAACATTGACACCAAGGACAACATAGGGGAAATTACTTGTGTATAATAAATGAAAATAAAGAATCGATAAATAAATGGAAATTAAATTGGATGAAAAAAGCAACTTGCCGCAGGTGGGAACCGAACCCACAACCTTCGCATTTCGCGTGCGATGCTCTACCAGTTGAGCTACCGCGGCGCTGTTTCCCCATCCACTTTCTTGGGTATTTATGTGTCCTAGTAGAACCCTGGGAGTCTTAGCCAGCGCCACCGCTCACATTCCTTGGCGGTGGACGTGGAACGTCCTTTTCGCCGCAGGCGTCACGAGAACGTGATCTTTATTGGGTGAAGTCAACTGGTCAATAAACCCACACATGCTACCTGAAGTCATCAATGTTGCCGGATTCGAGACCCTCGTTATGTAATAAACGAGAAAAGAGGGGGTTAACCGAGGGTCCCGATTTTTATTAGTCATATCATCGCAACGCACGCGAAATGCTAAGGTTGTGGGTTCGGTTCCCACCTGCGGCAAGTTGTTTTTTCATCCACTTTAATTTCCATTATTTTATCGATTCTTTTTCATTTATTATACACAAGTAATTTCCCCTATGTTGTCCTTCGTGTCTTTGTTTGTTGGCTTATGATACGACTAATAAAAATTGGGACCCTCGGTTAACCCCCTCTCTTCTCTTTTATTACATAACGAGGGTCTCAAATCCAGCAACATTGATGCCTTCAGGTAGCATGTGCGGGTTTATTGACCAGTTGCGTTCACCTAATAAAGATCACGTTCTCGTGACGCATACGGCGAAAAGGACGTTCCACGTCGACCGCCAGGCAATGTGAGTTGTGGCGCTGGCTAGCACTCCCAGGGTTCTACAATGACCCATAAATACCCAAGAAAGTGGATGGGAAAACAGCGCCGCGGTAGCTCAATTGGTAGAGCATCGCACGCGAAATGCTAAGGTTGTGGGTTCGGTTCCCACCTGCGGCAAGTTGTTTTCTCATCCACTTTAATTTCCATTAATTTATCGATTGTTTATTTTCATTTATTATACACAAGTAATTTCCCCTATGTTGTCCTTGGTGTCAGTGTTTGTTGGCTTATGATATGATAGATACTATCAGGTGTTTCTGTTCCCGATGTTCTACGGAAGCGAAGGGTGGACTCGAGATTCGAGACTTTGTCCTTGAGGCATTTCATCTCAACATCTGTGGTGTCCCGTTTCACAATTTCAGCTTGACCTGCTTCTATCCTGCGTACAATGTTTATAGTACAGAATCTAGGTGCCCAGGATGACGTTCGACGTCTACTGATCAGTCGCAACAAGACACAGAAATAATGATGAAGTTGCACAAAGCAGCACAGCGCACTCTTGACACCGTCATAGAATTCAATTGGACGCGATACCGCTGTTAGACAGCAATTATTACACTTAAAGCCGCTGACATTGTCCGGGTAACTAATCTGTAACAACAGAAGTGGTGGGCGTCTCATTGTCGTAGGGGCGTCATGCCCAACAGATAGCGGTTGTGGCGTGCTTTTATATCCCGCGCCGGATCCGATCTTTCTTGCCCGCATTTCTAGGTGGTGATTACGTCATCAGAGAAAGTTGATGTGGCGTACCAAGTGGGTGTTTCATAGTCGGAGCCAGGTCCACGACTCTTTCGCAGAAAGAGCTTGTCCAAAAAGACAACGCATGTGCGTCCAAGATACGCGTCATACCCACGAAGCCATGTTGCCGAGGGACGACAGGCCAGCAGTTCAGCCCAAGCAGGAGGAACTGCAAAAATAAAAGGGGGTGAGCGTCCCATTGTCGTAGCGGCGTCGTGTAAGGGATTGTTTATAAAGTGTTTCATAAATTATAAGAGTTGGGCAAAGGTTGAAAGCCTTTGGTTGAAGCCACGTTATCTGAAGTGTAGTACGCTTATTATTTCTTCTGGACAACTCATTACAGCCTTCTTTCTTGTGTGTTCCATTAGTTTTCAGCATAAGCTGGTAATGCATATCGTGATATAAGTGTCCAGAAGCTGCTTGTTTCTACTTCTGTGAACTGGCACGACTCCTGCGCACAGCTAGTCCGCGAGAAGCACTGCCTTTTCAAATGATGCACTTAAAATTTTGTGCGTATACTGGGATAATTGATCGGTGTATCACTTGAGGAAGGTGTTTCAAAAGTTATTAGTGCCTGGGTGGTTTTCTTAGCGTCTATTTGCCGCAAGTGTAAAATGCGAGGCTCACTAATCAATATATGAAGCATTGATCATCATCATCAGCCTGGTTACGCCCACTGCAGGGCAAAGGCCTCTCCCATACTTCTCCAACAACCCCGGTCATGTACTAATTGTGGCCATGCTGTCCCTGCAAACTTCTTAATCTCATCCGCCCACCTAACTTTCTGCCGCCCCCTGCTACGCTTCCCTTCCCTTGGGATCCAGTCCGTAACCCTTAATGACCACCGGTTATCTTCCCTCCTCATTACATGTCCTGCCCATGCCCATTTCTTTTCCTTGATTTCAACTAAGATGTCATTAACTCGCGTTTGTTCCCTCACCCAATCTGCTCTTTTCTTATCCCTTAACGTTACACCTATCATTCTTCTTTCCATAGCTCGTTGTGTCGTCCTCAATTTGAGTAGAACCCTTTTAGTAAGCCTCCAGCTTTCTGCCCCGTAGGTGAGTACTGGTAAGACACGGCTATTATATACTTTTCTCTTGAGGGATAATGGCAACCTGCTGTTCATGATTTGGGAATGCCTGCCAAACGCACCCCAGCCCATTCTTATTCTTCTGATTATTTCCGTCTCATGATCCGGATCCGCCGTCACTACCTGCACTAAGTAGATGTATTCCCTTACGACTTCCAGTGCCTCGCTGCCTATTGTAAATTGCTGCTCTCTCCCGAGACTGTTAAGCATTACTTTAGTTTTGTGCAGATTAATTTTTAGACCCACTCTTCTGCTTTGCCTCTCCAGGTCAGTGAGCATGCATTGCAATTGGTCCCCTGAGTTACTAAGCAAGGCAATATCATCAGCGAATCGCAAGTTACTAAGGTATTCTCCATTAACTTTTATCCCCAATTCTTCCCAATCCAGGTCTCTGAATACCTCCTGTAAACACGCTGTGAATAGCATTGGACATATCGTATCTCCCTGCCTGACTCCTTTCTTTATTGGGATTTTGTTGCTTGCTTTATGGAGGACTAGGGTGGCTGTGGAGCCGCTATAGATATCTTCCAGTATTTTTACATATGGCTCATCTACACCCTGATTCCGTAATGCCTCCATGACTGCTGAGGTTTCGACTGAATCAAACGCTTTCTCGTAATCAATGAAAGCTATATATAAGGGTTGGTTATATTCTTCACATTTCTCTATCACTTGATTGATAGTGTGAATATGGTCTATTGTTGAGTGGCCTTTACGGAATCCTGCCTGGTCCTTTGGTTGACAGAAGTCTAAGGTGTTCCTGATTCTATTTGCAATTACCTTAGTAAATACTTTGTAGGCAACGGACAGTAAGCTGATCGGTCTATAATTTTTCAAGTCTTTGGCGTCCCCTTTCTTATGGATTAGGATTATGTTAGCGTTCTTCCAAGATTCCGGTACGCTCGAGGTCATGAGGCATTGCGTATACAGGGTGGCCAGTTTCTCTAGAACAATCTGTCCACCATCCCTCAACAAATCTGCTGTTACGTGATCCTCCCCAGCTGCCTTCCCCCTTTGCATATCTCCTAAGGCTTTCTTTACTTCTTCCGGCGTTACCTTCGGGATTTCGAATTCCTCTAGAGTATTTTCTCTTGCATTATCGTCGTGGATGCCACTGGTACTGTATAAATCTCTATAGAACTCCTCAGCCACTTGAACTATCTCATCCATATTAGTAATGACATTGCCGGCTTTGTCTCTTAACGCATACATCTGATTCTTGCCAATTCCTAGTTTCTTCTTCACTGTTTTTAGGCTTCCTCCGTTCCTGAGAGCATGTTCAATTCTATCCATATTATACTTCCTTATGTCAGCTGTCTTACGCTTGTTGATTAACCACCGCTGAAGCATTGATCATTCAATGCCTAACACTGCGACCTAACCCTTTCCTGGGATAGAAGAGCATGCTATGGGCCCAGTCGGTACATAGCTCGGGCTAAGTATGCAGCGTGACAAAATAATTAAAACAAATAAAGAGAAGTGGAGGCGCACTTCTGAAGAGGAGTTGTTCAACAATTACCTCTTTCCTATGCCGCCTTGTCACGCGTTTATAGAGTTCTAATGACGCATTTCATTCAATGAGTCTAACAAATGAATAAAACAGTGGGCAAAAGAACATTCTTTTATTTATGCCCATGAAGCAGCTGGGGACATCCATAGCATGCTGTGATGACATGTTCAAACAATATCTTAATGCAAATATCTGCGGAATGAGCTCACGCAGGTTCTTACTTCCTTCAAAACTCGAAGTTACGGGGCACCTTCGAGTTCCGCGAAGTCAATTTCTTGCACGTAGCACAGTTTTAGCACATGGATTCACAGAGGATGTGCTGCTAACTATATACGCACGTTCAAAAATGATCCCGTTTTAGTTGAGGTTTAAGCTTAACGGGACCCATTTTGGGTAGACGTTATAGAACGTGAGGAAAGTGCGGTACACGTGTAAACTGTCGATTGAGCACAACAGGAACTGAATCTTTCCCCCCCCCCCTTTTCTTAAACCCAATTATAGAAATAAATTATCTGACGTTCTCTAAGACATCTACCATTCGCTTCAAATCACACGCGGTAACACTGTGTACTTTCTGTCAAGCAAAATATGTAATAATCGCGAGTTTCCCAAGTGCAAGACTAAAGGGGTGGCCACTGTAGTCATTTTCTTTCGTAAATATATGGTGGTCGCGCATGCCAACCCTTTGTTTCACGGTCCTCACCCATGGGGTGCGCTTTCGCCGGCCAGGAAGTACAGCCGTGCTGGGCCGCCCATCGGTGCTCTACAAACTCAGTCGACCTTCACGGTGCACAACCTTCCTCCTGTTGACCGCTTTCCTCCGGCCACGTTCCGCTGGGCACGCGGACCGCACCTCGTCAGGGAAGAATGTCTGCAGCACGCACACCGGCTATTCGGCACCGTAAACACACTGCCATTGCGCCCTATAGGCCACAAGCTTTGCAAGAGGTGCTGTTTTTCAAGCTTCCTCGTGACGGTGCGCTGGAGGAGGTGCTTGCTCATGAACATTCCGAAAAACATATACGGTGTTCCACGGAAACGCTGCCACGAACAATATATCTAGAAAAGGAACAGCTCATACTAACGACACAAGAAATGAAGACAGGCATAACGTGTACTTGCACGCATTTTTTTTTTCGTGCGTGGCACGATATGTGTAAGGAAGAAGATGGAGAACGAGAAAAGGGAACCAATATTATCACAACGAAGGCAATCTGTTTTAAGAAGAGAAGGATGTGTTTAACAGTGAAAAACTTTTCAAATAACCTTTTAAAGTGCCCGCAGCTTGGTCCCAGGGTTTCAGCCATTCTAAGCTAAGGAAGGTGGATTTGCTTGCCATAGTAAGGAGCACAACCACAGAGGCGAAGTTTGATGACGACGCCTAAAGGCGGCGCAGATTACCTTCCGTCTTCGACGGTCGTCCACACGCGCGTCAAACTGCTCTCTTCTCTTGGAGAGACAATTCCAGGGTTGCCCTGTGAGCAAAACAGGCTTTCCTGTGCTCCCTACGGGAAAGCTCAGGAAGCATTTCGCAATGCTTTTCTACGAGCTGAACAACAACCGGGTAGGTAGAAAAGCATGTCCAGAAATTTCAGGCTCTAATCCTTCAGTTATCTGTCAAACCTCACCGCAGTGCACCAGCGTTACTGAACGGCTAGAATTCTCAAAAAAGTTTATTTTAGAAGGCCGCCCGTATTTCAGCCACTCTGAGTAGTAGCAACTGCAAGAGGGTACGCCCTTGTATTAACATGCGACTTCGCGACCCTTAGTCGTAACGTCTTTCCTGCGTTATAACAGAAATTTCGTCGCAATTGGAGCACAATCAGGGCTCGTCTGTAAAAATTATGCATCTGGCCTCCAGGATTCGCTACGGTCTTGGGCCATTCCTCAGCGATGGCCTGTCTTTAATTTTTGACACTTTTTTACCGCACAGAGACAAAATTATTCTAAAAATTAACACAGTTGACTCTTGAGTCTAAGAAGTAGACTCTTCAGTCTAAAGCTGAGCGTGGAATAAAAGGAATGGTGCAGAACGAAGGATATAGGTGCCGGTCATGTGGGTAGAGTGAGTGCCTACATGCCCTGCGAGGTGGAATACTAGTGTAACGCAAACAAGACAGGGACAATAGAGGGACACGTAAACGCACAGACATACCGTGCGTCCATGTGCCCCTATGTCGTCATCTTTTTTGCTCCGACTACAGACCACGCCCGTTTACTGTAGTTTTCCGAAACCACAACGTTTCGTCGAATCATTTTAAATGTCCAATAAAGAAACAGCAGCAAAGTTATAATTGTCACCGTGCTGAACAGACGAAGCTGACTGCTAAATATGGGGGCGTTACACGACGCGAATCAAGCGGAAACGACTGTCTTCACGGACCGAAGGAGTGGGTCACTAAAAAAATAAATAGAAGCAGTACTGCCGTCAGCTAAATTTCTTGTCTTTTCACGATTTTAGTAGCCGCTTCGTGCATAAGGAGGTGCCGGTTAGGGTCGGTAGAGTGATCGAAATAAAAGAATCACCGTGCTTTCGCGTTAGAACTTGAGTTTTTTTTTTCCCATAGCAATGTATAGTTTCTCGTAGGGACTTTCCATTGCGTTGCTGTTAAATAAAATTAAATGAGTTTTAATTAAAGGATGTCAGCTTTAGTATTTTTCCAAGATGCAAAACCAAAAAGCCCCCATTGCAAGATTTGCACGATAGAACTTTTAAAGTCCTGCATCAAGTCCTGTGCTGTGCAAAAATAATGGTTGTGCGCGAAATGCTCTACAACTTGATTTACGCTGTGGCCATCACAGTCGCTCATTATCACAAATCCCTTGGTGCATGCATGGCAACGGTTAGGTGGCAGGCCCCTGCAAGCCACTATTTGTCGCATTGAAACACCGCACTTACTGAAATAGGAATACCCTGTTATGATCGGCCTGTCAAGTGTGAGAAACATTCAGGCGTACATTCCCATGACAAGATGATTTGCCTCGTCCCAGAAAAGGCTGTTACGATAAGCCTAGACATCGGCCTGTCAAGTGTGAGAAGCGCTCAAGCGGGCGTCTCCACGTCGACATAATTGCCCTCTTCTCCGAAAGAGCGTCACCAGTTTTATTCCCCGAGCTGACACAAAGGGAAGGATGAAGAGAAGAAAACCCGAAGAGCAGGAGGCCGTCTACGGCAGAAGCTGACGAAAGCACTAATACTTCCACAGGCTTCCCAAGAATACAGCGACGACCACAAGACTGCAAGGGGTTATTTAAGGCCGTCCTGGCCCCCATGTTAACCATAACCGCTCGAGACTCGGATAAGAGTCACAACCATGTGCCAATGAAGTGAATACAATTTTTTCTATTTTTTTCGTCATCACAGTGCTCGGTTCGTCATCGTTTCCTGACTCTTGCGGTGAATACCCACCTCACCCGGTCGAGATCGTATCAAGCCTTCGTCAGCGTACACCCAGCTGGCGCTGTAGTATTGTATCATTCACGCTTCTGGCAGGCTTCGCTATTATTTGTATTGTGGCATCATCGCTGTATTTATGAAGGACCGTTTAGCAACAAGGGCCATATAAGTAAAAAAAAATTAATGTGCAAAACTCTTTTTGGGAATATAATAAAATATATATCTCATATGCAATATAATAAAAAAATTGATTGCGCAAGACTCTTTTCGTTGGCGTTCGACTTTTAGGCGTGCGACGAATGCGCCCATCAAACCGTTGACATTTTCGCGACGCGATTGGCGTGTGTAGGCACGGTGCTCCACGGAGCACATGGTGCGCATGTATGCCTAATACACGTTCACTGTCAGGAAAGCGTGCGAATGACTTAAAAGATGGAACATAACCCGCCGTGGTCGCTCAGTGGCTATGGTGTTAAGCTGCTGAGCACGAGGTTGCGGGATCGAATCCCGGCCTCGGCGGCCGCATTTCAATGGGGGCAAAATGCGAAAACACCCGTGTACTTATACTTAGGTGCACGTTAAAGAACCCCAGGTGGTCAAAATTTCCGGAGTCCTCCCCTACGGCGTGCCTCATACTCAGAAAGTGGTTTTCGCACGTAAAACCCCATAATTTAATTTAAAAGATGGAACATAATCGTCGCGACATCCCGTTTCTCTGCAGTAATTGAGGTTGGTCGTTGCGGTGATGTCGGTGTATGGTCGTGCCTTCTTTCACTTGTTTGTCGTTCCACCGAGTGCATTACATTCACAAGGAAGTTATAAAACAAATGCATTTAGTACAATATTATTAGTTAGTTTAACATGGATTAAAAGCATTTTAAAGCTTACAAGATGTACACTGAATGTGTATTCGACTAATTTGTAGTTAGGTACGCTTCGCATTTACCACGAGGGGACGCTGTGGTGGCGTCATCACATACAGGCTAAACATCGAAGAGGCCCAGTGCAAACAAACTCGTACAACGAGCTTGCAGTGCGTGACGTAGTGATCAGGCTCGACGATGACCACTATTTCTTGGATAGTTCTGTTCCTCCGTGAGCAATCTTTCCGTGCACCCCAAAAAACTGCCAATAGCTTCGGCGATTTTACAGATTGCAACGCGCACATGCTGTTCACGGCACAATCGTGAACAAAACCCTTATCCGGTGCTGCTTCTATGAGTGCGCCGAGTTCCTCCAATCTGCGCGACTGCGAGCGTCACGAATATTGCATAGTGTGTGCAAAAGGAAGACAACCGATATAGCTACGATACGACAGGGAGGTGGTGCTGACGATGGATCTCGCAACCAACAGTGAAGGAGACATCGAGAAGCTGCAGATAAGTATATTTCTACTGTTTCATATTTCGCATAATAATAGTGCACGGATTAAGTCACTTTCGTAGTAACGAAATGAACGTCCGGCCGTTTAGAAAAGGCATTGAGAACCAATGAGTGTTCGTGCTTTTACATGCACGTGGGCCCACGAAAATATGGAAAAGATAAATGTAACCTTCACTAACTTGGTGAGATAACAGAAATTCTTCAGTGACATTCAGCCCGCAGAATCTATGGAAGAGTATCTTTATCCAGGTGAAATATCAATAGCAGGTACTGATAAAGCAGGAAACTTATACAAAAATTTCATGGGTTGAACAGCACATGGGAGGCTTTACCGAATCGTGATCGCCATGTTACCGTTATCCTTGAAAAATGTTTACAATCATTGCATTCTACCGGTTATGCAATATGGAACGTGAACCCGGAGGTTAACAAAGAAACTTGAGAAGTCGAGGACTGTGCAGAAAGTGAAGTAACAAAAATTGTTGCAGATAGCATTAAGGCAGGAAGACTGGCGTAGTAAACCGTGACAACTGCTATGCTAGTTGAGATCACGACCGGCTTTATTACTCGCGACCTGCTCACTACGCCGGCTCCTATGGCGGCGCGTGTCCGCGTAAATACCACGTGACTGTTCAGGGGGGACGGCGCGCCGCAACAGGTGGCGCCACAACTTACCCTCATTTCGGCAGCGCCCGCCGTGCGCTTCTGTTAGCTTCAGTACGCTTGCGTTACCGTGTTGCCGGTAGGCCGAGTTAAACCGCATCGTTTTTTAAGCACGCACCGCAAAGACGTGTTAATATTTATAAGATGCAATAATCGTGGACAGCTTTCTGTATACAGTGGTAGTTAAGAGCGCGAGCTGTCAGCTAACACGCTTAAGTCTCTGGCTAATGAGCGTGCGAGAACAGCGCAGAAGCAGGCGTCTCGCGCTCGTAGCAATTCCCCTGCATGGCCACAAAAAGCTGTACCCGACTAACGGCTGATAGCGGTAATATTTTTCTTTCTCAGCGCAGCAGTTTTGCAGCTAAACAAGCTCAAAGAGCGGTTGTAGTGGTGGGCGCGGCTCTGGTGCTACTCGAGCGGCTTTTTTGCGCGTACAACTGCACAATCTCAACATGATTGCTTCTGCTCTGTACCTAGCAGCATCCCAGGGCGAAGCCGCGCTACTTTCCGCCAATTTACGACAAAAAGCGCGCCATGCACACTTACTCATTTTCAGGAGCATTCACCCGATTGTTAATCATTTCAAGACGCACTCTACATGAAAAATGAATAAAACCAGACTAGAAAAGCTTGTTTACCAGACACAATAGCCGGTCGTGGCCAGAACTTTATTTCAGGTCAGCCAGATCCTTACACTTTTAGGACCTTTCGAGATTTCGGTTTGGCATTAATTAATTTCCGTTTGGCGTGCTCTTCTGTGAGATCAGAGGCAAAATTAGACAAAAATGGCCTCATAAACTTGTGGACAATCAGCTTTAGCAGTGCCCTTCTGTGAGGCTCTGTGGTGTCCTTCGAGCACACAAACAGCGGATTTTTTGTGAGTGACGGCAGCACTAGGTCTACAAACTTCTTAAGCGGCGTTGGCCCCCTAACAAGCACAGGAGCCACACTTGATGCAACACCTTCGCAGTTGTGTTACAGGAAACTCGTGGAATGTGATACCCTTCGCTGTGCGCCCGCTCGATTTGCAGAGCGGAACGCAACAATACACCATCGCGGGCGATGATTTTTACGGCCTACGAAATGTTCAGGCTCTCAGCAGTAATTGCGTTCTTGGCACGTATGCGGGCAGCAATCAGAACAGCCGGAAACACGGTGTTCAGATGCGCACAAAAACACAACGAAGAAGCCGCCACTGCTACCGCTACGCCAGCCCGCACTCTCACTCACTTTCTCGATCCTGCACCAAAGAAGCCCAACGCTCTATTTCAAGTTGGATCGCGCAACAATTCGACGGCACACAAAGAGGAGTAACACACACAGCAGAGCGTTCTGCTGTGTGTATTTATCTTCTTTGTGTCCCGTCTAATTGTTGTGCAATTCAACTTCAAGCTTCTATACCAATACACCCAATCTTCAACCTCACCAATGCTCTAGTTATTAAGCCACAATGATGCATATCCTTGAAATGTCCCAACACAAATTAGCTCTCCAACAAATCACCACAAGCGTAACATTTTGCTGCACAGGTGTATGCACGTGCCATATTTTGTACTACTAAACTCGCAAGAATCAAAGGGGCAAGCATTAACCAGCCTTACTGCTGCCGTTACCATCATCATCATGACACCAATGGAAAGAAAGTGCTGCGTTTCAGTAAAGGGAGTGCCGCAGGGAAAGGCGTGACAGCGAGGCTTACAGTAAATATAGCAGTTACAAGATATGCTCAATGCCAAAATATGCTGCATATCGCTCATCCTACTTTGGCATTGCGGCAAGCTTTTACGCGTTTGAGCATATCACGGTTTGTGTAATCATTTCTTTAAAGCTGTACAAAAGGTCTATTCGCTCTGCAATCTTTATTTTTATCATGGTGGGTTAAATACCCACTTTTCATTGGCATCTGCACCACATTTCTCCCGATATGTAATTTTGTCTTGGTGGTTCATGACATCTTCACGCACACCGAGTTCTGCAGAGCATTGGATCTGCATTGTTCTACTGCTGAAGAATTACAGCCCCATTATGAGACCAAAATATACGATTTGTCCATACAGAACAACGCTGCCCCCCCACCCCCCCAAAGAAAATACACTGAACCACTGGCACATGCACCAAAAGTGAACACAGCAAACACTGAAGTATTTTCTTCATGCAAGCCAGCACGCTAAGATTCTCAATGCATTTTCATTTCGCCATAAATTCATAGGCACAACCGGCTTGGCGTGACATCGCATCTCGCACTGCAACGAATTTTGCAATGCCTTGCTGTTTCATAGTGCGGCCGATAGATGACGCATGACCAAAATTCAGTATTATGCATACTAAATCTTATAAAAAAACCCCAAGTACTTTATGAGATTAGCATTCACAGGGTACTTCCCAAAATTTGTGATATCCATTTATCTATGTATACTTAATTATTCTCTTTCCAAGAAAGTGAGCCATTTGGAAGGCACCTTAACAGACATGTAGAACAATCGGCAAAAAGTAAGCAACCAGCGAAAAAGTCTCTATCATAGGCTGCCGCATGTGTGATGTCGGTAACACAAAATTTAAGTCGGCTACGCAGAAGTGACAAATCTGGCAATATGGTGTGTCTAGACATTGCTTCAATGCTAATCACACTAACGCTGACATTGAAGGCGCCTTAATTGCTACGTACGTTCCGTTGACACGCCCGACTAAGTTCGTAATGTTTCCGCGAAGTAAGAAGCGTTCCTTTATAAATGCCCGCTCAGCCACAGTCTTCGGGAAAGCCAGCCACCGCTTCCGTACTGCCGCATCAATGAGCGCATCAGACATCTCTGACACACAGGCTCACAGTAGTTTGATGACCTCGAATGTAACGCTCGGCGCCGACGCTTCCCAGAAAACTTCCAGTCCCGTAAACGTAGGGCGCAGAGGACTTGCTCTTCGACGGTGAGCGAAAGAAGCCCGCCACGCTCTCTTCGCCTAGCTCGTCACACAGCCAGCGCACTGAAGTCTTCGACAGGCGAAAGTGACGCTGAAACTCCACGGCGCCCATGTACGTGAACACGTCCAGACGGTCATACTGCTGCTTGCTGTCGCTGGACGCAATGAGACAGGCAGCTGCCGCCACCGCCATGTTCCCGAGTTGAACTCGGAGGGGGTTTCGCGATGTACCAGTTTAGCACGAGTTCGCCTGTCAATCAAAGCCAGAGGTCACGCCCCGCGCGAGCCACGTAACTCTTGTGCGCGCACCCACCCCGGTTGGGCCACGCCCAAATTATATTTCGGCAACAGCGACGCGGTGCCGAGCTGAGAGGCATCAGCAATCTTCACCACCGACATAAAACACGCACAACGCACTGTCATCGGTGATGTACTGCGCACTACTATCAAAAAGAGAGCGTTGACTGTCGCTGGCTTATGCATATATCTTCTCGGGCTGAGATGGCCCCACAGCACGGTTTCATTGCCCGCATTGTGGCGACGTAGCGCACAGTAAATAATTATCGGCACGTCACTGTAGCTGCTCTTACTCGTTGCTTTCTCGTTGAGAAAGGTGTGGTAAGAATCGATGCTTCTATGTCAGAACTGGAGGTAATGTTTCCGGGACATTCAAGGATAGATTCCAAGAACGAGACTGAGCACACGAATAACGCCTTGTTGCAAGCGCTGTTTCAGCAGCAGACCACGCAATTTGAGCAACAGCGACTGATTTTCGAAGCAGTTAGCGACTCAATAAGAGCTCGGAAACCACATCAAGAAGAAATCAAGCCCGATAGTTTCGATGGGGTGTAAAGGATACTGGCAGGTGCCACTACAAGAAGATTACAAGCAGTACACTGCTTTTGTAACACCTGTGGATATGTACCAGTACAACCTACCATTCGGTTGGAATAATTGTGGAGCTTGGTTTCAGAAAATGATGAATGGCATTCTTGAAGAGTTCCTGGGAAAGTTTTGTAACGTATACATTGACGACATCGTCATATACTCACGTACAAGAGAAGAACATGAAAAACACCTTTCGTGCGTGTTAGAATCCCTCAGCAAGTCAAAGTTAAAGATTAACAAGAACAAGAGTGAATTTTTTCAGACGAATGTTGTCTTTCTAGGAAGATTTTTTGACGGCAAAACTAAAACAACAAAAGAGGAGTCTATGCAAAGGATGAAGGAGCTCGTCAAGCCACATGACCTACACTCACTCCGTGTTTTCCTCGGACTCGGGGGTCATTTTCGTGCGTTCATTAAGGATTACGCTGCAAAGACACGATGCCTCACCAAGCTGATGCAAAAGGATGTGCCATTTATCTGGAGTGAAGAGTGCGCGAAAGCGTACGAGGGCCTTGTTGGAGCTATATCGTCGGATCCTGTGCTTTAGCTACCTGACTTCAACAAGCCTTTCGAGCTGTGCACGTACGCTTCACAATATGGTACAGGGGCCGTTATATATATCAACGATACACAAAGGAGCAGCAAGGACGCCAACTCAAGGTGATTGGCTATTATTCTTCTACGTTCTCAAAAGCTCAAGAACATTACACGACCACACAAAAAGAGGCTCTGGCTGCTGTGATGGCACTCCGGTATTTCAGAAGTTACATATAGGGTCGTCATTTCCGGCTTTTCACTGACAACCGAGCGTTAACCTACCTCTTGGGATTAACCCAGCCTAAGGACAGGGACAATGCTATTCACAGCGTGTTTACAGGAGGTATTCAGATACCTGGCTTGGGAAGAATTGCTGATAAAAGTTAATGGAGAATACCTCAGTAACTTGCGATTCGCTGATGATATTGCCTTGCTTAGGAACTCAGGGGACCAATTGCAATGCATGCTCACTGACTTGGAGAGGCAAAGCAGAAGATTGGGTCTAAAAATTAATCTGCAGAAAATTAAAGTAATGTTTAACAGTCTCGGAAGAGAACAGCAATTTACAATAGGTAGCGAGGCACTGGAAGTGGTAAGGGAATACATCTACTTAGGGCAAGTAGTGACGGCGGATCCGGATCATGAGACGGAAATAATCAGAAGAATAAGAATGGGCTGGGCTGCGTTTGGCAGGCATTCTCAGATCATGAACAGCAGGTTGCCATTATCACTTAAGAGAAAAGTGTATAATAGCTGTGTCTTACCAGTACTCACGTACGGGGTAGAAACCTGGAGGGTTACGAAAAGGGTTCTACTCAAATTGAGGACGACGCAACGAGCTATGGAAAGAAGAATGATAGGTGTAACGTTAAGGGATAAGAAAAGAGCAGATTGGGTGAGGGAACAAACGCGAGTTAATGACATCTTAGTTGAAATCAAGAAAAAGAAATGGGCATGGGCAGGACATGTAATGAGGAGGGAAGATAACCGATGGTTAATAAGGGTTAGGGACTGGATTCCAAGGGAAGGGAAGCGTAGCAGGGGCCGGCAGAAAGTTAGGTGGGCGGATGAGATTAAGAAGTTTGCAGGGAGGACATGGCCACAATTAGTAGATGACCGGGGTTGTTGGAGAAGTACGGGAGAGGCCTTTGCCCTGCAGTGGGCGTAACCAGGCTGATGATGATGATGAAGAAGGACAGGGTGGCGCGTTGGATCAGTGAAATACAACAGTTCACTTTCGATGTAAGCCATCGACCTGGTGATAAGCTTCCTGACGCAGATGCTCTTTCCAGGCGTCACATCACAGAAGTGAGAACATCCGGTCATGAACACGTTTACAGCTTGTGGGAAGGCACCGAGGACCTGACCTGCCATAATGGTAAATTTGGCGTGCCAGGAACTTTGGTGAAAAAGGTTTTGAAGCTGTACCATGATAGCCCGAGTCAGGAGGGCATGATGGATTCTGGAAAACTTATTGGAAGATAAAAAGTCGATTCATCTGGAAAAATATGAAGGAAGATATCAAGAACTACGTGCAAACCTGTCACCAGTGCCAAATTAACAAGGCCAAGTATCGTCCAAGAGGGAATCAAATGGTCATCGCTAATCATTCCGAAGTACCATTTGAAGTAATTCATATAGATTTTGCCGAAATAAAAAAAGCGAGGAGAGGGAGTCAGTAAGACCCAAGCATTCCTTGTCGCAATAGATGAATGCACATGCATGGCAGCTGCAAAGCCAGGAAAGGAAGACGCCAATTCTGTTTTGACGTGACTGGAGCGGAATATGTCCAAGAACACCAAGGTAGTGGTCTCCGACAACGGGCCAGCTTTCCGCAGTAAGAAGCTTCAAGAATGGGCCCGTGATAGAGGAATTGCCCTGAGATTTGCCACACCCTACCATCCAGAAGGAAACGGCCTAGCTGAGAGGCTCATTCGGGATTTGAAAACATTCATCGCAATTTACCATGATTTCCGTAGGGGATGCATGTGTGCCTTGGAAGCAGCAGTCAGGCACCACAATCATTCTCATACTATGGAATTAGGATGCACGCCTAACATTGCTGCATCAGGCGAAGCAACTTGGCTACCGGCAGACTACGACCTTCGAATCGTTGGGAAAGTAGATCTGCAGGAAAGGCGCAAGACAGAAGAGGAGCTTGCACGCTACATATCAACCATGAAGAGACACTTCGATCTGAGACATAGCTCGAAGATGCCTGTAATAGAGCCTGGAGATACAGTTTTAGTCCGGAGGATTTTAGATGGACCAAGGTCCAGATTTTCTGGGCCCTACACAGTGATAAAGACCTTGAAGCAACAAGGAATTTTGAAATCGCTACACTATTTGGGACAGGAAGGAAAAACAGAAATAGCAACAGTGAGAAATGTCATACCCTATCATACAAGGAGGGATGAAAGTCCCGCAGGATGTGATGTTCCGGCGAAGAAGACAGAAGAGACAAGAACAGGAGGGGGGAAGGAAGAGAAGGAAGTGATCAAGACGGATACCTGGAAATAAATGTGTATTTTAACTCGTACTTTATAACAAGTGTCGAAAATTGTGGGGCAGAGAGGCATGGAGAGCTCTTCACAGACATGCCTATATTAAGAAGCCTAATAATTAGCGCATTATCATTATCATCATCATTATCATCATCATCATTATTGGCGGCGATACCCTCGGCCAAGGCTGATACCTCGTTTTTAACAGATTACAGATGCGCCGCGGAAACGTGTTGGGGCTGCACTGCGACTGGTTTGCCGATTCTTCAAGCCACCGCCCCGCTGCTACTCCTGAATTCCGGGATTTTCGTCAAGCGTCGCAGGACCGGTCCATCATTTTGCTACACCAGGACTGGGCTGCTAGTCTCTGGATTCAGCGACAGTCGTCTACTCACCTGGAAACTCTGGCAGAGGGACACCTATATATTTTGGCCGGACACCCACGATTCCTTGCAGTTGGCGACGATACCCTCGGCCAAGGCTGATACCTCGTTTTTAACAGGTAGAGTGTTGCAACACTATTACTTTTTTTTGTTGGTTGTATCGCCGCCGACTGCAAGCTTTGGGTGTTGATTGCAATTTTGTTGCTACCTCGTGAAATCAGCATGTCTGGCGATGAAGAAAATTGCATTGTGTGTCACAAACAGCTGCCCACTGACGGAAAGTTAATGAAGTGTTCAAGCTGTAACCATTCCTATCCCTTAGGCCAATCTTGCTCTGGTATTGCCCAAAATACGTTCACCACAATGGGTTTGTCCAAAAGAGAAGCTTGGATTTGCAAAACCTGTATTATTACAAAGAGCCAGGCTGGTTCCACTTCACACTGAAATTTCTCATGTAGTCGATAACGCGATCCCGAATAGGTCACTGGCGGCTGAGCTCAAGGACATAAAAGTGTCTTCTCTGCTTACCATTCCCGACTCAAAAAGTGGACACACTTCTAGGCCTCAAAGAAGATTTTTCGAAATTAACTCAGTGCGTTCACCATCTGGAGGAAGCGGTGGTATTTATGTCGAATAAGTACGACTCGGTTATCCCTAAGCTAAACGAATTCAGGACTCAAAATGCAACGTACGAATCTGAGATTGCCGCTCTATCTTCTACAGTGCAAATGCAGGCGGAGCAGCTTCAGCGTCTGCACGATGTTCAAAATGACAGTGAGCAATAGAGCCGCAATGCTAATCTGGAAATTCACGGCCTTCCTCAAGAAGATCACGAAGACTTGAAGCAGACGTTGGGGCAGCTCACTGATAAACTGGGATTGGCGGATTTCACCCTATCAGATGTGGTGGCTGTTCATCGCTTACAAGGAAAATGCGACTCGATTCCCACGGTCCTGGTGCGCTTCACATCTGTTACGGCTAAGGAAAGGTGGTTCCAGGTTCGTGGCAAGTTGCGGGAGCTCCATCTCTCTCATAAGTTGCCAAAACTATTTTTCAATGAGAATTTAACCAAACAAAATTGAGAATTGTGTTGGCGAGTAAGGACAGTAGCCATAGAAAAGGGATACAAGTTCACTTGGGTCAAGGCTGGAAAAATTTCGCAAAGAAAAATGAATCCTCGACTAATTCGAATCAACATGCTAGTAGACGTTGAAAAGATTGTCGAGCATAATGGCAAGCACCTGCCAAGAATTTCCCGATTTTCAGTCTTTCTGTGACAGCTGCAGTCACAAGTCGGAAGGTGACTTCATAATTATTAATCTTAACATTAGAAGCTTACGGAAATACTAGGACGAATTGAAAATGATTGTCACTTCAACACTTAGTTTTGTCGATTTGTTTGTTATAACAGAAATTAACGTCGCAGATACAGGCCTGGATACGTTTGTTCTACACGGTTATCAACCGCACTTTGTAACACGATTACATCGGCAAAGAGGAGGGATTGCTATTTTCATCAAAAACATGTATGACGTGTCACACATCGATGTTCCTCTTCTGTTTCTTTGGTTCCCGCTTCAAGATCTGGCAGCGGCAGACGCGAGCATAAATCCGCTTCCGCGTTCTCGCTCGATTTCTTGAAGATAAGATTGTACGAGTAGGCTGCCAACGTAACGGCCCAGCGTTGCAAACGAGCAGCCGCGATGGTGGGAATCCCGGTTGTCGGACCCAATATTGTTTGAAGAGGCTTATGGTCTTTGAACACGGTGAATGAGCGCCCATAAAGATAGAAGTGGAACTTTACACCGAAAATGATGGCTAACGCTGATTTCTCCAGTTGACTATTTCTTTTTCGATTCAGATAGCGTTCGTGAAGCGTAAGCAATGGGACGTGCCCTTCCTTCATCGTAAACGTGAAATAGGACTGCTCCTACACCATACCGAGACAAGTCGCATGACAGCCTAAGTTGCCTTTCAGGGTCATAGTGTGCGAGCGTAGGTGGTTGTGCCAATAGCGCTTTCACTTGGTTGAACGCTTTTCTAGCATGCTCGTCCCAGTGCCACGCTACCTTTTTTTGCAGAAGTCTGAAAAATGGTTGAGCTATCGTTGCTAACTGGGGCACAAACTTGCTGTAATAGTTTACACCGCCCAACAAAGACTGAAGCTGTTTCTTCGATTTTGGCTCTGGTGCCTGGAGAAGTGCGTCAACTTTATCTGACAATGGGGAAATTCCTTCAGCGCTGATTTTGTGCCCAAGGTAGTGAAGTTCGCTTTGAAAAAACGCACTTCTCTTTCTTTACCCTGACACCTCAGCTTTGAAGACGCTCCAGCAGCGCTTCAAGATTAGCTAAGTGGTCTTCTAGTGTTTTCCCAGTTACCAAAATATCATCTAGGTAGCAGCAAACACCCTTGAGGTCCTTCAGCATCGTGTCCATTATCTTTTGGAAAATCCCCGGCGCGGAAGCGATTCCAAAAGGTAATCGGTTGACGACAAACAATCCCTTGTGCGTGTTCAAGGTTAGGTATTGTTTTGAGGCATCGGACATGACCACTTGCTGATAAGCGCGGTTCAAGTCGATCTTTGAAAAATGTGTGCCTCTAGACAAAGCCCCGAATAAGTCATCGACCTTCGGCAACGGGTAACGTGTGATGTCAAGACACGGATTCACTGTCACCTTATAATCGCCACAGAGGTGTATGCCACCGTCTTTCTTGATAACGGGTACCACTGGCCTTGCGTAATCTGATGTGACAACGGCCGTTATGACGTCCATTTTTTTCCATTTTTGAAAGTTCAAGCTCAACCGCCTTTTGCAGTGCGAACGGCACGTTTCTTGCTTTGAGAAACTTCGGTGCCTGATTAGGCTTGAAATACAGCTCGGCCCTTTCTTCTGCAATCATGCCTAACTCATCTTTAAATAGAGAGTCGTACTTTGCGATCAAAGCGTGCAGCCTTTCCTCTAAACGACAAGAAAAAGGCAGCTCTGACCTTGGCAGATAGTGGACGTTCCAGATTTTACTCCACTCCAGCCTAATTGCCTAAAGCCATTCCCGACCCAGCAACGGCGGCCCCTCCTGGTCGACGACGTATAGAGGAAAGCTCGCCGTGTTGCCACCGTGCTGCACCTTGACTTGTAGGACGCCTTTTGGGATCACTAGGGCTTCTGTACACGTGCGGAGCTTCACTTCTGTCGGGTTGAGCCTGGCTACTGAAAGAAATTGGCGGTATTGTTTGAAAGGCATGACTGTGACGGCGGCACCTGTATCTAGCTCTATAGAAACTGTCACATCACTTACTTTCATCGGTACCATGATGGGCTCAATACTGGGAGCAGATACGCCCCTTACGGCTACCACTTCCGAGCGGGATACCACCGATAGCGTTTTTACAGTGTCCTAGATGGGGCGTTTCCCTCGCGACTTGCCGGAGGTGCTACGGCAAACTCGTTGCAGGTGCCCCCTTTTGTTGCACTTATGGCATTTGTCATTTACGTGGGGACACGCTTTGCCGGAATGTTTCGGCGACCCGCAGCGAAAACATGCCTGCGACTGGACACTCGAAGTCGCCTGTACCTTATGCATGGGGTTGGCGGTAAACACACCTGTACGGGCTTCCGCAGTGCTTTTCGTTGCCGCCTCCATTGCCACAGCGCGCTCTACCGCTCTCTGAAACGTAAGCTTGCTATCCTCCGTGAACAGCACTCGCTGTATAACCTCTCTTAACAAGCCGCAGACGAAGCGATCCCGGAGGGATTCGTCTAACGCGCTTCCAAAATCACAGGTTCGTGCTAGCTTCCGTAGCTCGGCAACTAATCAGAAATAGACTCGCCTTCGACTTGCTGCCCCTTGTGGAACTTTGCTCGTTCGCCAATGACCGACAGTTTTGGCGACAGATGGTCCCCCAGCGTCTTCTTTAGTACCTCGAAGGTCTTGGCTGAAGGCAGCTCCGGGGCAACCAGCGATTTCAGAAGACTATAGGTACTAGGGCCTATGATGCTCAGGAATGCATGTACTCTGTCACCTTCGGGAACGCGGTTAACGATAAGAAACGACGTCAGCCGTTCTTCGTACGATGCCCAGTCATTCGTGGAAACGTCGAATGGTTCCATCTGGCCCAGTTGAGCAGCAAACTGCGTCGAACCTGCAGTGGCTTCTTCGTTCATGATATCAGCCAAAGAAGAAAAGAAAAAGCAGCACTCTTCAATCGTCGATACTGAAAAGAGGCTGACTGCCGAGAACACTTGCCTTCCTTGACGGTGCGCAACTCTTCAAAATCCCATCTTCGTCGACACGTGTTACGTTTTGTGCCAGGCGTGCCGAAAGCATCAGACAAGTTCCGGGTGAACGACGTTTATTAACCCATGCTTGTGGGTTTAGGCTCGGCAAGAAAGAGAGCGAGCCGCTAGCAAGGGGCACTCTGCTTTTAACACTTAGTGGCGCATGCGCACTTCGCAGAGTGCTCTTATCAAGATGAGCGCCAGCCGACACAACACTACCTCCCCTTTCAATGGAGCACACAGTCATTCAGAGTCCAGCTTAGAATCTATCCGGTGGGCGACGATTTCGCATGGGGTAGCGTCTTGCCTCGGCGGGTGCTGGGGATGCCTGTTGCGCAACCGGAGTTACCATGGGCGGTTGTGGACTGGAAGGAACTGGTGCGCCGGCCGTCTCAGGATAAACCAGGAACTCGCTGGCCGTAACTTCGCCAGCCGTTCCATGCCTAGGGGTAACGTCCTCTGTGGACCTCTGTAGCAGCTGATCCTGGTGACGACGCCAGTTGAAGGTGCCCCTCGGGGTGGTTGCACGTACTTTGAAAAAGACAGGTCCTGTTTGAGCAACAATCACAGCGGGAGCCCACTTTGATTTTCCAGAATAATTACGTGCTAACACGCTGTCGCCTACAAAGAAGTGACGTTCGCGACACGGACGACTTAGTGCCTGAGTACACTGTCTGTGTGCTACTCTTACCCCACGGAAGGTTTTACGGCATCTAGCCGACTGCGTAAGCGTCGTCCTAGGAGCAATGCCGCTGGTGATTCACGAGTCGTCGCATGTGGCGTGTTGCGACACGACAGCAAAAAGTTATGCAGCTTTACCTCCAGCGTTCCTCCTGTGCAGTCTTTGCGCAGCGCATTCTTGAAGGTCCGGATGAAACGCTCTGCCAACCCAGAGGCTCAGGGGCGGTTCCTTCTATCTGTATTCGCGTTTTATCGTCCTCCATCAAATAGTGTCAGTTGCTTTTTAATACAATTGTAAGCCTTCTTACAACGATTTAACCAGGTGGATGAATTATGCCGAGTTGGAGACTTCAACACAAACGCTCTTTGTCACACAAAGGGTCCGACTACTTATCCCTTTTAGCTTCCCACGGGATTGAAAATACGATAAACATTTCCACCAGAGAAGACCTGGCAAATGGGCATGTAGTCAGTTCATGCATAGATCATATTTTGGTTCGTACTTCAAATTATTCTTTAGATTCATGTGTCATAAAACAGCGTTTGGCAGATCATTATCTTGTGTCTTGCCACTTTGTGTCGTCAACCCCATTAACAACACGCGCTTGCGCAGAGGACTCGCCTAGCAGCGTTCAGATTTCTATAATAGACCAGCGTAAGCTCGATGACCTAATCAGGGCATTTGATTGGTCTACATTAATGAACAGAAAGGCTGCACATGTCTACGACTGCTTTTGTGAACGAATACAAGCATTTGAAAACTATCGGCGATACACATGGCCTGCTTCTCCGCACTGATAGAGCGGGCGGTGGTCGGGGGCTCGCCAAATGTCCGTCTTCCTCGCGTAGTTGCGCTGGGGGACGGGTGGGCGTGCTGGCGGCGGCCGCGGCGGACGACGGAATTGCGGCGTTACAGGGCCCTAGCGTGGTCGCGGAGGGGGTCCTTGACGGCGTGCGACGGCGGTGTATGTCATCGCTTCTGGCTGGGGCTGCGGTAATTGTGTTTGCAGCTCGGGAACTCCAAGCGATCGGTGCACCTCTTCTTTCACGATGTCGGCGATCGAAGCCACTTGGGGCTGCGACAAAGGCAGGACCTTGCGCAGTTCTTAGCGCACAATGGCCCTGATGGTCTCCTGAAGGTCGCCGGAATCCAGTCCTTGGATGGCGTACTGCGGCGTGAGCCCCTGGCGGTTATATTGCCGGGTGCGCATCTCCAGAGTTTTCTCGATCGTCGATGCCTCTGCAGAAAACTCAGCTACGGTCTTCGGCGGGTTACGAATAAGTCCGGCGAAAAGTTCTTGCTTTCTTTTTTTGGGGGGGTTTTACGTGCCAAAACCACTTTCTGATTATGAGGCACGCCGTAGTGGGGGACTCCGGAAATTTGGACCACCTGGGGTTCTTTAACGTGCACCTAAATCTAAGTACACGGGTGTTTTCGCATTTTGCCCCCATCGAAATGCGGCCGCCGTGGCCGGGATTCGATCCCGCGACCTCGTGCTCGGCAGCCCAACGCCATAGCCACTGAGCAACCACGGCGGGTAAGTTCTTGCTTGACGCCCCTCATCAGGAAGCGGACTTTTGTCTCCTCTGACATTTCCGGGTCGGCGTGCCGGAAAAGACGGGCCATCTCCTCCGTGAAGATCGTGATCGTCTCGTTTGGCAGCTGCACTCTGGTTTCTAGTAGTGCTTGAGCTCGCTCTTTTCGCACGACTCTTGTAAACGTTTTCAAGAAGCCGCTTCGGAACAGGTCCCACGTCGTTAAGGTGGCTTCTCGATTCTCGAACCAGGTCCTGGCGGCGTCTTCCAGTGCGAAATAGACATGCCGCAGCTTGTCGTCGCTGTCCCAACTATTAAACGTAGCGAACCTCTCATACGTCTCCAGCCAGCTTTCCGGGTCCTCAAATGTGGAAGCGCGGAACGTCAGTGGCTCCCTGGGCTGCTGCAGAACTATTGGGGCTGCTCCGGCTGCCATTGGGGCTGTCTTCTTGGTCGTCTCTGGACGAACTTCACTGACGATCTTCTTGGTCGTCTCTGGTAGAATTCAGTGTTCCGGGGGCAGCTGCTGTAGCCGGCGGCTTGCTCGATGTTCCGGGACGGCACTGGTGTTGTCTTTGCGGTCCGGGCTTGGATTACGGTTTGTCGGGGGTGCCCGGTACATAGACGTAAAGCACCTCCACCAGATGTCACGTGGTGGTGACGTTAAGAATACAGTAGCAATACTGTGAAAGGCAAAACTATATCTTATTGGGCGAACCTGTGCCCACAAAACAGGCTACACTTATAGCACAACGAGAGCGGCAAACACAGTCGGCGATCGTCGAGAAATCTGATCAGCGGCTGAAGCGCGTAGGCTTTTATAGATCAGTCGCCCAATGTTCCAGATTAACCGATAGGACCCGCGTGTCTTCCACAAAGTTCTACACTATTCGCGTCGCGCATACATGCAATCAAATTACACAAGTTGCGGTGAAAGACAGTGTACGGAACCATTGATAACATTCCAGAAACTTCTTTTACATGCAGGCGCGTCCTGCGCTGCGCGATAACATTTGTTAGGCGGCCAAACGTGGTCGCCCGATAAAGATAAGTACACGTGTCAATATTAGTCAATCCTTTGAAACAGTTAACCGCGACATTTTGTTGAACAGATTACATTTATTGGGCTTCCGGGGGCCATTTCATGACATCCTGAAAAATTATCTATCGAACAGATCTCAAAAAGTTGTATTAGGCAATAACTCTAGCTCTATTTTGCCTATTAAAGCTGGAGTCCCTCAAGGATCCATCATAGCCCCGCTACTCTTTAATATTTTCGTGAATAACCTTGCGTCCACTGTTTCAAAATGCACAATTTTCAGTACGCCGATGACGCCGTTCTGCTAGCAAAACATTTGTGCTACAAATCAGCAATCAATATGCTACAAAAAGATGTCTATTGCTATAAAAAGATTGATTGGTTTTCTGAAAATTTTCTCGTAATCAAGAATTCAAAAACAAAGTTGATTTGCTTCAGAAATCCCTTAAATATGACGTCGATAGATGAACATATCTTTTTGCACAATAAGTCATGTTCGCATTGTAGCTGTACTCCAGTGGAATATTTGCAGTCTATAAAATACATGGGCATATTTTTTTACTCAAACCTGTCGTGGGAATCGCATTTAGCGTATTTATGCACTAAACTCCGAAGCGTTGCCTGGGTATACTCTATCACTGTAAAAGTAAAGTTCCTTTTGCAGTCAAAAAAACAATTGTGAATGCTCTTGCGTACGGAATATTAAGGTATGACATCACAATTTTCGCTTTCTGTTCTGCGCGTTGCGAGAGCCGGGTGGACGCTCTTTTAAAAAACATGCTCCAAAGTGTAGCGTATAATTCGCCTCTGCTTTCTTCTCGAAAGATATTTACCGCCGTAGGTTTTCCTTCGTTCCGCTCATTGCTTGTTGAAACAGTGGTATTACGTCATTTTTGGAAGTCGGATTTCAAAGTTGAGCATAAACCTGTGCGCATGCTCCGTTCGGGCTTGTGTTTCACTGTGCCTCGTTCCGCCACGAGATACGGTCAGGCCCGGCGATGTGTGTACGTTCCTAATCTGTTTAACAATCTACCAGAGGGCATTTTCACAGCAACTTCGAAAATATCACTGAAAAAGATGATACGTGCTCTCTAGGCTAAACATGTTCCATATTCACATTGCTTTGCCTTCTTATCTCAGATAACATTTATTAGGAAATTGTTTCAAAGCTTCGAATTCTTACATTTTGGTTGTATGTTTTGTTCTTTTTATCTAAGCTTGAACTCTAGGTACTGCTGAAATAAATTTGCGCAGCCAAATGTAATGTCGCGCGCTTTATGTAACAGCGTCTTTATTTTCTTTGATATGTGATTGTTTTCCTACTTCAATGTATTGCTTTGCCACTTCTGCAGGGCCATGTCCCACAAGCCCTTGTAGGCTTAGACAGGCCTGATTATAATGCTGTATATGAGATGGCAATAAAAATTATATTATTATTATTATTATTATTATTATTATTATTATTATTATTATTATTATTATTATTATTATTATTATTATTATTATTATTATTATTATTATTATTATTATTATTATTTGGGGCAGAACTGTTCCGGCACTGCTCCAAACACGTTCAATACGATGGGACCACAAAAACGAGAAGTCTGGGTGTGCAAAACCTGTCGTACCAACGAAAAACGTACTGGCTCCAGTTCGCAACAGGTGCCAGTACGATACGATACGCTAGCAGCACATTTAGCAGCGATAAAAGTCATCAATCGAAATGTGGAATCGCTGCCAGAGCTCCACGCGAAGGTGTATACCCTGCTTCTGTTAAAGACAGAATTCACAAGGCTTTCTACAGCGGCTAATGTCGTAGAGAAATCCGTGGAGTTCCTATCTGCACAATACGATGATGCGGTCGAACAACTTAAAGCTGATAAAGAGGAAGTCTCGGCTTGCAGGAAAGAAGTGCACCAACTACAAGAAAAGGTGCTCGCCCAAGAATCATTGATTCATCAACTGCAGCAAGGCCTAAATGATTCCGAACAACATAGCAGGAACGCCAACATAGAAATTGATGGCTTGAAATAGAGAACAGATGAAAACATGACTGAGTTCCTTGATGAGCTGGCCGAGAAACTCGAGCTAGAGAAGCCTCGTAATGGAGAAGTGGTGGCTATACACCGTCTTCCAAGCAAGAAGCCATCTCCGCCGATCTTGGTGCGATTCGCTTCAATTGCTGTTCGAGAACGCTGGTACGCAGCGGGAGGCAAGCTGCAGAGCCTTTGTCAATCGGAATCATTGGACCAGCTGTATTTCAATGAAAATTTGTCGCAGTTCAACAGAAGCTTATTTTGGTTAGCAATTACCACAGGAAAGAAAGCAGGCTACAAATCCACATGGGTAAGAGGCGGCGAAATCTTCGCAAACAAAGACGAAGCCGCAACACTCATTCGAATTACTTGCGACGCGGTCATCGATAAGATAAAATGACTGATCGATCATTACCTAGTACACTAGAATTTCCAGACTTTGCCACGTTTAAGGCAAACTTTGGCCGAAACGAAGATCATGAATTCACGTTGATAAACTTGAATATTCGTAGTCTCCGCAAATATTGGGAACAATTCAAGATTTTAGCCGAAGAATCGGCGGGTTTTGTGGATATATTTGTTCTCACCAAGATAAATGCACCAGGGTCCTGTCTAGATACGTTCACAGTGAACGCTTACCGTGCCAGTTTTATTGTACGCCCAGCACGCCGTGGAGAATGGATCGCGGTTTTTGTGAGTGAAAAATACGATGTTTCAGCTGTTGAAATTACATTTATGCATGCGGAATGTTTGGCTCTAAACCTGAATTTATTACACGCGGCTTCTACATTACTGGCGGTATACAGGCCACCATCTGGTAGCATGACAAGATTTGTAATTGAACTCGAGGAAATACTTCTCAGGTACAAAGATGCTGAGTTGTTCTAACAGGTGATTTGAACATTGATATCTTAAGCACAAACAAAATTTCTATTTCAGATTACTTTATCCTCACTTTCAGTCTATGGAATAGAAAACACAATCACTGCCCCCACACGTGAAGATTTCTTGAGCGGTCGTCAAGTCAAGTCATGTCTTGACCACATAGCTGTTCGGGCGCCGAATCATACCTTGACCTCATGTATCATTTCTGAGCGGCTGGCTGATCATTATTTAACCGCCTCTCGTTTTTCTCCTCAGTCTGGAACTGTTTCATCAAGTTTCAGTGATGTTAATAAGATACCCGTGTCAATAACAGATGAAAGAAAGTTGGATGCATTAGTGGCATCTTTTCGCTGGACAAGTTTAATTGCGGACGATTCAGCAGAGGTAGTTTACTTAAAGATGTGCCGTAAACTTTACCAGCTCAAAAATACTTGTACGTGAAAAATTATGCGTAAAAAAAGGCAGAATCAAGATTGGCTTAGTCCTGAAATTTTACGGGCAATCGCGAACAGAGACTGGCTTTGGAGAAGTTCCAAACAGGTTCCTAAAACGCAGTCCTTCGCTCAGATACAGAGCCGCCAGAAACAAAGTTGTAGCACTTATTCGATCAGCTCGACGGCTGTACTTTCAACAGCAGTTCAAACGAGCATTTAAAAATCCTGCAGAGATGTGGTCCCTGATTAACCATCTTCGTGGGCAAGACGGGAATGCGCCTATAGTTTTGATATTACAGTAGAAGAGCCTGTTTCAAAAGCTGATAGTTTCAATAAGCATTTCACGCTTGCGGCAGAAATGGCAGCAGCTCGACAAGGCGTAAAATGCACTTTAAAAGAATCTTCGTCAGCTTCCGCATATCTTCCTAAGTTATCAAAGGAAGATCTTGCCAGATTAGTGTTTAGCTTCAAGCGGAGTAAGGCCGCCTGAGTAGATGGCATATCGGCGGCACTGTTGCAACGAAATTTTGACGCTCTTTCGGTCATTTTGCTCTTTGTGTTTAACGATTTCTTAGAACATGCCATCTTGCCAGAAAAGTTGAAGACCGCTATTGTAACACCACTGTTCAAGGGAGGTCAGAAGAACGCAGTTGAGAACTACCGACCGATCTCTGTTTTGCCGATCCTTTCCCAAATACTGGAGAAATTTCTATTTGAACGCATGATGTCCTTCTAAAACAAATTTGCTGTCCTTTCAAACCGTCAATATGGTTTTATCCCAGGAAGGGGCACCTTACATCTTATGGAGGAATTTTAGACCAGTTGCACGCAGCATTTGAGGAAAACTTGTTTAGCTGCGCCCTCTTTCAAGACGTAAAGAAAGCTTTTGATACTGTTAACCATACTATTCTTTTAGAAAAACTGTACTTACTAGGCTTTCGTGGTCCCTTTTATGCCGTTCTCAACAATTTTTTTAGTGGTCGTTCTTAAATTGTTAGTTTAAACAACCAATCAGAATATAGTAGCAAGCTGCGTGTGCAGGCTGGTGTACCACAAGGATCCATTCTGTCCCCATACTCTTTAATATATTTACAAATGACTTGAGCTTAATAACTTCCAAGTGTTCAATATTTCAGTACGCGGACGACACTGTTTTGCTCACAAGACATATAAACTACGAGACAGCAGTTAGTATGTTGCAGGAAAACGTGATTCATGTAATGAAATGGTTCGCTGAGAACGGAATTTCAGTTAACAGACAGAAAACCAAAATAATATGTTTTAGAAATCTACTAAAGACAGCCCTTATAGACAAACAAGTATTTTTACATGATCATGATTCTCTCTCTTGTCATTGCGAACCCATTGAATATGTAAATTCGTACAAATATCTCGGGGTGATTTTCGATAGCCGGTTATCATGGCATGACCACTTGGCTAACGTTTGTACCAGGCTGCGGAAGGTTTCATGGTTACTCTTTAATATCAGATCTATGGCTCCAGTGTATGTGAAGAAAACTGTAATTTATGCACTTGCGTATAGTGTTCTTAGATACGGAATCATCTTACTTGCGTCATGTCCTTCCCGTTGGCATTGCCGAATTGATAGCATCTTAAAACACATGTTAAAGCGCATTGCATATAATTGTCATATCCCTTCCCGGGCCGACATTTTCAGCTTCTTACATCTTCCTTCATTCCATTCTCTTTTAGTACAAACAGCTGTTCATCGCCACTTTTGGAATTCATAATTTTTAATTAAATATTATCCTAACCGGAAGTTGCGAAAAACCATTCAATATTTTGTACCACGGAGTGTAACAAGGTATGGAAAGGCAAGATGGTGTGTTTATGTGCCGGACATTTTTAATGGTTTACCAAAAAAAACTTTTTGCTGTAAACTCTATGCGGAACCTAAAAACTCATTTGCGAACATTGTGTTGATTCTTGTATTCTTTTACAGTTGTGCTTAGATTTATGAGATTATGTATTATAAGTTTTGTTTCCATGGAGTTAGTACGGATGTCCTTGGTACTGGTTTTGTGATTGCCTTGTTTTTCTATTTCTTCAGATGAGCCTATTGTTCCTTTCAATGTTCTGCTTGTTGTTGCCATTTTCTAACCTCTGCCGTAAACTGCCGGGCCCAGTCCTTCAAGCCTCCTGTTGGCTTTGACGAGCCTGTATCCTCTACATAGTGGCAATAATAATAATAATAATAATAATAATAATAATAATTATTATTATTATTATTATTATTATTATTATTATTATTATTATTATTATTATTATTATTATTATTATTATTATTATTATTATTATTATTATTATTATTATTATTATTATTATTATTATTATTATTATTATAGTAATAATACTAATAATTCGCCAATACAAGCAAACGTCGGGTAGGTATGCATGCCGAAGTTAACTGTTAAAGTTCCACAAAACCGCTTGCTATCTCTAATGCTTGGAACATTTTTAATAAAAAGGAAAAGCTAGGGGGTCTCATACTTTTGTACGAACTGCATATCTTTATTGTCACGGATATTTGGTTGAATGAATCTAATTCGGAAGATAAAGTTATTCGACCGAGTTACATGATGTGCAGGCAGGATAAGTGTTTTAGAAGTGGAACTGTAGCTGTTATAGCAAATAACGTATTGGCAGGTCTCTCGGGGAGCCGATTGAAAGACAGTACAGTGTACTTTTAAAACCATTGCTACAAGCTATGTTTCATTATTTGTGCCCTGTACCACGCTCTCGGTTCATCTGATTTCTTTCTCCCTAAAATCTGTGATTATGTTTTAAATATTTGTGGAAGAAACCACTGTATTAAAGGCGACTTCAAGTTACCTACCAGGACCAGGAACTCTTTCTTTTTTCTTTTGTATGTTTCGCCACCTTCTAGTTACAACATCTTGGATATTGTGTTCCTCCACAATATAGAACAGATTGAATGAGAACCAACACGTGATAGTTTTATTTTCGAGCATAGTAATGTTTATTTATGCAATGGAACCCGCAATTTCATGTAATGAAAATTATATCGTCATCGTGCATCGCTGCGTAACGCAAGGCTCTCGAGCGTATTATATTTAGAGACTGTGGACTGGCTGATTACGTAGCAACTATTCACAACTTAGATAGCTGTATTGACGCAAGCGTTGATTCTGTTGAGCCATGTTGGCAGTGGTTTCGTGCGGTCATTGAATACTGCATTCAAAGCTATGTTCCTCATCATTTCAATAAATAGAAAAAAAGCATACTCACCCTTGAATAAACCGCGAGATAATTCATACAAAACGTATATTACACATCTTAGAAAAGAGCACAATCATCACCTCTCTCCCAGCAATGGACTAAGAAGCGGATCTGCAAGTGCGACGCATGCAATGCAGGTGGGTTACGAGACCATATCGATCCAAATTGGCTGCAGGTATTAAGTGCGCATGCATTGCTGCGCAGGTGCTCGTGACGTTCGCGTCGGCCAGGACATTCGGGTCTCCGGAGCTCGTGACAGGGCGGCCGAGAACAATCGTGAGATCCGTTTAGGACCGCGGCGCGCTCGGTGACATACGAGGAAATGGCCCTGCGCCGCGCTGCGCATCATCTAAACTGCGGTTCCATTTGTGACCCCTCAGAATGTAGTACGTTCAGTGAGCAGGCCCCTCTTGCATCTCGCGTGCCTGTCGCGTGCCACATGGCGTGCCACATCATCGTATGCGTTTAAGCCAGTGGGGCCACTTCAATACGGAATACCTCGCCACTTTGCTTTAGTGCCACATCTCGCGTGCCACATCGTCGTATGCGTTTAAGCCAGTGGGGCCACTTCAATACGGAATACCTCGCCACTTTGCTTTAGTACGAAATACATTTTCGCTGGCGACACTTATTGTTGAATTAGTGAACATATTCCTTTGTTCCCTTTTTTCATGTATCGAACGTGTAACCCGATGGATATGGAGCCCGCGTCCATTGCACCTTACAAGCAAATATGGAGCCTCGAAAAATAAAGCAGCTGGCTTCAGTTCGGAGCATTGCTCCTTAATTACAAGCATGTCGATAATTTCAAGATCTCTAATTCACCTGGACACATCACCAAAGAGACATAAGATAGCCTGGATTATTCTCTTTTATAAATTTTTTCATCATCATAGTTACTAAAGCAGAAGAATATCTAAACAGTCGCTATGTATTTTCCACGTATTCACCATGAGTTTAAGTTCAACCACGGCCGCGCAAGAACGCTACCACTTTTACGACCTGTTCTTTCGGCGCGATTGCTCTTCTGAACCGCAACAGACGCCAGGGCGCAGAAGCCCGGCCCCTGGTCTGAAGTACAAATTGGTCATTCGCCGCCGCCAAACACCACACTGCAGCACTACAGACGCTTTTTATTTGTCTAAGGATAAATCAAGATCAGAGTGTGCGTGACACGTCAGAAAAGGACGCAGCCCATGAATGTGAAGAGTAGCAACGAAACACATATGTTATTTTGCTGAAGTATTCAAGAAAAGTTGGAAATGTATACCAACGTGGAACGTTTCTGACACCTTGATTGACGCTTCACTAAAAATGTACAGTAAACTCTGAAGTGGTTTCTGTTGGGCATCGCGCATTACAAACCTCTCTCTCTTTCTCTCTCTCTCTCTGCGTGTGTGTGTGCGTGCGTGTGCGTGCGTGTGCGTGTGTGTGCGTGTGTGTGCGTGTGTGTGCGTGTGTGCGTGTGCGCGTGTGCGCGTGTGTGCGCGCGTGCGTGCGTGCGTGTGTGTGCGTGCGTGTGCGTGTGTGTGTGTGTGTGTGTGTGTGTGCGTGTGCGTGTGCGTGTGCGTGAAGCTTAATAGCATAATTCGAGCGATTGCTACTCGGATTATAGTTTGCTGATATTTTCATTTTTTTCACACTTCAAGAAAATATGTTAAACAAAAGTGACGAAGCATATTTTTCGTTTAGGTCATACCTTGTTTCACAAGAATTGTTGAAAATTGCGCAAGTTAAGTTAAAATAAGCTCTGGTATGATGCTTGCATCACTGTAACTGGGTATAAAATAAGGATGTTGCAGTACTGTCAACTGCACCTATAAGGTCATCTAAAGCTGACAAAGGGACATTAACTAAAAAATAATTGACGTCTTGAAGTTCCCGCATCACCTAGGCGCGATCTCGTGGATTTTCACGGCTTCTCGTATGGTCTAGTTGATTGACTGTCTCTCAAATTGACTACACTTTCTCCTGAGATTGAACATCGGAAGTTCCGACAACCATTACTGAGCAAACGCGGTCCAAATACAAAAAAAAACCTTTGAAATTAGTGACGTAACAATGACGCTGTTGCACTGAGGTATGGTGCGAAATGTAAAAAAAAGCAGTTTTTACCTTCATTTTTTGATAACAATGAACTTTTATTGCTAAATTGAAAATGAACTTACAATGACGCTGTGGCACTGAGGTATGGTGCGAAATGTAAGAAAAAAGCAGTTTTTACCTTCATTTTTTGATAACAATGAACTTTTATTGCTAAATTGAAAATGAACTTAAAGAAGAATTCTATTTCCTACAATTGCTAGAAGTTAACTGTATCTCTTAAATGCAACAAATTTTGTTAATTTTGCGTTGCAGTGTGAGAACATTTTCAAGTCCTGAAGGCATTTAATTAGGAAAACTGGAGTTGGCCCCCAGCTAAAGTTTTCTCTCAAGGAGTAGTGGCCACACGATAATAGGCAGAATCTCAACTATAGAGACCCACTAAAACAGAAAACATTTGGCCTCGAAAAAATTTTGACAACGCGATCAATAACATGGTTTGCTACCAGTATCTGTGATTGTCCGTACCTGTCGGTGATCTGTTCCGATGGCCGGTAACCTGTTGGTAGAGCCGAGTTGTGGGTCTGGTGTCCTGAATCAGTCGTTACTTGCAATGTAATAGAGAACCCAGCAAGTAGTCATATCAGAATGGGCAAGTACCAACACAATATATTCACAGGTGTACGTCATACCTGTTGCTTACGCTAAACTGATTCTTTGACGCGCAGCCTGCAGCGCGAAAAACACAGAGGGAAGCGAATCACAAAGAGTTCTTGCAATGCCCGAGAATCGATCTCGTGATGGCTGACTTGTTTCTTCGTTGTTGACTCGGGAAAAATAAATGACGGGAACAGGCTTTTAGCGCACGAAAAGGCGAGGACAGGGAAGGACGTCGTACCCGCAGGTGCTGACTTACAACAGTGTTTCTTTCAGGTAAGAGAACCACATACATATGTCACCTGAGGAATTGTCACAACTCAAAATAAACACTGTTGTCTTCAAATAAACACTGAAGCCTTTCTGAGCCTTCGTCTTTTCGTGCGCTGTAAGCCTCATCATGTTATAACGACATGCCCAAGCACTGCTTTAATCACATGAACGTTGCAGGCTGCTAACTGTGTACGCGAGAATACTCTGCTGGTCAGAAAGAAATCGTGTGCACTCAAGAGCAGTCAACAAAAATCGGCCTCGAAACTCGTTTCACTATTATGAACCTCATAAAAACAGGCAGACACGCTTTCAAAGCGTGTGTATGCTCAAATAAAAAGTGTTACAGACATACCAAACTTGAAGTACAAGAGTTATATTGAGAATATCCTGCATATGCGCATTAAACATTCTATAGTTAGATTTCTTTATCAGACACTTCCGTGTGTTTTTCTCGATACTGAATCTTTGTGATTAGTCATCTATCACTTCTTCCAATTCATTCTAATTCTTAAATGGGCATGCACATGGTGACATGTTCGCTCGTGTTTAGCGCTCGGCTGCCGCGAAGCTGACAGTCAGTCAGAACACGGTCGCAACAGATGAGTACCCTGATAATCAGTGGCATTACTGGTCAAGCTTCTTAAACTATGCATGACAAATCAACCATATAGATAAGGTGTTTACGAGTGCACTAGCTCTGAAGCAGCGGAATCGTCGTTCCCGAAGCCCATTTGCGCTTACTCAGTGCAGAATTAATTCTGATAGCCAATGATAACGACCCTTGCTAGCGTCTGCAGTAAAATTCCGCACAGCATAGGTCACACAAATGAATTCTTCCCGCCCGCAGTAATCACGAAGTGTTCAGGTTTCCCTCATCGTAGAATCCTTTTTACGCAGCCTCTAACTAGAGAAACACACCAAACTAGGCATATACGCAACCAAAAAGCATTCTTTCTCTAGGCAGGCATTGTTCCTAAGGGCCTTAGCCGCCTACTGGTGTCATTCTTGTACAACCCTTATTTGCGGAAGGACCGCAACTATTGATGCAGTGCGTCTTTTCAGAAGTAGTTGAAGATAATGAAACGTGTATCTGGCACTGAGATCTACCATTAAAAACAACTCAAACTGCTCCGATTTGTCTGGTCATCTGCTTATTCCACCTGAGATGGGAGCTATTGCCAGCTTCAATTACTTTCGCATCGGTCGTGTCGTTCGGTGCAGTGAATAGCTTGGTAACAACTTGAGATTTTAAAATAAAAATGTGTCCTTTTCTATTCTGGGGCCTCGGGTCACGCCTGTCGTTCCCAACTCCAACGAGCTGGCCCACACCCACGCGCGGGATCTCACCTACCGCGCCGGGGAAACGCCACTCGAGGGCGCGGATGTAGTGCTCCACAAGGACTCTCTTCACACGTTCAACGAGGTTACAAAGCAGGGGAGTCTATCCCTCGCCCCACGCCAAGTTCTGCAGGCCTCAGTCTTACACCCTTCGCATGCTGCAGACCGGGTCATATCCCAAACCTGCCAGGGTCAGACGGTACGCGGACTCGTTCGAGCCCGATTGTCCGGATCATGGAGATCACTTCTGCACTTTCGAACACATGCTCTGGAGGTGTCCCTTGTTATGAAACCACGATCATCTTACCACGGAAGAAGAGTGGGAGGAGGCACTCAAGAGCTCCGACCTCGCCGCTCAACTACAGGCCGTCCAGAGGGCCCGCGGCACGGTGGTCAGGCACGGCCTGCCCGTCCCGACGTGGGAACAGCAGGCGACGGCTACTCCCTCGTAAGAGGGTTTCGGAGTCGCTCCTTAGGACCCGAATAAAGTTCATTGCCTGCCTGCCTGCCTTTTCAATTGGCAATTCTTATTGCTAAATGGACGGTGTCATAATCCGTTTGAACCGTTCGTGCGCAATATACTGTTTATATTCGTCATGCGTCCATCAGCTTAATATTTTTCTTTACCTTACCGTAGCTGAAATTGAATTATAATCACTGTGCTCTGTGCTCGTCGCGACATCCCCTGCAGCGTGCGCAGATCTCTGACGTAGCCGTCAGCAATGGCATACGAGCAGCAGCCAGCGCACCTAGCGCCGCTAAAGAAGAACCGATTTTTAACCGAGCTAACTCAAATCACCCTGAAGAGCAACGACGCAAGTTAAGCCTTCTTCCGGCCTTGCGTCGCACATGTCCTGTTTTCAATTCGACATAGCCCATTAAATGTAACGTACGCAGATGTACAGAACTTCGTTCTGTCTCAGTACTCTTCTACGAAAATTGTTGAAATTTAGGCACCAGCATATTAGTAGGTTATCTGAGCCGCCCTGCATGCCTCCCGACCCGATAGCATATCGGCCCGGAAGACAAAGTTGACATGTCACCGAAGGTCGCGATTTTCTAGCTTGAGACGAAATAAACTACGAAAGTGGCATGTAAACAGGTCCAGCAATCGCAGTTTGTGTTATCTGCCCTGATTCTGACAAAACTGCTCAGCTGCTTTCATTCTACAAGTATTGATACTGAACTTCCGGAGGAGCGCCAAATTTCTGAAGGTTCTTTATGGAGGAAACGACGAAGTCAGATGCATGGACCAAGCACACTAATTACTCCCCTTAAGGGAGGAAAAAGTGGAGAAGGAAAGGCATGGAGGTTAACAAGTTTAGCTCAACCAGTTTGCTACCCTACACATGGGAGCGAGATGGCGGGATACATGGATACATTAGTTAGGGTGCACAATTGATTCAACATATATAAGAAATAAAACATTAAGAGAATAATGGTGCGATTCAACCTTATTACCGCTAGAGGCAGACATTAATTGTTCGACCACCAGCAGTGTCCTGGAATCAAATTAAAAGATTCCCAAAGTTTTTATTGTTCATGTTAGAGCACGTTTTGCGATTGCGAGATGGCAGATGAGCCATAAAGAAGTAATGTGTAAGCGTTCCAGTTAACTATTCTTCAAAAACCTTCCTCTAGCAGTTCTCAACGCTGTTAACTGAAACTGCAAAGCATATGTTAGCATATTTTCAAGCGGACATTCCGCCCAGTGGTGCTATTATTAGGATTTCTTCTAAGCAGACAAGATATAATAATGTATTATAATAATGTAATATGCCTTTATTTCCATAAACGTACAATTTATGGGGGACTTAAGGAAAAAGTTTCTCGCAGCAACTTGACGGGCCTTAAACCCGGTCTGAGGACAGCAGCAGAAGGCACAGGCACTGATTTAGAACCGACAAAACAATGCATAAGCAAAAAACAATGACAAGTTGGCTTAGACAGTATGCCAGCAAACATAAATGCAATGAAGAAGAAAAAAAAACATTACAAATCATAAAAACTACGCGAATCCCAGTGTACACTAGAACAACAAAAGCAGCGATAGAACAAAGTAATCGTTGTAGGAAAGAATAAGACATGATTTGACAGAGGCTAATATCAAACTGAGATGTGCGAGGACAGTCTACTTCAGAAAACAGTCACAAACAACACATTAATTCGTCTTCAAATATCACTGAAATGCTCATATAAATGCGATACAGGACAAGAAGTGACATCTATGTTATTACATTTAAGCGTGTTTAATAGGCGTGGTAAGCGCTGGTACAATATTTGAAGAGCATAGTTAGTGCGAGGGTGCGGAACATACCAGTGTTCAGGTTACCGTGTATTGTATTCTGTTCTGTTTCTAATCAATTGTGCTAATGACGTGATGTATGACTGGCTTTGTTTTGCTTCTTTACGATAGGCTAGTAACAGCCTCAACTGCAACAGAGAATGCAGTGTGAGTAAATTCAACCGTTTGAATAGAGGTGCAGTGTGAGCGTCTACTGGAGCATTACAGATGCTACGTATTGCCTTTTTTTTTAAGCAAGAATAACCGGCTTACGTTTGTAGTAGACGTCGTACTCCACATGAGGCAGCAGTAGTGTACGTGACTCAGGAAGAAAGCGTTGTACAAAAGAAGTTTGACCTTGCGTGGCAGCGGTCTGAAGCTGAAGAGCGCCCCAGCTACTTGCGCAAAGTTGCCTCCAAGGAAGTCGATGTGATCAGTCCATAACATATGGCTGTCAAAAAAGACACCTAGCGTCTTCGCAGACTGAACAAGCTAAATTCTTGAAAAACCTATTATAATGTCGGTCTCTAAGTTCACACCTTTATTTTTTGGTTTAAATAAAATAGCTTTTGTTTTGCCAGTGTTAATTTTTAAGCCATTATCCTGTTACCATCTCTCTATTTTTTCAAAAACAGAGTTTGCAGTTGAAACCAGCCTTTCAACGTTGTTCGATGAAAAAAGCAGCGTAGTATGATCTGCATAGATGATGTATTTAGGTTCACTATCGACAAGAACAAGGTCATTTACGTATATATTGAAAAGCAGGGGGCCCAATATGCTTCCTTGGGGAACACCAACTGTTACTTGATTGAACTGGCAGTCGATGCCATATATATCTACAAGTTGATTCCGCTGATTTAAATAAGATTTCACTATATCCAAAGCAATACCACGAATACCGTAGTACTCTAGCTTCTTTAACAAAAGTTCATGGTTAATAGAGTCAAACGCTTTACTGAAGTCGATAAGAACCCCGAGCGTGAGCAGCTTGTTTTCAAAATTTCGCAATATTAGTTCCTTTTGTGTTAGTAACGCGAGCTGGGTTGACCGTCCCTTTCGAAAAGCATATTGACAGTCAGTGAACAGGTTGTTTTTCAAGGAAGTCTGAAATACGCCGAAATATTTTTTCAAGTCCTTTTGAAAATACTCGAACTATTGAAATTGGTCTGTAATTAGATATCACAGTTTTATTGCCTTTTTTAAACAGTGCAAGTACTTTAGCTGTCTGCATTTTGGCAGGAAATACCCCAGATGTCAGGCAGAGGTTGTAAATGTATGTTAAAACAGGCGATATAATGTTCAAGACATGCTTTGCAGGTGTAATCTGTATGCCGTCAATGTCACACGACGTGGTATTACGTAAGTAAGAAAATAAATGGACTAGCTCAGATTCAGTACTTGGATATAAGAATATACTATCGGTGCACCTGGCCTGAACAGAGCTGGTGGCATTTCTATGGACACATAAACCAGCTGCATTAACAAAGAAATTATGAAAATAATCAGGAAGCACTTCATCCGGGATGATATTGCCATCTTTAAAAATCTCAATATTTGCAGGTGACGACGGCGCTCGATTTAACAAAACATTTAGTTTTTTCCAAGTTTTGCGACTATCATTTTGACAAGACATGAAGTATTCATATTCATAAGAGGCCTTGGCTTTCCGAAGCTCATTTGTTAGCTTATTGCGGTAGCGTTTAAATATGCGTAGATCGGTTACATTACGAGACTTCACAAACTTGTTATAGAGCATGTTTTTAAACTTTATTTGCGAAAGAGGTCGTCCGTGATCCACGGTTGGCGAATGTGCGATGATCGCTTGCGTCTAGTTCGCAGAGGAAAGTCTTCCCGGTAACACGTGATGAAAACACGCAGAAATTCCTCATATGCTGATTGTGCACATTGTGTGGCATATACATCGCTCCAGTCAAGTAACTGAATCTGTCTGTGAAACGTTTCGAGGCGGTTTGATGTAATCACATGGCTGGGGAAAAGATGCTGTCCGTTTTTTTTTCGGTGCATCGTTTGAGACAGAAGAAAACGGGCATATGGTCGCTCAGGTTACACGAAAGAACGCCGGCTTTTATGATAACCGTTGAAACATTGGTGATAAGCATATCCAGGCAAGTTGACGCGGCATAAGTCACTCGTGTTGGGGCGGAGATGACGCTTGAGCAACCATGCGACTGAAGAAAGATATGAAATTCCCGAGTTAAGCACGTGTCAGCTAGGAGATCAATGTTAAAGTCACCACCCCAGATGACGTCATACTTATATGTACAGACATATGCAAAGAACTTTTCGAGAAAACCAAAGAAACGTGGAATATTGCCTTCAGGTGGACGATAAAACACCGAGTAAACGCTTCTGCCGCTGAGAATGGATAGAACTTCGTAGTCATCTGTGACACATGAGAATTCTTCGATGTAGTCGACATTAATATTGTCACGAACAAGTAAGCTAACACCACCATCTCGAGAGGTAGTTCTAAATTCGTTGAAACACTGATAGCCGGGTAGATTTCAAACAAGCGAACTGTGGTTCTACCATGTCTAAGATAACATAACCAAATCGAATTTAAAATAAGACTACCAAAAAACACATCTAGCTCATTATGTTTGTTTCGAGCAGACTGGCAGTTTAAATGAAAACATTTAGTGGATAGCCAGTGTTCCGAACCGATGAAGTCGAGTAATTCTGTAGGCGATACCCAATCTCCGCTTGACATGGTGAACTGACGGTATGCAGATTGAGTCGTCATTTGAAACTATTTAGGTCAGCTACATTCTTTACCACATGGGTGCTATCACCTTCTTCCTTCCTAATAAAGATCTTGCCACCACGGTGCCAGACAAAGCGAAATTCATTCGCTTTCGCCCATTCCTTAGCCTTCTTAAGTAGAGCCCTGTTTTGCATTGTCAAGTTTTCCATCACATGTAGGCCAGATTGAAGAGCCGGAAACGCTATCCTTTTCTCTAACCACTTGTCTCTAACCGACTGATTCGCAAAACGTATCAAGACGGCTGGAATTTTATCCGCTCTAGCTGGCAGCCTGCGGATTGCCGAAACTCACTGATCATTCAGCATGTATAACTTGAGTTTGGATGCGATAGCGTTTATTTCTGTAAGCAGGCATTCTTCTCGAACGTGCTTAAGACCACGAACTTCGAGGTTCAGCTTTCTGCTCTGATACTGAATGTCATTTACAGAAGAACCAATGCGCTGCAGTTCCGCACCAGAGCCCTCTATTTTTTCGAGCTTTGAAACCCTAGCGGTAAGACATTTAATCTTGCCTTCATGCCTGGTTACGTCACCAACAATGGCATCGTATTTGTCAGACATAAGCTTGACCGAGGCCTCTAGGTCATCAACCATCTTCAACAGAAGCAGCTCGTCAAGCTTTCTATTCATCTCAAGAAGCAGGGCAGCAACAGAAGTATCTTCAGCCTCTTTGGGACGGGAAACATTTGGCTCAGACTTTCGGCACTGTGTACATTTCCACGATTTCTCATAGTCCTCGCCTTTCGACTTAAAAGTTTTCTCTGAGGCTCCGGAGCAAGAGCCCAAATGGAAAAGGCCTAAGCATTCACAGCACACCATGTGCCGGATATCAGATGACATATCTCTCATGCAGTTCACACAGGTTGTATCGCTGAGATCGCTCATTGTAATTTAAGAGCATGGCTATCTGGTACAGAGGAAAAAACTTCTCGGAAGGGCAATTGACAAGAGCTACGAGCACTTGGAACATAAAAATGCAGAAGAACCAGCGTGGCAGCAGCAGCGGCAGAGCGCGTTAACATGAGTGTTTGCTAAATAAGTCAACAAGTGTAAACAACCAATCTGCAAAACGTTTTCAGCAGATTTAGACAGCGTGCCAGGTCTTTCCGTTGCTACTGCCAGAATGACGGCAGGCTCGTGGGGACGCCTTTTGATGCCTTTGCCTTGGTTCCCCTGGCGCTTCCGTCGCAGCGGCATTGATGTGGCTCTTGACGTCGAAGAAAGATCTCTTGCGTGTCTTCGGAGACTGCGCAGTAGTTGGGGCCCCGAAACAGTTGATCGACGGATCTGCAATAGTTCTCAGCGGATTTAGACAGCGTGCCAGGCCTCTCCACTGCTACTGCCAGAATGTCATTATTGTTTGGCTTTAATTGCGCACTTGCACCATGTACGTTCTAAACTATATATTTGAGAAGTTGACGGGTGAATATTTTTCTTCAGCTATCTGAACATTGCGATTGCAGTTGCAGAAACTTTGACGCTCTTTCATCAATTCAAAGGAAAGGGTTTTAAAACAAACAAACGAGTTTTAAGAGAACTGTTCTAATACAGAAGATATTGCATGGAAACTCTTGTCCCAGGAGAAATCACGGATATGAGAATTAATACTCGAAAGAACGTCCTGGCTATTGATGTCCACAACCAAGGTGCAATCAATGCTTTCATGGCAGTAAAGCTTCTGGGCAACATCAGTGTCCACTACCTCATTCCGCAGGACCACGAAGCCATGGCTGCTGCTGTTTATGATATTCACGCATCGATTAGCGACAGCGACCTGTCAATTTTAATCAAACCTGCAACCGATGGTGTTGCCTTACTGCATGCTCGATGCCTTCGCAAGTCGGTCATTGCAATGCTCGTGTTTAAAGGTGACTGCCTACCATCACAAGTAAAGGACGGCCACTTTAGGCACGTGGTACGACCTTTCGTACCCAGACGACTTCAGTGCAGAAGGTGTAAAAGAACTGGACATGTGGGTGTTGTCTGCCGAAATACAATGATGATGTTCCGAACAACACGACACTGACACCTGCCGTGCAACGGGGCACAAGTGCCCGAACTGCCGAGGCTCGCATGCTACATCCTCAAAAGACTGTCCACGCCTAAGGAAAGAGAAGACAATCTTGAGAAAATGGCCAGAGACGGTCATCACACAGAAATGCTTTTGCGGCGATAAGGCAACATCGCTCCCGGAAACGAGTCTACGAAATGCGCTTCCGCTTTAAGGGAAATGTCTCGTCCAGCAACACCGCGTCCTGTTCCATCTGTCTCCGGTAAGAGCACGAATATGAACGAAAAAAGCGGCCATGCTATTCATGCTTCAAGTGAGGTGTGGCCAGCACTGCCGAAGACATGCCACGCACCAGAGCCACAGCACATAACTCGCCACTTAAAGTCCAATGTCGCTTCATTTGAGCAAATGCGAGACAAGCATTCAGATTGCTATGCTCAAGTCACTCACGAATGTCATGCGTGTACTACTGACCAACATGGACACTCCGGCTGATCGTAGCGCACTGCAAGTTCAGGACGCGCTGACTGCAGTACTTGAGAACATCGCACAGCGCTATGGCCCGCCCTTCACTGCCCTTCCACAAGGAAGTCAAGAAAGCATCGCTATTGCAGTATAAGGCCTGCGGCCTCAAATCGAGAATTTCAAGTTTTAGACACTTTCCTTCGAAAACCGTTTTCCCATCCTCCTAATTTGCGAACAGAACATGCAGAATATCATACGCATTTCTGGCTATGAGGCATTCATGTCCTCTATCTGTGGTGATGTGAGCAAGGTTCATTGTATATATTAGATGTGAACTGACATATGTGTTGCACCCAGTCCCGCTTCACGACGACAACCAGTACGTTTGTTTAATCGGGAAAATGAATAAGCTTACGTTCACACTCGTCGCTGTGTTCATTGCTCCTTCAAGTGGCTTCGACTCTAAACGACTGCACGACCGACTATCAGCGACACCCGGCCCAATGATTCTCACCGGAGATTTTCATGCTCACTACCTCCTCTAGAGGAGTTTGAAGATGGACTCCAGGGGAAGGAGACTAGCATCCTTTGCCACAGAGCACGACCTTTACTGCCTCAACGATGGTAGTCCGACATATTTACGCGGGCTTACATACAGCAACTGCCTAGATTTGACCCGGGTTTCTCAGCGTCATGTAAGAAACGTGCAATGTTTTCCATACATCGAATTACATGGACGTGACCTTATTCCCACATACCTGAAGATCAAGGGACTATATAAATGCTCCTCCACTACCCTCCAGCGAATTGTCTTGTCGGCGTTTCGGTCGCACATGGAGGAAGTATGTCAGCAAGGGAACCATTCAAGTCTGGAACACGAAATTCAAAAAGCCATGCAAAAGGCTACGCGCGGTTTTTAGCCTTTACCGAAATATGAAGAATTTGAAGCCGAACTGCACCGACTACGAGCTATTCGCCGGTGGGCTGAAAGAAGATACAAGAGAACTAAATCCATCCATGATCTCAGAGAGACAAGGCGGATGCAAAAGGAAGATTCAATGCCGCATTGATGCACTACAATCTCAAAGATGGAAACGTTTATGCCAGTCGCTGGATCCACGTAAGCGATTATTCAACATATCGACGTGCGTGGACTTCGCGTATCACCGCAACAACGCGTTCCTTTCATATCCCTCGCTTTGCACCAAGGTCGCAGAGAAATTTACATTGCTGAAGAATTTTGCTCGAGACTTGCCAGCTTGCCGCTCTAACGAGCACTTACACCATGTGCCACTCCTGTGCCACAGGATTCCGCCGTGGATGTAATGTCTTCGGTGGAGGAGCTTGAAGCGGCACTGGCGACTTGCAGGCGCTCTTCGTCACCTGGGCCGCACGGCGTCATCTATGCGGCGCTCGCCAATCTTGGGCACAAAGCACGACTCATACTGCTAAACCATTACAACGAGTCTTGGCGCAACGGTTTAGTTTCATGTAAATAGAAATGCAGCCGCTTGGTTCCACTTCTCAAACCTGGTAAATCACCGTTAGATTCGTCATAGTACCGCACCGTCGCTCTGGCCAGTTGCATAAGGAAAATAATGAAAAGAATGATTTTGAAACGCCTGGAATGGTACCTGGACAATTACAACGTGTACCCAGACGCTATGGCTGGCTTCCGGCGTGGGCGCTCATCCATAGAAAGTATCATCGATTTGGGGACGTTCGTTCAACATCAAAAATGTATGAAACGACACACTGCGGCATTATTTCTTGAGATATAAGGCGCCTATGATAATATGGCACGATTATCCCTTTATAGAGTCTCTTATTGAAGCTGGAATCGGTGGCCGCACTTTTCAGTGGCTGTGCAGTTATTTTACCGACAGGCATTTCTTCGTGATGACCGAGGATAGTGCCACGACTCCACACCAAACATTCCGTGGAGTACCGCAAGGCGGAGTGCTGGGGAGGACGATGCTGTTGAACCTAGTGCCCATTGGCCTAGTCAGATGCTTGCCCAACCCAGTTCAAGTATCAATCTATGCCGACGACATCTGCATTTGGGTGTCTGCTGTAACACGAGTGCTGGTGTGAGCAAGGCTACAAAATGCGGCTACGTTAAGATCACTGTACTTACGATAAAAGAACTTAGAGCTATGTTCAGAGAAATGCTACCTTGTTATATTCACTCGGAAGACAATGAAACGTTACTCTATAAGTTCAATGGGCAAGCAATTGCAAACGCACGGAAACGCCGCTTTTATGGGGTAATTATCGACCACGACTTATCATGGACCCCACACGTTTCATACCTAAAGAAGAGGTTAGTGACAATAATACATCTCCTCAAATTTCTGGGCGGAAATTCATGGGGTGCATCGGTGCGGTCAATGCTGCAACTTTATAACGCTTTCTTGCTCGGTTTCGCACGATACAGCCTCCCTGTGCTCCACCTGCAAAACAAACCTGCTGTACTCCAGGGACTACAAGCTGAAGCCCTAAACACGTGTCACGGCCTTCCGAGGTGTGCGTCTACAGTGGCAACGATCGTAAGAGCTCGAGATCACCCAATATCAACGTATTTGACAACCGACGCTCTTAGGGCCGCATATTCGGCACGTTGCTCGACTGCCTTTTCACCATCTTGCCGCTTTACCCGCAGAAAGGCTACACACAACTTTCAGCAGTATAAATGTTGCCAATCGTACCTCGTTGCCATTGAACTACATGCCTGTAGCAAGACCATCCTTGTCTTTATGGTGCCTGCACAAACCTGAAATACGCCTCACCATCCCAGAAATCACGAAGAAAGCTAACATGCCGTCGTTTGCCCTGAAACAGGCCACATTAGGAGTTTTACTATAGGTGCACAGTGGCCGCGTAAACGGTTAGATCGATGGCTGACACATTTGCAAGTTCACCTGCCGCTGTCGTGATAACAACAAGATCCGTCAAAATACAGCTAAAAACGTAACATGTATCATCAACAACAGTTGCTGAACTGGTAGCCCTGCGTGCGGCTCTGTATTTCATTCAGGAGGAACCACCCCATGCATGGTCAGTCTTCTGTGATTCCAAGGCAGCCCTACAGAGTGTACTCTCAGCACTGCGCCACGGATCACTTGAGCAGCTCGTCACAGAGATCGGAGAAATCCACCATCGCATAGCTGACCAAGGACATGATATAATATATTGGTGGCTGCCTAGTCACTGTGGCTTACATGGCAATGATCGAGCAGACGCAGCGGCCCGATCTGCCCATCATGGCGTCAACTGCGTTGCCATTCCTCTTTCGAGAGCCGATGCAGCGAAAAAACTTTCCGCACTTGCGCGTCACCTGACATTAGCTCAATGGAATTCATCGGAGTTCACTAGTGCACGCCTTAACAATATGGACCCTAATTTACAGCTCCGTATTCCGCCCGAGGTTCCACGACGTAACGGCACCCTTCTAGTCCGTCTATGGCTTGGAGTAGCATTTTCAAATGCGTACTCCTTTCGTATCGGAATGGCCAACAGCCCACTTTGTGACTTCTGCGGGTGCAATGAAACAATCGCGCACCGTCTTTGTGAGTGACCTCGTTTCAACCCGCAAAGAGCAGTCCTCTCAGCCACCCTAGACAAACTGGACAAGCGCCCAATGACAGAAAACAACGCCCTTGGAAACTGGCCTACGCGTACACCAGCGCGATCTGCTATGAAGGGGCTGCTGCGGTACTTAAAAGACTTGGGACTATCTGACAAATTGTAACTGTACATTGTGTGGCGTAGGATTGTACGGTGACACTGCATATCCCTAGGAACGCCTTTGCAGGCTGCGTGACGGCAGTGCCCACGAAAACATTTCGCGTGTATCGTGTGTACGTGTTTGTGTGTGGGATGTTTTTTTTATGTCTTTTTCTCTCTCTCTCACCTATTGCATCCCCTTGCCCCTCCCCAGTACAGGGTAGCCCAACCGGAGATAATCTCTGATTAACCCCCGTGTCTTTCATTTGCCCTTCTCTCTCCCTCTCTCTGCCGGTGACAGGACTGTGAATATCATTTGAAAATTACAATATCTTAATATGGTCAAAATACGCCTTAGTTGCCTTTAAAAACACTGCAGAGTCTAGGCGACACTACGGAAGCGGTCGTACGTCAAACCAACACTTATGTGCCCGTAGATTGACGGCTATGACATTGCTCGAAGCTGCCAGTTCAATCCCGACCGCGCCACCCCATTTCGGCTGGAGCGAAATAAAGGAACGCTAGACTACCTTGATTAAAGAACCGCAGGGTGTAAAAAGTAATCCGGAGTCCACCACAACGACGTGCCTCATAATCCGATTCTAGTTTTGGCACGTACCGCCCCATATTTCAATAAAAATTTCACGCTACTGCCACGATGCGATGTGTCATGTGAGGCAATGATAATACTCAACCTTCGCAGAGATTGCGAACAATGGCGCACAACAACACCTCTAACAAACACGTCTCCCTGTGTGCTCTGTGCACGACGCAGGCAAACAGCAGTGGTGCACGCGAGGTAACGTTTAACATCAACTCTCCGCTCTTGTGTGGCAATAAACGCTGAATAAGTTACACATTCGCCTTCAACATCGCCACAAAGTACCGTCAGTCAAAGCAAACGGCATACAAACCTTCGCTTACATACATTCCCACAGCACGTGGCATCCGCATAATATTTAGTTTAGCTTTCATTCTGACAGCTATAGGAGATGTCCACAATAAGACATTCATTATTTCAATTTCGCCATCCTTCCTTTAACCTCTTTCGTTTTTACTTCGAAAAAGAGAGAGAGACATGAACCTTAAAGGCGGTTCTCATCGAAAGTCGAAGGAAAAAGGAACGCGCAACCTGACTGCGCCGGGAAAGTGTTCCAATGAAACGCGCTGCAAACGACCGAACTTTTTTCTGTCCTTTCCCTGCGAACCGGTCCGAAGAATCGGGTGACAATGGAGCGCTGTGTGACGCATTCCACGGCGCACTCTGCTGACAGTTGACACGCGGCCCCGCTGAGAAGTGGGTGGATTGTGGGAGCTTTCAATGAGCGTTTACATTTTTTTTGTTTATTGTTTTTCGTTTTGCAAGCGTATGAGTGCAGTGGAGTTACCTTCGCAAGGGAATGACTGAAGAGCCTAGTTCCCTCTGCTATCACTCTGCCGACCGAACACTGTGTGCGTGCGTGGCCTAGTGGCGGCTGGGTGGAACCAAACAGCGAATTGACAGGGCTATGCCAAATACATCTAGTATATGCTCGACGCCACATCGTCTGTGCTTTTTTTTTCACATAAAGCTTCTAGCTGTAATCGCACGCGCCGTTTCACTGTTATGAGAACTCCCCAACCTAAGCTATACGCTTATTCACGCGCCCAAAACTTGCTAGCAGCAACGACCGAGCTTACTTGTCGATATGTACGACTGATGTTGCCACAAATAAAATCGTGGTTTTGTCGCATCGACGTAAACACATGATGCAGCAAAGATTGTTTACGTAAAGGATACCTTATTTGGAATATAGCGTGCATCCTATTCAGCATAGTCGCACCAGGATCTGTAACACCTCTTCTTCGACTGTCCTAAGCACATTCCGCATAGATAACACGAACTCTTACACGAACTCCGTTTATTTTATTCACACCGAACTGTCACTTGCTAAAAGGTTCAGTCCATGGCCATCAAAAGTATTAAAGCGAAGACAGTGAAATCACTTAAACACTTTCTTGAACACCCTGTGATGCACGATGAATAAAGGCTCTACTGCATCGTGTGTCTGTGTCTCATTCTTGCATCTGATAATTGTGTACCGCAGACATTTACGGGTTTTCTTAAAGCGACAATTTTTCAATATACACGTTTAGTTCTAGTTCTCTTACACATTTTTTCGGTTTTATCTAGACATCATCAAATACAAGAACTTATAGTTTTTTTCCCTATACCATTAACCAAATGAAAATAAGCAGCGGTCAGAGGCAAACGGCGACAACTGTTCTGTTTATATTTATCTCACTTAAAGAAAACAGCCATGATTTACTTAGGAGCATATAATTACCCTTGTTCGCTTGTATTCAGGATACTTAAAAGGCAGCTGTATATGATGACAGGGGATGAGGTGATACTTAGCGCTGAAGGCGGCTTTGACCACTTTTCGGTTTCTAAATACATAAATATGCAATTATGCTCACGGTTTCCTTCGGTGAGACTAGGCTCTAAGCAACCAGATGCTGTATTCTCTGCGTGCATCCGCATTATAGTTTGCTCTTTTACATATAAGAAGCCTTTTGATTTGCTTAGTGCTAGATTTTGATTTATCTCCTCTTTCGGTCATGAAAAGATTACAATGAAGGCGCCAAATAAAACAACGGACGAAGAAAGGAGACGCGAGACAAGCACGTCTCATCACGTCTCGTCATGAAAAGCTGCTCGCCCAATTAAAGAGTATTTTTCATGTGCGCTGCACATATCTGACACTGCGAGTTTCTCTTCTTTTTTTCCCCCTGTTATTCCCTTCAATTGCTGCACCTGACTTGTAACTCTTATTGTTTTCATCCACTCTCACCTCACACCTTCACAGGTTTCCGACGTGTTTTAGCTCATGACCATGTGCTCCATCCATACACGTCTGTTCTGTTTCGCCACAGGGACTATAATTATCTAGCGGGGTGATTGAAACTTCCGATATTCAAACGCAGGGCGCCATATTAGTGAGTAAGTCTTCGCTGCGCTTACTTTACAATGAGATCGCCTGCCCTAGATGGGAAATCACTTGTGCTGGTATAACACTTGCACTTAGTTACTTCGGGAGGGGGGGGAGGGTAGGAACAGGGGGATGCTGTGTGTTTTATCATCCGGTCACGGTGTTACTGATGTTGGTGCCCTGTTACTCGTCATTGTTAGTTAGGTCTAAGATATGCGCTTGCGCTGTGCACAGTTGCCTATTGTTTGCAATGCTAGCGTTCTTGCCACCTTTTCGGCGTCCCTTTCCCCCGATGTGGAGCACCAGGCCAGAGCAAGCTATAGCGCAGGCCGGCCTGTCTGCCTTTCTATAAATAAACTGTTTCTCTCTCTCTCTTTGTCTTGATTTCCTTATGCGTGATTGTTGGAATAAGGCGCGCAAAATACTTGTCTGATCCTGACTAAATATTGGTTTGTAGTCAGCGTTTGTTATGCATCCATTTCTCCAAACTACCTTCGTTGCTTAATGACTATGCTGTTGGGCTGCTGAGCACAAGGTCGCGGGAACGAATCCCGGCCGCGGTGACCGCATCACGATGCGCGCGAAATGCGAAAACACCCGTGTACTTAGATTTAGGTGCACGTTAAAGAACGCTGGTGTTCCAAATTATGCTGGAGTCCCCCATACGGCGTGCCTCAAATTAAATCGTGGTTTTGGCACATAAAACCCCATAATTTAATTTACATCCATTTCTTTTCTGGGATCCCGTTCTTCTTCGCGCTGTTTTCTGTCCCGTGCAGTTCTGCAAACCCTTCCAACTTGCCATGTATGCCATGCGTCTATCGCCTTTTTCTTGCGGGGAACGCAAAAGTCATGCTCTTTTTCCCCAGCGCGATCCAAGACGCCCGCGATTGTCCAAGGCTACATGACATTGATGGAGCACACGTTATCGGTTGGCCTCTCTTTAGTCAAGAGGACAACATCGCGAGATGTAGCTCTCCTCATCTCAAGGAAGTTTTCTATTCGACTATAGTATGTGTTAAGCGTTTGGCGTTTGGCAGGCATTCCCAAATCATGAACAGCAGGTTGCCGTTATTTCTCAAGAGAAAAGTATATAATAGCTGTGTCTTACCAGTACTCACCTACGGGGCAGAAACCTGGAGGCTTACGAAAAGGGTTCTACTCAAATTGAGGACGACACAACGAGCTATGGAAAGAAGAATGATAGGTGTAACGTTAAGGGATAAGAAAAGAGCAGATTGGGTGAGGGAACAAACGCGAGTTAATGACATCTTAGTTGAAATCAAGAAAAAGAAATGGGCATGGGCAGGACATGTAATGAGGAGGGAAGATAACCGATGGTCATTAAGGGTTACGGACTGGATCCCAAGGGAAGGGAAGCGTAGCAGGGGGCGGCAGAAAGTTAGGTGGGCGGATGAGATTAAGAAGTTTGCAGGGACGAGATGGCCACAATTAGTACATGACCGGGGTTGTTGGAGAAGTATGGGAGAGGCCTTTGCCCTGCAGTGGGCGTAACCAGGCTGATGATGATGATGTGTTAAGCGACCGCGGGCTTAAGAAAATTGAGGCCAAATACCTGCCGCCCTCAGGCCAAATACCTGCCGTCAGCATCACGTCGTCCTTGTTACTATTAGAGGTATGGTAAATGAGATCAAATATGCTTAAGTAATACGGCTCTCTCAGCTGTATTACTGGTGACAAAGCACTGCACAATGCGCACATCCCGAAGTTGCGTAGCTGCGCCCTTGCTTTCCATAGAGGACGAGTGCATTTCTCTTTGTAGCCAAATCATGCAGAGGATCAGCAGCACCAAAACGCAGTCCAACAGCCTTTCACGAGGATGCAAAATGTATAAAATAAACGGTTCGAAATTACGATAGAATAATGAAAATGAGCGGAGCAACAGTAAGCTTGTGTTTCAAGATTACCCGATCTTAGTCTGTCGGCCTCCAAGATAAATCTGAGCTCCCTGCGTTTTTTGGCATGACCATGCCCTCCTCCGGTACCTGTGAAAGTCGCTCACGGCACATTTTTAGCAATGAGAAAGCTGAATAACATGCTGGGAATAGTTGCTTAACACACACGCAACATCAACAGCACTTGTAGTGCTTAGCTACCGAACTCAAACAGCATGAAGGCCCGCACTTTTTTTTTTTTGCCAGCGTTTTACGCTGAGGGCATTGAGCTGATGTACTTTTTTGTCACACGAAAATGAGTCATTTCGATGCATCGTGGCACACTTGGGCCCCCTCAGCCATCAACCAGCGCTCACTGGTGGCACAAGAATCACCGGCCGCCATACTGTCCGTCTATGGCGTTTCAATCACCGAGCACTGTGCACGAGAGCACTTTAACACCTATATACGTCGAATATTACAAGTATGTTTTATTGTGCAGTGCCATCTACTAAGTAGGCGTTTTCTCTTTCGATGCGGCTTTTTCTTATCAGTAGTGCACACCGATCGGGGAGAAAATGGCGACCTTGTCCCTATTTGGAGGCAAACACTACCACCGAAGGGCGTATCATATCGTCATATTCAGCACTGTCTAAAAAAGCACTGCGTCCGTGAGCATTCTTTTTCTGTTAACGGTATCGCGGAGCTCTGAAGTTAGCCCATGCGTCACCTACTAGCCCGAAGAGGGCAGCGAGGAAATTGGAATGGCGAGGGCAGCTTCCCGCTCGCCGCGCCATAGCGTGCGGACGGAAGAAGGCGCGGACTCCGGCGCAGGGGCTACTCCAGGGTCCGGCGATCGCCGACCGCCAGCGTCCCCTTCCCTGCTTATAGGCCGAAGTAGGTTAGTGTGCTGCCTCGGCGCGGAGAAAGGGCTCCTCGGTCACGTGGTCGGCGCGCTATAAGAAGCCTGTCTCGGCGGGCGGTCGCGCGTCTCTGGCGGACACGCTACCCGCAGCAGCAGCAGCAGCTCCGACCGCGCGTGAGAGGCAGCTATGCCGAGCACCAGCCTCCCGGGAAGCCGCCGGCCAGCCGGGGTCACTGGCACCCATCGGGGTCAGTGCGCCGCTTGCACGATGCTCGTCCTCGTGCTCATGGTCTCTGCCGCACGGGCAGCCCCGACCACGGTGAGTGCCCGTCCACGTTTCCTTAGACCACGACCCGAACTCTTCTTCAGCGGTGCTTTGTAAAAGCCAGCGCCCGGTGCGCGCACACAACGGAGCCTAACGGCGCCAAACGCTCGCTCGCCGGCCTTTGTGAACACGCGTTGCCGGAGCTTTCGACCGCCGGGACTCGAGCGAGAATGCTCCGGCGCGTTGCGCTCCGCCGAAGAGCCACATTTCGCGGCCTCCAGGGCTGCCTTTGCTTGTTTCTTTGTTGTTGTTTTTTCACTGTGTCTATTGTGGATTTATTTGCATCTGTACGCGCCGACGATAGTGCGTGGTGACCGCATTTAGAAGCTCCTCTTCTCGACGTCAGAAAAAAGTGGACTCGGCACACCGGACACTTTCTCGAATCATCTGTCGCCCGGTCCCAGAGGCCCGGAAACAATGAGCGCTGATCGATGGGCGTCCAGAAGGGCCGCCTCGGTTCGGAGCACGCCGAAGATCGCGCATGTCGCCTCTCCTGTGCACCGTCATTCGAGTGTTTTGGGGTCGCAGCCTTCGGGATGATTGACGTCTCAGGCCGAGATGTCTCCAGCACGGGCTCCTTTTCCCCCAGGTGATCGTTATAGCATCGATGAACGGAGAAGCGAAGAATTTGGCAGCGTGCTCCTTTGGACCGTCAGGGTTTATTTATACCACCGTGATGTTGCGAGGCTCGTGGCTTTATCCTTGAGTAGCCACTTTCTATTATTTGTTTGAGGAAACATATATAGAATTGCGTTTTACATCCGAGGTCACTGGAACGTTGTTTGATATTATGACATCAAAGATATAAACGCCTCAGATTTTTCTGAGGAGTAGCACAGCTCGGTGGACAGAATTGCTATTAGTGATAAGCGCAGCCGTTTCTCCATTCGTGCGGCAGTATTGTCGTTCGTGGAAAAGGCCAGGTCAGACTATCAGGAATGTCGCCTTATTAAGTGCCTGAAGGTATAATTCGCTTTGTGTTGCAATCGGATAGGTTTTAATAGCAGCATATATAGTCTTCTCAACTGCTCCCTCCACGAAACAACTGTTTTTTCTTACTCTCAAAACATAATGCGTGGTGGTCGCAGCGTAACTCTGCAACTGTTCCTCTTTTCTTTTCTTTTTTTTCGTGCATGTGTAAATCGTGGTCATGGCAGCATACATTTGCCTTTCGTCATAAATCTTCTGCTTTTGGGGGCAAGCCCTTTATTGCACCTTACTTTGTGAGTAGGAATCCCGAAAGTGGCTCATCAGCCTTTGATTCATCGAAGAGTCTCACAGATAATGAACTATATAAGGACTATGGTCCGTAACGTTTCGGGTGCCTGAGTTGGGCGTAGAAAACCACGAGAGAAAGGTGAGAGAGAGAGAGATACGTTATTACACGTCACGTAATCTTTCTACTTCACATTCTCATGAAGCTGTTTGGTAAAATACGCCGCATCATGTTGAAACTTGTGCGCGCACAACTCGTGCGTGTCACTAACCCACTGAAAGGTCGATCAGAAGACGTACGAGATTAACTCAACAAGCCACCGTTAGCATTTCTACAGCAAAATCAGACCAAATTTTCCAGTCGGGCGGTCAAGTTAAAATTTTCCTGTTAAAAAAAAATAAAAATACTGTTATTAGTATGTGAACACAAGGTGAAATCTTCTGCGAAATTCAGCGCACGCACGCAAAAAACTTCCATAGATTCAATGCGCATTTATTACCCTATCATAAATATGGTATGGTGCCGTCCTTTTACAATTGTATTCTTCAAAGAGTCTCTAAAATGCACATTAGCTATAGCCTGTTTTCAACTATGACTGAAAGTCACATTAATTGATACTGCAATGCTTCAACGTCTGACTCTTGTTCGAAATTTAAAGGATCATTACTGCTGTTGGACAGGTAGCTGTAGCAGACTAGACTGTGCTGTGTTCAGCGCCTGTCCATAAATGGCACATTTACGAAGTCGTACGTCAAACACTGCAACGCTGCGTTTCTCCTCGAACAAGCACTCTCCGTCGTTCGCTATCGTGTCAGCGTGTATTTCTCTATCACGCCAACAACTGCAGGGCAAAGCGATAGCGCTCCGTAGGGTTAAGGCCGTGTAAGCAATAGCATCCTGACTTGTTTTAATTTAATTGACTTGGTGGTTACGCGAATAATTTGCGTGGCGCGAAGTTTTACGTTTGAATGCCGACTATGGCGGCTGCATACCAGCATGGACGGGATGCAAAAGTCTACTACGCTCGCAATCAACATTATTTTAGTATTACAATGTAGGCGTTGCATAGAAGGTGCAAATGTATCTAGCGATTTTCTTGCTAGTTACTTAATGCTTCAACAAATTTAGATTGCAGGAGCTCAGAGTACAAATCTGTAGCGAGCAGTGTGTGAATGTACAAAGCAAATCCTTGCCCCACGATTGACTTCACGTACGCTGTTCAGGAGCATGCGCCCACGTCAAGTGAATAAGTGCTTTACGCTTTGGGATTCGCTGGTTGGTGCCGTCGATGGTTACGAATATATGGAAAGCTGTACGTGCTGCAAACGAGTTGAAACGTAGCCAACAGTTATCAGTAACGTGCGCGCGCATGCTTGCTGCGGACAAAAAGATAAAATTACACCGACGATGGTCGGTACGTGGGGAAAAAATTATGGGTGACCTCCTCGCATTCACGTTTATATACAGTGGGACTTCGCCAAGCTTGTGCAATGACTCGATAAGACTACACAAGGAGGAAACGTTAGCTGACATGAAATCGCAGGTCACAAAGAATGCATCCAAGCCCTCTAACAGGAGTTCTATGACATTGAGAGCACTCACAACATGCATCGAAGAACAGTGCCCACGATTCTGTAGAGGTTACACCAGCGAAGTTAGAAAGCGCCCACAGCGTTTTCCTCGGCCTCGGCTCCGGCTATGTGCGAGCCTTCGTGAGAATTCTTTCGGCCGACGCAGCGCCTACTTTGCAAACAAGTATAAATACATTTAAATGAGTCAGGCCAAGATAAAAGGCAACCCGCTTGTGGAAAAAATGGCTGTGGCTTAGCTAAGGTTAAGCCCAGGATGCGAAGCATACTAGCCTTTATTTTAGTTGTTGAACCACTGTTTAGCCTGGTGAACTGCTGTTGCTTGGCTATATTTGGTTCGGCTAGACAAAGAAACAACTCATGCGTTACTCTGCTTCGCCTTCAGGAGTGGAACGCCACAGCGTTCCCGTCGACCCGCCAAGGGGCGTAAGACAATGGGCTACGGCGCAGCGACTACGCGCCCCGCATTGGACGCGGTGAGCGTCGAGCAACGCAGCGTTCGGCGCGGCAACGAAATGTGCGCCTGAGCAAGCGACGCACGCCTGAGCCTTAGAAACAGCTCGTTTCTAAGGCAACACCGCATTCACTAGAGGCGCTTTTGTACCGCTTTGAAGCATCGTACTCGTGGCTCAGTGGTAGCGTCTCTGTCTCACACTCCGGAGACCCTGGTTCGATTCCCACCCAGCCCATCTTGCAAGAGTTGAGCCAAAGCCACCTAGAAACAAGCGCAGCTGCTTATATACCGCCGCAACGCCGCGAGCGACGGCGCGAGTTGGAGCCCCGTTTCTCCTCTGTCGTGACGTCACGGTGTCACATGGTATGGCGCGGGGTCACTAAAGGTCATTGAAGGCGACACCGCCGCGCCTGAGGAGCTGGGTTGAGCTCTAGTAATATGCTTCGCATAAAAGTATTCACAGGAGTCGCAAAACTCGCCTGTCGTAATGCTCGTACAAAATGTTTTTGTGAAGCCTGCTGTATCAAAGGCTTTAACCATCGAGTCACCAACCTTTCACTCACTCACGGCCACGCACCACGGGGTCTGACAAAAATACGCGTCTATAAAATGGCGCAGCAAATCGTTGAGCAAGTGTGGCAGCAGAGAGTGCACACGTATTATCCTTTTTCTGTGAACGGTGTAAATAACGAATCGTTATTCTATGCAGCCGCAGCCTGCCTCTACGGACAGCGTGAACGTGACGGCAGTGGCGACTCCAGTGGTGACCACCGAAGTCAACAGCACCGGCGGCAGCGGCGGAGCCGAGACGGGCTTCTCGTGCGAGGGGCGCATTTTCGGCTACTACGGGGACCCGGGCAACTGCTCGCTGTTCCACTACTGCGAGCCGTTCGCCGACCCGGAGAACAACCAGTTCGTGCTGCACGCCGCCTACCTGTGCCCCAACGACACCGTGTTCAACCAGCTGAGCCTGACGTGCGCCTACGCTCACGAAGCCCTGCCGTGCCGCCGCGCGCCCGAGTACTACTACATCAACTCGCACGTGGTGCCCGCAGACAGCAGCCAGGACAGCACGCAGGTGAGCAGGACTCCGCCCAACACGCTTGCACGGCAGATCACGAAGCATCACGCGTGACGGTGCTTCTATAAATATGGCACCAAGGAGAGGGACGCGCACCGTACACTCTCATCTCTCTCGTGCGATACGACACAGTCTGGCGCGCAATGCTCATAGAAACAGGACGTTTTTGTTTCCGCTTTCTTTCTCATTCATCTTCCTTTTGCTTTCTTTTAATTGGGAAAGAGTGGGCAGGGGGCACCAAGTCCTAAAACGGATTGTCCTCAAGCGCTCGTGCTTTTCTACGCCACAGATCGCATTATTTATCACGGTTCGGGTTACGAAAGTATGTTCGCTTATCAGCACCAGCAAGCAATTTCTTACGGCGTGGACGCTGTATCCTAACGTGCTCGCAAAACGCGATACTTAATTGATAAATATTTGCTCCGGTGCCAATCTGATCGGAGCTCTTACAAGGCCGGGATTTGACGTAACGAGTTGAAGGTAGCGCTTCGAAGCTCCATGGGCTGCTTTGGACGGTCATCGGCAGAGGCTCTCAAGGTGCCGAAGCTCCTCTAAATCGTCCCCCAACGATTACGGCCTCGTGCCCGGTGTTTTACAGAGGTTCCACGCAGGAACGATTCGAGAGACCGAGCAAAGTGCAAACTCGCATAAAACACCAAGTTCCAAGTGAGTCATCCGAAGTCTATCGTTCATGGTGATACTTTTTCAGTATGGATTTTCAAAAAACATGGCATCAACGGCCTTTCTCTTCATCGATGACAGAAGCCCTTAGGGTACCTTCCATTTGGTGGTTCGCGTGATCTGCACTGCAGGAATTCGTGTTTTTCAAGAAAGTGTGTACTTTGGCCATTTAGTTCTTATGTTCTGATATCCTTTGTTTATATGCCGTGTATCTCAGTAACGTTAGTCAAACAGTTCGGCGAAAAAAAAGGGATTTAAAGAGCACTATGCGGGATACGAATACAAGACTTAAGGGGTTCGGCCGTCAGCGCTATGAAGACTAAACACCCCAGGTCCAAAGATCGTATCGTGCAGAGTGCATTTTTAATATTTCTTTTTTTCGTTGAACAGGGTTCTCACCAAACATTCGCCTCATAGCCTTATCCTGGTAGCTTCCCTGATTCGTGCGCATACTTGATGTCATACTCGTAAACTGAGGCAGCTGTAGTTTCTACCATATTCATTAAGGCACTAAAATATTTATTCTTGGCGATTGTTCAGCATTTTACACAGTGCTATCGTTTTCTTCTATGCGGCCAGCGCTTGGTTTCCTACACAAAAGACATAAGCATGACTACCGCACTCATCGATGTGAAGACTCGTTCCACTCGCGTTTTGATCCATTCGTAAACAACCAAACACCCTAAAGAAGAGGTCTTCACCGCAAAAGTGTTTCGCTTTATTGACAGCATTGGAGAAAATAAAAATGCCTACATTACACCCTACAAGCCTTATCTAGTCATTTGTTATGATGTAACTTTTCCAAAAATTTGCTCAGCTTTCAATTACGCGATTGAGCTTTTGGACAAGGGCAACGCGCAACACCTCTCAGAGAGCACCAAGTGGCCCCTGCCGGCGTCGATATGCGCTCCATCGATGGACGCCGCGATACCTGTCAGACAGTTCTGGAAAGATGAAGATTTCCGGTGCATTTTTATGGCGTAAGAGGCACTTATATGCACCATTATCTTGAATAGCTGCGAACTGCCGTCACTTGGACGCTGTTTATTTAACTCAGGCCCATAAAGATGAAGGACTTCCATCGCTTCCGGCTTTCTCGTTCTGGCAAAGCCAACGCAGCCCTCGCGCAATCTTTCTGTTTTGTTTTGTTTTTTCTGCACTCCATTGCGTGCTCGAAGTTCGTCATTTTCCGCGTGTTCCTTGAAGTTAAAAAGACCGGTTTAATGCGGAAGTGTTGACATGACGTCGTCTGTAATAGCCTCGGCACGACTTCCGCGTGTCTGCGCGAGGAGTAAATATTAAATAATCGTAAAGGGTTTGCTGTCAGTCAATACGTTATTGACCTTCAAACATGTAAACGTTCCAAGGTCGACACAATACAAGCATATTTTTTTATTCGTGGAGGAAGAGCTCTTAGCTCAAAACTTGACATCCAACGCCAAATTGATGTGATCAGGGAGACAGGCAAGTGATAACATTGAACCGTGCGTCCACCTGCAATTCTTTGCACCAACGAACTAATGACAGGAAGATCAGATGAACCGTTTTGAAAAAAAAAACGCAAATTTAGAGCGATGTCGATTAAGCGACTTTATAGGACAAGGAATGTGGCATGACCGTCTGCGGCATTATTTTAATCATCAATCGCTCAGGCAACTCAGTGTGCTCCAGAACAGGACAGCGCATACAGCGAACGTCCAGGCCATCTCATCACTGCAACAGCTACGAGAAAGCCCATACGGTGGCAGAGCTCTTCCATGTTATCGTTGAGTAGACATCATGACGAGAGAAAACGCGGTGGAGGCTCATGGACAGATCATGCAGCAATTTTCGCGGGATCGTGTCAACAGGTCCAAATTCTGCGTGAGCATGTCCTGTAAGAAAGTATCCGAGGACAACGAAGACAATCTAAGAAGGATGCCGTGTGATTAATTGAAGAAGTGTTTGGGCGTATCTTATATCAGTGAAGTTTCACGCAAGCGCCGTGCATTTGAGAAAATTTGACCCAGAAGAAATTGGGTGCATATTTTAAGAAGAATACGGTACGAAACAATAATGCCATACTATTACAAGACTCTAAGGTCGAGTGTAATGATAAAAACAACGGAATATCAGATTTATTTTTTTATTATGAAAGAGCCCTTTCACTTTCTCGCACTCGCGTGTTAGATAGTTTCTGCCCCCCTCTGCCTTCCCCGCCCAAAAAGAAAGAAGAGTACTGAAGCCGCGTACCAACAGAAAATTTGATACGTAGATCCTTTTATTGCTACATGCTCTATGCTGTCACAATTAATGACTAATTTCTCGGCGTTTCTTTTCTCCTTATACTACTCAAGCTTTCGCCTACTGTTTAGGTCAGTGAACCATGGGCAGGAAAGCGTAGTGTGGTGACTGCGCATCAAGTTCCCACCCGCAACAGCGAATAGCTTTCCTTAATCAGTAAGTGCTAGTATATACGACCTTTGTTCAACAGGGCGCGAAAGTGGCCTAAACCGAAACTCGTCCTTTTACTCATCACCATAACGTGCATACGCGCGGCTTTCCCCGCAGGACTGCATTTAAACACGGTTGATATAACGCATGTTGATGCTGCGATAAATTTAAGCGCCCTATAAACAAAGCATGGCACCACTGTAAGCACTTGTTATATCACGTGAAGCTGAAAAAGGAAAGAGAAACGCTCTTGCCATTCCACACTATGAAAGCGGATGTACAGCGAAGCTGGTGCAGACGTTAGTCAAGTACCACCACCCCGATGGACGCTACACAACCACCGACACCACCACATGCGACATACGTCACGCGCGCACGCACGTGTGCGGAAGTGCGTCATACATCCTGATTCTACTATATAGGCCGCCCCCCAAGCGAAAGTTCCTTATTGAAATAAATTAATGTATCGGAGTAAATTGCGTCAGGTAATGCGGGAAGTACGACTTACGCACACACTACAGACATGATACTCCAAAGCTATCATGTTATTCGAACAAATGAGAAAACATGTATCTGTTACGCGGAAACTGAAAGACAATGCCCTTTTCCAGCTGACATTAGAGGTCCGAATGACTGGCGGCTACCGTTAGGTGGCGGTACCGTTATCATAGCATACATCCTGATTCTTGTAGGGCCTCTGCTTAGCGCAAGTGCGTTATTGAAATAATTGAATTTCTCAAAGTAAAATACGTCATAAAATTTGTAAAGTACGACTTACACATTACCTGCATACATGATAGCATCACATTGTAATTTCGAGAAAACATAATTCTGTTGCGCGAAAACTCAAACGCAAACCTCTTTTCGAGCAGCAGCTTTTTAGATGAGCACACCACTAAAAATCCTGCCCAACTAGAGGCTAACAACCTCGCTGTAAAAAAAGAAGAAAAGAACTTTACGTGTACTACAATGTGGTGCGCAAGACGCAAATAGAACAAGGACTCCGTGCTGAACAAAGGTCCCAAAATAACATGAGCAAGCTAAGACTACCTGAAGTTCTTCAGCAATCAACATAAGTGCCTTTAGTGGACCGTTTATGTCCCGTGCAGCCGTGTCCCGTGCAACTATGTGCAGCCCACAGGCGAACGTCCGCACAAGCGGTATGCGTTTAGAGTAACAATAGAGAGTTTTAGAATAGGGGCCGCAAACATTTTGGGTTCCCAAAGAAATAGCGTCAAAGTCATTGCGCATGCGCGACACGCGAACTGCGTTAGGGTTTCGCTTCGGGCGTGGTATTTCACTGATTTAGCGGGGGCCCCACAAGCTGCCCCAGAAACTTAGCGCCAAGAAACACGGCGGCACCCATCGAAGCGACGCTCTAATCTAGCACCAAACTGGGCTCGATTCGTGGTGACGTGGGAAGTTCGTAAAGTAGGAGAAGGAACTGCTGTTATCGCTTTCTCTCAACTAACGTGTGTAATGAAGATTGATTAATTAGACGACACTGATTTTGAAGTCTATTGCCGATTTCGTGGCTCGTAGGCCTAACCAGCTTAACCTGGCTGTTGAAGGCACGTATAGTAGGTTACTCAAAACTAAACGCAACAAAGTGCTAGCAGCTGATAGAATAACCACCGACTAGTAAATAAACACGAATACTTAAGTCTAAATAACTCTTCTTATAAGATGGGACATTTTACTTTAATATTTATAATAGCTTTTCTTTGATGCCCTAGCGGCGCTGCAAGCGCTAAACACTATCCACAAACGCAAAGCCTTATTCTACAACTCTTCATTCCTGCGTGCCCCAACGCTAACACCCGCAAAGGTCTTCCAGGTCCCAAAGTTTTAGGGCACCTATAATAAAGCTATCTAATATCCTCATCGTGGCAGTGCGCGATGTACTTGGTGTTGCTCGCAGTCTGCAGAGAATAAAGAGCAGCAAGGTGAGCACTGCGCTTATGCAGTCTGTCCTCGTCTCGCTGCTCTGTCTTCCCTTCCGAAACAATATCCTCACTCGTGCATATCCGTAAGTTTCTCATGACCGGGTAATCCGCACTTATCGTCAAACCAATAGATGCAGACCCACCGCAGACCTTCGTACAGGCGTGTCGCATGTCGCGGCGTAGCTCTTGCGGCGGCTGACTTGCGCTCTCGAATCGCTCGAATTTCTCTACGGTCATCATCGCCCAGCACCCTCGTTCAGAGCCCACAGATCGCGTAAGTGTTCAGAAATGCAAAACGACCACTGTTCACGAGATTCGAGCGCCTCACTCGTCAGTGATAATTAGTCATCGCAGTCTGTGCATCCTATAGACACATCTCTAAAAAGCGTGGGCACATTTGCGACGTGTGTAGCTACACGGGCGCAACGGCCAAGAAGGAACTCGCCGCTGTACCTTTGAGGCAATGGCGTTTCGTTCCTAAGCTCGAGGTCACGGGTTTGATCACGGCCGTATTTTCTCGAGGCCGTGTTGCAGCAACACTCGCGTGCTTATATTCATACGCACGTTAAAGAATCCCGCAGGGTTCAAATTATTCAAGAGTCTTCTATTACAGCGCGGCTCATAATCATGTCCTGGTTCTGACACGTCAAACACCATAATTAACGCTTTAAAGCAAGAAGATGAAGAAGAAGTGTGTATGTTCGCAAATCGCGGTTCTCAAGAAACTGCAGAAACTAGAGCTGTAACTGCTTAGCACTTCGAGTGAAGCGGTAATTTCTATTTACTTTTTGTTCATGCGACAGCAAACGCTGGTAACAAAGGTGCATACACTAACCAACTCAGATTGAATGCTGACAACAAGCGCGGCGGGAACGCCTCTTTGATGTTTGCGATTTGTCAAGTGTTCGCGATGACGGTAAAGGGACACACTAAATATGTAGTTTAGCCAAGCACTTAGATTATTGTTATTGTGCTATGTTGCTTGCGCACAAAGGGCGTGCTGAACGTCCGTGACCATTTTAGATTTGTAATTATTTATACAGGTGTGTTTTCATTTCAGTAAAGACAGCAACATTTTGCACAGGGAACAAAGCTAACCTTCAAGCCTTCGTAGATATGTCCACATTTGCCAGATTTTCCCGCAACTTAGCGCAAACGTACCGATTTTTTTTATTATGATTCCCAGTCAGAGTCGTGGCTGCCAGAGTACAAGCTCTGCGCATGTGTTGCCATTGACTGAACCCGTTAACCTACTTTATTTGGTCCACCTGCACTGGTCACGGTGATGGGCACAACTCATGCGCTGAGCATCTCTCCCAGGTGTAGGACAGAGAGGGTGGGATATTGGAATGAGGATTTCCGGAGAAACTGCGCTGAAATTTTAGAGATTAGACGTCATTTGCCATTTGTAGTATTAGCAAAAACCTAAACGCGGGCGATGCCGAAATTACAACAATGCGTTGTTCCCTTTCCAGTCTCATATTTATTTGTTACAATACATTAATTCAGACAGCCAGACGTACACTTGGGATTGAGTCCATGTTTGTAAACCGGTTACTGGGTGATTAGACGTCCAACTTCTATGTAAATACGTGTAACACGCGCTCTAGTTGGCTATTTTTACTCTAATTTCAATTTATGCTCGTGGTACATTCCCGTTTATTTCGGTGCCGTTAGCTGTTTCGCTCGACGAATTTGTTCCTATGCACAGCCTTAGACAGCAGATCGCGCAATATCAAATCAATTATGCGCGGAAACCCGTGTGCAAATGCCTTATTTTGGAAGGTGCCAGTGTCGTCACTGCCTGCTGTTGTTTGTTAAAGCTACCGTGAAAGAAGAAGTCTGGTGTTTTTAGACAACAAAAATAATACTCATTCAACGTAAAGTCGTGCATAACTTCTTCTATATTTCCAAGAAACATAAGGCGTGCACTGAATTTTTATACTCCCCGTATATTGCCGCGCAATGACACGTGATGAATTTTAAGGTTTGCTGCAGGCAGGGGCACCAACAAACTCCGCAGAAAATCATTAATCACGCGGGCTCTTCCCTATAACGGAAAAAAAATCGAATGCGATGACATGGTTATTCGATAGGATTATGATATGTACCAGCAATTGTCGTAGCTAAAGCTTAGTCTTACGCGTATGATATTTTTTGCGTAATAACGCAACATGACTGATTTGGTTGCTTGCGTCGCAGATGCGTTTGGGCCGGTGTGTAGAAAATTTCTGCGAATAGCAGTCGGGACTCAAAAATTAAGAAAAACGCAAATGCTGGCTGCTGACTGTAATGCTTGTTGTTGTGAAAACAAAATTTATAACTGCGCATAATTAACAAAAGAAAACTCTATCATCTTTCACATATGTCAACGCCAAATTCGTTGGGAATTATGCTTAAATAAACATGAGAAAGAGGGCGAGCGACCCCATGCGAGTGCTTCTGAAATTTTGCGCGCTCTGTTCTCACAATATTTGTTACGTGATCGCAAAGATCATATTTCGCGTTTGAAAATGTTTCACACCCTTTAAGAATCTCGCTATACTACAAAGATACCATGGCCACAGGGCAAGCATAGTGGGTTGCTCCAGTTACCCATCTTCCTATTCGTGAAATAGTAGGTTGTGCATTTGTGTTTGCTTCTCTGTGCTAACACGTAACAGGAGAGAAATGCGGTCCAATGCTCATAATTGTCGCAGGACAGCGCTCACATTTGTCGTCTTCCGCTACTCCATTTTCCAAGCCATTTTCTCGCTCAAATACACGTAAAAGTTTAAAGTAATAGCTCTGCAGAAACCCACAAGGAGAAGAGAAGTAATTAATAAATGAAAATCAGATCGTAGAGCGGCTGCCCCGGAAAGGCGGTGGGCCGGGTTCGAGTCCCGGACCAGGACGAATTTTTCTTCAACTGCGAGGCTTTTCTTTTGAGGAACCCGTGTTGGTTTCCATTGTAGCAATTGGTACGATTGGGTGGATGTCTGATTTTCCGTTTATTAACAAATAAAGTTTCATATTTCCGAACATACATATAGCATACGTGTTGATAGGTGCAAAAGTGCGAAAATTTAGTATCAATGCAGCATTGCAGGCAAGAGCCAGCTACCAACCTTTACCAATCTGCAACCTTTGCCGAGATTTCCGAAGGCACTGTGCACCGGACAGGTGTTCAATATCATTATTCTCGACAAATCTAACTAGTGTCATTTGTCGATTATACTGTAAGAAATGTGAGAATACTAACCGCCAATGACGTAAAAGATTGAAGAGTTGAAGGTATCAAAGATGCCGTAGAACAAACATAGCCCGACATTTCTGGTAAAAGCGCGGGCCAAGCTGTACGTATAATCAGAATGTGCACAATACATACCGCACGCAAGCGTCCCACCTCACCCCATGCGCAAATTACAAGGCCATCGGCGTTGTCAGCACGCACAAGGCTGACTCGTAACGGTGCGTGCGTCGCACACGTGGTGTTCACGCCAACCGAGGCAGTGGAAGCTTCGCCCGCTTTCTATTGTGCTAAAAGCTTTCGCCAACATTGTTGCACGCATATACACATCCATCAGCATGGTGCTGGTTCTTGTTACACGCCGTGGTTTCGGTGCTGCGCATTCTACGTGCTTCGCCTGAAAGGCGTGCACGATCGCCCTGAGGAAGGCAATGACGAACTCACTCTTGCTTAAACTGCCAGCTACAATGGTCAGCGCTCCAATGATGATGATGATGAAAAACTTTATCCCTCTTTAAAGGGAAGGGGGCAACGGAATAGAGGGTGGGGGCAGGAACTACTTGAAGTAGGCCTCCTCTATCCTCTCAGCCCACTCCAGGATGGCCTCCTGAAGGTCTGTTCATGTCAGTGGAGCTTCTAAATAGTCTTCAGAGTAATTGCTCCTTCATTCGCGTAACGATATAAGTATAGTAAGTGCGGAGACCACACAGCAATCTTTCAACGGTTATCCCTGAAGCGTAGCGTGGTATGACTAAAATGTAATGCGCATTCGAGACATTATGCACTTTAAAATCTCAGTGTGTTACGAGGTGTCACGCCCAATCAGAACGTATTTCTAGCCTGCTAGGTTTCGCCGGCCGTATGAGTACTGCAAGTCGAAGCTCGCAAACTTTGTTATCCTCTCTTTGTTCTCCACGTACGTAGTCGTTATGCACGACTGATTACGCTTTAAAAATCGGACCAAATTATGCTACCCAAGTTTCCACAGCAACTCGCGGGCAGTAAGAAACGGCGCTGTTTGAGAGCTTCGTACTAATTGCAACCGCTTGGAGATCTATAAAGGGCAGCCTGCACACGGAGGCGCTTCCATCGGAATGAGCCAGCCAGACACCTCACTGACCACCTCGTGCTCAGCCACGGCTCCTGGTCATGCTACGGAATGTGCAGTAATATTTCGAGCAAAAAATATATCACCACGCGTGTTTCTGTTCGCCCACCCCATCGCTTAAGTACTACAGCATTTACCAAAAGTAATACAAGCCTAAAGGTCTATATAGGGTCTATAGCACCAACGAAAACGGCATTTGTTGCATGCCTGCGGCTGTGCTGTCATTTTCACTGTCATAGGCATGGTCCAGTTTCGTTAGTTTTCTGTAGTCGTAGCGCGACAGCCCGTTCAGAATGTCTCTGCACCACCTGCCCCCCCCCCCCCTTCCTGGCTATACGCTATGCCACGAAATTCAGATGTAGTCACCGGTAATTGGAATGTGATCCCCAGCGCGGAAATCTTTCGCACTAACATCTTCTTCCCAGTAATAAAGTATCTAGCCTTTACAGGAAAGTCGCAGTGCAGGATATATGCCATAAAATGCTTACTAACCCAGTTTATTTTGTTCACCACTTCACGAAAGTTAGTAGTTTTTAGATGCTCTGTGCCAGTTTTTAATTGGCTACCTTCATACAGCTGGCAACTGTACAGGTGCCGCCTTCGGAGAGTGGCACCGTCTCTCCAACCCTTCTTGAGCTCGGGCCACCACAAGAGGCAAGACCTTGTGCGCATTCCTCGAAAGACCAGGAAGAGGTCTCGTGGGTCAAAACGGTTCAACGACACGGCAGTCGCATGCCTCGGACGTTTTCAGCGCCTGCGAGCAAATATTGGTTTCGGTGCAAGCGCGAACAAAGAAGCGCCCAATCGAAGCTCTTGGGGGCCAGAAAGCAAGCACTCGCGGGGATTCCCCGTGAGTGAGCGGCCGGCAGAACGATATGCGAAGCGGCGGCGCGCGCTGCTCCCAGCGGCTGGGCGCGTGCCTCGCAGCGCGCGTAATTCTCGCGACAGGCGCATCACAAAGGCCCGTCTTCCTCGACCGCGCGGCCCGCGTCGTCGTCGAGGCGGCGCACGCGGAAAACGGGCCCGCGCCTATTTCGAGCGAGCCGAGATTGGCAGCGGCGGCGGCTGCCGATGGCAGGGGCCGGCGTGCCCGATAGGAAACCAGTTCCCCGTGTCGAGCAGGAAAAACAAACACGCGGGCGTCTTGCTCTGCCGCGTCGAACGCCGCACCGCATGCAACCCCACCCCCCTCGTGGGCCTTCCTCCGCTCTGCGGGACATCGCTTCGGTGAAAGCAACTGACACCGAATACCTGTCCCCTAATCGGTTACTGTCGCCTTGTTCCCGCGATTTTTGATACTTTTTTTTTTTACTGTCCGCTAGGAGAAGGTGGTCAGAAAACGGTGCCTTCGGGCTTCGGCGTGTATGTGACAGCTTTAAGGGCCGAGAGTCGCACCTGCAATCGCACAAATGTCATAGCGAGTCGGCGTTCTCTCTTGGCTCGAATCCGCCGCCCGGTCTCCGTTGTGGAGCAAAGCAAGAAAGTGCAGTCCTCCATATCATCTGGCAGTGCAAAAAAAAAGAAAAAGAAAGCGGACTGCTTATTTAGCTCCATACCAGATCCACATGGACCTTAGAACACCGTCTTGCACCTTTATTCGGCTAGGATTTCTTTATTGGTTCGTGGACATTTTGTTTTATTTATTTATTTTTCTTTATTTATTTATTTATTTATTTATAAATCAATCTCGACCACAGTGCGCCTCAGTGGAATAACTAAAGAACCGCCCAAAAACTGCTGTTAACCTACCTGCAAGGAAATACGTTCTATACGTACACTAGCAGCCTGTTGCCGATGTAAACTGCAAGGTGCATAACTAATAGGAATATCATGACCTAACGAAGATTCATATCATGGTTTCATGATCCTTAGTTGCACTGTTTTACGGCACCTTCGCCAAGCGGGTAGAGCACGGGGCAGCGCCAGTGAGGGAAGCTGTAACGATTGGAGCCATCCGAGCGAATCTGATGGCATGCAATTAAGCAGTGGTGTAGCAATAGCTAAATTACCCGAGTACAATAATGTTTTTGTTCTACTGATTGCCTAAAGTTAACCTGATACACGTTAGAGCAGTACTATAGCGCATGTAAGTGTGACAAAACTGCAAAACACGCGAACCGGGAGAGGAAGAGGGCTTTCATTCACATTTCTCGTCTTTTTTTTATTCTGGTGGTAATGCTTTATAGCGTTACTTAAGAACGGGATAGTTGCGAATCGTATGCACGCATTTCATAGGTGGAGTCAAGAGCCTCTTCTCCTTTTGTGGAAAAGTTGTGGATGCGTGAAGGCAAGGAGAGCAAAGCTTGGAAGTCGGCTCGCGGTTACTCGCAATTACGACTTTTTTTTCGAGACGGACACCGCGTTGTCATAAAGTTCGTCAGTGAAACGCATTGCGCATACATGACAGAGTAACAGGACCGGCCTACACTATCACAGTCTAAGAAAGAGTTGCACCATTTGGGGCTCGCATTATTCCCTAACAATAAGCGCCGTCTAATTATGCGCGTGTTTCCTTCCTTGGGCCCTCCGTGCTTTCAAGTCGTGCGCATGACGATCACCGTTTGTGAGCAAAGAAAACCGTCACAAAAATTTTGAGAGCCTTCAGTTTCTGCCAAGTGTAGCGGAATGACGAAAGTACTGAAAGTTGGACTAGTCGGTAGCTACTCATGAAACGGCAGCGTGCACACAAGAAACGAGACACACGCCGAAGGTAACACACAAGCGCTGACTCACAACTCGGTGTATTTTTGGAAAGGAAGTTAAATTTATACCACGTGCTTCAGCAAACACTCTCAAATTTTTTAAAGGTTGCCTGCGGAAGGTAGCACAATTTTAGTTCAATAGCTGGTCTACTCGAAGTGGCCGACATTACTTGCGCAACAAATTGAAATGCATAATCTGCTAATTAACAAACACTCCATAATTAAGTTCTTAACTAATTACCTTATGGCTCATATTGCAATTTACATATTCTAGCCGTGGAGTTCGCAAGGTGGATCTACTTGGAATGGATTCTGAGGATGACACCAGTTTCGAGATATTACTTCCCGAACTTTGCGCAGAAATGCATTGGTGCTCCAGTTACTTTTGTGCTTCAATGCATGAAACAAAGTTTTGATAAGAAATTTAGCGGAACGAGAGTGCATTTTTCTGCAGAGTTGGAGAGTTAATATCTAGAAAGTGGTGTCATCTTGAAAATTTGTTCCACGTCGATCGGCCTTGCGAACACCGCGGCTATAATTTGTAAATTGCAATATGGGCTTCCTGGCCTATACAACGCATCATGGCGTGACGGCCTGGTCCCTACCACGTGCAAACCCAGTCGGCTTCTTCCACTCCTCAAGCCTGGCGAGTCTCCACTGGATTTGTTATCTGACCGTCCGATAGCACTGGCTAGCTGTGTCGGCAAGGTAATGGAGAGAATGATCGTTACGTGGTTAGAATGGTACTTGGAATATCCGAACATCTATCCAGAGGTAATGGCTGGCTTTCGATGCGGACGCTCCTCAATAGATAGCGTTTTTGACCTTGTAACGTATGTACAGCACAAGAAACATCTGAGGCGAAACATCTGAGGTCTTATTCCTTGATGTTAAAGGTGCGTACGGCGATGTCCATCATTATGCGATTCTGTACGCCTTAGAAGCTGTAGGGATTGGTGGACACGCCTTTCGCTGGACACGCAGCTATTTGAATGGAAGATCTTTCTTTATTTTGATTGAAGACGGACCAACGCCACCGAGCTATACCAGTCGTAGTGTACCGCAAGGCGGAGTACTCAGCCTGACCTTGTTCAACCTGGTGCTCGTTTATGTCGCCGATTTCTTACTGCAAATCGTTCAGCTCTCCATATATGCAGACGACATTTGCATATGGGCTTGAGGAGTGACACATGTGCAAGTCCGCGCACTACTTCAGAAGACTTCAGTGGCCGTGTCAACATACCTAAGAAGGCAAGGCCTGGAGCTTTCCCCTGAGAAATGTGCGCTCGTTGCTTTTACTCGCAAAGCGATGCCCCCGTATGCTCCCGTATGCTTTGCGTAATAATGACCAAACTTTACGACACAGAAGAACGCACTGCTTTCTTGGCGTCATCATGCATAGGGGCTTGTCTTGGAGCCCTCACGTCTCGTACATGACAAAGCGTTTGGCCGCCATCGTGGACCTTGCATTTCTCGGCCGGAAGTCCTAAGGCGCTACAGTACCATCAATGTTGCAACTTTACAAAGCATTGTTTTGGGCTTCCTGTGGTACAGCTTACCTGTACTAGGAAATACTTGCACTACAAATATCCGCAAACTTCAGAGTGTGCAAGCACAAGCACTCAGAACTTGTCTCGGTCTCCCCGAAACTACGTCATCGATTCCGAACAGTGGCCATTGCTGGAGACACTCCTTAGACAGTCTTTATAGATAAAGATGTCCTGAGAGCGCACATCCGACACCTGACTCGAATTCCTTCACACCATCTTGCTTGCTTGTCAGCAAACAGGCGGCATTCAACTTTTGCCAAAAGTGTTTTAAGACATCAGTCCTACTTGCCACCAGAATTTACGCCTGCTACACGATTATCAGACCCATTGTGGTTTCTGCGCCGACCGCAAGTGCAATTGACAATTACAGGAATCAGAAAGAAAGCTGGAGCGCCGTTGCAATTTTTGAAACAAGCAACTTTGGAACACATTCACAATGTGCACAGATTCCGGCAACTTGTCTACACAGATGGTTCGGTAAAACTCAACAGCTCAGCTGCTGCAGTCATCATCCTGGCAAAATCTGAAGAAACTAAATTAAAAACTTCATGTGTGACCACATCGACGGGTGCTGAACTTGCAGCACTCCAAGCTGCACTTGATTTCATTAATCAGGAACCCCCGCAACAATGGACAATCTTTAATGACTCCAAGGCAGCCCTTCAGTGCATGCAAAGCCCAATGCGCCACGGACCCAATGAACAACTGGCCTCAGAAATTCAACACACGTATCATCGCAGCCATGACACGGAAAACAACATAATCTTTCAATGGCTTCCAGGACATTGCAGCCTCAGCGGAAATGACCACGCCGATGAAATCGCCCGATCTGCGCATGAAAGTAATCAGTGTGTCATGATTGCGCTTTCGCGAACAGACGCTGCGGCTTGGTTGCGACTGATGTCCCGTGAATGTACTTTGCCTCTGTGGGACTCGTACGTTTTCACCATGTGTCGTTTGCGTTTGTTGTATCCGGACATACGGATGCACGTACCGCCTGGGTTACCGCGGCGTGAGCAGACCATGCTGTACCGTCTGTGGTTACGCGTTGCATTTACGAACTCGTATGCTTTCGTAATTGGAATGGCCAACAGCCCCACGTGCGCCACGTGCCACATCGATGAGACACTCGCACATATTATCTGTGTCTACCCGCGATATTGTGCCCAGAGAAAAGTGCTGTGCAGAGTACTGGACCAGTTGGACAATCGTCCACTATCAGAACACAAAGTTTTAGGTCAGTGCTTCCACAGCACATCCACGCTAAAGGCCTTACTCGCTTTCTCGTCGTTAAGATTCCTGCGGTTTGTGGGGCTTCACGATAGACTGTAAGAACGCCGCCCCCTACCGCTCTGTATTGTACGTGGTTTCTTAGTGCTCCTCTCTATTTCTCTCCTTCACCCCTCCAGCTCTCTTTCTCTCTTTATCCCCCTTCAACCTTCCCCCGTGCAGGATAGCCAACCCGAACTACCTCTGGTTAACCTCCCTGCCTTTCTATACATCCTTTTCTCTGTCGTGCAATATGGGCCATATGGTAATTAAACATAATTAGTAATTTTTGTTAATTAGCGGATTATGCATTTCAATTTGTTGTGCAACTAATGTCCGCCACTTCGAGTAGACCACACTATGAACTAAAATTGTGCTATCTGCTGCAGGCAAACTTTAAATCTTTTTTCAAAGTGTTCGCTGAAACAGCCGGTATAATATATACCGGGCATCACACGTAACTTGAGCGAAACTATAAAAATAAGCAAATTCCACGTAGTTGGACAGAACCAATTTAATGTTGTTTCACGTCGCTTGGAGATAATCAGATTATATATTTCATTCCGCCTAATTAGATAATCAGCTTCTCAAATAATATAATTAGATGAAAAGTGTCAATGGGAAAATTGTACATGAGCCCAAAAGACGTGCTACATAAAAGTGTTTTTTTTTTTCGAGCATGAAACAAGCCCGCGAATGCACACAAAGTGCCTCGCGCTGCCCGTCGCGCGGCAGTTCCGCGTGCGAGGACGAGACCTGACGTGCTCTTAGAGTGGGAGAGGATAGTCATCTTCTATAGTGGTACCGAATCTACATTTTTTAGGGAATATATAGTGGTATTCTACGTATAGCAGACACATCCATACCCGCATACAAGAGAGAGAGAGAGAGAGAGAGAGAGAGGAAAAATGCCTTAAAATTTAGTCCTTATCTCACGGGTGAATTGCACTTCTGCTCGAACTCTGAGCCGCTCCCGTTTATATTAATACTATTGTGTTCTGCGCATGCGCTTTCGGCAGCGCTTATGACAGTCGTGCCACACCGATGGCGCCGCGCCTGCAACAGGCCACCATGCTGCAGCCAAGCGCTAGAGGTGACGCGAGAAGAAAAAGCAAAGCACTCTGCGTTAATGTTCAAGCGTATACACAGTGGACACGCACTTCCGACGGCAGGCTAGCCAGGAAACATTCACCTGCAAGTGTCACCTGTAATCACCAGTGGTTTATTGCAGCGCGATACTCTAGCAACCAAAATGGCACAAAGGCCTCCGTTTAATATTAGAGACACACGTTAGAAGCCGTGATTCGCGCACTAGGTTGCCGTAGCCACGTGCTCGTATCACTCAAAATTATGGCCAAGTTGTTCTGGCTGTCGCTGTTGAGGGAGCCAATAGACTTTCTCGAAACTTTGTGTCCCTCAAATTTTTCTGTTTACAACTTAGGCTAATTGACTCAAGGGTCTAAGAGTAGCAATATTTTGTCATTTACTTACTTTAAAATTATGTAATAAACTCGCAAATGAGTTAAATTAACCTAAACCAAACGAACAGTGTATGGCAAGTCAGCGGCGCTTAAATTTTGCTTAAATTCGCAAGGTGGGAAAACTTTCATTGAATGGCGAATTCTTAGAGAATTTAGAGTGTACCACGAAGCTTAAAATATAAGCCTATTCGGGCACCTCAGAATAAATTCCAAAACCCTCGCATGTAAAATCCTGCAAGTACTTGGCTAGGAATACTCACCGTGTTCTAGCAATATGACTTCTTCACAGCACGGGAGCGCGAGTAGTTAAATCTTACCATGTAAATTTTGCAAGGACTGTTAAATGATTTCTCAGAAATTTGAGATCACGAAGCACGGAAGCCAATATCTGCCTTCATAAGAACATAACGACAATAAGGGGCCGCTTACAGCAAAATCATGGCTCTGACTTACGATATGCTTTCGGAATAAGCATCCATATGAATACCTGTAGGTTTCAGAATTATCCGCGAATTCAGTAGACACAGCTCTTACAGATGCACCTACACCTTTGCGTCAGTTATATCCGTGGTCAAAAATAGAAACTGGCGAACCGATATGAAGTAAAATGAAAATTTTAGTTGTGCAGCAACAAAGTCACCAAGAAACCGGCGTAGAAACAATTGTCTTTCAAGCTATTAGCTTTTTAACTAACATCCCAATTGGTACGAGAATATTTCTTTCCTTGATTTAGTTGTGGTTCAGCCCTCCCAACTGAGATGCACATATAAGCTGAATAAAAGCAAAGATAAAAAAAGGCGGACGTCGGAAATTTTGTCCAACTGGCAAGTTCAACAATCATATTCATGGAAAAATCCACGGTTTGGTACAGGCTCAATATTGGAAATCATAACATGTAGAACGGCCAGAAAGAACAATGTCCACATTAACTCAGTGTGTTGCAAAACGCAAGACATCGTTTTGCATTTCCCTAAATAGTTGGAACATATGAAGTTTTCACAGTTTGTCCAATGGAAACTAAATTATTAGGCCACAGATCTCGCTAACTAGCTTCTCGTGCTCTTGGACAATTTTGAAATGACTTGATGAATAATCGCTTCTTTATTGAATCGCCAACCACGAGTATAGAGTGCAGATTTAAAGAAAAGTGCGCGTCCCCGCCGGAAAACCACCGCCCAGCTGAACGAGTTCGCCGCACGCAGGAGTCGAACACTCTTTGCTTGGCACCCAGGAGTGAACGGCCTCGGCAACTGCGCTCTGTCGAGTCACACGGGCCACAGTAAAGCGCACTGCAAGCGGCGCAGCGACGGCAGCGGCTGCACGGGCGCATCATTAGGGCCGCACAGCATTCGGCAAGCGCAGACAATGGAATCGCGCGGCCGCCATTACCAAACTGGAACGCACTTCACTGGCGTAACCACGGCAAGAAGGCCAACCCGGTCGGCACAGTTAGACTCGATTTCGGGTCAATGCTCCGATCTTGCCGACCACGCGAACCGGTGCCTCAACGAGACCATAACCGGGTAACTGCGTTCTCGTTGCGAGAGCAGTGCGTGGACGCACAAGTGCGGCGCCCGCGATGCTTCCAGAAGACGGAGAGTGTTCGCAATACGAGCAGGATTTCTTCGAGAGGTCTCTTTGCCTGGACCGTAGAGCTTCGTAATTGGACGGGTGACTTAGCGCAATAAAAACAAACACAGACAGGAGAAAGATGAGCAAAGACAAGCGCTTTGGTTGTAAGTAGCGCTTGTCTTTGTCCACCTTTCTTGTGTCTGCGGTTGTTATTGCGCTAAGTCACCCGTTCAATTACGGAAACCGAACTAGCCCCACAGTCAACTCTTCCAGAGTAGGGCTTCCTACTCAAATTACTGGAGGGAGCCACTCTGGCATTGCGAGTGGTGGTTAGCACTGCGTGGATTTGTCTGGTTTTTACGCCCGTGGCTTCAGAAGTTCTGTGGCTTTGTTTACTGCTCTTCATCTACCTTTAATGCCCCACATTTCTAAGCAGCCTTGATTTTCTCAATTCAGAGGGCAATAAGACCCCGAGCACATGCATAGTCACTGCGAATCATCGCATTCACAAGTGAATATGTTTTCATGACCAACAATTGCTAAATTCACAAATAGGTTTGAAGCAATAAGGACAAAGTTACGGTGAATCTACGCATACTGGCCACCAACTTCACCCTGACATAAACATTTTCTCTCAAGTTTCCTCTCCCCCAACCCGTTTAACCGCCGCCTTCTTTCCAAATCTGCCGTTGTGGGTACGCGCCATAATATATGAAGAAAGCAAGCAAGCAGTCACACTCGTGCCTGCCGCTCCCGTGCACACTAGCGCCACAGTTATCCTCGATGATTTTTTGGGGGAAAACTCTATGTCCTGGATGGCTGCGCTGGCATATGTCTGAATGCGCCAATTCAGACTAATTTCTCCAGACAGGCACATCTCGGATTACATTAAGACGTCCTGTGCGCAATAGATATTGTTGAATAAGAAGGACGCAAACAGGAAAAGTTATTTCCGATTTATTACCAGAAATAGACTCGGAAAAATTTGAATTTCGTGGCTTTACCTGCCAACACCGCGATTTTATTATTTTGAGGAACACCGTAGTGAAGGACTCTGGATTAATTTTGACCGCCAGGGGATCTATAATTTGCACACGACAGAGAGAAAGGAACAGCGGGCAATCTTCCAGCGCCGGCGTCTTCTAGGCCCCACTTGAGCTAAGCGGCGTCCCCGTCATGCCGAGGGTTGTAGCGAGCGATACTGTCAGGCCGGCTCCTGTGCAATACCTCGCAGGCATTGTGTTTGCGAACGCATTAAACTCATTTTTCATTCATGTTGGTTATTTTTTACTCAGTCCTCGTATTCTATGCACATCTGAGCCTGAAGCACTCCACTCGCCCACTCCAGACTGAGCCTCCGTTCACTGGTTCACCATTTTTTTTCAAGCATTCCACAAACACGAACACCCGAGTGCGGAGCAATGGGAGAATCGGCTCACCAGCAGCGAGCTCACAGCCCAAAGGGCCCTAGTGCAGCACGCAAGCGATGCAGCGCGACTCAGTGGAGCCTTGGAATAGGGGCCCACCCTTGCTGAAGAGAAGTCTCAAGTCGCCAGCGCCAAGAAGATGAAGACGACGGAGACCTCGTAACCGCGAAACTCTTGAAAGACTCAAAAGTTTTCACTCACTCACTCACTCACTCAATAAAGAAACTAAAAGAGCGAGCCCTTTTTCGCATGGGTGACATTTACAAGAACGTGTAATAAAGCTATAACGTGATCGTGTTCATTTTCTGCCGCTGCTAACTAGCGGAACTGCTCCTCGCAGGAGCCCTTTCCGAACTTGCGCCTCGTGCCTCCGACACCCCAGCGGTGCAGCCGGTGCGCCGCCCATCGCAAAAGAAGTAAAGGGCCGTGGCCGGCAACGGCCCCCTGCCATTTGCCTTATTTGCGATTTTTCGCTGCACACAATATTTTCGAAACTTATTGTTTTTTTTCCTACCTCACCCAAACAGCGGCCAGAAAATTTAACGCTAACATTGCCATACGTGTTTGATTTGATTAGACATTGTTTAGGCTTTGTTAGCTGCGCGTATAGCAAAGACCATGCGCCTTCGTTCTGGACCGGAGGCGTTGCCCTTGAGCTTGGTTATGGTGCGTATCGTTTAAATCTTAGTATTCGCTTTATAATTTCAGCTTTCGCTAAGATGACAATAAGGGTACGTAGGAACGACACCATCTCTAAGAAGTAAACACAAATCTGCCCTGTCCGAGGCTTGCCTGTGTCCTTGTCTGTTGGCGCTATGTGTACTTGTTAATGTATTAGTAACGTAAATGAATGGTGAACCTGTCGGTTGTAAGCTTGAACTTGATTTAATTAGGTTTGGCCGGTGAGTTGCCGCTTAAGTCAAATTTATAGGTATGCCTTATACATCTTGTGAAAAGGTGCCATACGGAGCGGAATTTCTATGTTGACGCACACATGAAGCCGGACCACAACGCGCGTCTGACCTCTCCAGCAATGTGGACGAGGTCATACTAAGGCAAGCGGTCAAGATCGCGAGATCAGTGGAAGCGAGTACTCGCTCTTCGAGAGGGAGCGAGGGTAATCGGGGCACCAGGACAAAGGTCGCAGACTAATGAAGCGAGAAATGTGCACGGAGAGAAACAGTACTCGCGTCAGGGAAAAGAACGAACTCGAAAGCGTTCATCATAGCCGGTGCAAGAAAGCAGCGCGTTGCAGAGAAGCGAGCCGCTTCGCTTAAAAATTAGATGGACGCGTGTTCCAGTGATTCCTCGGCAGAGAGTCGGAGTGGTGACCGAGGAGGTGAAAAGTAAGTTGTCACAGTCCACACGCAGTGACTGTTCCAGCAGCGGGTGGGCTGAAACAAGCTTTGGGGCGTCAATTACTTGGGCCCACGGGCATGTGCTGTATTCCGGTCAATTCTGTTACTTTCATCCTTCTTACTAGTTTTCCAATCGTAATAGACCAATCTGATAAAATTTCATTGATTGATTGATTGATTGATTGATTGATTGATTGATTGATTGATTGATTGATTGATTGATTGATTGATTGATTGATTGATTGATTGATTGATTGATTGACAGGGATCCACGACTGACTCGGGAGGCAGCTCGACGGCGGCACCGGAAGGGACGACGACGACGACCACGACCGGGGCGCCCCCTGCGGACCAGGTGGCCACATCGTAGGACACGGCCGAGTGCCGGGGCGGCATTGCGGGGCCGCCGCCTCGGCTGTACATACCCTCCGCTGGTGGGTGGACGCAGGCGGTGCTGCCGTTTTCTGGGCGTCATTATAGAGCAGCGATCAATAGCTATAGCGTAAGAGAGTCTGCAAAGCCGCGCTAAATCCTGACAAGCTTCTCCTTCGCCATCGTTGAAGACGGAAAGAGAGGAGGAGGCAGTCACTGAGCTGTCTCGGTGAATGGGCGCTCAACTTCAGTGGCGAGCCGAATTGAAGATAGTCAGCCGGAAAAGAGAAAGCTGTCGAATAATGTAAAGAAAAAAAGAAACTCTATACAGCGGGAAATTTCGACTTGTGCACGGTGTGCAGATTGGTCAAATTCTTAAAACACGCACAGACTGCCATGATGCGCTTCAGAATATTGTTATTATATGGTTAGGATCTGGTTATTTCATATTGTACGTTATTTGTCATCGTCAGAGTATTTTGGCTTTGACGAATGAATCAGTGGATGCGTGTATAAAAAGGGTGGGTGAATATAAAGGCGGCTCCGAAAACTATTTTCCACAGTCGTTAACATTGAGATTATTCAACGTTAGGCGATGATGAAGCTTCATTTTCTCTGCTAGGAAACTTCCACTTTCAATACTTTCGTATGGCGCAAAATGGCAAATTACAGACCTCTGCGCTGTTTTCTTAACATCCATCTCGTATAACATTTTTCAGAGGCTGTCAAGCATTACCTAAAATAGTGCTGAACTGCTGCTGTTCGAAATTCGAAATGTTTCTTTGGGAAACGTTGTTACGTGAAAGCATGCAAGATATAACACGCAGACGTTTAGGTATATTCCTCCACCTCTTTAGTCACTAAACGAATGCTCCTGAAAAATTATTGTGTGAAATTTGGAATTCTACCATGCTTTTCCACCTGCGTTTAGTGTCGAACTTAATCACGACACAAGTGAACTTAGTGTGATGCACTCCTTCGGACTTGAAAAATATCGGCCTGCACGAGAAACAGGCCTCAGTCCTCTATTTTGCACACTTGACCCATCTCAGCGTTTCTTTATTTATGTATTTACTTATTTATTCACTTATTTGTTTGTTTGTTTTGTGTTTTTTTTATTGTTGTTGCTAAAGGCGGTGCGTGCAACTGTCGCCTCTTTTCAGCGATTCTTGCGACCGCTTTTTGTACCGCTCCACTTCGTTGCTGCACCGAGAGGCCGGCCACCACCATCCGCCGGCACCCATCCAACTTCTCCGCATGGAAGCCCGGCGGCCGACGTTCAACACGGCGTTGTACGGCGCTGCCCTGCGACATGAAGCATTATTAAACCAAAACATTCCAGCCACCATCATGTTCTCCTTTCACCGCGTATCGCGATGACCCGTCAGCAGCGTTGCGCTGCTAACCGCGAGGCAGCGTGTTCCGAACGCGACCACCTCGACCGCATTTCAATAAAATCAGCACACGAACAGGCACAGGGGTTGGCTTCGATTCTTCTACACATTTAAAAAAATAAGAACCACAAGGGGTCGAACCTTTTCCTTAATTTTCTGCACTGCACTAAGGCGTCCTTCGCAGCGCAGTTATTATTAACCTAGAGGCATCAAGCGCGTATTTTGTGTCGGCTCTGGCTAAATATGGATTTAAGCAAAGCACATTCAAAACATATTGGCTTGACTCATAGTGATGTGTTGGGTGTCAGCGGCTACGATGAGAACCCTGGCGACGTTCTGCGGCTGCCCTCGATTTGACCTGCAGCGAAAATCCCTGTGCGCCATGGACTGGGATGTGCACAGGATCGTCGACTGTCCACTCAAACAGTGCCCGAGAATCGGCCTAACCACTTGGTGGTCCTTTAAGCAATAGAAGGCACATTTAGGTTTTTTGCGCATTGCTGCACTGAGCTAATGTATTCGAGTACGTGGCAATGTCCGCGTGCGTGAACCTATTACACGCCTTTTGCATTCCTGCCGCCTTTCCTCTTTCCACAACACGGTGCCTCTTTCAGACCGGACAGCTTTTTTTTTAAATTACCATATCTACCTTCTCGGTTTTCCTTCCCAAATTATTAGACAAAATAAACCTCGAGATTAACTCCGACAAATACGCGATGTCTCCTAACAGACCGAAAATACATTTCGTTGCGGCGGATTCATTAATTTGGTTCTGCAGATAACCGCATTGTTCTTCCGAGCGACCACTGTGCCCCGTAATATATAAATAGTAAGAGATAAAAAAAACACGCACTGGTCCCAAGTTCTTTTGTTAAAACTAAATAAGCTGATGCCGCAAAATAAATAGACGGCGCTTGAGCTTGTACAGTTCTTTATCGAGAAGTAAAGCAATTATTGCCTCTTTTACCCCTTCTTCCATCGCCGACTTTAACAGTATTCGCTAAATAATACATAGCGTAATAATTGTCTCTATTTCTAAGTAGGCTCCCGGTTTCCTGCCCTCTGAGATAATTGTTTTCGGGGAAAACTAACATCGGGTGTGTTCAGCTGGTTCAACAGTTGGAGGTATTCGTGCTTTGTTCCAAGCCAGGTTCTAACAGAGAACAGACTGTCAAATATTTCTTTTGTTGCGCAGACATAGCAACGAATGGCTTACTTCAGTTCTAAAGAAGCCTTCCGTGCAACAACGAAAGGTTTTGGGCTTTTGAATGGTGAACCACGCGCAAGGTAGGAGGCTTATTTATGGAAAGCTTCAATCAGAACAGTGAAAGAGGCCATGAGATAAAAGACAATCAGTAAATTGTAGAACAAATTGATTAAGTAGCAGGGAAGCCAGACTGCTAGAATCACCAGATTGAGAGAGTCGCGACATTGCTGTTGGTTTATTAGAACTGCCTTAAGAAAAACGCCGTGAAACAGGCAGAAAGAAGGTGTGTAATTCAGGTGCTAAAATAATCACTGTGGTCGGACTAGCTGGCACGCGTCTACGACTATGGCAGGGAAACACAAACGCATACACGTTCGATTGACAAAAAGTAGGCTATACTAAATAGAACGCCACTGACATTATTATTATTATTATTATTATTATTATTATTATTATTATTATTATTATTATTATTATTATTATTATTATTATTATTATTATTATTATTATTATTATTATTATTATTATTATTATTATTATTATTATGAAAAGACATATACAATGGACAGTGCGCGAAATACGGAGGGAGCAGGCTGGCAAGTGTCACCCAGAAAGGAACATCGCCTGCCTACTAACAAAGAAGGAGTGAATGCAAACATAAGTTTAGGATAGAGGGAGTAGATGTAAAGAGGAAAGAAAGAAACAAGATGCCACTCACAAATATTGCGTTAAATCAGCGACAAACCTGCAGGCGCACAGAAGAACGGTACTGTCAGCAAAGTTGAAAGCAACGTGGTAATGTGCAAAGCCACATCTCACATTTTTTGAGTATGCACCCTCAAGGAAACAAGGCAGCATTTTCGTGAGCTATGTCGTCGCTTATTTTCCGCGACCTTCACATTAGGGCGGCTATGCTGCTTGCGGTCTCGATATAGACAATTGCACTAATAAATAAGCATACATACCCCACGCACTGTAGGAGTCGGCGTAACGGAAGCTTTGGTGAACCAGCCAGACGAAACTCCATGACGCAGCGGAACGAGGCGACGAACGCGCCCAGCCGCCCTCAGCCAAGGCGTCCACAGAAACGCGACAGGGCGACCACCGCCAAGCATGCAAACTTCCGAGCGCCACAAAGCTCTCGCGAGAGAGCGCGCGCGCTTGATGCATAAACTGGACGGTGTATGTGAGCATGCACACGCCAGTTTATGCCTGCGCTTTCTCGTGCACGTTCTACAAGACACCGCACAATGGCCAACCGTCTCAGCAGGGCAAATGAGACCCACAAATACCAAGAAAAGACGTTTACTTTCTATTAATTCGTGCAAAACACATAAAAAAATATTTTGCGGAAATCTTTTCAGCACTAGGTGCGAAGCCCCTGGCAGGAAACTAGAAGTGGGTTTCACCCCAAGCCACCTATGGCTTAGTTTTTAACTTGTATGGACCACTCTCATCATATGTGAACCATAAGTGTACATTTCATTTGCTTTAGATCACATGCGTGACAGCACTGCATCTTGCGTCGGCCTGCCTCCCCTGACCACCTTGCTTTCAAAAGACAGCGAGTCGTGTGCCAAGCTTCTTCCTCGTCCAGCATTCCTGCTCTAAATCAACAAATGACGCTTGCTGCTTATCATTCAGTGTTGGATGAAGACAGTTAGCCAGAAACTTCGTACTCAATACTAAAACTCGGCAAGAAAAAAAAAGTATTACTGGCATGTTGCCTATAGGCAACACTCGTTAACGAAGGATTAACGTGAGAGACACAGCAAGGTCTGCTGGAGGAGCTTTATGCCTGGCGTGCTACCGTACGTAGGGAAAAGGAAAGAAGGGAAAGGAGTGCAGAAGACGATGATGGTGGACAGTGACCGATGCATATGTGCGATTTGCCTGCCACATTTGCGCACACACACCTCACTGACGTCACAATGCGGAGGCATATGCCAACGAGAGCTCTCTTATTCCTCATAGTGCAGTTTTAGTGCTGTTCCATGAGCTTGAATTTTCTGCTGCAAAAGCAGCGTGTCGTGCAAAGCAGGCGATGTGACGTTAGGTGCCTGACGTCCTGTGCGGTCACTAGAACAGTCGCCGAGGATGCGTGACACCTCCGTAATATCACATGCCTGCCAGTTGAGGTCATTTTCACGGCACGTCGGGTACACGTCACTCATTTTGTGCATGATTTCTCCTTGCTTTGGGTGCAGGCCTGCATTTCGAATTTAGATCTAGCGTGTAATATAGCTATCGGCGTTAGCGCAAGAAGGTATGCGATGAGGGTGGCTTTATGGGCATGTGTGTTGGTAATATTCGCGTTCCTCGAAACATAGATGCGGTGACACGGACATAGAAGACATACGAAACAGCACACAGCGATGCGTGTTGTCTCGTGTGCTTTTTATGTTCGTGTCGTTGTGTCTACGCTGCGATAAATTATTAGTCTGGTTGGTGTTGTCACCTAATGGCTAGAGCATCGGGCTTTTAAAACCGCTGGAGCAACGAGGTTCGATACCACCACCGAACAGGCATAAAGCGCACAGCGAATTCCTTCGTGGACATCTGAATTGCACCGCCGTCAAAGGTGCCGAGGCAGAGGGCGCGAGCTCTTTTGCGGAGTACTTTCATCGTCGAACGCCGATTATCTCTGAGACACACATGCTGTCGCACGTTCGGAACTCACGATGTGGTAGTGGAATTGCTGCAGCCTCGGAAGGAAGCCCGGCAGCCTCGCACAGTACCTTCAAACACACATTTCTCCACCAGACGTCATATTTCTTCAGGAACCCCGCACGTCGGCTTTTATAGACGATTCATCGAAGGTTCCAGAATAATCGCTGGGGCTTGCGTGTTGTCCAGAAAATACAACGCAGTTCTCGTCCCGTATGCAGTCAGAATACGCAAGGTTCGGTGACAACACAGAACGGATAGAATTATCCATAATATTCGAGAAACTCGCGATAGATGCAGGTTTCGCCCTGCGCTGAGCGAAACAGAACTTTCTCACCCGAGAAAGATAAACAAGTACACGTATCAATATTAATCTTCAACCCCACTCTTGCACTTGCTGCGTTAACAGGAAGCTTTAGCTCGGGCCCAACTCTGACGCGGCCTATTCAAATACATGTAAAACGCAAAAACGCTTTTCTGAGATAACAGCTGGGCAGATTTTAATGAAATTTGTTGGATTTGAGAGATAAAGTTAAATTCTAGGGACTGTTGGAATCCTAATGGCGATTGAAATCCTGAATTCTGTTCAAGATATTTTCAAATATTTGAAAGCTTGAAAAATAAGGAAGCACGAAGCTTACAAATTCATAGCTCTGCATCAGGAATAGAAATTGCGGTTCTGTAAACGGAATCCATTAGATCGTTAAAGAGGACAAATTCGGTATGTCATGTTATATTTTACGTGAATTTGTTACGTTGTTTACAAGGGTTCTGCCAAATCTATATTTGCATATTAGTAATCTTTTTTTTTATATTCATGTGTAATATATCAGTTTTGTCCGCTTGAGATGTACTATTAAATGCAATTCACAAAATTGTATTATCATTTTCGTTGCTGAGTTGCAGAGTTGTAAACTTGATAGTTTCGTTTTTTTAAATTCTCAATTATTGGCAATTTCTTTAAAAATCGACAACCTAACTCATAAACTCAGAACCAACAGTCACTAGGTTCTAAGTTTTTCTTTTAAATGCAACAAACCTCGTCAAATTTGGTGCGTTGGTTGTCGAGAAAGACGAATTCTCATTTTACATGTATTTAGACAGGAGGGATAGAGCTAAATCTTCCTATTAAAGTCCTCTATCGTTTATTACAATTAATCTTCAGTGTTGCTGAACAGGACAAAGCCATCTGCAAACCGAAGGTCAGTGAGATATTCTCTGTTAATCCTAACTCCTATGGCTTCCCAGTCTCAAAGCTTGAAAACTTCTAAGCATGCATTAACATTGTAAAATTTGTGTCTCTTTGTCTGACCCCTTTCATGATCGGTAATTTACTGCTTTTCTTGGGAAGAAGCAAGTAGCCGTGGAGTCTCTGTAGATATTTACCAAGATGTACTCCCTGATTACGCAATGCCTTCATAACTGCTGGTATCTCTACTGAATCAATGCATTTTCATATTCTATGAAAACCATACAGAGAGGTTGGTTGCAGTTCAGATTTCTCAATTATCGCAATGATGACATGGACGTGATCCATTGTAGAATATCCTTTCCTGAATCCAGCCTGTTTTGTTGCTGTCAATCGTCCCTTACAACGCACACATGGACGAGGGACAAAAAGGACGACGAAGACAAGCGCGTCGTCGTCCTTTTTGTCCCTCGTCAATGTGTGCGCTGTAAGTGACCATCGATAGCATGGAATACCAACTAGCCCGTACCGAAACCTTGCTTATGTTTTGTTGGCTGATTGAAATCGAGTGTAGACTTGATTCTGTGAGAAATTGTCTTGGGCAATATTTTGTACAATACTGAAAGCAAGGTAATAGGCCCATAATTCTTCAGTTCTGTAACGTCTCCCTTCATTTGGATGCGTATAATGTTGGAATTCTTCCGGCTTTCTGGTGCACTTGAAGTCTTAGGGCATTGTGTATAGAGGCCCGCACAATTTTCAAGCATAATGTGTCTTCCATATTGGAATAAACTGACTGTTATTCTCTCTTCTCCAGCAGATTTTCCCCGCGACATGTCTTGCAAGGTCATTCTAACTTCACTAGTCATATTGGGAGCCTCTGAATACATTTAGTCACTACTTCTAATGAAGGTAGTGGTGGAAACGCCGGACGCTAGAGAAAATAATAAATTCGTGCCAAGCAGCATAAGCTCTCAACGCCACTGTTATTTCCGGTTGTGATGCCACTTTTTTTTTTCTCATGCTATTACTTGTCTCCGGATACGTAGATGGCGCCGGTTGCAACGAGCCGTTATTTTCTTGACATGTGGGCTTCTGTGGAAGCTTGGCTACCAATTTACATAGAGGTTGGTGTGTGTATAGGCAGAGTTGAAAGTTAGCGCCCGCCCCGTTCAATTTCTTGTCGCCTTGCTTTGCGCTGTCGCAGTCGTAATGACTCGTTACCAACTAGCCCGGTTGTCCATTTTGTTGGTTACCACAAAGTGCCTATAATGAATAAAATAATTTGCCATGAGTCCCTAAGCCCTTCTATTTTGTATAGGGCTCATAGTAGAATGGCAAGGAATAGTGTAGAGACCTATGAAATTGCAGAAATTGCCACCCGGGGTTCTTTACCGTGGCCTTAAGCAGACGAGAATTTATGCATTTCGCTGACATCGAAACGCGGCCGTGATCGAACCACCGACGTCGAGCTCGGAAGTGCAACGCTATATCCATTTGGAAATCGCCGCGGGCGACATCTGACTGCGAAGGGAGCGGTTGAATCGGTTGGCGCGTTGTAATATGCTGTAACATGCGCCGTTTGCTGTAATATGCCGATTCTCATTTAGCCGCGAATAGTATGCCTCTCATTCCCTTCGAACCCTTCGACCCTTCCTCCACCTTTTTTGCTGCCCTGATGTTTTATTTTCGTGAAAGCCATTGTATGCTAAAGAAATCTATCAGAACTGTTACCGTTATCTTTGTAGCTACATTAACGCACGATACATCAGATAGCAGTGCTCACCTGAGTTGCGATGTGGAGCCCTCCATCCCATTCCATTCCGTGAGTGGACATCCCCCGTAATTCCACTGTCCTTTTAACTCTTCTGAATGGTGAGAGTTGCATCATTCCCGCTGCTCGAATGGCTTGGGCGAACCGTTTCACTCCTCCATTTACCGAAAATGAATGCTTTCTCTATATTTTTAGAGGAAGTCGCCGAAGGGAGCGAACGCACTTCACGTCGGCTCCGTTTACCAAGAATTTCGCTGTGCTTATCGCTCATTCACCTCATGAATGTAACACCAGCGTATGCAGAAAGTCACCAAGATTCTACTGGCACCATATTCAAGGTGGGAAACGACTTCCTTCCCAATCACAGAGGCTTTTGACCAGCTCCACGCTAACCCTCGCCGGAGCTCGCTTCGCCGGAGCAGTGATGGAAGTTCAAGTGAACGGGGAGGACATCTCCCCCGAAGAGTTTCTCCAAGACAACGGTTGGTGCACCATTCGATACAAGACCCAATTCAACCGCGAGGCCGCGCAAAGCAACACCCAGAACGGAACCCACTCCCGCACCGGCGAGGGAGCGAAAGGCGACCGACAGCGTTCGCGTCAAAGACAGCGTAACGTCAAGCAGCAAGTCATCAGGAACAGTAAAATGCCACTACTCCCACGAAGTGATTTCAAGGTCGTGATACGACCAAGAGGAGGCCTCGACGTTGCCGCCACCGGAACCGTGCTCCTCGCATCGGCCATTTACCGGGCGGCCAACGTACTGGGGCAAGAAGCAGGGGAGGACACGGTGTGCACCAACAACCGCCAAAACATCCTAGTCGTGAGTACACCTCACGCTACTCACGCCGCTAAGTACAGACAATTAGAAGCCATCGCCACCGGTGATCGCCGCCACGAGGTTAGTGCCTATGAGACGGCCCCCGACTACACGGTGAAGGGAATCATCAGGGGAATCCCGTTGGAGGAGGACGCCAAGTCCATTCACACCAACATCGTTCACGCCCGCAACCCCCACGCCCTGGCAGCCAAACGGCTCGGTAATACCAAGACGGTCATAGTGGCCTTTCAAGGACCGCGAGTGCCCTCCTACGTCAGGTACGGCGGCGCCCTCCTTCGCTGCGCCCTGTATCGCAAGCAAATCGACATGTGCCACGGTTGCGGGAGACTCGGTCACCGCATGGACGTGTGCCCCAATCCTCAGGACAAAGTGTCCCGTCGTTGTGACGCCCTCAACCCAGCCCCGACCACCAGTGCTCCCCACGTTGCAAGCTGTGCGGGGGAACACACATGACGGCGGATCGCAACTGCCGCGCAAGGTACAAGACCCCCTACGTCGTGACAAAGAGGCAATGGGAACGCCACAGGGCCGCCGAGGAAGCGGAGGCGGCCGCCAAAGCCACCAGTCCCGCCGGCAAGCCGCGCTCGAGATCCAGGACCCGCAGCCGAGGCCGCTCCCGGTCCCGGAGCCGCACCCCAAACCCACGGCAGCAGCAGCAACGCCGGTCTCGCAGCCGCACCCCCAGAAGGACCTCAACAAGAGACACCGAAACCACCGAGAAGGTGAGCTGGGCAGATGCGGTCACCGGAAAACGAGCACCAACCGCGAAGGCTGGCGACAAAGCACCCGCTAAAACAGAGACGGGGGTAACTAAATTAACACAGGCGATACAAGCGCTGCAGAAGCAAATAGACCTCATGCAGAAACAGATTCGCGCAAAAGACGACCTCATACAACAACTCCAGCATGCCGTGAAGAGCGGTACCGATACAGAGGCCATGCATGAAACTCACGAACAACCCATAGAGGACGACGAAGTCGCATACCCCGGCACTAAACGCAGACTCACTCCCTCACATACCACTCAGGCCACGCAGGGAACAGAAGAGGAACCCATAGAGGACGACGAGGTCGAGTTCCCCGATACCAAACGGAGACCCACTCCCGCCCTTACAGAGGCAACACGACCCAAGCGCACGCGCGCAGCGATACGCGACGCGCGAATAGATGCACTCGAGGCTCGCCTAAGCAATCTCGAGGAAACTATCATCGCGTCCATCACGCGTACCATCCAGCGGAGCCTGGAGAGTGTTCACCTCAGACTGTCGAGATTAGAAGCCGCAAACAGCACGATCGTACCGTCGCATAGGGAAGCGGCGCAACACATGTAACAAGATATAAACATGGCCCGACACTCATCGAAACAAAAACACACAATATGGCAGTGGAACTGCAGAAGTTACCAAAACAAACGAGCGCACTTACAACAACACCTGAAAACGATCCCCGAACGCCCAGACATCAACATACTCCAGGAAACGAATGGTCCCGCCAAACTCGCGGGGTACCAGTCTATAACAGGCAAGGCGGAGAAACCAAACGTCACCACACTGGTCAAGCGAGCGCACACAGCTATCGAACACGACACCAAAATCAGAGACATCGAAAACGTTCTCGTAGAATTAATTCCACCACGCAAGACCCGCAACAGCATCTTCGTACTGAACGTCTACAGCAGTCCCAGATGCCGCCAGCACCGCTTCCATGTCCTCTTCAAACGGGCAATCGACCTCGCCAAGGGGCAACAGCTGTTCATTGAGGGGGACTTTAACGCGGCGCACACGGCGTGGGGTTACAAGCACGATCACCCCAAAGGCACCCATCTATGGGCAACGGCGCAATACCCCGGACGCGAGCTAGTCACCGACCCCGCGGCACCAACAAGGCAGGGCAACAGCGTAATCACTGACACGACACCTGACCTTACTTTCACGTGCTACACACGCGAAGTCACTTGGACAAACACCATGCAAGACTTGGGGAGCGATCACTACATTATTTCCATAGAAGCAGAAGGCGGTCCGCAGGAACACAATGTCGGTCGTCAAATGACGATCACCAACTGGATCGGCTACGCAAGCATCGTGATGAGCAACAGATGGAAGACATCAAAGATATAGAACAATGGACCGACCAACTGGGGTGGGATATCAAGCGCATGGCGCAGACGATCCCGTCGACAGCTGGGCTCGAGGCAATAGACTCCCGGTTGCTGCACATATGGGAAGCCAAAACTCACCTGCAGCACCGATGGAAACAACAGAGACACAATAGGAGACTGCGTAAACGGATAGCACAGCTCAACAAAGAAATCGAAAAGCATGCGCTTAACCTGCAACATCAACAATGGGAAGAGAAATGCGCGGAGATGGATGGTCAACTCACCACGCGTTGCACGTGGCAGATACTGCGGTACCTGATCGATCCCGCCAACACCAAGACCACACACATGCAAGGCATATACAAAATCATATACGCTTACGGGGGAACGGAAGAACAGTTCCTACGGGATGCGGAACGCCTTTGTATATCCCAAACGCCACCGCAAATATATCCAGACTACTCAGGAGAAAGCAACGCCACCCTAGACGAGGAATTCTCCGTTGCCGAAATCCAGGCGGCCCTCGTAAAGCTGAACACCAAGTCGGCCCCTCGCCCCGATCGAATACCCAATAGGGCACTACGCAATCTCGATTACGGATCGATCGCGAAACTAACAAAATACATTAACGAGTGTTGGGCGCAAGGCAAGCTACCCCGGCAATGGAAAGAAGCAAATATCACACTGATACCGAAACCCGGCAAGAAATTACAGCTGGAGAACCTGCGCCACATCTCCCTCACGTCCTGCGTGGGCAAGTTAATGGAGCACGCGTTTCTCAATAGACTCAAGGATTACCTCGAGGACAATGACTTATTTCCACACACCATGATTGGGTTCAGAAGACATCTCTCCACGCAAGGCGCCCTTCTGCAACTAAAACACCAAATCATAGACAATCCGGGGCGTTCGACGAGAGCCATCCTCGGGCTGGACCTCAAGAGGGCCTTCGATAACGTTCGCCACGATGCCATATTGCGACAAATAGACAAGCTAAATCTCGGCCTGCGCACGTACAACTACGTCCGAGACTTCCTCACGGGAAGAACCGCTCGCATGTGAGTGGGACAACTACAGTCAGAGCAAATCAACATCGGCAGCTCGGGCACCCCGCAGGGCTCGGTGATATCGCCAATGCTCTTCAACCTCGTCCTGCTGGGGTTGCCCGACCGATAGTTTCAAATCGAAGGACTGCATCACACGCTATACGCGGATGATATTACCATCTGGGCGATAACGGGCAGCGACGGAGCGATCGAGCAACATTTACAACAGGCCATCCAGTTCGTAGAAAACTTCCTCGTGGGCACGGGACTCGCCTGCTCGGCCGAAAAATCCGAACTGCTGCTATATAGACCAGTCAGAAAGGGGCGCCCACCTAAATGCTACACCCCCCTGGAAAAGCAAAAGATCCAATTAACGGCATCAAATGGCCTACCCGTCCCGATAGTAGAGAAAATCCGGGTACTAGGAATGATGATAGAGCATAAGGGTGGCAATGGCGAAGCACTTCGCAAGATAACGGCAAAGGCCACCAGCACGATGCAGCTCATTCGACGCATCACCAACAAACACGCGGGCATGCGCGAAGGCAGCGTCATCCGACTCATACAAGCCTTCGTCATTTCTCAGATAAGGTACACGGCAGCGTTTCACAACTGGACGGTTGCGGAAAAAAACAAGCTCAACGCGCTCATACGCAAGGCGTACAAATGTGTGTTGGGACTTGCGCCTGGAGTTAGCACCACCAAGTTCTTGGAACTACGCCTACACAATACGCTCGAAGAACTCGTGGAGGCGCAACAAGTGTCCCAACTTGAACGCCTATCCAAGACCCGCCCGGGCAGACACGTACTTGAAAATCTCGGCATCACATACCCCTCGCAACGCGGCGTCAAAGTAGACATTCCAAGATCCATACGCGAGCAACTATACGTACCCCCATTGCCTCGCAACATGCACCCCCAACACCACACGGAGAGGCGTAAAGCCAGGGCACAACAAATGAACAAAAGTTACTCTAACGACAAGGAGGCGGTCTTCACCGACGCAGCCCGCTATCGAGACAGGAAGAGTTTCGTGGCGGCAGTTACTAGCCACCGAGGCAACCATCTCACGAGCGTCACCGTGAACACGGTACATGCCGAAGCGGCAGAGGAAGCGGCCATAGCACTGGCCCTCACACAAACCACAGCTACTTACGTGATCTGCGACTCGCAAACGGCAATTCGCAATTTTGCAAATGGGCGCATCTCGCAAGAGGCGTATCAGATACTCCAGCGACATCCCATACACCAGGGAGAGGCCGACGTTGATAACCGAAGGCATTTGCTATGGATCCCGGCACACACTGGAATGAGCACCCCCAACGAAGCGGCTCACGGCATTGCTCGAGGCCTGACTCACCGAGCAGCATCGGAGGACGAGCCCCCGCGGGGTACGGCAAATGTCTGGGCATGGGAGGATTGTATGACCACTTTTCACGACATCATGGCACACTACCAATTACAAAGACGCATATACCCATTCCCTCACGCTAGGTTAGACAGGACGCAAGCAGTACACTTCAGACAATTACAAACAGACTCTTACAGAAACCCCAGACTCATGCACGCCATGTATCCATACATCTACACTACAAACAGATGCACATCGTGTGGCGAGGTTGCCACACTAAATCATATGTTATGGGAGTGTCGGGACCTAACAAACAAGTCGGGCAGTGCCGACCCCTCCGTCTCTTCCACCGCCAGCCTCCAGTCACGCTGGATGACCGCACTGCTCAGCTCTGACCTGACAGCACAACTCTGGGCCGTCCAGCGAGCCGAGGAAGCCGCTTCGAGACAAGGTCTCGGAACCGCGTCCGCGGCGGGTGCCCAGACCCACTAAAAAGACGCCGGACTCAAATCTTGTTGATTTGAAATAAAAGTTTACGTTCTCTCTATATTTTTAGAGTACTTACGCTTATCTATCTGTATTGACCAAACACGTATCCTTGAAGTATTAAAAACGTCAAAGATAATGTTGCGTCAAATTACCTCGCCCAAAAAGCATGCCTTGTGGCCTGTTATCTCCACAGCGCATCCTAGACTATAATGACTCTAATATCTACAGTTTAAAAATAAGTATTTTGTCAAATTCCCTTTCTGTAAAAATCTATCTGCCTATGTGGTGTGATATCTTCAAAAGTAGCCTTGTGGGAGCATTCGTATGGTGTAGTACAGCCGTCAGCACGCTTAACACGAACGCTCTGCAGCGTGGCCCGGCGTGGCCTAGCGTGGCCCGGCCAATTGCTAATAGGTACAGCGGGGCGTGGCACTTGCGTAGACGACGAACGTTTGCGCACATGCGCGAGTAAGAGTGGGTGCGAGAGAGGAAATGTGGGGACTTTTGCTCCTTGAAAATACGGCTCTGCCTAGGTACTACGGAGGAGTTTCTTGGCGCGCGTTGTATGCGCTTGTCCCTAGGCGTGCCGGCAGAAGTCGCGGGGGCGTGGTAGTGGTGAACTTAGCATCGCAAGTAGGCGGCTCGACGCAATTATATTTATTCAATCATGTTTTTGCTAATGAAAACAACGTGCCATTATTTCGCATTATTGGCGGCGCCTCCACGATACCAAAGCGGCAACGTGAACATCAAAGCTAGAAGCCGGACTGGCCCGTTGGTTGGGGCTCGCAGAGGCCTGCGCGTGCCAGGGAAGTATAAGATCGGCTGTCCGCTATCGCGGACAGCCAATATTTTATGCGAACACCCCCTGGCACGCTTCGGCCTCCGCGGCCCCAACCCACGGGCCGCCCTGCTTCCAGCTTTGATCCCCCCGCTACCGCTTGGGTTCCCCGAAGATCCTGCGCCGCCTGCTTTAATATAACCTCAGGTGCTCTCCTGAGGCCTCCGTTCGCCGGTTACATGTGCCCTCCTGGAGCAGTGCATGTAAAAAATCCGATCTATCGTCGCGACGAAAAAAGCGACCCGCGACTTCTACAACACCATTCAGAACATTGCACCTTCAGACACAGCGATCATCAAGCGGCGTCCACGCCCACTGCCTCACTGCGCGGGCAGCAGCGGCGGAGCCTAAACAAACTCGACCGCACTCCGGAATGTCGGCATGTCTAGGGGACAAACGAATACAACGCGCGCTAAGAAGCCTCCACCGTAGTGCCTAGGCTGAGTCATATATTCAAGGAGCAAAAGCCCCCAGATGTTCTCTCTCGCGCCCACTCTTACTAGCGCCTGCACAGAAACGTCGAGCGCCGTAAAAAGCGCCACGCCCCGCTGTACCTACTAGCAATGGAAAAAATACGGCCCGGAACGGCTTAGACTGACGCCAGCGCCGCGAAGTGTTGTGCTCTGTTATCTCGGCATGTTTGCGGCGGCTTACGGTAGCTGAAGCGCAGCTTGATTTGGCTGCTCGTCTTGTCTTTCGCTGTGTACCTGACCGGCGAAGAGAGTGCGCTCACTTGACATGTCCGTCTCGCCACGTGTCGCTCGTGGCTGTCGCTCGCCACGTGTCGCTCGTGGCTGTGGTCTCACGCGCGTCCAGAAAACACGTTGAAGCGCGCATTGGAGTGCTCTCGCAGGTTAGTGTCTGGCTTCCTGTTTAGTCCACGATGCACTGAAGATCCAGTGTTGGTACATACATCCATTTAAAATATTAACTGCAGTTTGCATTTTTGAAAACTGGCGAAAAACCGTATAGGAAACGCGCATTGCAAATTGTTAAGGATGACACTGTGAATAAGATCGGGAACCCGCTGTTTAATCACCAAGATGCGGCGGGGGCGTCGAGTTACCTTATGTGCCCTTATAAGCTATAAGATGCTACCTCTCGATACGTTACATCTATGGCCAGAGTCTTTTTAATTACCTAAAAAGCCCGTTTCCTCTCTGTCAAGATGCCTCTTAGCGCTTTTGGTCAATAACTAGACATTAAGCGCTTAGTTTGCATCGCATCTACGCGTCTTTCTTGCCAGGAGACACGCAGGCTCTTACGCCCCGACACTGGATCGCCAGTGCAGTGTGGAGTAAGCAGGAAGCCAGACACTAACCTGCGAGAGCACTCCTAAGCGCGCTGTCAGAGAATATACGAAATGAAGAACATTTGCAGATTTACAGATTTCTTTTCGCCACGAACGGTTTGCGGTTTGCCGCGATAAGCAAACCATAACGTGTTTTCTGGACGCGCGTGAGACCGCAGCCACGAGCGAAAAGTGGCGAAACGGACATGTCAAGTGAGCGCACTCTCCCCGCTGGACAGGCACAAGCAAAAGACGAGACGAGCAGTAAAATCGAGCTGTGCTCCAGCTATCGTTAGCCGCCGCAAACATGCCGAGATAACAGAGCACAACACTTCGCGGCGCTGGCGTCAGTCCAAGCCAGTCCAAGCCAGTCCAGGCCACGCTGCGGAGCGTTCGTGTTAAGCGTGCTGACGGCTGTACATGTCTGTTCCTGGTACAGCCCATGCCTAGTCACCACTATACCCACACTTAAGGGGCCTTATTTCACGAACACAAGTATGATAGGACGGGAAAAGAAACACATGAAGCATTATTACGTAACCTTTATTCTTTTATAAACATATTTTAGCTGCGTGGGTTAGAAGTCACCAATATGTGTCGTGATTGTAAAATATATTCAGTTCTTTCTATCGAAATATCTCCCAAACATATCAATTCGTGGTGACATTCTGTCATGCGGTATCCTCTCCCGAAGCTCTTCCCTAGTTCACACTTGAAGAAAGAGCAAAGAAATAGGGCGAAGACTCAGTCACTCTCACGGCTACTTCAAAATCAGCTCATAAAGATGGATGCCTTCAGAAGTGAAATTATACTTCGCCATTTGTACGTAGGTTTTCTTCAATTTAGCCCTGCGGCACACATGACGCTAATGTCTGATGTTATGGTGAAGAGGTTTCTTAAATAGTACTTTACAGCTGGCCAGCCATGACCGCCTAAGTTAGCTTCACCTTAGACTTAAACGTGTCAGGTGGTTGACAGTCTTATCGCACGCTGTGATATAAACACTGCCTGCCTTCCGGTTTCTTAAAACGGAAACTTGTGATATTATTTCTTCTGATACTGTTTGTGTACGGGTAAATGAAACTACAAAATAGTCTAACACTGGTGTGCATGTCAGACGTCCAGCTAGAAATTCTCTCACTTTATCATTAGCGTAAAACAAAACGCATTGATATGTATTGCAGGACGATACTCTTCTTCTTTCACATCCGCTGGCATATTATTACCGATCACCATTTTCTTTCAGTACATCTCTCTGACTTCCTATTATCATGCATTCTGAATGCTTGACATAGTGCAAAAAATGTGGCACGCATTCCAAATTACCATGGACTCGCGCAGGCTGCAACCATTTGACACGTCGTTCTTGGTCGCTATCTTTGAGTTGTAGGTCAAGCGTGCTTAGCTAAGCCGAATAATTCTTGACAACTTGAAGTTACACACTTTAAACGCACTTCAACCTTGTCAGCCAGAAAGCTTTCCGGGTCTTCAGAAATGTAGAACGGACGAACAGATTACCGTGTTGTTTATAATTACCTCGGCAGACGTAGTCACCCATCGCCTCCTCTATTTTTTCCATGCCAGTGCAATCGTTCGCCCCACAATTGGAGCCGTTGGTGCCTTCATTGAGCTGCCGAGTTGTGACGTCACCCAGATGGTACGACTAGGTACGACTGCTTGCGTCACGCGTTCGTCTGAACGCGCGCCACTGGCTTTCCAGTGGCGCTGCGTCCACTGGCATTCCAGACGCTCCGTCCCTGCGTCTGTCGGGTTCCTTCGACTTCCTTCCTTCGACTTCCGTCATGAGGCGCCACGCAGATGGTACTCTCCCCCACGACCGTAAAGCAGGCGCTAACGCTAACCGACGGGGGAGAGTAGGAAAGGAAGATAGGAGAGGATGGTGAACGGTCAAATCAGCCGCATCGTTCTGGCATTGAAAAAATAGGGGAGGCGCTGAGTCACGTATAGGTGAATACTGACATAACCGATAGAAAAAATACAATACATTGGCCTAGTCTAGTTTAGTCGAAACAGAAAATTTACCAGCTTGGTTGTCTCACTCAAAATCAACCTTTAGCAGTCCAGGGCTATGCGTCCATTCCATACCAGTTCCATTCTGTAATCGTGGGCTCCCAATCCTTTCATATTTCAACTGTCTGACTGGTGCCTTCATTCCATTCTCATGTCATTCCGCGTGTTCAAAAGTGTGGAATCATTCTGGAATCATTCCAACTCCGGAGTTGTCACACCGCAACTCTAATGCTCACCTGCAGTCTCAGTGTTTGAGTGCAAAGGGATTTCCGCCAAGCACAAAGAACAGCGGCTCAAGAAGCTCCCCAAGCTTTGAGTAGGCCTGAAAATAAGAGAGACAGGAAAATGTTTTGGCCATGCAGGATCAAGGAGATTGCAATAATGTACAGCTACGTCTGCGTGTTCTAAATGTAGGCACCAGTACCGACATTCACACAGTTCCCTACTGACATTAGTAGAGGCAACTATGGAGTTTGGACTTTTCAGCTGTTTTGTAGGTTCTTCAGATTTCTTTTATCTTTGTGATTGCGGCTTCAGACACTCTTGTGGCTTGATGTACTACGCGTTGTATGCCCGTATCGCCCAAATTTTGAAGCAGTCATATTTTTTTTTCTAATTTAGAAGGCAATAAGAATTTACACACACTCATAGTCATTGCAATTTGCCGTACTTAAAACGCAATATTTTGTTGAAAATGATCTGCTTACGGATCCGCAATGCCGTTTGTTGCTACAAGGACAAAGTACAGGGAAATCCACGCATACCAACCATCATTACCATGCTGGCTGAACCCCCTCGCTTACAGCTACTACAGACACCAGCGTCACAGTTTGCCTTAGTATTTCCTTCAGGAAACTGACTTTGCGAGCAGCTCCTGCCGAAAGTTAGACCTTCAAAATTTCAGCTCTTGCTGAACCATCGCCACTGTTCAGTATGCCGCGCTTTGCGTCGCGAGGCACAAGGCGCGCGCAGGCAACTCAATACAGAGCCACGAACGCAAGTTGTAGGACGATGTCAGGTATGGCGTGGCTGCCGTGTTCACAGACCGAAACTATCTTAAAGGCCACCGCGGTGCTCCAAAGTGACATGGACACTTGCTAACTACATCACGTGCAGCTATACTACAGTAACTAATATGGGTTCTGCGTGTGCAAGGCACACTTCGATCTCTTTGTTCAAATTCTATCCTTCTACTTTGGCGCTCTTCATCAAACTTAGCGAATATGTATGTTTCTGGTAAAGCATTTTAGAGAGGCTTATTCATTAAGGAAGCAGCCGGCAAAGCATGAAGTACTTTACTGCGGCACGAACACAGTACAAAAAATTTGGAGAGCCCTTAAGCTTCGCCTTTAAGATTGGAACGCAATAGCATTCAAAGATCCCTGACTGTTCCCCACGCTTCCCGCCAACTGCAGCTTATGTCACCCTAATGTTTACCGTGAAACGCTGGAGGCGAATGCTATGCACGAAGGCGAGCTTTCTGGTAGAAACACGGCCTGATGCGTGGGCCAATCCCGGAGGCTGTGCACAGCCGCGCTAAAGAAATTACATCAATTTCAGGCTTCTGTTACTGTTTCGCACTTTTAATATTTCAGTCTGACAAGATTTAACATAAAAGGCATGCCCTGGCGGTTTTTCGTTTCATGACATTTGTTTGTCTCAAAATTCTCAAAATTCCGAGGAATAACTTTTTCAAGACTGTAAGACAAGGTACGAGCAACTTTAGTGATAGAATGGTGCGGTAATATAACCCGCATATACCGCATGTCATATAGAAAGGCGTGGCATTTACATATACATAAATATATAGAAGAATTTTCGCTCACAGACAACTGCGCCGACAACGACATTGGATTTCTTGCGACGCGGGGCTCTTAACGCTTTCGCGTTAAAATGGCGAAAAGACGGAATGCCTATGACACTTTTACGTAAGAGCTTCAGTCAATGTAAAATAAACACAATAAAAGGAAACTCTTTAGGAAATTATTTATTACTGCATCCATCTTAGTATGGCAAACAACAGTTCACCAAATAGAGGATTGCGGGTCTTTTATGCAATATCTGGTCAGTGAACAATTGGAAACACCGATAATCTCACTTTCGTTCAAGTTTTTTCCTAAATTCCGCCCAACACTGAAGAAGGTGAGGACCACTAGAGCTACTGCTTGCCAAAAGTACGCCTTAATGTAAAAAATTATTTTCCTAGCAGTTTATCCAGTCCTTTTTTTTTTTATTGAGGTTCGCTGAAGAACTTTTTTTGACGATCCCTGTATTGTGCTTGTGCAGCAGCAAAGTATTTCGTGGGGCGAAGGCTACTTTGGCAATGTACAAGCGCGCCTAAAATATTGTCGCAGCACTGCGCGACTGAGCGAGAGAAAGAAGTACAGCAAGGGTACGTGAGCTCGGCTAAACTCCGCGCCGGCTGGTCCTTCCCTGTGGATTCCTCCTGACCCCGTTTCACTCGGGTAATAGCGTTAGTAAGGATACATCTCCGGATCTGAGATTCTCAAAAACGTGAAAGGTCTAGAATGGCATAATTCGGATCAAAATTTTGGCGGCGACCGCTACATCATTGTTTACATACTGAAAGAAGGCCTTAAAACGCGCAGGGCTCGCGCGCCGGCCGTCGTTGAGTGGGTCAAGGTCAGAGATATCAGGAGGGCGCAGGAACTGGGGCGCATCAAAAACATCAAGGAATGGCCGACGGCGCTCAAATCGGACGTTAGAGAGGCGACAAAAACGCTCGAAGGACATAACACCCCGGAGATTGCAGACAGCCGTCTTCTGCATACGTTGGAAGCTAAGCAAAGCGTGGAGCGTCGGCTCAAAAAAAAAAACAGAAATGGAACCGCAACCTCAGAAGGATTGCGAAGCATAATAAAGAAATTGAAGATTATACTTTCAAATTATGCGAACGAAATTGGGGCAACAAGTGTCACGAAATGGAGGGGAGCATGAGCCTCTCCAAGACGTGGAGCATCCTCCGGCACTTGTTGGACCCCGAAAGCTCGAAGACTCAATCCGGTATGAGATTGGTAAAAGCGAGGCACACGTTCAAAGGGAACGATGATTGTTTCATGAACAAATTAATTGAGACATATGTGGGGGAAACATCGCGAACCCCACTTCCCGACTATGGAGGAGCGCCTAACGAGGCGTTGGAGGCCCCCATCACAGAAGCGGAAGTGAGGGCAGAGATCGTAAGACTTCAAACGAAGTCGGCACCGAGCACTGACGGGGTAATGAACAAAATGCTCAGGAACTTAGACGATGACTCCATTAGGTATCTAACGGAGTGCATGCAGGAATGTTGGGATAAAGGCGAACTCCCACAACAGTGGAAGACCGCAAGCATTATTTTAATACCGAAGCCCGGGAAGCCTCCGCAATTTGCAAACTTACGGCCAATTTCTTTAACTTAATGCGTGGGGAAATTGATGGAGCACGTCATCCAGACCAGACTGATGATCTTCATGGAGCAGGGCGATCTGTGGCCACATGAGATGGTCGGGTTTTGACTTCACTTGTGCACGCAGAACGTCATGATCTAAATCAAACATCATCAATAGACTCAAGGTCTAAAGATGCAAAAGCAATTCTGGGGCTAGGCCTTACGAGGGCGTTCGACAACGTAAAGCATGAGGCGGTCCTGGAACGGCTGAACAAGATTAATGTAGGTAGCAGGACATATCGGTACATCAGGGGCTTCCTGGCGGGAAGAACTGCCTGCATGAAGTTTCAAACGCTGGAATCCCCCACAATTGAGCTAGGGAGCAACGGTATGCCCCAGGAATCAGTGCTGTCTTCCCTACTCTTCAATGTGGCTATGAGGGAACTCCCCGAGCAATTGGCAAAGCTCGACGGATTCAAATTTAGTGTAAATGCGGATGATATTACCCTCTTATCCCTGTTTATAACCTTTATACCTCAGTGTGCTATTCCATCTGTCAGCCCATTCTTTATTTTGGATTTCCATGCCAGCTGACGATGACGGAACAGGGTAAGTGCACCTTGTTATCCTTTGCCCATGTAGCAGTCTTTGGAGACAGTACAGATACCGGAAGGAACACTTTCCACCAGGCCTACATGCACCGTGCATAAGATACCTGAGTGGGGCGCAAACATCAGATGTTCTCCCGCTAGGTTGTGATACGCCAGTTGACACCACATACTTCATTATCAATGTAGGCACAAACAGCCTTAGTACACAAAGCGCCGCGGAAACGATCGAGTCCATGAACGTCGTAATACAAACTACTCAAGCCGCTCACCCAAACGCACACATAACCGCAACAACTGCCGCTCCCCGCCTATAAAACAAACACCGCCGAATAATCCACCAAACTAACGCACTCATGAAGCATAATGACGAGATTAACAAGCTCAACTCATTATTTTCAACCTAGAACACTTCCACAAGAACGTTGACACAATGCACCATGCACGAATCACCGCACGAACACCTAGCTTGGGACGTTTCCACTTAAACCGCATAGGAATACAGCTAGTTTCTCAACACATCAAATCCTTTATTAAGGACGAGTAAAGAAAAACACTCTTTAAATCCACCTCAAATACTACCCCCACCGACTCTGCCGACCGTGCCAGCCCGGACAACACAACTGCGACAGTCACCTCAAAAACACAGGAAAAACAGACAGCGGAATGTGGAACGAGCCACAAGACGCACACTACTCCAAAAACGAAATCAACGATAGTGCAAACAGACACAACAGACAACAGAAAATCCACTACCGAAGTTTTCACACAGACGCCCACACGCCTGCCTGCACAAAGTCAAACAGAAACCGAGCTCGAATTAAGCCAGGCATACGGTACTAAACCTGTCAAATAGAAGTACACCCCAGGCAAATTTACCCTTAAAAGGACAAATAAATAACAGCCATCGCAAATAAATAACTCTTCTCTGCCACGAAGCACCGAATTCCTACACGCTAAAAAACTTACAAAAAAAATGCGAGCTACACCTCCCATCTGAAAAGCTACACAATCTGCACAGAGAAAAATAAAATCCCTAAAGGTCTTAACACTGAAGGCTGTACCAGCTCTAGGAACACTCCCACCCCACCATCGTGCAAACTGGCAAACAACATTGAACAATGCCTCACTTTCACTTTTGAATATCTTCAAGGAACACCGCGAAGAACAAATCGAAAGTTTTAGCCACAGACTTCTGAACATAGCCGTGACATCGGATAAAAAGAAAGATTTAGAGCATTACGACGAAAAAGAGTCTACAAAACTGGTTCAAAAACAAATAAAGAAAGCAAACTTTAATTAAAGAACAACCTTCCAGATAAAGAGCCACCTTACGACAACGAGAGGGACCTCGAGTCTAGAAATACCAGACTTGACGGAAACTTCCATAAAATTAAAGCAGGCCATTGTTCTAGACATCTCAAAAACATTAAGTAAAACAGAAATAGGCATGCTCAGCAAGGGCATAAGCTTTTGTCCCACGAACAACACAATAAAGGAATTCGAGCTTTACAAGGGCCTTTAAGAATTTTCGTGACGAATGCGTATCAGACACTTTTCGCAGACAATAACACACCATAAACCGAAACGACACCACTTAGAGCCCAATCCACTTGGACTCCCGAACCAGAACAAGCCATAGAACTTGACACATACCTTAAAACTGTGAGTAAAAAATTATAAGCCAGTCCAAGACATCCAAGCGACCTAAAAGCATAACGGCGTCGGAGAGTCGTATCATTTCAAATCTTAGTTACCGGAATGGCATTGTTATCAAGAAAGCAGATAAGGGTGGTAGTATAGTTTTTTGGCCAGTATAAAAATACAAGCACGAGGCTTAGAGACAACTTAACAACCCAGAACACTACCGTAAGCTAGATAACGATCCGAAATTATCCCACGCAGTGACAATTGCCAACAGGCTGAAATCCCTTTTGGCCGACGAATTTATAACGCCATCGAAATACAAATTTCTTAAACCAAGCAAGAAAACTGCCGTACGCTTCTACCTCCTTCCAAAAATTCTTAAAATTCCATCCACTGAACTATACATCGGTATTATCCCAGGTCGTCCGACAGTATCGAACAACAACACCACCACAGAAAACATTTCCACATTCCTTAACCAATTCCTTGGTGACTTGCCAAAAGGAATTTCGTCATTTGTACAAGATACGCCCCACCTGCTGAGAATTATGAGAAGACATTAATTCTAAAGGCACACTACTCCATAACATAATTCTCGCAACACTAGACGTCACGGCCCTGTACTCCAACATACAGATTCCCGATGGTTTATCTTCGATAAAACTAACGCTGACTAAACACAATGCACAACACTCCACTGAAGTCTACTTGTCTGTGCTTCAATTAGTTCTAACAGATAACTACTTCGAATTTGAGGAGAATTACTACCTACAGCTACGAGCGCGGGTACTCGGAAACACCGGAACAAGCACGGGTTCCTTTTGCACCAACCTACGCGAACATATTTATGGAGATTCTAGAAACAGATTTCCTATCGCGCTGCACTGACAAACCCCACACATGCCTATGATACATAGACGACATATTCATAATATGGGGACATTGTCAAGACAGCCTAGATAAATATGTAGCATTTCTAAACTCTTTTCATCCAACAATAAAATTCACATCAATATCCTCAACTGAGCGCATAAACTTTCTGGACACAACAATATACATTGACCATGGGGCGATAAAAACAACCCTGTAGAGGAAACCTTTCGACAAACAACAGTACCTACAACATACAAGCCATCATCCCAGACATTGCAAACAAGGCATCTTTAAAGGCCAAGTCACACGAATACGTCGCATTTGCGTTGAAAACCAAGACTACATAGATAGACTCGATCACCTTAAAGAAACCCTATCAAACAGGAGCCACCTAAATAGTGACCTTCAAAAAGCCTACACCGCTGCAACAAAACTTGATCGAGCCGAATTCCTCAAGCTCCGCCCGAGGATCACAAGAACAACGCCTCTCCTTACTACTAAATTCTCAAACGCACTCCCAAACGTGAGCAACATTCTCTGTAAATATTACCCAATTCTCACCAGCGACCAGAAACTCAAGATTTTTCCCAACTCGCCCAGAGCAGCTTACAAACGCAACAATAATTTTAAAGGTATTATTGTGCATGCCAAAGTAAGGACAAAGACGAAGTTGGGAACCGGTCTCCGTGGCCGCCCCAGGTGCTCTACATACAAACATATTCAATCTACTACAACAGTAAAAAGTAAAGCGTCGAATTACTCACACAAGGTAACTTCGGGTTTCACCTGCACATCAAGCAACGTAGTCTACTGTCTATAATGTGCCGCTTGTGGCAAACAATGCGTAGGTGAGACTAGACAACAAATTCATACGTCTCAACGGTGTTTTGCATCCGCTAAATTCACTAAAGCAGTAGCCAGCCACTTAAACGAACATGCTCATATATTCGCAAAGCAAGGCTCTATATACTACAAACTCATTTCCGTTCACCTCGCGAAAGGAAATATACGGAATTATACCTCATACACAAGTTTAATTGCCTACACCCGACAGGCATTAATTTGGCACGTAGCAACTCAGAGTCATTAAAAGCGGAAACTTAAATCTGAAATTCTCATATCATCAACCAAGGCACAAAACACATTGTGCCACCAGCTAACCTTATTTTCTAACCTCACCTGTTCCTCCATTTCGTGAACTTTTTTCCTGTCTACAGCTCAATTTATTATACTATTTCATGTTTTTACACTTATATCAACTGTACGACCCCCTTTTCCCAAGTACAGCTGCCGCCGCCCGCTTCTGTGCACGTCACCCTCCTATTTGTTATTCCAGTTTCGGCACCCCCTGCCCTTTCTTTGTCTGTTTTAATTATATAGGTTTTTTGAAACACCCTCGCCAACACATTCGTAAGTCCCAGACGACAGGATACCTTTTCCGGCGCCTCAGCCACACAGGGTATCGCCATTTCTGTATACCGCCGTAACGACACCTACGTTGAGCTAAAGAGGCTAACGTCCCTTGAAAGACCATGCCGCTGCCTTCAAGTTTCCCCATGCAGTGCACGCCAGACTCCTTGTCGCCATCTTAGCTCCTTCAAAATTACTCGACGCATCGGCTGCTACGCTACTAAAGTCACTCTGTCAACTGATGTCTTTTTGGGTATTTTTTGTTACTCGCGCACTTACCGCCCGACTGGCTCTTCTAAAGCCACACCAACATGCCGCCGACGACACCCCTGAATGCTCCCTAACCTGTCGCTTCCCTAACGCCATCCCGTGCCCCTCTTTTTCATTGTTTCTTGTTCTCTTGGTGTCCCCCCCCCCCGTTGTTTTTCCTCCTTTTCTGTTTTTTTCTTTTCTCCCCGCCTTCCCACTATCCCGCTCTTGCCCCTCGTCTTGGGAACCACGCTCACAAACGTCAGGCGACAGCGCTCATTCTCTTTGAAGTCTCTCCCTTCACAACCGGCCGCCACCGACAACAAGCGCACGTGATGTCACTGTACTAACCCTCTAAAACTAACGTGCCGAGGTTGACGAGGCCGCCTTTGAAGAAGATAGGTGCTCCTATCGAGACGTCGGACAGCCTTTCTGAGGCGCCTTATCCCTGTTTATACCCTTTATACCACAGTGTGCTATTCCATCTGTCAGCCCCTTTCTTGATTTTGGTTCAACCGGGGAATTCATTCAGCTGTCGAAAGCCTGCTCCAGGCCGCCACCGACATCATAGTCAATCACGCGGCCGAGAGAGGCCTAGCGTGCTCGCCGCTGAAATCATAATTGTTTATCTTATGCAATCCGAAACACTTAAAGTGCAAGCCGCTGTCGGAGATCAAAATTAAAGTTGCGGGTAAGCAGCTACCAATACGGTCGAGAAAATCAGAATCTTGGGCCTGACTCTCCAGTCACACAGCCATAATGGCGAGACCGTCAAGAGGCTGAAGAATCACGCGATTCAGAACTTGAGTCAGCAAAGGCCGAGGGTTAAAGGGGGAAATTTTGATTAAACTAATACATGCATACATATTCAGCCAGGTGAGCTACGCAACGCCATATCTCCATTTGAAAGCGGTGGAAAGAGCAAAGATTGATCCTCTAATGAGAAAATGCGTAAAAGAGCGCTGGGTGATGTGCATCCACATGTGCACATCCACGGAGAGACTGATGGCTCTAGGGGTGCACAACACACGGGAAGAACTGGTGGGAGTGGTGCGAACCTCTCAAATTGAGAGACTTAGCACCACGAGGACAGGAAGAGCCATATTGACCAAACTTGAAATAAACACGGATAGAGGCCCCACCCAAAAGGTCGAGATGTATAGGGAAGTCACGAAAAATCTGATTATCTCCCCCTGCCAAGAAACGTGCACCCGGAACATACCAAAGACAGGAGGCAAAAACGAGCCGAACCATTACAAATTAGATTAGGTGAAATTTCGGAAGATGAGGTGGCCTATGCAGACGCGGCGGGAGGTGGCGGCGGTTTTACGGTGGCGACGCCCGTCAGCGGCCGGAATAATGCCGTGACAGCTGCCCCTCTGCGCGGGCGGAGCATAGAAGTTGCCGAGAAAATCCCGATCGCGTGAGATTGCGCTAGAACAGACGCGAAATTTGTGATCAGTGACAGCAAAACTGCCATACAACATTTTAGCAAGGGAAGTATCTCACCCCTAGTGGCCAGAATCCTAGGCCACAGAAAATTAAATAGAAAAATTTTAACAATTTGTACTCCGGAGCCCGAAGCCGTCCCCGGCAACCAGGCGGCCCACGAGCTCGATCGAGATATCTACCGCCGAGCTGCTACGCGAACCCTCGATGACCGAGGGAGGGGAGGGCGCATGCTAAAATATGGGGAGATCACGCAGCATTATACATCGGGTAGTACATGGTATCCCTGCCAGACCCGGAATTAAACAACAGACAAGCAGTCGCGTGGAGACGACTGCAAACTTACACGTAGCCGCACCCGGTTATGGCGAACCACATGTTCCCCAAGGCCAGGAGTGATAGGTCTAATCTTTGTGGGGCGAAAGGGACCCTCGACCATATCACATGGGAATGCCCGTACTCTCCTGGAGGAACGCATAATATTGGTAGTAGATACACCTGGGACACCCTGCTGCCCAGCTAGCACTCTGAGCTCCAGCTCCGGCTCGTTCAACTGGCTCAAGAGGCTGCTGGGACCCAAGACCTCCGAGCCTGCACCTGAGGCGGCGGCGCCCGCCCCCTGAACAGCGAGTCGGGGGGTAAGTAAATCACCTTATCCGTTGGAAAATTAAGTTCATTCTATCCATCTATCGGTAAATAAACATATTTCGTAACATCTTTGGTGGAGGTGCCGCTTCAATCCTGGACGATCCAGGACTACCTAGGTCTACCGACTGGGCAACGGAGTAGACGTTTAGCCTGATTACAACCCCAAGCAGCGGACATGGCCAATACCGGAGAAAGCAAAGGTGACCCCACCGGCGTCGAACCAGACAACAATCACGCGGCGTAGGCTGGCTACTGGAGGCAGCTGGGAGACCCAACCAGCTTTTCAGGGAAGGCGAACGAAGACGTCGACGACTGGCTGAAGTACTGCGAAAAAGTGAGTCGCCACCGCCACTAGAGCATTGCGAAGCAGCTCGATAACGTGGTCTCATTTTCTCGCTGGAACCGCGCTCCTCTAGTTTGAAAACCACGATAACGTATTGACAAGCTGGGATAATTTTCCACAAGAATTTACAAAGTGCTTTGTGGACGCCATCTCTAAGAAAAAGAAGGCTAAGCACACGCTTTCCCGAAGAGCTCAGTGACCTAACGAAATGTGTACAACCTATATAGAGGTTTTTTCAAATTATGCGGAATCGTCAGCCCCACCATGCCCGACGAAGAAAACGTAGGACATCTCCTTAAATAAATCGCTGCTGGCGTTTTTCACTTCCTTGTAAAGAAATAAGATCTTAGCATTCTGTCTGTTTGAAGCAACATTTCCGGGCATTTGAAGAGCTGAAAATGAGAAGGTTTCTACCAAAGTTCGGAGGCTTGGATAATTTTACTAGTATTGCAAGTGTGTCGGTCCCATCCCATGACGGAAACTCTTCGGTGATACGGCAAACGGATAGAGTTGTTGACGACGCTCATGCGTGCCATCCGCGTGCATTTGACGATCGCTCTAATTGTCCCACCGGCCACCTACGCACGTCAGAGTTACCGAGAGCCTCTCAGGGCCTATGCTGATTGTGCGGAAAGCAGCAACTAGTGACCGCAACGGACAAGTCTAGGACGCCGGCAAGATGCGCCCCAACGATTAGTTCCGCGGACTCCTCCATCCTAAAACCAGTCAGCGAGTTCGTTTTTACTCGTGACACCCATGTCAACCGTGTCACCCACGATAATATTTTGTCGCAAATATGCACATTTTCCAAGTTTGGGAAAGATCGCCAAAGTGGAAGGATAGAACTCAAACTAAGCCATCAAAGCATACCTCATGTAAAACACCCCTATTTTTTTTTTACTCTGACATAGTCACCCACATCCATAAGCCATGTAAATAAAGCCCAGACTTTCAATTATTGTATATCGTCACGTGGTGGTGACGTTAAGAACACAGTAGCAATACTGTGAAAGGCAAAACTAGATTTTATTGGGCGAACCTGTGCCCACAAAACAGGCTACACGTATAGCACAACGAAAGCGGCGAACAGAGTCGGCGATCGTCGGAAATCTGATCAGTGGGTCAAGCGCGTCGGCTTTTATAGAGCACTCGTCGAGTGTTCCAGACTAATCGTTTGGACCCGCGTGCCTTCCACAAAGTTCTACACCATTCGCGTTACGCGATGAAATCAGATAACACAAGGTTCGGCGACAACAGACAGCCGGGTAGAAGCATCGATAACTTTCCAGAAACGTCGGATACATGTAGGCGCGTCCGTCGCTGTGCGATTACAGTTGTTAAGCGGCGAAACGTGGTCGCCCGATAAAGATAAGCACACGTGTCAATACCCCCCTCTTAAAAAGCATCGACCCGATGCTGCATACAAACTAAAGTAATAAAGAAAAACACCCGTAGCAAAGAAAACAATAAATGAAAGGAAGTTCGTCAGCGTCCGTAAAAGGGTTTCAGACGCACCACGTGGACCACTTCAGATCGTGCGCGGCGCCGCTGTGAATGCGAAATTCCGTCTGGCACGACCTCATAGTCCAGTGCGCCAATACGTCGAATGACCTTGTAGGGTCCGAAATAGCGGCGCAATAGTTTCTCACTCAGACCTCGTCGGAGTATCGGTGTCCAAACCCAAACACGGTCGCCGGGCTGGTACTCGACGAAGCGTCGTCGGAGGTTGTAGTGTCGGCTGTCGGTCCTCTGTTGGTTCTTGATCCGTAGGCGGGCGAGCTGTCGGGCTTCTTCGGCGCGCTGCAGATAGCTAGCGACGTCAACATTCTCTTCGTCGGTGACGTGGGGCAGCATGGCGTCGAGCGTCGTTGTCGGGATCCTGCCGTAAACCAGCTTAAACGGCGTGATCTGTGTTGTTTCTTGCACCGCCGTGTTGTAAGCGAATGTTACGTACGGCAGGACGGCATCCCAAGTCTTGTGTTCGACGTCGACGTACATCGCTAGCACGTCGGCGAGGGTCTTATTCAGCCGCTCCGTAAGACCCTTCGTCTGCGGATGGTAGGCCGTTGTCCTCGTGTGCCTTGTTTGACTGTATTTCAGTATGGCTTGGGTGAGCTCCGCTGTAAAAGCCGTTCCTCTGTCGGTGATGAGGACTTCTGGGGCGCCATGTCGCAGCAGGATGTTTTCAACAAAGAATTTCGCCACTTCGGCTGCGCTACCTTTCGGCAGTGCTTTAGTTTCAGAAGCGGGTGAGGTAATCCGTCGCCACGACGATCCACTTATTTCCGGTTGTTGACGTCGGAAAGGATCCCAGCAAGTCCATCCCGATTTGCTGGAATGGTCGGAAGGAGGCTCGATTGGCTGTAGTAATCCGGCTGGCCTTGTCGGCGGTGTCTTGCGTCGCTGACAGTCTCGGCATGTTCTGACATAACGGGCGACGTCGGCGGTCAGGCGCGGCCAATAATACTTTTCTTGTATCCTCGATAGTGTCCGGGAAAATCCGAGGTGTCCAGCGGTTGGGTCGTCATGTAGGGCGTGCAATACTTCTGGACGAAGTCCTGACGGGACAACAAGAAGGTAGTTGGCGCGGACTGGTGAAAAGTTCTTCTTCACGAGTAGATTGTTTTGAAGCGTGAAGGAAGATAATCCGCGCTTAAATGCCCTGGGGACAACGTCGGTGTGCCCTTCCAAATATTCCACGAGTCCTTTTAGCTCCGGGTCTGCCCGTTGCTGTTCAGCGAAGTCTTCCGCGTTTATCATTCCAAGGAAGGCGTCGTCGTCTTCGTCATCTTGCGGCGGCGGGTCAATGGGGGCGCGTGATAGGCAATCGGCATCGGAGTGTTTTCGTCCGGACTTGTAGGTTACAGTGATGTCGTATTCTTGTAGTCTGAGGCTCCACCGCGCCAGTCGTCCTGAAGGATCCTTTATACTCGCTAGCCAACACAACGCGTGATGGTCACTGACGACTTTGAATGGCCTGCCATAGAGGTAAGGGCGGAATTTAGCTGTAGCCCAAATGATGGCGAGGCATTCCTTTTCAGTCGTAGAATAATTGCTTTCCGCTTTTGACAGCGACCGGCTAGCATACGATATCACCCGTTCAAGTCCTTCTTTCCTCTAAACTAGGACGGCACCGAGTCCTAGGCTACTGGCGTCAGTGTGGATTTCGGTATCGGCGTTTTCGTCGAAGTGTGCAAGTACCGGCGGCGACTGCATGCGTCGTTTGAGTTCTTGAAATGCCTTGGCCTGCGGCGTTTCCCACTTGAACTCGACATCACATTTGGTTAGATGTGTTAGCGGCTCCGCGATACGTGAGAAGTCCTTGACAAAGCGCCTATAGTAGGCACACATGCCAAGGAATCTGCGCACTGCCTTCTTGTCGGTTGGCTGCGGGAACTTTGCGAGGGCAGCTGTTTTCAGTGGGTCGGGGCGTACTCCTGATTTGCTGATGACGTGGCCTAGAAACAAAAGCTCATCGTAAGCGAATCGGCACTTTTCCGCCTTCAGAGTGAGCCCTGATGACTTGATGGCCTCTAGTACTGTCGCAAGCCGCCTCAGGTGATCGTCGAAATTTCCGGCGAAGACGACGACGTCATCCAAGTAAACGAGACAGGTCTGCCACTTCAGTCCTGCTAAAACCGTGTCCATCACGCGCTGGAACGTTGCAGGCGCCGAGCATAGTCCGAATGGCATAACCTTGAACTCGTAGAGGCCGTCTGGGGTGATGAAGGCCGTCTTTTCGCGATCTCTTTCGTCGACTTCTATTTGCCAATAGCCAGACTTGAGGTCCATTGACGAGAAGTATTTAGCGTTGCAGAGCCGATCCAGTGCGTCGTCTATCCGTGGGAGGGGGTATACGTCCTTCTTCGTGATCTTGTTAAGACGACGATAATCGACGCAGAAACGCAGGGTTCCGTCCTTTTTTTTCACCAAGACTACAGGAGATGCCCACGGGCTTTTGGACGGCTGGATGATGTCGTCGCGCAGCATTTCGTCGACTTGGTGCCTTATAGCTTCGCGTTCCCGCGTCGAAACTCGGTATGGGCTCTGGCGGAGAGGTCGAGCGCCCTCTTCGGTTATTATGCGATGCTTTGCGACTGGGGTTCGTCGAATCTTTGATGACCTTGAAAAGCACTCTTTGTATCGTCGAAGTAGACTTCTGAGCTGTTGTTGCTTAATCGCGGGCAGACTTGGATTTATGTCGAAGTCTGGCTCGGGAACTAAGGTTGTCGGGGTAGATGCGGCGGAATCCGAGAGGACAAACGCATTGCTGTTTTCCAGAATTTCCTCGATGTATGCGATCGTCGTGCCCTTGTTGAGGTGCTTGAACTCCTGGCTGAAGTTTGTCAGCAACACTTTCGTGTTTCCTCCGTGCAGTCGAGCGATCCCTCTTGCGACGCAAATTTCACGGTCTAGCAGTAGACGTTGGTCACCTTCGATGACGCCTTCTACGTCAGCGAGTGTTTCGGTGCCGACCGAAATAACAATGCTGGAGCGAGGCGGGATGCTCACTTGATGTTCGAGCACACTCAAGGCGTGGTGACTACGAGGGCTCTCCGGCGGTATCGCATGATCTTCCAACAGCGTTATGGACTTCGACTTCAGGTCGATGACTGCGCCGTGTTGGTTGAGGAAGTCCATGCCGAGAATGACGTCTCGTGAACACTGTTGGAGGATAACGAAGGTGACAGGGTAAGTGCGGTCGTGAATGGTAATTCTTGCCGTGCACATTCCTGTCGGCGTAATCAGGTGTCCTCCAGCGGTGCGAATTTGAGGGCCTTCCCATGCAGTCTTAACCTTCTTTAACTGGACGGCGATGTGTCCACTCATGACTGAGTAATCGGCGCCTGTGTCGACTAAGGCGGTGACTGCGTGGCCGTCTAGAAGTACGTCGAGGTCGGTGGTTCTTTGTCTTGCATTGCAGTTGGGTCTTGGCGTCGGATCACGGCTGCGTCGTGTTGAACTGAAGCTGGTACGTCGCATCGTCAAGTCGTCTTTCGTCGGTGTAGTCTTGGCTTCCTGACTTCCTCGGGACGGCAGCGTGTCGTTATTATGTCGTCGAGATGGTTTCTTCGGCGTCTTCGTCGGCGGCGGAGGATCTTCGTCAGTTCGACGAACAGCAGCCGCACCTCCATCGGTTGCTGCCTTTAGTTTTCCGGATATGGGCTCGCTGACCGGCCCCGGGCTGGGCCAGTGTATGGTCGGCGCTGCGGCGACAGGTAGCGGCCTGGTGATGGCGAACGCGACGGTCGTCGAGAGCTCCACTGGGTAGCGGCGAGGTAGTCGGCGATATCCCGGGGGCGTTCACCTTGCTGCGGGCGCGGAGCGTTCACGGCGAAACCTCGCAGTCCCACCTCCCGGTATGGACATCGTCGGTAGACGTGACCCGCTTCTCCGCAGTGGTAGCAGAGCGGGCGGTGGTCAGGAGCGCGCCAAATGTCCGTCTTCCTCGCGTAGGTACGCTGGACGACAGGTGGTCGTGCTGGCTGCGGCGGCGGCGGACGACGGAACTGCGGCGTGACAGGGCCCTGGCGCGGTCGCGGAGGGGGACCTTGACGGCGCGCGAGGGCGGCGTAGGTCATCGCTTGCGGCTCAGGCTGCGGCGATTCAGGGGTTACTCCAAGCTGTTGGTGGAGCTCCTCACGCACGGCGTCAGCAATCGAAGCCACTTGAGGCTGTGATGATGGGAACAGCTTTTGTAGCTCCTCCCGCACGACAGCTCGGATAGTCTCGCGTATGTCGTCGGTGGCGAGTGATTGAACCCCGGCGTAGTTTGTATAGTTCGTGCGGCGATCGAATTGCCGGTTCCGGATCTCGAGTGTCTTCTCAATGTTCGTCGCCTCACGAAGAAACTCTTCGACGGTCTTCGGTGGGCTTCTTACCATCCCGGCGAAAAGTTCCTCCTTTACACCACGCATCAGTAAGCGGACTTTCTTCTCCTCGGCCATATCCGGGTCGGCGTGGCGGAACAAACGGCTCAATTCTTCCGTAAAGATGGCGACGTTCTCGTTTGGCAGCTGCACTCGGGCGTCCAGCATAGCTTCAGTCCCTTTCCTTGCGCACGACGCTTGTAAAGGTGCGTAGGAAGCCGGTACGGAACAGGTCCCACGTTGTCAAGGTCGATTCCCTGTTCTCAAACCAAGTTCTGGCGGTGTCTTCTAAGGCGAAGTAGACATGCCGCAGCTTCTCGTTGGAGTCCCAGTTGTTGAATGTTGCGATTCGTTCGTAGGTCTCCAGCCATGATTCCGGGTCTTCAGTCGCTGCTCCATGGAAGGTTGGTGGGTCCCGAGGTTGTTGTAGGATAACGGGGGACGCTGGGGCAGCCATTGGGGTTGTCTTGACCACGATCTTCTTTGTCGTCTCAGGTAGAAGTCCGTGCTCTGGGGGCAGTCCTTGCAGTCTGCGGCTAGCACGCTGGTTTGGGCGATGTTGGTTCTGTCCTCGGGCTTCGGGCTTGGATCGCGGCTTTGCGGGGGCGTTCGGTACATGAACGCACAAGCACCTCCACCAGATGTCACGTGGTGGTGACGTTAAGAACACAGTAGCAATACTGTGAAAGGCAAAAGTAGATTTTATTGGGCGAACCTGTTCCCACAAAACAGGCTACACTTATAGCACAACGAAAGCGGCGCACAGAGTCGGCGATCGTCGGAAATCTGATCAGCGGGTCAAGCGCGTCGGCTTTTATAGAGCAGTCGTCGAATGTTCCAGACTAATCGTTTGGACCCGCGTGCCTTCCACAAAGTTCTACACCATTCGCGTTACGCGATGAAATCAGATAACACAAGGTTCGGCGACAACAGACAGCCGGGTAGAAGCATCGATAACTTTCCAGAAACGTCGGATACATGTAGGCGCGTCCGTCGCTGTGCGATTACAGTTGTTAAGCGGCGAAACGTGGTCGCCCGATAAAGATAAGCACACGTGTCAATATTCTAGGTTGCAATGGTCCCATCTATCTTGTTACGCCACTTTTCTGTTACGTCTTTGTATCACTGCCCCAACTTTTTTTTCCTATGGAAAAGGCATGATACATTACCGTAATCAAGGCTATTCCGCGCTATTCACTATCTTCTCTTTTACAGAAAAACAATTTGATGAGGTAAATGGTTCAGTGCTTTTTAGAACGGAACAAGAACATCCACAATTACATATCTTCGGAGTACACAGTAATATAATATTTTGGTTCATTAATGCAGTTTTGCTACATATGCCTTACCATATGCTATATAAAAAGCTAATTAAAAACTGGGTTTAATTGCGGCATAATTAAACGCAATGAGGCATTGCGTTTAATTAAAAACGCAATGCCGCATGACTTCGAGCTTACCGGAATCTTGGAATAACGCTAACATAATCCTAATCCATAAGAAACGGGACGCCAAAGACGAAAAATTATAGACCGATCAGCTTACTCCCCGTTTCCTACAAAGTATTTGCTAAGGTAACCGCAAACAGAATCAGGAACACCTTAGACTTCCGTCAACCAAAGGACCAGGCAGGATTCCGTAAAGGCTACTCAACAATAGACCATATTCCACTATCAATCAGGTGATAGAGAAATGTTCGGAATATAACCAACCCTTATGTATAGTTTTCATTGATTACGAGAAAGCGTTTGATTCAGTCGAAACCTCAGCAGTCATGAAGGCATTAGGGAATCAGGGTGTAGACGAGCCATATGTAAAAAAATACTGAAAGATATTTATAGCGGCTCCACAGCCACCGTACACCTCCATAAAGAAAGCAACAAAATCCGAATAAAGAAAGGCGTCAGGCAGGGAGATACGATCTCTCCAATGCTATTCACAGCGTGTTTGCAGTAGGTATTCACAGACCTGGATTGGGAAGAATTGGGGATAAAAATTAATGCAGAAGTCTTTAGTAACTTGCGATTCGCTGATGATATTGCCTTGCTTAGTAACTCATGGGACCAATTGCAATACATGCTCACTGACCTGGAGAGGCAAAGCAGAAGGGTGGGTCTGAAAATTAATCTGCAGAAAACTAATGTTTAAGAGTCTCGGAAGAGAACAGTAGCTTACGATAGGGAGCGAGGCACTGGAAGTGGTAAGGGAATACATCTACTTAGGACTGGCAGTGATCGCAGATCCGGATCATGAGACTGAAATAATCAGAAGAATAAGAATGGGCTGGGGTGCGTTTGGCAGGCATTCTCAGATCATGAACAGCAGGTTGCCATTATCACTCGAAAGAAAAGTGTATAACAGCTGCGCCTTACCAGTACTCACCCACCGGCAGAAACCTGGAGGCTTATGAAAGGGTTCTACTTAAATTGAGGACGACGCAATGAGCTATGGAAAGAAGACTTACGAGTGTAACGTTAAGGGATAAGAAAAGAGCAGATTGGGTGGGGGAACAAACGCGAGTTAATGATATCTTAGTTGAAATCAAGAAAAATAAATGGGCATGGGCAGGACATGTAATGAGGAGGGAAGATAACCGATGGTCATTAAGGGTTACGGACTGGATTCCAAGAGAAGGGAAGCGTAGCAGGGGGCGGCATAAAGTTAAGTAGGCGGATGAGATTAGGAAGTTTGCAGGGACAACATGACCACAATCAGCACATGACCGAGGTAGTTGGAGAAGTATGGGAGAGGCCTTTGCCATGTAGTGAGCGTAGTGAGGCTGATGATGATGAAATGCGGCCGCCTTGGCCGGTATTCGATCCCGCCCCCTCGTGCTTAGCAGCCAACACCATAGCCACTAAGCAAACGCGGCGAGTTATATGAAAAGTTATACTAAATGATTTTTTTAAAGAAGACAGCTTACCTGCAGGGTAGAAACTTCCTATGATTTTTATATTACTTGAAGGACCGAAATGAACCTCGAAGCGTGGAAGTCGTTTTCGGCACCATATTTATAAGCGAGTACAAATGTGCTATATTCCTACTCTCTATAAACAATAGGCAAACTAACGATTGTTTTTCTTATTTATTTATTTCACTTTATTTATTTACTTACGATACGCTGCAGTCCGAGTACTACGCAGGTGAGCGTACACCATACTGCAAAATAACATAGTTCAAAACAAAGTTCATAGATATGTGAAAAAATAAAAAAATGTTGTAACCCTAGAGAGAAGACGATTTTGGCAAGACATTAGCTACAACATCAAAATAAAAGCAAAGAGCTCAATAACAACTTCAGGTGCTTTCGCATCATCAATCATTAGCAGGCATTCAGGCAAGGCGTTCGTTTATGCGATAGTGCGAGAGAAAAACAAATACTGAAAAAACGTAGTGCGAGCCAACTGTGGGGCTGTCTGAAGATTAGGAGCGTGCCGCGTTGGTGGTGGTAATTAGGGTTAATAATAAATTCATTACAGAGCAAGAGCAAAATTTTTAGTATAGACTCGGCTCTCGTTATATCTAAAAGAAAATGTTAGTCATTAGCTGAGTCGGTGAATCTTCGCCATGATGAAAGTTAAGATTGAGACAAACTGCCTTCCTTTGAATAATTTCAAGTTTGTAATTTTTTTTTTGGTACGGATCCCAAGCTGTGCTAGTTGCGGCTATTCCAGCTGTTTATATATATATATATATATATATATATATATATATATATACAATGGGGCTGCGTTTAGTTTCTGTCCAAGAAGCCCAAGATTTCTCGAAGCGGACACATATATTTTATTAATGTGACTGAACCATGTTAGATTATAAGTGATAGTAACCCCTAAATATTTAAGCCAATGGATTTGGGTTAGTAAATGCTTGATAGGTTTATAATCAGATGACAGAGTATTTTTCTAATTAAAGATCTGGAAGAAAGCAAATTTGGCGTCGTTTAATTCTATCGACCAAACCTGGCACCGCTTTTGAACAGCGTTAATGCTAGTCTGTTGTAGGGTAGCAAACTGGACTCAGTCTGGTTAACCTCCCTGCTTTTCCGTCTTCCCTTCTCTCTCTCTAGTCTGAAAGCATTCTTTGTTTCCCGGGGAAGTGACAATTTTAAAGGGAATTCAAATAACCTGAGGCCTACTAATGTGTCTATTGGCGTGCTAATATCATCTATATAGGTGAGGAACGGTGCAGAGCCAAGAGCACTCCCCTAGGTAATTCCAGATGATACCCGGGGGACCCCGCATAAGTATCCCTGCATTTCGACAAACTGAAATTGGTTAGAGAGGTAAAAAACGAGTCCATTTGACAAGAGCTGTAGGAAGACCAATCTTCTGCAGTTGTGGTATAAATTTGCTAAGTAAAACGTGATGGAACTACCTTACAGAAATCTAAAAATACAATATCAATTGGTTCACTTTTATGAAGTGCTAGGGCCAATTCATGAACGGTTGTGCGTAGTGGGGTGGTGGTAGACAAACGTTTTCTGAAACCATGTTGGAAGTGAGAAATACTTCGTTATCTAGAAATTATACAATGTAATCGGAAACCAAATGTTCCATGAGCTTCGAGACAGATGATGTTATGAAAGTGCTAGGTAGTTAGAAGCATACAGTCGATCACCTTTCTTAAACAGGGATCCTACACGAGATAGAAGCCAATCATTTGGAAGGAAGCCTTTAGCAAAAGATAATCACAACAAGTGGGTTATGATGTGCCCGATTGGTTCGGCAAAGCGGCGCAGAAATGCAATTGCGACTTTGATCTGGCCCAACAGAACGTTTATTTTTCAGGGTAAGTATCATATTAGGTACTCCTTCATAGCTTATAAAATTTGCCGAAATAGTTAAAAGACAAGAGCTGAATGTGATGGTATGGTGGTCTGGTGAAAAGACGGAGTGAACGTAGAGATTAAACCGGTTTGCCATCTGCCTTCCATTCGTTATGACGCAGCCAATAACCAAACTCTGGTCAACTTTCTCGCCAGAGTCATTTACATATCGTCATAATATCTCAAGACTATTATTTAAAGATGTTGCGAAGAGAATGTGAAAAATAGGTGGCCTTAGCATCGGACAGTTTTGACGCTATAGTTCATTTTTTTAAGCCGCTACGCTTCCACGTACACCTAAGGTTTTCTTTGTTCACGTTTTATTCTTGGATGTAGGTGAATGATATCTCTAGTCATCTATAGATTGCCTTTGCTCTTTCGAACGCGCTTGTTGGATAGATAACTGTTAATATAGTAACGAACAGAAGTCTTAAACTTGTTCCAGAGAGAAGCGACATCATCCGGAAGCTCATCCCACGGAAACCAAAGGCGATCTAAAACTTTTTCAGCATCAGCTTGGGAGTAGTCCTTTATAATTTTGGTGACTTTAGATGCGCGTTTCCAATACCAAGAAGAACGGACAGGCGTACAGTATCACGGTGTGAGATGCATTTTTAATATGTACTCCGGGCTCAGGAATAATAGAATTATTTAACATCAGATCTAATACAGAACCGCCTTTGCTGGCACCTCTCGTAAACTCAGTAGCAGTTTGCATCAGGTCACACATCGCCATGACACAAGTAGTGAATTTACATTGGAATCACACCCGCAATTAGCATCACTCCAGTCAACAACGGGAAGATTAAAAGTTCCGGCGAGAAAAAATTGACAGTAACTTAAGTATATTTACGTGACTTGAACGTGAAAGCATTATGACTTCGCTAATTAATTGGTTACGTCCATGATACACGAAGTCATGCATTGTCAGCTGCCCTTCACAAGTCTACATTAATCGACCTTAATTCACCTTAATCCACATTGCTTTAAATGTAGCAACCTTATAATCCACTTTAATCCACCTTGTTCTAATTTGTACCACCCTTAATCCACCTCAGCCAATTTTATTCCACCTTCATCCACTTCACCTTCATTGACTTTACTTCACCCTAATTCACTTTGTTCCAACTTACCTCACCTTACTCTGATTTGTCCTAACATTCCTTCCTCTACCTTACTTTAATTCACCTCAATTCAATTTATTTCACTTTATTTCACTTCAATTCACATGAATTACTCGTAGTTACTACTAATTAGCACTGTTGCACCATATACTATCTTCTTTATTACTATCGACGTAATACAGCCCGCTAAAGACGTCACATTGATCTTTGGTACCACTCGTTGCAGACAACGTCGGCTTTACCGCCACATGCGACATTTAATTCTGTCACATTAATAATATGGTCATCCTTATATAACTACAAATGGACATACAACTTTTCTAAATATTCAGGTGGAGAGAGTGTTAGTCTCTAATTAGCGCATATGCTGAAGAGTTGATCCCAACAATTCACTTTTACAGCCAGACTTTCCTGACCTGCTATTTCGTTTAAATTTCAAAGCCGCCTAGAGGGTATTTTAGTACGACACCTACACCACGGCACCTATCGCATCTGTTTCACCGGAATATTTGGTGTGAGGGTGGCATTAAAACAAAATCAGAATCAAGTGACCGATAAAAGAAATTCTAATTACACCCCTTCGCTTATAACACGCTGTGCGTTTAGATTTAAAACGCGCAATTTGTTGTGTGTAACAGATGTATTGCCTCAGTCTGCCGCAGCCCTCCGAGAAGTCAAAACAATGCGCTCACTTTCATCCAAAATTCAGACGACTCTCTTAATATTCAGCCTATCGCGAATGAGAGGCCTTGTCCTCTCTCGGTCAGCCCTGACACTTTCCCGTAGAAGCTCGCGCTTGTGTAGTGTGGAATGGCTGTAATTATTTTGCAACCTTCTTTCCTTGGAATTTTGCCTTATAGCTTGTTTTTGCGTGAGGTTCTCAAAGTACTCCATTACAGCTGGCGCTTTCCCAGTCGGCCAAGACCACGAATACAAGTGACCAATTTGAATTCCATACCTAGTCGCTTTTGTAATACCTCAGCGGCAACCTTTACTTTTAGCGTATCTTGATCTTCGGTGTGTTGTTCGACGGCGCCATAGATGATTACGCTCGATGGTGGACTGCGATCATCGAGGTTTGTTAATTTGCTGATTTCCCATGCCGTCATGATTTTGACAAAGGCGATCGAGTCTTCTAGTTAATCGAGATCGAGTTAATCGCGGGGATTTACCATTAGGTTATTTAAATATTTCTTCAATCGAACACACCCGTGAATCTAAATCCAGCAGGAGTTGGCCGTTCTCACTGAAATGCTGCTAGTGCTAGTAATTAAGTGCTTATTTCACTTTGGCGGGACCTGAATTTTCCTCAACGTCTCCACAAAGCAGCATTTTTGCACACAAGCAGGCATTCGAAAGCAACACTTTGGCGTATCCGTGTATAAATAATAATAAATATCTATAATAAAACTGATAAAAAGCTTTCAAAATGAAACACTTCATCCATTAAGTTTAGGAACATCCGGTTTCTGTGGTAGGTCAAAAATTTTGTCATGTACAGCTCTAAAGAAAGCAGACGGCGCAAGCTCGTCAAGAGGACCTTGAGTAGTCTACGAAAACAAAAGTATATTTGTTCTGATCTTCTGAATATAATACATACGTATTGGTTAGAATCTATTTTTGCTCAGTACTACGCATACTCTGAAGTCGCCCAGAACTATGCATCTAAGCGTCCGTCCCACATCCTTGTGAAACAGTACTGCCCAATGGAAGAGGCTGGCACGTTACCTGTTGCGATGACAAGCACAGAATCCTCATTACGCATCCCCTCAGCTTTCCATCATCGGAGCGGAGCGGGCTGCAGGCTGCGACAAAAGAGCAGCTCGGCTGGACGCCTGCGAAATGCACGCGCCCAAGGTGACGCAGCCGGAGATTATTGGGGCACCGTGCCCTCAGAGTTATACAGCCGCGTGAATACGCACCCTGCGACTCATGTGAAAGGGAACACCTACATTTTTATTTGTGATTCCTGGCTGTATTCCAATCGCTAACATTAAAAAATTCGCGGAGAAACTCCTTTGGGAGTTCTCTAAGTATATACGTAAGCATTGTTGCACTTCATCTCCACGCAGCCCGGTGTCATTATCAAACCTATGAAACCTGACCTGACCAATACAAACGACAGCGCCGCAGCGACGCGAAATGCTGCGGACGGCGGCGCAAGGTGAATTGGTGACGAAAGCAAACTACTTCAGGTGGCGCTGCCAGGTGCCTTCATGACGTTCCGATCATTGTAAGACGTTTCCGCTCTTCCGCGTCGAACCATTATCAACCGTGACAAACCATACTGCGGCAGCGGCTGCGTATGGCGCGGCCGTGCGAGGGAGGAACGAGGCCAACTAGCGCGCCGTTTTCCTCTATCGCCTTACATTTCGCATTATCGCATTACATTTCCTCTATAACCTTTGTCTTACATTATTCTAGAGAGCAACCGAGAGTGACGGGACAGAAGTGACATGTTAACACCATATTTTTTTTTACTTTGTTAAAATAAAACTTTATTAAAATAAATGCAAGCACGTTAAATACAATATTGCGTTTCAAGATTGTTCGTTGTGGAACGCAAGCTTTAGTGACTCCGTATCCTTTTTTCCTGCTTCTGAAAAAAATCTAAACCGCCGAACACGTGAAACATGTGAGTATCAATGAGCGTTCTGCAGCTCCCCAATCGCCAACAACAACGCTTGCCTGTAACATCGAACAAATAAACAAAGGCCGTGGCACACAGGGCTATGTTTCTGCACCACTTAAATGAAAAAAGCACCTTACCAACAAGCCCAAGTAAGCAGTCTCTTCTACAATACCGCTGTCCACGATTGCACGGCCCGTGTACCGTGCGTTGGGTGCACACTGCAGAATGCCGCAGTTGGTCGAAATATTGCCTGTTGCCGATGACGTAATTCTATTCTTCAACTGTATTATTCGGTGAGGCGGACATTACTTGCACGACGAATTATTGAAAACATATCCAATTAATTAAAGAATGATCTAAGTAACTTTCCAATTATTTATTTTACGGCAGATTTTGCAATTTATGAATCGTAGCTCGTGAGGTCTCAAGTCGTATTCACGTTGAATTTCGAAGTTTCCTCAATCACATAACTTTGGCGATATGCGCACTCAAACTCGCCCTAAAAATGCAGTGTTGTCCCACTTCCTTTAACAAAAACGCTCTTTTATGCATTGACGAGCAAAAGTAACTGTGGAACGCGCATGCATTTTGTCTGACATTTCTTCTAACACCACCTATATATACTGTGGCGAGGAAAGCATACATCGCCTTGTAGAAGACAAGTCCACTTATCGAAACGTTGGCTCCTGCTTTCACCTTGTTCTCGTTTTGCTCATTGTCTTGAATTTCCACCTCCCGCATTCCCCGTGTTTTTATTGTGGGCCATAGTATCTCAAAACAGGTGTCAGCCTGGAGGTTCATTTTAAGTGGATTCGCCTTGCAAACTCACCGACTACAGTGCATAAATTGGAATATGTGTCGTAAAATACGTATTTAGAAACTTAATTACTGTTTTCTTTAATTATGTGAAAATTGTTTTGACTTCCCTGCTCATACTGTCCACCTCTTTGAATAATCCAGCTCAAGAACAAGAGTTACGCAATCTGCCACAGGCGATATCTAGAAATTCCGCAGAACTTTAACATGGTCACCCCGTATGCGTCCTACGAAAGTAAGACTAGGTCGAAAAAAAACGGAAATACGAATTTTTAGGCCCAAAATTCTAATCTAGGCTCAAACATGGGAATATGCATTTATAGGCACAATAAAAGCACATCTAAATTTTTCTATAGTCACAGTATCTGTTTAGTTGCTAAATAGGCATGATATGGACGCAAGGGAAAAATGATTTCATTTTGCCTAATATTCCGGTCTTTACGTAACGCTGGACAAAATGAAACAACCTGATATTTACTTATCAGGACATATCTTCGAGCTATTCACCTCATTTTTGAAGAACGCAAGCATGGCGCATGCAAGTAAAACACAGGAAAAATTATGTGAGTCTCATGGACTGTGACAATCGATGTAAGTGAAGCTTTGCTGGCTGTTCGCATTACTTGACGGTAATTGGCGGTTTACGGCGAACGTTTAGGTTCTCAGCGTTTAGTGCAATACTAGAGTGGTGTGTTGACGTTAGGCCTTGCCTTGCGTGCAGCAATGCTGTTTGTCGGCATGCACAGAACACACAGAGAGACTTACCCGCCGTAGTTGCTCATTGGCAATGGTGTTGGGCTGCTGATGACGAGGTAGCGGAATCGAATCCCGGCCACGGCGGCCACATTTCGATGGGCGCAAGAACATCCGCGTGCTTTGATTTAGGTGTACGTTAACGAACCCCATGTGGTCCTCCACTACGACGTGCGTCGTAATCAGAAAGTGGTTTTGGCGCATAACGCTGTATAAATTAATTTAATTTAATTAACACAGCGAGACTTGTTTGCTTGAGGCGTTGTTGTGCGCCATTGTTCCTAACCTTCGAGAAGGTTAGCACTGTGATTGCCTCACACGGTGAAGCGCATCGGGGCATATGTGCTCCACATTAATGAAATTATGGGGCATTATGTGCGAATCCCACAATCTGAGGCACGCGGCAGTAGGACGCTCCGTTTCAATATTGATCCCCCGGGATTCTTTAGCGTGCGCTTAAGTCTTAGTACACGAGTGTTTTTGCATTTCGCCGACCTCGAAATGTGGCTGCCGTGGTCGGGAGCGAACCCGTGATCTCTAGAAACGCCATTGCTGCCACAGAGATACTGCGGCGGGCACAGCAGTGCTGATTTCACGGCCGGTCGCTGAGGTGTACATGCTATACGGAGCTTTAATTCGGCTTTGCGTCCACACGCCCTGCGCCAATTATCAGCTTCGTAAATTTCCACCGTGTTTATTTTTCTGAAGTAGTAGAAATGTACCGTAGCATACTTTGAATATAAATTTATGCAATTCCTCCGCAACTGCTGCCATGTCTAGTATTAGAGTTTCCTTGTCGGTTCTAACTATCGGATGCTTCCTCTCGCTACCTCCTCTCTAACATTCTACCTACCCCCTCTCCGGAATGTTGCACGTTGGCACGAAGGCAAGTGCTGCAGTTTCTTCAGTGGTGTTGCGGGGCGTCACGAGTAATTATAGCTGTCGAGGTGGTATTGTGGTGACACGATGAAAAGGTCCAAACGAGTTTCTCGCGTTGGCTTCCCAGTCTGCCAGGCTCGTGCCATGTATACACGCGCTCTGAACCCCCTCCAGACGTGACGTGCGAGACAGCGACAGTAGCAGCCGGAGTAGTGGTAAAGTCGAAGAATGAGACAAAGAAAGCTTCGCTTCAAGAACGACGAGACTGATGCAAACATTCCGCATTCAACGTGTCAGATCCTATCTGTCTTTCTGTCTGTCTCCTATCTGTATATCTATCCTATCTGTCTGTCTATCTATCTACGTTTATTTTCATCGGATTCACAATAAGCTTCTACACGATTTCACACCAATAAGGCATTCCACACGACAGTTTCATGAACCGCGACAAGTGTTGGCTGTTCTCTCACCGTACTGTTCGCGCCTCTCGAGCTGCGCGCAGATGCTAGCCGCCAGTGGTGCCAAGTAAGGACCCAGTAACACGCAGACGCCAGTGACATCGTAGGCGCCCATGGACTGCTGGAGAGACAAGCCCGCGATGGTAGCCATGTCGACGGCTTCACGGAGAACCAGCTCGCTTTCCACGTGGACAGTGATTGTCGACGCCAGCCTTTGGTCATGCAAAGGAACAGCAAGCTTAGACAACACAGTGCGGAAGCTCCATATAAAGGAAACCAGTTTCTCAGAGCCGACAAATTGCATTCAATACCACGCAGTAGACTGAAATCATTGTTAGCATATGCGAGGTATTCCGCAATGGCCCCAAGGCCAATTGCATTGTTTGTTATTGTTGCCTGAAAGCATGGCACGTAGTCTTTCCGTGCGCGAGACGTAATGACGCCGTGTTTGTGAACGAATCTGTCTTTGCCGGTCCTCCCATGTTTCTTGTGGCTGCTGGCTACTGATAGATCGGCCATTCTCTAGGCGGATAAAGTTGTGAATATTGTAACGCCGCACTGGAGGAGCGCGGGAGAGGAAGAAGAAGCGGCGTGAGGATTTTGGCTGATCGACTGTTTCAGACCATCCCATGTCTTTTCTGCCCTTTTAACTGTAAATAAATCCATTCTACATCCGTAACAATGCATATTTGGCGGTGTTGTCTCGCACGATTGTCTGGTACCGTATATAATACACACAAGCACGGGATATATTGAAAAGTGGGGCGGCCCTGGTGGCAGGTGATCTAAGGTAAGCGCGGACATGAACTCTTAGACAAACAGGCCGGCATTGTCATGTCGTCATCATCATTCCGTCATCGTAAGTGCGTCGTCATCATTTCATCGCCTTCATTGCCAAGTCATCATCATCCTTCCACCGTTTTCCCTCAGCGGTCTCTGCGTTGAGGCTTCCTTCTGTTATGCTGCATTTGGTTCTACAGACACTACAAGAACATATTTCACATAGTTTGCTCTCAGCGTTTGCCTACCTTTCACGCAAAAAGCTGGTTCGGAAGACTCCATCACGGCGACCGCGCGCAGTGGCGTTCACTGTACGTATTCGGTAAAGAGATAGCCTCTGTAAACGATTCTGGGCTTTCAGTTTGCCCAAGAGTATTATTTTGACAGTAAAATAACTTCCCCCTTTTTGGGAGTACTTACAGAAATGTCCAGGTGGGCCGCCGCATGGTGTTTTTATTGAGCGCATCAAGCCAAACCTGTGGGGAGCGCGCCGCGTGATCCCTTACACTACGCGAGGGAGGCGACTCCATAAGGTCTCGCCCGCAATAGTATTTTTTGGTCGTATAAACTTGTAAACACTCGCTTACTAACTAAATTAACATTGGAATATGAACCTGGCAACGTTTAACGCTAGAACGTTATCTAGTGAGGTGAGTCTAGCAGTGCTATTGGAGGAATTAGAAGGCAGTAAATGGGATATAATAGGGATCAGTGAAGTTAAAAGGACAAAAGAAGCATATTGGCGGCGAGGAGTTAGGGAGTCGCCATTTATCGGAAGCGCCTCGCTGGCGTAGTATGAGGGATCACGCGGCGCGCTTCTCACAGGTTTTGATATCAGCGATCACTGAAAACACCACGCGCGAGCTCTCCCGAATATTTCTGTAAGTACTTTCGAAACGAGGTAAGTTTTTTACTGCCTAAATAATAATCTTGGGCGAACTGAAAGCACACAATCGTTTACAGACGCTATCTCTTTACCGAATACGTACAGTGAACGCCACTGCGCGCGGTCGCCGCGATGGAGTCTCCCGAACCGGCTTCTTGCGTGAAAGCTACGTAAACGCTGAGAGCAAACTATGTGAAATACGTTTTTGTAGTGTTTGTATAACTACATGGAGCGTAATAGAAAGAAGCGTCAATGCAGCGATCGCGCAGATTCGCAGCGACCGACTGCGCGTCTGCATGCTCGTAAGCGCACTGTTTCTCTTTCGCCGCGTGCGCCTTTTCGCACCGTGCCATGAGCTTTAGGCCGCAGAATATGAGCATTTGACAGTATACAAGCAACCATTGTTGTGTGGGCGCTATCAGAGCTGTTCAAAAATAATTTCATCGTAGAGACCGCGACGCCTACGGAGACTGTGATGTGCCTTCGCGACGATTCAATCTTTTTTTTTTTTTCTAGATTCTTGGTCGTTTCAATATTATTTCTCGAGTTGCGTCGCACTGTATGTTTATCGGTATCCTCAGCGTGCGATTTCCCGCTGCTTCTTTTTTCTAATCCAGCGCATTAATTCATAACACAAACATGACCATATGCCATGCTTTTTAATGTGCTTCTTACCGCTCCCTTTCCACTTCAGTGAACTTGCCAGTATCTATAGCATCGGCAAGTTCATAGACCAAACCGTCATGACATTAGTCGGGCAGCGGACTTGGGCGAGCGTCTCAGTGCGCGTTTTCCGAACATCGCAGACCCGGCGCCGTAGCAGAAATCTTCCTCGCGACTGTCCTTGTAGCATACCCTAGTCGTAGCCGATGACTGTTTGCCGGTTTTATGTTTCGCGAGCCAAGCTTTACGCAGCTTCTTGTCCTGCGGCTACATGTGAATAAGGCTGACTTCGGGCTCCGTTGCGCACGTCCGGCACTGCGGCACCGAGCAGTAGCCTACCATGTTGCGCGCCTTCAAAGGCAGCCACTACCTACTGTAGTGCTTTCAAGCGTTGTAAAGGAGACACTCGAAGCGGGAAAATATCGCCACTAAATGAGGTCGGCAGCGCACGAGGGAATTTAAACTCTCATTTTCAGCTCGCTTCGGCGCTCCCGAAGCAGCCGACACGGCCGCTATGTCCACATGATCCCTAATAGCACGTCACGCCGACGGTGGCGCCAGCTTTTCCAGTGGTGGAGCTTGAGGCCAATACAGTGCTAAAAAGCGGGCACGTCCTGTGCTACCGGGGCTTAGCGGAGAGAAGACAACTCGGAGTTGGATTCCTAAGAATATAGCTGGTAACATACAGGAATTCTATAGCATTAACGAGAGGGTGGCAGGTCTTCTTGTGAAATTTAATCAGAGGTACAAATTGAAGGTCGTAAATGTCTACGGCCCTGCATCCAGTCATAATGAGCAGGAAGTCGAAAGCTTCTATGAAGGCGTGGAATCAGCGATGGATAAAATCAAAACAAAATACACTATACAGATGGGCGACTTCAATGCCAGGGTAGGCAAGAAGCAGGCTGGAGAAAAGTCAGTCGGGGAATATGGCATAGGCTCTAGAAATAGCAGGGGAGAGCTATTAGTAGAGTTTGCAGAACAGAATAATATGCGGATAATTAATACCTTCTTCCACAAGCCGGATAGACGAAAGTGGACGTGGAGGAGCCAGAATATCGAGACTAGAAATGAAATAGACTTCATACTCTGCACTAACCTTGGCATCATACAAGATGTGGACGTGCTCGGCAAGGTGCGCTACAGTGACCATAGGGTGGTAAGAACTAGAATTAGCCTAGACTTGAGGCGGGAACGAAAGAAACTGGTACAGAAGAAGCCGATCAATTAGTTAGCGGTAAGAGGAGAAATGGAGGAATTCCGAATCAAGCTACCGAACAGGTATTCGGCTTTACCTCAGGAAGAGGACCTTAGTGTTGAAGATATGAACGACAATCTTATGGGCATCACTAAGGAATGTGCAATAGAAGTCGGTGGTAGATCCCTTAGGATACCAGTAAGCTATCGCAGCAGACGAAAGATCTGATCAAAAAACGCCAACGTATGAAAGCCTCTAACCCTACAGCTAGAATAGAACTGGCAGAACTTTCCAAGTTAATCAACAAGCGTAAGGCAGCTGACATAAGGAAGTACAATATGGATAGAATTGAACATGCTCTCAGGAACGGAGGAAGCCTAAAGACAGTGAAGAAGAAACTAGGAATTGGCAAGAATCAGATGTATGCGTTAAGAGACAAATCCGGCAACATCATTACTAATATTGATGAGATAGTTCAAGTGGCTGAGGACTTCTATAGAGATTTATACAGTACCAGTGGCACCCACGACGATAATGGAAGGGAGAATAGTCTAGAGGAATTCGAAATCCCACAGGTAATGCCGGAAGAAGTAAAGAAAGCCTTGGGAGCTATGCAAAGGGGGAAGGCAGCTGGGGACGATCAGGTAACAGCAGATTTGTTGAAGGATGGTGGGAAGATTGTTCTAGAGAAACTGGCCACCCTGTATACGCAATGCCTCATGACCTCGAGCGTACCGGAATCTTGGAAGAACGCTAACATAATCCTAATCCATAAGAAAGGGGACGCCAAAGACTTGAAAAATTATAGACCGATCAGCTTACTGTCAGTTGCCTACAAAATCTTTACTAACGTAATCGCAAATAGAATCAGGAACACCTTAGACTTCCGTCAACGAAAGGACCAGGTAGGATTCCGTAAAGGCTACTCTACAATAGACCATATTCACACTATCAATCAGGTGATAGAGAAATGCGCGGAATATAACCAACCCTTATATATAGCTTTCATTGATTACGAGAAAGCGTTTGATTCTGTCGAAACCTCAGCAGTCATGGAGGCATTACGGAATCAGGGTGTAGACGAGCCGTATGTAAAAATACTGAAAGATATCTATTGCGGCTCCACAGTCACCGTAGTCCTCCATAAAGAAAGCAACAAAATCCCAATAAGCAAAGGCGTCAGGCAGGGAGATACGATCTCTCTAATGCTATTCACAGCGTGTTTACGGTAGGTATTCACAGACCTGGATTGGGAAGAATTGGGGATAAAAGTTAATGGAGAACACCTTAGTAACTTGCGATTCGCTGATGATATTGCCTTGCTTATTAACTCAGCGGACCGATTGCAATGCTCGCTCACTGACCTGGAGAAGCAAAGCAGAAGGGTAGGTCTACAAATTAATCTGGAGAAAACGAAAGTGATGTTTAGCAGTCTTGGAAGAGGACAGCAGCTTACGATAGGTAGCGAGGCACTCGAAGTGGTAAAGAAATACATCTACTTAGGACAGGTAGTGAGCGCGGATCCGGATCATGAGACGGAAATAATAAGAAGAATAAGAATAGGCTGGGGTGCGTTTGGCAGGCATTCTCAGATCATGAACAGCAGGTTGCCATTGTCCCTCAAGAGAAAAGTGTGTGACAGCTGTGTCTTTCCAGTACTCACGTACGGGGCAGAAACCTGGAGGCTTACGAAAAGGGTTCTCCATAAATTGAGGACGACACAACGAGCTGCGGAAAGAAGAATGATGGGTGTAACGTTAAGGGATAAGAAAAGAGCAGATTGGGTGAAGGAACAAACGCGACCTAATAACATCTTAGTTGAAATCAAGAAAAAGAAATGGGGGGGGGGGGCGTGGGCAGCACATGTAATGTGGAGGGAAAATAACCGATGGCCATAAAGGGTTACGGACTGGGTTCCAAGGGAAGGGAAGCGTAGCAGGGGGCGGCAGAAAGTTAGGTGGGGGGATGAGATTAAGAAGTTTCCAGGGACGACGTGGCCACAATTAATACATGACCGAGGTAGTTGGAGAAGTATGGTGGAGGCCTTTGCCCTGCAGTGGGCGTAACCAGGCTGATTATTATTATTATTATTATTATTATTATTACTGTTGTTGTTGTTGTTGTTGTTGTTGTTGTTGTTGTTGTTGTGATGTGAGGAGATTATGGCCGCGTGTTAATGATGATTATGATTTCCAAAGTATGGCTCGTATCCGTAACGGGGGTTTCGCCAAGTAGAGCACGGTAAATATGGTGGACGAAGTCCCTCTTCGAGATGATCGCCTCGACTTGGCAACGGCGGCAGCAGCGGGACAGCACGGCTTACGCTGTGTCTCTTCTTCTATGCCTCGCAGATTGCCTATCGTCCGCCGGCCCCATCGATATATCGGCCGCTCATGATCATCCCGTGACAAGCCACGAACCCGCTTTTACGTCACGGTCTACGTCATCACCATACCTCTGTGCCAGCTCTACATAAACCCGACGCAAGCGCTGGGACGCTTCACTTGGCAGCGGCGGCAGCAGCGGGACAGCACAGCTTACGCTGTGTATCTTCTTCGATGACTCGCAGATTGCCTATCGTCCGCCGGCCCCATCGATATATCGGCCGCCCATGGTCATCCCGTGACAAGCCACGAGCCCGCTTTTACGTCACGGTCTACGTCATCACCATACCGCAGTGCCAGCTCTACATAAACCCGACGCAAGCACTGGGACGCTTCATTTGGCAGCGGCAGCAGCAGCGGGACAGCACGGCTTACGCTGTGTCTCTTCTATGCCTCGCAGCTTAGACACTATGTGCGACTGAATTATTCACGTTGCTTTTTACTGCTGTTGCTACTGCCGAAGTCATTTTTTTCTCTGTCAATTTTTGCTGCAATGTCCCCTGAAGAACAAAAAATGCTGAAAGATTTGAAACAAGAAATTCGGGATATGCGTGCATCTCTGGAGAGAGAATTTAGGAAGGAAAATAGAGAGATTAAGAATAGCCTGGATCATATCAACAAATGTTTTGAGGAAATGTGTACCACCATGAAAGATATTCAGAAAGAAAACGCTGAAATCAAGGCTGAGAACGCTTGCCTCACTTCAGAGTGCACACTACTGAAGAAGCGTGTACTGGAAGCTGAGCTCAGAATTGTGCAACTAGACCAATATTCCGGAAATAAGAATCTGTAAATCAAAGGGGTTCCAACTTCACAGGGCGAGAACCTCTCTGCCATTCTGAAAAAAGTCGGAGAAGTTGTAGGTGAGCCTATTAGAGAAAATGTTGTTGAGATCTGTCTCAGAGTTACAACGAGGAATTCTGGGCAGTCTAACATTGTGGTACAGCTCCGCAGCCGATCAAAACGCGACGCAGTCCTCAACAAAACTCGAAAGAAGCGACTATCAGCCACTGATCTTGGCTACACACAGTCGTGTGCTGTGTTTGTCAATGGACACCTGTGCTCTGAATTGAAAAACTTTTGGGCATGACAATCGCACGAAAAAGGGAAAAGAATTGGTGTTTCGCTTGTACGAGGGACGGCAAGATTTTCGCTAGGAAAAGTGAATCCTCCCGGTTGCTGCAAATAATGCATGTCTCCGATCTAGAAAAATTGACTAACCAAGGTTTCATGGCTACTAATGATGACGTCATGTCTGGAAGCGCTACGCACGCATAATATTTTGCGCCGCATGAAGCTGGCAGCCTGTATGCCGAAAATAAGAACTGCTTATCTTTTATCCATCTTAATGCGCAGTCTGCCCGAAATAACGAGGAACAGATTCTTGCACTTATCGCTACGTTTGGCTTTGCTCCTGACATATTAATGGTGACAGAAACATGTTATCAATGTGAATCGGAAGTTCTTAAGTTGCCCGGCTACACAACATTTTTTATGAATCGATCATGTCGAAGAGGAGGTGGCGTTCTGTTAATGGCAAAAAGCGCACTTCGTTGCAACATTGTTGCATCTTTTTCTCTTGTTAGGTTGGATTATGAAGTGCTTACTGTTCAGTGCAATGATAATGTTTTCTGCGTCCTATATCGACCACCAGGATCGAGCACGCAGAACTTTCTGTCTTTTATGGAAAAATGTTTGCGCTGGGTGACTGATAATGGTTACAAGTTAATTCTGGCAGGTGACCTAAACATTGATTCCTAAAGGCTTCTACTACTCGAGAAGAACTTAGCAAGACAATCGAATCACATGGTTTTGAAAATGTTATAAATAGTCCGACTCGTATTTGAACAGATACATCGACATTAACTGACGTCTTCATAACCAACATCCACCATTCTAACATTTTATCTGGTGTTGTGAGTGCTCATATAAGTGATCACCTTCCAATACTTCTTTTGATGACCCAGTGTTCACCTTCAACATCCAAACACCGTTTACTACAAATGGTATGTCAATATGCAAAGTCTGAAGTATTTACGTGAGGCAACATCGCTATTAGATTGGTCAGAACTGATGCGTGCCAGTGATCCAGAAACTGCTTATGAATACTTTTGCGCTAGGTTTAAGGATACCTATGATAAATGCTTTAAATACAAAGTAGTTAAACCAGCACGTAAAGCCAAAAAAAACATAAATAATAACTGTATCCGTGAAATTCGTGCCAAAAGCCGCCTCTACAAAACTTTTATTGACACCAGGACTGTAAAAGCTTTGCATGAATTTAAGGTGCAAAGGAACACAGCAAATAGTCTTTTGCGTAGAGAGAAGAGACAGTATTTGAATAATTTGTTCAATAATGACGTAATAAAGTAATCTGATGTTATCTGGAAGCGTATTAATGGTTTTCTTGGGCGAGGAGATAAGAACACGACTATAACAGAAATTACACTAGGTGATAAAGCTTTATCAAATGAGACGCTTGCAAATACATTTAATAACTATTTCGCAAACTTAGTAAACAGTACTCATGATCCTAATTCTTTGAGTTATCTTCGCTGCACGACTAAACAATCTGCATTTTTAGCGCCTACTACGGAAAATGAGGTATCTACTACTTTTATGTCTATCAAAAACAGCAGATGTTGTGACGTCGAAGGATTCGAGATCATGCCAATTAAGCATGTCCTGGACTTGATTCTACCTGCATTAGTAATCATATTCAACATGATATTTTCCAGGGGCTCGTTCCCGAAAAGACTTCAGGTTGCGAAGGTAGTAGTTTTGTACAACGGTGGTGATAAAAACGAGCTGACAAACTACTGTCCAATATCTGTGTTGGCCATTTTTTCTAAAGGTATAGAAAAACTAGTACATGCCCGCATGACATCGTTTCTGATCAAACACGACCGTATCACTAGTACGCAGTATGGCATTGTGAAAGGGAAGTCGACAGAAACTGCCTTACTTACTTAAAGGAAATTATATTGCAGTCGTTTGAACAGCAATTATGTACACTGGGCATCTTTGTTGATTATTCGAAGGCATTTGATTGTATAAATCATTCCACACTACTCAACAAGCTTGAACATTATCGATTTCGTGGCGTATTTCTTGAATTTATACAGTCGTATCTGCAACACCGTATGCAACAAGTGATCATAGAACGATATGTGTCGAATTTCAAGCCAGTTCACGCGCGAGTGTCACAAGGAAGTATAGCGAGGCCCGTGCTTTTTTGTATTTATATCAATGACTTAGTTACTATAGATAATAATGTGAAATTTATTATGTACGCGGACGACACAACTATTCTGGTTACCGCACCTAATTCCACAGAGGCTATCGGTATCACAAATGAAGCACTAACAAAACTGTCCTCGTGGTCTACCGCAAGTTCACTTAGTATAAATACTAAGAAAACAGCAGCTGTTCTGTTCAGACCGAGAAATCGTAATGTCGCTACAGACCTAACATTACAACTTAATAATTCTATAATTCCAATTGTGCCTACTGTTAAATGTCTTGGGGTTGTATTCGAACAACATATGTCGTGGAATTTGCATGTGGATTTAGTCGCTGCGAAAATATCCCGTGTGAGTGGAATTTTATGCAGGTTAAGATATTTTCTCCCTAAAATCATCAAACTTCTCCTATACAAATCCTTGCTTCTGAGCCAAATTCACTATTGCCATCTTGTTTGGGGTAGTACGACACTTTCTAATATCACCACATTACACAGAATACAAAAAAAGGCCGTCCGTAGTATTCTGGATGTTCCCCACGACACACATACGCGCCCACTTTTCCAGAAACTGAATTTACTTCGTATGCCTGATATTAATGAGCAAACACTAATTCACCGATATAAGACAGGTACTAAAAGAAATAATAACACGTTAAATGCTATATCGAACTTAAAACGTAGAGATGGGAAGTTAAATACGCCCAGTTGCAAACTCTGGGAGATGCCACAGGCAAGGACTAATTACACATACCAAATGTTGTGCTTTACATTACCATCTTGTCTAAATAAAATCAACACTGTATAAGTTTCATTATTGTGCTTTTTTTCTTGTCTTTTCTTTGTTTCCGCAAGACTGGAAGAAATTGTTTTTGTAAGAGCGTATTTGCCGAATTGTGCAGTGCAGTATGTTTTGTGTGACACATTTGTTGATTTCATATATGTATAATGTGCATTAGTAATTAGCGTTAATTATTTCGGTTTCAATTGTACGTGAGTGCTATATGTACTGCATATACATTCTGTTTCACTTGAACTCATTTTACACATATATGTATGCATATATTATATATATGCATTATGTCTGTCACTCGTGTTATTGGGACTTAGGTAATTCCAGCTTAATATGTAATACCTAACCGTATGCTCTGTCACTGCTTGTTAAAAGGGGCTGCGGACCTTGTCAACCCATAAAAGGCTTTTTGTTCGCGATCTTAAACATTTTGGTGTTGAAAATAAAGTGAATTGGATTGAATAGATGATGACTATGATGTCTTAGTATTGTACATGCCCACATACGAACAACCTTCATTTCCGGTTTCTTTAGTGGACCCCAGCTTGAGAATAAAACCATAATCAAGCTCATTGCAGAGTCCTTTGCGGGCGTCCTTGCCTTCGTGTTGCGGATTGCATCGCGTGTCCGAGGGCATAGCGCTGTCGACAATTTTCTAGGGCCAGGCGTTATTGACGTGTACGCGTCACGAAAACCTTCCATATGGCCTTGCGATTCTTTGAGCCGCTATTGTCAAAGTAGTGTCACACGACTACATACACTCTGCTAGTCACTGCGAGTGCTACAACTACAGGACGGGTGTCACCGCAGAAATTCGACGCTATGGCCTTATCTATTTATATATATATATATATATATATATATATATATATATATATATATATATATATATATATATATATATATATATATATATAACACATTTGGATAGTAAAAGCCTGGCGCACACGATACAACAAATAAACAGAGCAGGAAGTTTCATTTACGTACCACCTAGTAAAAATCGGGCCGGGCTCAAATGTTCCTTACGAATACTGCCCTACTTCAATCATTGCAGTGACCCATTTCACGTGCCACGTGTGCCACCTCTGCACCGCTTCGAAGCGGGTGAACGTACCTGGTCAGTGCCCACCGTTCGCCGTTGGCCACGCGTCCAGCGAGGTACCAGTCGAGCAGGACGACGTTCGCCGCGGCCGAGAGATGCGCTGTTTGTGTTTGGTCAAAGGAGGCATCCGCAAAGCACGCCGTGATGTCGGGCAGCACACAGAGCAAAGCGCCATCTTGCACAGTGTAGGTACAGTGCTGCACCGACGACTCTCCAGGCTTCGACTGGTAGACCTGGTGGCGAACGAGTGTGTAACGCCAGAAACGCGTGACATCGGGCGCCGTTTACAACTACCGCCTGCGTTTACTGACAGACTAGAGCTGAACAAGTCATTGCAACCATGAGTGGGGTGAAATTTACACAAGCCAAAACGTTGAGAGCGCAGACATTGGTAAGAGGTTGCACTGAAGTTCTACCTGAATGTGCACTGTTACACATACCGAGTTTATGTTTCAGTATTGGCAGCGCCCTTTTGATTCCCCTGATTCTTCTCCACCACACATAAGTAATTTGTGAGTCTATGTGACCACTGCATACGCATCACTCAAACGTATTTTCATTCTTTTTTTAATAGTTTTAAGTTTGGCTTTTTACATAGAAAAACAAGAGGAACAACAGACACAGACAAAGGCACGAAAGCGGAATCTAACAACTATTGTGTTCGAGGCAAGAGCATAACTATATGGCGGTAAGTAGGTGATGTCAGAAGCGTCGCAAATATTGCAAGCAAAGAAGGATTACCTGGTCTTGTGAAGACAGTGAAAAAATGAAAAAAAATATAAGAGCATTTAACGTCTTGCCAAATAATAATCGGTGACAACATCGGTACTGGCGAACGAACCGGACGTCTATGGTGGTTTTCAAGCACACGTAATCTTTTGCGAACTGTATCTCGACGTTTGCGAACAGTATTGATTGAACGCTTATGCACGCGTCTTCATTGTGATAAATTTATTTTACTTCTTCAGCGTTATTTTGCTTCCTAGAAGGCGCTTTGGATACTAAAATATAACAATCAAATCGAACGCGAATGTTCGAGAAAAACGGCCTCGGAATATTGTATATCTTATTTTTTCGCACTCTGAAATAGAAAGTTAGCGTAGAACTTCTAGTAGAAGAAAATGGTCAGTTTCGCCCATAGGCGAATCATTGAACGCCATAGCAAGGTCTAGCGCTGCATTTAATGGTATGAGAACGTTGGTGCTATGTGGAACGTGCCAGTGGCATAGCAGGTGTCGCACCCAAGGATGTCCCGGTCCCGGTCCCTGCACGACAGCCTGTATGCGAGTTTTGTCTTAGAACAGCGCTCGGATCATTTACAATGCACAGTGCACGAGATGATAGGCAAGGAACACCGTTGGTCAGAGTCCCAAGAACGCATGTATTTAGCTTGACGTTCACCACGGTGTGATATGTGCACAGCTGCTCAGCGGGAATGGTAATGTGTGTGCGCACAGCATCCATGCAAGCATTTATTTAGGAATCCCACACCCTTCCTAGTTTTCCTCCGTATCCACTATATGCTGCACATAAAGATCCCAATCAGGACCACCTCGTGGCTACGCTAGTCAGGCGTATACATGCGGTGGTCGACTTTACATTGGATAACCAAGACCTTCCACGTGTCATGCTTGAACTTCTTCACACCAGCGCCCGCAAACGCAACACACAAGCTTTCCGCCTGCTCAATGTCTGTGGCCGCCTCAAAAACGCCATACACATTTCGACACATTGCTTGAAGCAGCGCGGTGAAGCAGCGCGGTGTAAGGGTAGAGCCACACTTACTGAGTGTAATTTCAACGCCCTCATACCACTTGGGGATATCCTCATGACACACCCAAAGGCCGCAAGCTCCGCACTTTGATCCAGGAGCACAACCTCACTACCTAATGATCCATCGACACCAACTCTGTTGACACAAACGTTTCTCGAGATGCGTGCCCAGATCTTAGCCTTTATCATGGCCGCCACTCCTGCACCTGGCACAACTTTAACGAACAGTTAGGTAGTGATCACTCAGTCATGGCTACCCGCATTAATACTATACTTAATACATTGACAGACTTTGCGAGAGCGGCGTGGCAGATTCGACTATCGGACTGGCCTGCCTTCCGCGCATCCTGTTGCACCACTTCCGCACCCAACAGGCTCACCTTTTGCGTACAGACACAGCAAACCCCGGCTAGATGTTAACTTACGCGCCATCAACACAACTCCGAATGTACCAGACATAGATGCCCACCTTGTTCACTTATGGGCAGCGCGCCGTAGCTTAAATAAACGATGGAGCAGCCATCGCTATAACAGGAAGCCGAGGTTGTGCACGCACAGCTCTCTGCTAAGGCAGCCCGTTGCGCTGAGACACTCACCAGCCAAACCTTCGCACTCACTTTGTAACCAAATAAATGGCAAACTCATTACTGTGCGTACCTATTCTCTATTCTTTCATGTGGCAAAGACCAGCTAAGCAAATTCCGCGCAATCCATAATCATAAGAAAACTTCTCCCCACAACTAACACTCCAGACTCCGAATGCCTTGCACAGTTAGGACAGCGTTATTTCCCACCACCAGGCACGCCATGTTAGGCGGACTATACGGGTCCTCCCAACACAATGGCTTATCTTATATGCCTATCACTGTCACTGAGATTCGCGCAGTACTCGCCTAAATTCATCGTAACATACTCCCTGTTCCCGATCGGATCCGGTATTCGTTGCTCTGTAACCTCTCTGATTCTTCTGACACCAATCAACTTAAGACTTACTCTATTCAGGTATAGGAATCCGGCACCCTACCAAAAGAGCGGAAAGAGACCATAGTCGTTCGAACGACAGGCTCCCTCGAGCGCATCGGAACCCGGTAGCATAAAGCAGCTACCACCATCGAGAAATACGTCCGGCGTGGAGGTCTCGTAAACAACCCAGCTTGCTGAGCTACGTTCAACTCGGCTACACTACCCCTCACCATCCCTCATTCGCCGACAGGCTGTCTGTTGGCGACAACTACAAACGAATAATTTCCCCACACCCCTCTCCTACTCCTACTTTATCCCTCCCGTGGTCCAGCTGAATGGTCCAACCGAATACTGCGGCGACCGCCCCGCCCTACTGCATGTGCTCTAGCTTTGCCAGGACATTCCCGACGTCCCTCCCTTTCCGAAGCACACCCTCACTTCCTGGGAGGAGCGGCTGTCTAGCAATAACTGGTCGACCATGTCGAGGCGGTGGCTGTGGCCTGTGGGACCTCGGAATAAGGGCGCCACCTTCGAGGCACAACTGGGCTTCACGATCTTGCAATGGAGTTTATTGAATCATTAAAGCAGCGGAGACCAGAACGTGGTATCGTGTTTACGATTAGTTCAATTTGAGGTCGCTCAGGCTCCGGGGAGCGCAGCGTAACGGCTACTCCACTTGGCTTCGTCCGCTTTTGTAGTCAAACGCACTTCGCGTTTCTGGAGGCCTTTTAATCTCGCACGCGTGAACCGCGCATGCGTCATCGGTGCCAGGAGGGTGTGCGACAACAGCGGCGACGCAAACGCGCCTCGAACGTCCTTAAATTGCTATCGCAATAAAACAAAAACAAATATGTAGACAATACGCATGTATTGTAATCTAAACGAAACTTTAGTATAGCAGGGGCGCTATAACGTAAATCTATTCCAAACTTTTCTATTCCAGTTTGGCAATCAGCCCTCCGCGATTCATCAAAAAAATTTTAAGCACTCCCACTTCGCCTTTCTTTCACGCGACGTCACGAACACCGCGATAGCTTCCCATCTAATATGACGCGTACACACTGAAAATGCATCATTGGACCAAACGAAAAAAACTGTTATTTATGAATCGACCCCTTTTAGCCATGAGCCCTTGGCTATTGGTCAAAAGTTTTCGGGCTGCACCCACTTCACCTGCCTGTCACGCGACGTCATAAGACCGCAAAAACTCAACGCGTCAAAGTGATGTGTACGCGTTAAAAATGCGTTAATATGGCGAACAAAACTGCTTTCTTTTTCTCAATAGCCGCAGGCTCACCCGTTCCGAAAGGAATAAAAGATGGCTGCCGCCAATTCTTCAGGCACTGGCCACTCGCACCTGCATGGGCTCATTTGCGTACAATAAGCCTTTTTGCATGACCATGTAACGTTTTCAAGCACTTTCGGCATGTTTGCGATCTCGCTCTGCGAACTCTTCTTTGCTAAGGATCCGTTTTAGCGATATTCTTAAGCTTCCGTTGCATGCCGCCGCGATTTTCTGCCAGCCACCTCAAGCCAAGTAGGGGAAAGCGTACCAATCATAGACGCCGGCCCCACACTTTTCATTCGGTTATCAATTTTCAATTCACTGGCTCGGCCCCATCGACTCCCTCTCCACTTGAGTATGCTCCTTGCCTCTTGTCAGCCAATTAGATAAGGCCAGCTGCTCACTCTAGGCAAAATTATTCGTTTTTAAAGCAAACAAAAGCGACCTTTTATAAACGAGGAGAGGATTTGATCGGTCTGTTCAGACAACACTGCGGGTCACTGACCTATGCTTGCGTCGGTGGTTACGCAAATTTGAAGTCAGGAGATTGGAATAAAAATATATTGGAATGGTTTTACGTTATAGGGCCCCGGGTAATGAAATGCCTTACAATGAACGGCCATGAATGAGATATTTACTGTTTTATTTTAAAACTGCGACAATGTGGTAAGTTTGGCCACTGATGAGCCCGCTATACCAAAATCGTAGTAGTAAACACACACATATTAAAGAACTACACCAGAAAACAGTAACCCGCCACGCTGGCTTAGCGTCTATGGTGTTGCGCTGCTAAGCACGACGTTGGTAGATCCAATCCCGGCCGCGGCCGCCACATTTTGACGAGGCCGAAATGGAAAAGCACCCGCGTCCCATGCATTGGGAGCACGTCAAAGATCACCTGGTGGTCAAAATTATTCCGGAGCCCGCCACTGCGGCGTGCCTCATAATCAAAAAGTGGTTTTCGCTCGTAAAACCCCAGAATTCAATTCAGAAAATAATAATAGTTTCACCATCACACAAAGTGAGACTCCCCTAAATACACCACAAATATACAAAATTCTTGCATCAAATCCCGTCCGCTATGACAGATGGAATACATAGCCATGCATAATACACACTCAGCGTATGTCCTGTTACAAGCGCAATTACAGTCCCTCTGACTAAATGCACCAGTTTAAAGCAGAGTGTAGAAGTCTGTGGCACGATAGGGTTGCCAGGATAGTAAAATGACATAAAATTACAGAAAGCAAAACAAAGCACAGGAAATGTCATATGGTACTACAAAGTCATCATGACACTGTTGCAAGGCATAATTTATGTCAAATGCGAAAACACGCGTATGCTTAGATTTAGGTAGACGTTAAAGTACCCCGCGCGGTCGAAATTTCCGGAGTCCTCCACTACGGCGTGCCTCATAATCAGAAAGTGGTTTTGGCATGTAAAACCCCGTAATTTTTTAATAATGACTGTCCCACAATAACAGTATTCACAAGGAACTAATGAGATCACAGCCTACAAGATAATCGCTCAGGGCTTTTATAGCTTGTCTTTGTTTATAGGCAAGCGCCAGTAAATCAACTTATATTATTACTGATAAAGGACGTCCTTCTAAAGCGTGATGACTATCCCGAAGTGTCTCGCAATTTTGGTGGAATTGTCTACATTAGATGATGATATATCCTACAATGTTTTCCGGGGTGCCAGAATGTACGCAGTCTCAAGAGGGTCTTTACCGTATGCGACATAAAAAGAACGGGGTGTGTATGCCATACTGAGACGTAAATGATGCAAGAGTGTGTCTAAAGCCCGCTCTACCTTAAAATTTCGTGAAAAGCGTAATAAATAGTGAATGTTGTACAAAAAAAGATAATTTTCTCGACTCATCAAACTACGTGCTCTTTGATAATCTGCATCTAAGCGCCTGAAGCGCTGTTTCGGCGTCGGATACGGCGCATTATATAGTTGAGGGTTCATTCAACATATGCGCCGCAGCAGCCATTCGGTTCGCTACTTCACTTACCCTTATTTCAGTGCGGCTTGGAATCCATTGCAAACGAATCTGATGACCAGGACAAGAAGCAAGGGCTAATGCTTTCCTAATTTCGTAGCAAAGCGAGGAGTTAAAATCATGAAAATAGCATTGTAATAGTGTATCCAGGGCTTCTTTGTAGTCTGAACAGATTACCCAATTTTGAGTGCGTGTACTTTCGGCCAGAAATGCCACAGGTTCTAGAATTCCAAATTGTTCTGCTGATGTAGATGAGGCTTAGTGGGACAGATGGTAGCATTTCTTTACTTCACATGTCGGGATGTAAAATGAAGCATTCGAACTGTCAACGGTCGTTGACGCATCTATGACGAAAAATGTATGGTTTTCCTGCAATCCACTCATCTGCAGTAGTGTCAGAAATGTTGCCTCTAATGTATTAGGTGGTTTCCTTTATATGGCAGGAACTTTCAGTATCACTGAAGGTGTCATCTGCCGTTCGTTGTCAGCCTCCAAAAAAGATTAATGATGCCTACCCATATTGTATGGTATCTTGGGGAAATTAACTCTGTAGGGCTCGCACCACATAACAGTTACTGCCACGGCTCAGTATTGGTTTACCTCTGAGTAGATAATTTTCCTGTCGCGATTGCAGACAGATAAAATGGCAACACGCTTCTTGTACGCGAAGAGCCTGGGTAGGTAGTTCCCTCGCTTCTGCTACGCCATCGTCGAATCTTCTGCTATGCAACGCCGAACAAGGCACGCCAAAGCATATCCTGAGACTTGTGGCTATTATATTTCTTGGTGGGCGTTCATGAGAGTTAGGCAGATTATGAGCGACAGGCAAGGAGTACGCAATAGCTTGGCAAATAAGTGCAACATGCAATCTCATCCGAGATGCAGACCTGCCTTCCCATTTGATACTGGTTATGCATCAAAGCAGATTTAATGTGAAGGTAACACGCTTCTCAAAGGAGCGTACGTGACCATCCCACGATAGTTATCTGTCAAGTATTTTTCCTAGAAAACTACGATTTCTAACCGAAATAGAGATCTGATCGGCGTTGAGGAGAAAAATGTCAACACAGTTTCTTGTGAAGGGCAGACTCATCCGACAGATCCATGCCGCTCTGGGGAACGTGTCGTAATATCGATACCTTCTTGGAGTATTCCTTGTTGTTAAGGACAGGTCATGCCTGATGCCCAAATGCAAATGTCTGCATAAATAGAAACATTAACATTTGAAGGCAATAGATTTCACAGACTAAGGTGAAATATATCGGCCTTAGCACGTTTCCTTGCGGTACGCCCCCTCTTAATTTGTAGGGTGTGCTGCGTCCGTTCCTGCTCTTCATAAAAATATTTGGCTGCTCTAAAGAATGTGAAATCCCGCGCAGCATTCTTCCTTGTATACTCAGATTGGGCACGTGATCTTAGATAAACGGAATGCGCTACCAGTGTTGTCTTTCATGACGTTTGTCTTTAGGCCACCATTCTCAAAATTACGAGTAATAATTTTGGTAAGAATGTAAGACCTGGTATCAGCATCCTTAGTGGTACAATAGTGTGGCAATATAACCCGTATATAAACCATGTTATATTGGATATCATGGCATATAGCATACATATACCTAAATATATGCGGACCCTCACGGAAACAGCGATAACGATTGTGAAAATACGCTAGAAGTGTCTACATAATTCGTATGGCAATAATATTAATAGTATTTTCCTGCAGTATTTTAGTGAGAAAGGAATTATATAGACAATCCAGGAGTTTTATTGCCGTCGGCGTCGCCGTGAGGTTCCGTATAAATTCCACGGGCGATAAAAGCGTAGCCGGGCGCCATATGCTGTGCGTGCGAGGGTGGCGGATCAATATCGCGTACGTAATGGCGGAAAGCCGGGAATAAGCCCGTCGCCCTCCGTCGCGCGCAAGGCTTCGGGGGGAGGATCCGGAGAGGGGAGGCCTGCGCCACCCGGAGTAGAACTCCGGGTTGGGTGGCCCAGGCGGCCGCTCGCCATCTGGGACGGGTACAGACTCCGCGCAGCGCTGTGTTTTCAAGGCGCAGTGCTCGTTGATGCCAGCCCAAAGGTCAATTAGCCCGCTGCTGCTGCCGCATTTTCTCTCTGCAGCGATTTCGCGGTCATCAAGTGCCTTGTACTTATGTTGGTTTGTGCACGCGCCACACCATGCTTGTTAATTTAGTTATACTCGAGGACAACTTTCTGTGGCTATCAAGGGAAAGCTACGTAGGCAAAGCTCGCTCAAGTGAGAGCGCTTCTGAAGACAGTTCAACGTTTTAGTCTGCGTTAGTTTAGGTTGGGGAACACAAATATAAACGCGATATTAGCAACAGTTCCACAACATAGAACACACCAATGAGTGTAAAGGTTTACTTATTTTGCGGCTTTTTCGTTCCACGTCTGTAAAAAGGCGAAACCATCGCATATGGAAGCTTCGTCCATTTCCGAGCGACCAAAATCACTCTCAAACGCTGCCGGACTACCTGGCGCCCTAGCACATTTGCAGCAGCCACGCGCCCGTAGCTTTCCCTTCATTACCACAGAAAGTTATCCGTGAGTATAGTGCGCCTATGCTTACAAGTTTATAGTTACAAGTTACAAGTTTACAAGTTACAAGTTTATAAGACTACTATCTTTACTTCGTATAGCTGTCCAATAATTTGCTATTTCAAATGATGGCTGCGCCTCTGGATCGTAACCAGGACTTTTTTTTTTCAAATATACGAGTATGTGCTTGCATGCTGTCAGGGTATCCGCCATTTTTCAGATTGCTTACCTTTTGTTGGTTGCTTTCTGCTACGGCTTGCTGGCAGTATCTTTTGACTGCCTAGGTGACACATATACCATAGCAATACCTCATTTCAGTGACCGTAGTCAAAATGCTGCATATCGTAGTCCTCGCGCCTTGGAAGCCAGCAGTGTGGCTATCGTATAGCATTCAATTTCAATCTTAAAACTGCAATTTTTCTTCCCTTGTAAGTTTGGGCGTCAAATGTAGACTTTTGTGCACCTTTCTGAACATTCCTTAGACACAATCGGCACTTGCTCTTTTGTTTGTTCCCGTCTTTTTACAAAATATTTGCTATGACAGGTGAATATGATGATTCCTTCACGCATATTTACCATGATCTGGGGGTAAAAAGTGCTCAGAAATAAATCTGATAATATCATGCAGGCTGCTATTAATAATGCTGACTGTAAGTACATTTTTTTCGCATGTTCTACATGCTACCCTCTTCGACAGGTAAGGCTCGCGAATCTTCCGACATTATCTACTTATATATCACTTATACCTTCGTAACCGTACTGTCCACGCCCCGCATTTTGGTATCGTTGGTCGGAGGAAAGAAGCCATTACTGTATCATGCTTGTGTCGCGTTGCGCATGGCGCTGTGCTCGCGCCACGAATCACGCAATCGAAGCAGCGTTAGCGACGCACATGGCGTTCAGGGAGCCGTACATCGGCAGTACGTTTGTTCACCCGCGCTGGGATAGTTGTTTTTGAGAGCGGTTACTATGGCATAGAAGATATGACTTGTAAAACTCATATTGGTGCTAATCAAGAGCTATGAGGTCTCCAAGCGTGCAATATTTTGCAGAAGCTTCATGCTTGCTCGGCTACGACACCATTGCATTCGACAATTATAGGGTAAATAAATGACGTGATGACTTGGGCAGCAAGGCAAATGGATTTCCAACCCCTATGACCATTGCAAAACGTGTCGGTTTCCACAAGGAGTGCAAGCGCAGGAGCACCAGCCATCTGAGTATGGTAGCCAGTGTGTTCGCAATGCATAGGAGAGGAACACGGCGCTGTTCGATCTGTTGTCACCTCAGCTCTGTAATTTTTCCATAAGTTTTGCTATTCATTGAGTGTGTTATTTATATCCTTGCAAGACGGCCGCATCTTTAAGGCGGTACTATCCCTATGGAAAGGGTACGGCTGCTCTGGCGCCGGCATCTTTAAAGGGACAGCGCCATCCGAAGGAAACCAGCGTGGCGGAGGCGGCCATGGCCTCGCAAGGCGTGGAGCTGCCAGTCATCAGGGACGATCAGCAGTCCAATGCGTCATCATCGCTCAGTGGGGACGACTCAACTATCGTCGACCCTGACGAGGAAATGGCTGATATGGCGGAAGTGGACAGCGACGGCTTCAAGGTGGTGAGCCATCGGAAGCAAAGAACGGTCGGAATCCCAGTGGTAGTTTTACCAACAGAGCAAGGTGCTGATTTGAGAAAGTGGAATCCTATCAAGCTCTTCGAAGCCATTAAATTACGGCTGGGATCATCTCCGATACGCAGTCGCTTCCCAACGCAAGGTGCTCTTCATCTAGATATCGCAACAGAAGAGCAAGTTGACATTCTTCTTTGGTGCTCTCAGATTGATGACATAAGAGTTAAACCCCGGTTGCCCCACTCCTACAGGACTAACACATGTGTTATTAGGCGAGTATCAGTGTGGTATTCGGAAAGCGACCTTCTTGACTACTTGAAACCGCAAGGTGTTTTGCACGTGAAACGTATGATGCGCCGGGTGGAGACTCAAGAAGAAGAATGGGCAGCAAAGCCCACTAACTCTGTTGTGGTAACGTTTGCTCCCAACACCGAGCGCCCAGAAAAAATTGACCTCGGTTTTACCAAGCATGCAGTCACAGAATTCGTTGAAACTCCTCCCGGATGCTTTAAGTGCCAACGCTTTGGGCATGTAGCCAAAGTTTGCATCAAAGATCAACGTTGCAAACGATGTGGTGGCGCCCACGATTACAAAGCCTGCAAGGCCGATTTTGCTTGCGCTAACTGTGGGGGTGACCATCCAGCGAGTTTCGGTGGCTGCCCCTTCCGTGTAAGCGCCTTACACCGTCGAGTTTCCTTTATTAGCGGTCCCAAACCACAACCTACTGGGAAGCCGATACCTGGAAGTGACAAGTTCCCTGCGTTAGAGTCCAAATTTCGTGGCCTGGTAACAAGCAACATCAGTGAGCAACCTGATCCTAGCAAGACGGCAAAGTCCTCTGTGGGTGAGTCGGTTATTCGATCTGCTTCAGCCAAAAGTGTCCAAGTTCCTCAGCGACCAGATCACAGCCAGACTCGAAGACAAGGAGGACATTCCCTTGCCTCAAAAGAGACTAAGAAACCAGCTGCAGCGGCCAAGAGTGGGTGCCAGTCCGCATCTTTTGTTGAAGTTGTGAGGCAGTGCGTCCAGCAAAATGAGGAGCTCAAAAATCGGGATCTGTCCGACCTACTGCGAGTTTTGTTTGAAGTGCTCCGTTCATATGTTCAAGCGATGCAGACTGGCACACTGAAGAACTTTCTACAGCTCGTTCTTTCCTTTCAGTCCATGATTACCGCCTTCGCAGCGAACTTTACCTTATAATATGGCTAGTTTTCTTCAACCTCGTGCAACTAAAAAGCACCAAAAAGTGCCGTTAATTATGCAATGGAACTGCGCTGGGATTATAAGTCGATTAGGAGAACTAAAATTATTTTTGAAAGAAACTTGTGTTCCAGTATTGGCCCTCTCGGAGGCTGGCCTACCAAGGGGGAGATCTTTGACTGGATATGTCGCACACAAGAATTGCAGCATAAAGTCATTTCCCGCAGGAAGTGCCGCCCTTTACATACGACGAGAGATTCCTCATGTGGCTTTGAACGTCACCGATCTCTGCACCGGTAATATTGAGGTAGCGTCTGTGAGGATACGGCTCGGCTTCCGAACTCTTTCTGTTGCATTCGTATACATGTCACCGCGGAAGAAGGTAGCAATGGATTTGTTTCTCCAGCAGCTTTGTGACCGTTGCCCAGTGCCCCGAATTATCTGCGTTGACTTCAACGCCCATCACTCTGTCTGGGGTGACAGAAACACAGATTACCGCGGACGCAAACTTGTAGAAGTTATCGACAGTTTGGACATGTGCGTAGCCAATGACGGAAGTCCCACTTTCTTCCGGCCTCCAGCCTTAGCCACATCTATAGACCTAACCTTGCATTCACCTGACGTCCGTGTGAAGTGGTCAACGGCAACTGACCGCCTGGAAAGTGATCACTATCCAATTTTAGTGTTTACTGCCGACTTCTATATGCTTGGTGCTAAAATGAGCCACGTTGTTAATTGGGACAAATACAGGGAGAAACTTGCAAGTGTTTCTGGTGATGTGATAGACAAAATGATTTATGGTAAGATGGCTGCTACCACGGCGGTCAAGTTGCCTAATCATTTTCCGACTCCGCATTTAAAACGCAGGAACCTTTGCGCACCGCGCAGAAGGGCGGAGCGACAACTGATGCGGAAGAACGACGACATATCCTTGGAGACGACCTTCAACAGACTTAACTCTGCCATTCGACGCCATACGAACAAGCTCTGTAGGTCGCAGTGGGCGTCCTTCTGCGCTAGCTTGTCTGTTTTTTCACCGATGACGAGAATTTGGCGAGTCATTGGTAGCCTTGCTGGTGATTCTCGTCCTAGTAAGCTTTTCGAAGCGCTTGCACTGCGCAAGCAGAAACCTCTCGCGTGCTTGGCAGAGGAATTTGCACATGCATTTGTACGTACAAGTTCAGGAATTCATCCATGTGCTCTGCCTGCAACATCTGCGTCTGTTCGAGAGCTACAGACAGCACTCAGCAGCCTGCGGCGTCGATGTGCACCAGGTCCTGATGGCATTACCAACCAGATGATGCAGAACCTACCTCTAGAATACCGGACGATACTCCTAAGCTATCTCAATCGAGTATGGGAGACTGGAAACGTTCCTCCTTCATGGAAGGTGGCTTGTGTTGTCCCAGTGCTGAAGCCCGGCAAAGAAATGACAGACTTGGCCTCGTATCGTCCTGTATCACTGACGTCGCGTGTGGCTAAGCTCATGGAGAAGCTGGCAAGTAAGCGTTTATCATGGTGTCTCGAAGATAGAAGGGCTCTGCCAACATGCATGACTGGATTCCGCACAGGTTTAAGCGCGCAAGATAGCGTCTTGGACTTGATAAGCCACATTGAACATCAAAGAGCTTTCGGCCTCTCAACACTAGCTCTTTTCCTAGACGTATCAAAGGCTTATAATGGCGTCCTTCAGAGCTCAATACTAAATAGCTTGTAGGCCATAGGCGTACAGGGCTATCTTCTGCGATTCATTCACTCACTTATCAGTGATCGTAAAATTCAAGTGCGGTTAGGAAGTACCATAAACACCAAAAGGGTGGTATCGCGAGGTGTACCTCAGGGAAGTGTTCATTCCCCGACGCTGTTTAATGTTGTAATGGCTGGTCTTCCCGCTGAAGTGCGAAAAAATTGCAGGCATATCCATATGTCGATATACGCGGACGACATTTGTATTTGGTTAAGCCGATATCAACACAAGCGTTTAGCTCTGATAGCTCGACAGGCATTACTTTCAGTTCAAAATTACCTTCAAGGTGTTGGGTTGACTCTCTCCGTGGAAACATCTGGCTTCATCGTGTTTTCAGGTAGTGGAAGACGGTATGCGAGGCTGAAGATAGACCTTGATCAATCTTGGCTTCGTCAGTTGAAGCACAAGCGCTTTTTGGGCGTCATTATTGACTACGGTCTACAATGGCGACGAGCTGTGGACTCTATTGTGACATCACTATCTCCGCGTCTCAATGTGATCCGCAGAGTTGCAAGTGAGCGATGGGGAAATCACCCTTCTTCAAGGATCAGGCTGCACGATACACTAGTGACGAGTCGAATAATGTACCAGCTCCCTTTAATTTCCCCCTCACTATCACAGCTGGAACGACTTGAGGTTTTGCACAGAAAGGGCCTAAGGAGGGCTCTTGGTGTTCCGCAGACTGCTCCTAACAATGCAGTACTCTATGAGTATATCGAGACCTCTTAGCCTAGCCGCTTCACAAAGGTTATTGATACAAACTGGCCGCCTCAAACAGACGATAGCCGGGCGAGCCTTCGAAACAGCGCCTTCAAAAGAGATTTGAGTGCCGAGCGTACTTGGCCCTTAATACTCTTGGTTACCTGGGTCTTGACGCTAGAAGTCGAACTAAGAGGTTGAAACCACCTTGGTCTTTCGCGAGCCTCGATTGTTCGTTGACAATTCCTCACGTTCGTGCTAAGCGTAGTTCTCCTTTGGCGTCAACGCGTTCGCTCGTACTGGAACATCTTGAGACTGAATATGCACGTCATCTTCAAATTTTTACTGATGGCTCTGTGGACCAGGTCAGAGGATCTAGTGCAGCTGCTTTTCACACTCCCTCTTTGAAGTATGATTGGTCGGTTCGCTATACTACAGTCGTGTCCTCCACAACGGCCGAAAGCGTTGCCATTGAGGCAGCTCTAAAGAAGCTACGGTTTTGTACGCCTCAATCTGTTGTCATTCTTACAGATTCCAAATCCGCCCTTCAAAGGCTAGAGCACGGGTTTCCTACTGATGCCTTATGTCTAAGTTCCCTACGCTCAGTGCACAATCGCCATATCAAAGGCTTCTCCATACGATTCCAATGGGCGCCCTCGCACATCGGTATCATAGACAACGAGATAGCGGACAGCCTCGCCCATAGAGCGCTGTCTGGGAATCAATTGAGAAAAGTGCCTCAAGAGAACAAGAGACTCTTCAGAGAAGCGGTGTCGTGCCACTTCAATTCTTTGTGGAGCTCACCTCACAAGCCATGTGTGACCAAGGGTCTCAATAGAAACGAAGCCACTTTACTGCTCCGCATTCGCACGGGCTCTGCTCGTACCCCTGCGTGGATGTATAAGACTGGCCTGGCGTTGTCTCCATTATGTTCAACGTGTGGTGTGTACGGTGACATAGAACATTACCTTATGTTCTGTACTCTGTATAACGCGGAAAGGAGTGTGTTATTCGGGTCCCTTAAGAAGCCAAGAATTCCTTACAGTTCTCTTCAGGACATTGTTTTCCCGCGCGGGAACCAGTTAGATAGGAAGGAGGTTTCTCGCCTTCTTTCAAATTACCTGCAAGACACAGATTTTGCCTCCACACGGTGTCCTTAAGAGTGCCTATGTGTAGTTGTGAGGCCTGTGTCTGATTTACATGATTTATGTATTTTAAGTGTCGCGACGGTGGAGCAATTTCCGGCAGCAACAGTAAGGCTAATCCCGCCAGTAGCCTACAACCACTCAACTTAACTCAACTTCGCACAGCATAAATTGTGAGAATGGAACTGGTCTCCAGGTATGAGCTAGCAATGTTTTGGTAAACAGGCACCATTGTTACACCTACGTCTTTCACAAAACGCCCTTTTATGCATTGAAGCATATCAGTAAATGGAACGCCCGTATATTTCATCCAACTTTTTGGGAATGAATGTCTAGAAAGTGATGTCATCCTCAATTTCCTTCTAAGTGGATACGTCTTCCGAACTCACTGGCTAGAATTCGTAAAGTCTCATATGCGCCGTAAAGGAGCTATTAAAAAAAGCAAATTAGTTATTTTTGGTGAGTTAGTCAAATTGCGCATTTCAATTTCTCGTGGAAGTAATGTCCGCCTTTTTTGAGCATTCCACATCAAGGATGTCATTATGCTACCTGCCACAGGCAATTTTGAGAATTATTTATAATCTAACAAACAGCCGGTAAACACACATAGCGTCTCAATTACCTGAAGACGTACATTTCCCACATTGTTTGTGGAGCACACGCGCACATGTAAGATACACAGAGTAGATAATTCGCACATATGGATACAAAATGTCAAAGCTGGCTGCACCATACACCATAGACAAAGATGAGAACGACTCACACATGAATCAGTCGCACACATTGCACGATTTATTGACACATTTTACCCAGAATGAAAGCGATATGTATACTACAGACAGCGCTGTCCTATAAATTATGCTGTGTCACAAAGCGCTTTCACTGACTGCATAGTACATGTCTCTAAGTACAGCGTCTGGCTTTCCTGCACATTCCTCATAACGTCATCAAATAAAGTTAAAGCACCCTCAATGCTTGCCCTAGCTTGGGGAGTGATGAAGATCGATCCCCTCAATGTCCTTCCAGTCGGGTCACCGTTGTCCCTATATGAAGTCCACGAACGAACGCCTGGCGATCTCACCTTAGGATACGACTGGCTCGTGAGCAGCACGCATGTACCGACGGTTGCAGTGACGTCAATGTGGGTGGTGTCTCCACTCACTAGGCCACCGCCAAACACGACCGGGTAGACCCAGCGGCAGCTCGGCCGGCCAGCTTCCCTCGGCAGGAAGACCTTCAGCTGTCACAAGAGTGCCGTTTGTCAGAGACGCTGTTTCCCTCACATAGTAGAAAGCGATAGGCTCTCTTTTATTTCCAAGAATGCAAAGAGAGCGTTATGGTGTTCTATCATATTTTAGGGACACATCACAATCTCGGGTTGTTTGGAAGACTCTAAATTAGTTTACTGTAGATGTCCTAACTTGAATTTAAACGGAGGGATGTATTTATTGTGTAACTTACGCTAACCGTACTTCAAAAAGAATTACAAATTCTAGAGCTTTACGAGCCATAACCACCGTCTGATTAAGCAACAAGCCGTTGAGGGGGACTCGGGGTTGAGTCTGAACAGCTGGAGTTATTTAACGTGCATCCACTGCGTGGTACACGAGCGTTCTTGCATTTCGCCCCCATCGGAACGCGGTCGCCGCCTCTGGGCATCGAACCGTGACCTCGCGTTTAGCAGCGCAGTGCCGTACCCGCCAAGTCACCTTGGCGTGACGTCAACCGTACTTGAAAGCTTCGTCGGCTGGAGCATCGAAAACTATTGAAATTCCATTGCTTTCCATTATACACTGAAAGTCACTGAGCTCTCACGCACTGTGGCAATCGCTGTACACAAAGCATTCGCTTCCACTCCTTCACCGCAGCCGATCATCAGCCATTGCTTCGCGCCACCCGCCGAGCGTTCGTGCTGTCTCCTGTGTCCACTCGCTGATTGGATGACAACGCTGAGGCTTCACGACGCCGCCGCATTCGCCAACATGTACAAAAAGCGTCGCTCTGTAACCGTGAAACGTCATCGCGTGCTCCAACCAGTCGGCGAACGTTACTACGTCTTCCGCTCCCTTCATCCTCTCCACGCTTCCCCCTGCTCACCGCTCGCCATCTCCTCTCCAATATCCAACCAACCGCTACCACAGCATCCGACTCCACGCAGTAAGCTTCGGTGTGATCTATGTAAAAACGATTAGTATAAATTGACGGCCTGCGGGCTGATGATTCCCGATGTCGCTAAATATGTCTCATTAGCAACCTCACCGGATAGCAGCAGACGCTCTTTGTTGCCTCGCTCCAAGTGAATGGTGCATCGTCGCCACTTCTCTCAGGCTCAGAGTCATCGGTGCTCTCGAAGACCAGCACTATCCTACCTTCCCCATGGCCCAGCCGGCCAGGTCCATGTCGTCTGCGAGTGAAGAGGAAATAACGTGAACCGCAGTGTGCGAGGCTACCGAGTGTTGCAAGAAATGTCGGAACGTTGGAGCTTCAAAACCCTAAATTTATTATCTTCTGAGCTATTCCCACTCAAATTTGCCCCACCTTGCTGTGTGGCAACGTTCACTCTGCGCACTCTCACACCATGTAAACGAGGCGACCGCTTGCACTGCACAAGGTATTAGAGCGGAGATGGACTCGAGTACAACAGCTTTAAAAAATGATGGAGTTTTACGTGCCAGAACCACGATATCATTTGAGGCACACTGTAGTGGAGGGGGGGAGGGATCGGCCAGAACCCACTATGGGGGATTGGCCAAAAAGTGTGCTGCCGTCTTCTTGTCATCGTTACTGTCGCTTCTAGAATCGTACGCTGCATAGTAGAGAATGGCAAGCATAACTGTATGTAGAAATTTTGTAGTGTCTTGTTTCGTTTTTTTTTTTTGCTTTCTCTGCGCTGGAACAAATGGAAAAAACTGGGGGCGGAACTTATTATGTGAACTTACGAACAAATTTTGGTGTAAGAATGATTTTACGAAAAAGGCGTATTTACAAAGATAAAAGCGTTCGTAAGGTCAGAAACGTGGCGATACCCTCCGCTGCAAAGACGAGCGCTGTAGTCGACAAAGACGTGTATATAATGGTAACACAAATGAAATCGAGGGTTCGACGGAAGCCCGTCTGGTCGGGATGAAGCATTGAAGAAATAAAACGAAGGACACCGACCAACATAGAAGTGCTAAGAAATGAAAAAATCTAAAAGACGTTTCGGCTTCGCTACGGAAGCCTTGTTCACAATGGGATGACGGAAGGTTCATGGAAGCTTATGTATGCTTTAGAACGTGACGTAAGCAGCGCGTGTATGACGGGGGAAGGGTTCCCTCATTTCGATTAAGCGTGTGACGTGTTTTTTGTATCTCCAGTGATTCCAGATACAGACGCGATTTTTGGTTTCTTTCTTGGCCGATAATTCTCGAGCGATCCCAGTCGATATTGTGGCCCGCTGCATCCGTGTGCTCGGCAAGGGCATTCGACACTGTACGCTTCTTTTCGACATCTTTCTGATGCTGCCTCAGTCTCTGTTTGAAGTTGCCCGCAGTTAAAGTTGAAGTAATACGCAGTTATGACGTTGAGGTGGCGCACGTGCCCGTATGTAAGCTGAGGCAAGCGCTCGTCGGCGGTAAGGACAGGCTTCCGAGAGAATCGTTTCCCGGCGTGGTCTATAAGATACCCTGCGCAGATTGCGACTACGCATACATCGGTGAATCGGGCAACTTCAAACAGAGACTGAGGCAGCACCAGAAAGATGTCGAAAAGAAGCGTACAGTGTCGAATGCCCTTGCCGAGCACACGGATGCAGCGGGCCACAATATCGACTGGGATCGCTCGAGAATTATCGGCCAAGAAAGAAACCAAAAATCGCGTCTGTATCTGGAATCACTGGAGATAGAAAAAACACGTCACACGCTTAATCGAAATGAGGGAACCCTCCCCCCGTGATACACGCGCTGCTTACGTCACGTTCTAAAGCATACATAAGCTTCCATGAACCTTCCGTCATCCCATTGTGAACAAGGCTTCCGTAGCGAAGCCGAAACGTCTTTTAGATTTTTTCATTTCTTAGCACTTCTATGTTGGTCGGTGTCCTTCGTTTTATTTCTTCAATGGTAACACAGGTGCAAACTTGCACTCGTGCCAATAGTAAACGTAAGTCGGTGCACAAAACTTGCGCAACCGTCGCGGCTGTCGACATAAGAAGACATTTTTACGATAAAGGGACAGCCTTACAAATGTAATTATGTCTATCTGCGCCGCTCAAGCTGGCGCGGGTAAGCGTTGGATCGTGCTGTTGCGGTCGATTGGCCCGAGGACACATCTGATAGCCGAGGTTGGCGCGTGATTTCACCTTTGGCGTGCGCTCTGATTCGTCATGTCAAAGTGCATTGAGAAGTTTTAGTGCATCGCTGTATTGGGCGCGCCCTGCTATTGTGCAATAGAGTGCTATGCTGCGAACTTAACGTCTGCCAGGTTATGTTTCTCTGTGCACGCAATAGCCTGATACACATCATGACAATCTATTTGGTGCTAGCAGATAAAAGTTTGGTTTTCTGCCCCTGACAACTGCCAAGTTTTTTACTGATGTGTTTTATTTTTCAAGTTCCAGCTTTCCTTCGTTCATAGGACTGTGGATTATTGTGTTTACAAACATTTTTGAGGCTATAATTCTCCATGCGAGATGAAACAACAAAAAATCCCTAAACGTTTCTAATTAGCACAAGTTTTGACTGTTGGACAATTCTCCGTTATCTCCCGGACTATTAGCCTCAGCATTATGTCATATTATACTATACTGCCGATATTCTCGATTCAGCACTAGTCGAAGCGACGTACTGTCATCGCTGGCGTGTTTGCTTAACCTGCAGTTTATGTGAGTGAATGCATGCGTGTGACGGACGGCAACCTTGACCATAATGCGGAGCGGGACGTCAGTACGATGGCATATGCAAGAAAAGCGATGTTGAATAAAATCACGTACTATCATTGACACGAAAATCACGTGGACTACTCGAACCAATGCCCTGAGCGAAACATTATACACTTCATGAACGGAGCAAATAATCGTCACATGAGTCATCTTGTAGACTATCGTGCTAAAGGAAAGTGTACGAATATTCTTCTGCGTGCGTAACAACTTTTACCTAGACAACACCTGCCGGTTCGGTCTATACCACTCGATTTCAATGGACTATCTATTCCACCATTAGGCGTTGTGTATAGGTCAGCAGGGTATCGTGATAAAGCGGCTTACGACCCAATGTACCGGGTGTTTCTCTTTAGAAGGTCCAAAATTTTAAAAAAATTGCCTCTGTTGCCTCTGGCAGATAGCACAATTCTAACCCTTGATCTAAACCGATCGATAAGGCTGCCATTAGCTTATTTATTCATTTATTTATTCATACATTTATTTATTCAGAATACCCCTAATGGTCCTCTCGCAGGAGGGCACTACATAGGCAGGAGTGGGGGGGGGGGGGGGGGGAGGGTGCAGTAACGCATACAGATGTAATAAATGAGTAATAAGTCAAGAAAAAACGAAAAAAACGGGAACTGATAAACTATAATCAGAAATAGTAATCATACAAGGCCCATAAGATTGTCGTAGTACCAATAATAATCAGAAGTGTACAAAAAGAGAATACGAATCACCAGCACACAAAAATAAAGGCTAATTGGTTCATAGAAAGCACTCGGGCCCTTAATGTATAACAAATCAGAAAACAACACAACACGTGAACTTAAAGGTAAAGGTCAAACACCGCAATAAAAATAGAAACAAAAACCATAAAGATATGCATGTTGTTCAGAAGACAAGAACATTTTTAACGCCACTTGTAGTGTACAAAAATGGGGGGGGGGGGGTGACATGACACCTGAAAGGTTTCATCATGATCATCATCAGCCTGCTTACGCCCACTGCAGGGCAAAGGCCTCTCCCATACTTCTCCAACAACCCCGGTCATGTACTAATTGTGGCCATGTCGTCCCTGCAAACTTCTTAATCTCATCCGCCCACCTAACTTTCTGCCCCCCCTGCTACGCTTCCCTTCCCTTGGAATCTAGTCCGTAACTCTTAATGACCATCGGTTATCTTCCCTTCTGATTACATGTCCTGCCCATGCACCATGCCGCTATAGATATCTTTCAGTATTTTTGCATACGGCTCGTCTACACCCTGATTCCGTAATGCCTCCATGACCGCAGCGGTGGCGTAGAGGTAGAACACCCGCCTCGCGTGCAAGAGGTCCGTGGTTCGAATCCCGGTGCCGGCAATTTTCCACCGGATTAATAAAAAAATCCGCGTGTTGTTAAAGTTGCATAAACAGGCCTGGAGTGTGGCCTGATACCGGTGACCAGAACCGGTAACGCACTCCCTCACCAGAGCAGGATTGGCCACCCTGGTGCAGTACTTGGCCACAACCTCCTATATGAATACAACAATCAAACCCCGGCCCTCAGTCCAAAGCAGCTGCGAAGCAACTGACCACGGCGGCGGTCAGACCTGCGACGCAGCAGAGGGTGCTAAGAATCCCCGGCTCCGAACAGGCCGCCATTGGAATATGAACCTGGCAACGTTTAACACTAGAACGTTATCTAGTGAGGCGAGTCTAGCAGTGCTATTGGAGGAATTAGAGGGCAGTAAATGGCATATAATAGGGCTCAGTGAAGTTGGGAGGCCGAAAGAAGCATATACAGTGCTAAAAAGCAGGCACGTGCTGTGCTACCGGGGCTTAGCGGAGAAACGAGAACTGGGAGTCGGATTCCTGATTAATAAGAATATAGCTGGTAACATACAGGAATTCTCCAGCATTAACGAGAGGGTGGCAGGTCTTGTTGTGAAACTTAATAAAAGGTACAAAATGAAGGTAGTACAGGTCTACGCCCCTACATCCAGTCATGATAACCAGGAAGTCGAAAGCTTCTATGAAGACGTTGAGTGAAAACAAAATACACTATACTAATGGGCGACTTTAATGCCAAGGTAGGCAAGAAGCAGGCTGGAGACAAGGCAGTGGGAGCATATGGCATATGCACCAGGAATAGCAGGGGATAGTTGTTAGTAGAGTTTGCGGAACAGAATAATATGCGGATAATGAATACTTTCTTCCGAAAGTGGGATAGCCGAAAGTGGACGTGGAGGAGCCCGAACGACGAGACTAGAAATGAAATATACCTCATACTCTGCGCTAACCCTGGTATCATAATAGATGTGGACGTGCTCAGCAAGGTGCGCTGCAGTGACCATAGGATGGTAAGAACTCTAATTAACCTAGACCTGAGGAGGGAACGGAAGAAACTGGCGCATAAGAAGCCTATCAATGAGTTAGCGGTAAGAGGGAAAATAGAGGAGTTCCAGATCAAGCTACAGAGCAGGTATTCGGCTTTAGCTCAGGAAGAGGACCTTAGTGTTGAAGCAATGAACGACAATCTTGTGGGCATCATAACGGAATGTGCAATGGAAGTCGGTGGTAACTCTCTCAGGCAGGATACCAGTAAACTATCGCAGGAGACGAAAGATCTGATCAAGAAACGCCAATGTATGAAAGCCTCTAACCCTACAGCTAGAATAGAACTGGCGGAACTTTCGAAGTTAATCAACAAGCGTAAAACAGCTGACATCAGGAAGTATAATATGGATAGAATTGAACATGCTCTCAGGAACGGAGGAAGCCTAAAAGCAGTGAAGAAACTAGGAATTGGCAAAAATCAGATGTATGCAATAAGAGACAAAGCCGGCAATATCATTACTAATATGGATGAGATAGTTCAAGTGGCTGAGGAGTTCTATAGAGATTTATACAGTACCAGTGGTACCCACGCCGATAATGGAAGAGAAAATAGTCTAGAGGAATTCGAAATCCCACGGGTAACGCTGGAAGAAGTAAAGAAAGCCTTGGGAGATATGCAAAGGGGGAAGGCAGCTGGGGAAGATCAGGTAACAGCAGATTTGTTGAAGGATGGTGGGCAGATTGTTCTAGAGAAACTGGCCACACTGTATACGCAATGCCTCATGACGTCGAGCGTACCAGTATCTTGGAAAAACGCTAACATAATCCTAATCCATAAAACAGGGGACGCCAAAGACTTGAAAAGTTATAGACCGATCAGCTTACTGTCAGTTGCCTACAAACTCTTTACTAAGGTAATCGCAAATAGAATCAGGAACACCTTAGACATCCGTCAACCAAAGGACCAGGCAGGATTCCGTAAAGGCTACCCTACAATAGACCATATTCACACTATCAATCAGGTGATAGAGAAATGTGCGGAATATAACCAACCCTTATATACAGCTTTCATTGATTACGAGAAAGCGTTTGATTCTGTCATGAAAGGTTTACGCACTTTCATTAATGATTAGAAGTTTCTGGAATTCATGTATGTCGGTGACGGTTGCGATGTGTCATGGCAAGTTATTCCACTCGGTTATGGTGCGCGGTATGAACGATCTGGCATAGGTTAGTGTGCGACATGTCAAGCGTTCGATTTTGAAATTGTGATCACGGCGGGGAAAGATGGCAGGGGGTGGCCCAAAGAAGTCTTCGCGAAGTGATGAGTGATGGTAGAGCTTATGAAGAAGTGATAAGCGAGCTATTTTACGGCGACATGATAACACATGCACTTCAGCACGATTTTATAATGAAGTGACGCTGGTGTGACGTGAGCAATCCGAAAAAATAAAACGCACAGCACGGTTCTGCAGGGCTTCGATGTATGTTTTTAATAATGTAGTCTTGATCGGGATCTCAAATGGCTGAGGCATATTCTATTTTAGGACGGATCAAAGTGATATAAGCCAGTTTACGTAAGTGTGATGGGGTATGTTTCAAGTTACGTTTAAGAAACGCGAGTGTGCGGTTTGCTGAAGCAAGGGTGACATTAATATGGTAATGCCAGTACAGGTCAGACTGAAAGTTAACTCCAAGAGATTTCTACGTGGTCGTAAGTTCCATTGCAGTCTTATTTAGCAAGTAAGACGTTGGAATGAGAGAAGTTTTTTTAGTGAAAGACATCAACTTAGTTTTTGAAGGATTTAGTATCATTAGCCATGTTGTGCACCACGAAGTTAAGGAGTCAAGGTCAGATTGCAGAGATTGGCAGCGAGCTTCAGAAGAGATGTTGCGGTACATAACACAACCGTCAGCGAATAGCCTAACTCTAGAGTAGACGCAGGAGGGTAAGTCATTAATATTGCTACGGAACAGTATTCGCGATGACAAAGAGGCGAGCATGGTGAAGACTACGACGACGATTAGAGGGTCGCGCGAGCTGTTGCCTCTAGGTCAAGTGCGGCGTATTGCCTTGTAAATATACTTGTATATAGCTTTTCGTCGGCGTCTTCCTACGTAACATATCTGGTGGAGGTGGACGTTCCCTGTACCTCGTCACGGAGCTTCGCAGTGGACGGTACGTCGAGCATTCCTTCATGACTCCCGGCGACGACAACTCGACTCCGCCGGCTCCGACACCTGCTGCCACTTCGACGACCAACATTACTCTCCCCGCACCCCGTGATCCTGGCGTATTCTCGGGCAAAGATGGGGAAGACGTCGAGGACTGCATCAGCCTGTACGAACACGTCAGCCGCAATAACCGGTGGGACCCTACTATCATACTCGCCAACGTAGTCTTTTACCTCGGTGGCACACCTCGAGTTTGGTTTCGGACGCACGAAGATGAGCTCACCAATAGGAATTCGCTTAATCAAAATCTCCGAGGCTTGTTCGGCAACCCATACGGTCACCAACTTGCCCCGCAGAGGGCGCTTTCCGGCCGTGTGCAGACGTCAACAGAGCCCTACGTCACGTACATTCAGGACGTCTTGGCTCTGTGCCACAATGTTGACGCACAGATGACTGAGCCCGACAAGGTCTCCCACATTCTCAAAGGCATTGCCGATGACGCCTTCAACTTGCTCGTTTTTAACAACGTGGCGACGGTGGATGCAGTTATAAAAGAGTGCCGCCGCCTGGAACTCGCTAAAAGCCGACGTATCGCCCAGCAGTTTGCCCGTCTGCCCAACACCCCAGCGACATCTTCCTGTGCTGACGCTTCTCCTCCCAACAATACTGCCGATGTTACCAGAATCGTCCGGCGTGTGATAGAGGCCGCCTATCCAGCTGCCTTCGACTCCAGCCCCTCCAATGCACCTGCAGTCCCGGTTTCCCTGATCCAGGCAGTTGTCCGCCAGGAGTTTGCAAACATGCGTCTTCACACCATCTGCTCGGAAGATCGCCCTGATATCCACCCGGCTTCTTCGATTCCACTCCGTTCCGCATCTTCTGACCCACGACGTTTCCGCAACCCGTTTGAATGGCGCACTGCAGACGACAAACCCATTTGTTTTCCCTGCCATCGAATCGGGCACATTTCTCGGCACTGTCGCAGTCGTTGGACTTCCCCGAGCCGGTCTACTTATACTGCCCACTCTCGCCCCCCAGGTGACCCATCTCGTCCCTATGCTGCCCGCTCCGACAAAGCCGCCACAGATTCTCCTGCGCCGAACCGCCCCTATTCTCGTTCGCCTTCGCCCCAACGACGACAATCTCGCTCCCCCAAGCCCCGTCGCTGCTATTCGCCGACTACATTCGGACGCCGCTCCCAGCCGGAAAACTAGACGATGCAGCGCCTCGAGGTGACGCTGCATAGCTCCCTACGCCGCCAAATCCTCTACTGACGTTTACCACTCACCTGAACCTTCTTGACGTGCAAGTCGACGGTGTTTCTGTATCTGCTCTCAAAGACACTGAGGTGCATTTGTCTGTAATGAGCGCTGACCTCCGTAACCGGCTGAGGAATATAATTACGCCCGCCACGACGCCTGTTGTCCGTGTCGCCGATGGCGGAACAGCCCCTGTAATTGGTATGTGTGCCGTCCGCGTCTCCTTCACCGATCGCTCCACTATCGTGCTATTCGCAGTCATCGCCCACTGTCCCCACGACATCATCCTCGGCTTAGACTTCCCCTCCGCACATTCTGCTCTCATAGATTGTTCCGCCAGTACTCTCCGCCTTGACCTGCCTATTCTAGATCCCGCTGAACCCCACCCCAGTCGCCTCAGTTCCGTCGACTTCGTTCGCTTGCCACCTTCGGCACTGACTTACGTTGACTTCGTGTCATCCCCACCAGACCCCGACGGTCACTACATCGCGGCTCCTATGCCAGACGTCCTCCTTACACACGGGATCACAGCACCTGATACAGTTTTATCTATTACGGCGAATTGCGACTGCCTGCTAGTGGTCAATTTCGGCTTGACGACACAAGTGCTGCCAGGCGGGATGTCTCTGGCCCAGCTTTCCTAATTCGAGGATCACTCAGTAGCATCTATTACAGTAGACGACAATTCAGCCGATCCTCCTCTACCATCGCAGTCGGCAACTTGTACCATCGCCGACTTACAGAAAATGATTGCGCCCGACATGCCATCCGAGCACGCTCATGAGCTCTATCGCGTTCTGTTTTCCTACCACGATATTTTTTTTTTCTTTAACGATCGTCCTTTGGCCCAAACTACAGCTGTTAAAGATCGCATTAATACCGGCGGTGCTGCTCCTATTCATCGCCGCCCGTATCGAGCGTCACCGGCTGAGCGTCAAGTTATTCACGCCGAAGTTCGCAAAATGCTTGCCAAGAACTTTATTGAACCGTCATGTAGTCCATAGGCGTCACCTGTTGTACTGTTAAAAAAGAAGGATGGATCATGGCGCTTTTGCGTGGATTATCGGCACTTTAACAGGGTTACCAAGAACGACGTGTATCGCTTAGCTAGGATTGATGACGCCCTTGTCTGCCTCCACGGTGCTCGCTATTTGTCCTCTATTGACCTTCGCTCCGGCTACTGGCAGATTGCCGTGGACGATCTCGACCGCAAGAAGACTGCCTTTGTAACACCTAACGGTCTTTATCAATTCAAAGTGATGCCATTCCGTCTATGTAACCCTCCTGCCACTTTTTAACGCATGATGGACTCCCTTCGCGGTTTCAAATGGTCGGCGTGCCTGTGCTACTTGGACGACGTTATAGTATTCTCCCCAACTTTCGCTACGCACCTCTAGCGCCTCTCAGCAGTGCTGGACGTTTTTCGGCGAGTCGGTCTGCAACTCATCGCATCGAAGTGCCAATTCGGCCGTCGCCAGATTACCGTCCTTAGACATCTCGTTGACGCGAACGGAGTGCAAACGGACACAGGCAAGATCCATGCTGTTACGCACTTCCCTGTTCCGAAGTGTGTCAAGGATGTGCGCCGCTTCATCGGCCTTTGCTCGTACTTCCGCCGCATGTGAAAAATTTCGCGGCTATAGCACGACCACTAACCGAGCTTCTGAAAAAATACTCCCCTCTCCAGTGGGGCGATAACGAGGCCTCTGCATTCTCGCTTCTAATCGACCTTCTCAACACGCCTCCCGTTCTGGCGCATTTCGATCCTTCTGCGCCTACCGAAATCTGTACTGATGCCAGCGGTCACGGAATTGGCGCAGTACTGGCACAACGCCAGCGCAGCCACGACCGTGTTATCGCTTACGCCAGCAGGCTCCTCTCGCCCGCGGAGCGCAACTATTCCATCACTGAGCGTGAGTGTCTGGCCCTAGTTTGTGCGGTTCCGAAGTTCCGCCCATACTTATATGGCCGACCCTTTTCATTTGTCACAGACCATCACGCGCTTTGCTGGTTATGCTCACTAAAAGATCTTACAGGAAGACTTGGTCGCTGGGCCTTACGCCACCAAGAATATTCGTACTCTGTCACCTACAAATCTGGCCGATTACACAAGGACACTGGCTGCCTGTCTCGCTACCCGGTAGACGAGCCTGACGAGGCCGACAGCAGTACCGCCAACAGCATTTTCTCTGTGTCTGCCTTCGCTAACATCGCTGATGAGCAGTAGCGAGACCTATCGCTGCGAGTTGTCATCGAGCGTCTGCGCTCTACAGCTACCGACGCATCCGTTCGCCGATATGTCCTCCAGGGCGGCTTTCTGTACCCAAGGAACTTTCTCCCTGACGGATCTGATCTTGTCGTGCCAAAACATCTACGACAGACGGTGGTCTTTGAGATGCATGACGCACCCACTGCATGACATCTTCGGGTAACCCGCACGTACGACCGCGTCCTCCGCCGCTTCTATTGGCCTGGTCTCGCTCGCTCCATCCGACGCTATGTTGCTGCCTGTGATCCCTGCCAGCGTCGGAAAACACCTCAGGTGTTACCTGCCGGTCATCTCAAGCCGATCACCGTCCCTGTGGAACCGTTATTTCGTGTTGGATTAGACCTCCTCGGTGCCTTTCCCACGTTATCCTCTGGGAACCAATGGGTAGCCGTCGCAACTGATTACGCCACCCGATACGCTATCACGCGGGCTCTCCCTACCAGTTGCGTCACTGACGTCGCGGCCTTTTTCTTGCATGACATTATCTTACTTAATGGCTCCCCGCGACAGCTGCTTACTGACCATGGCCGTAACTTCCTCTCGAAAGTTATCGCCGACATTGTGCGTTCCTGCTCCATTCAACGCAAGCTGACTACCTCATACCATCCTCAAACCAATGACCTTGCAGAGCGGTTAAACCGTGCTCTTACCGATACGCTGTCCAAGTACGTTTCCAAGGACCACCACGACTGGGACATTGCCCTTCCTTACGTCCCATTTGCGTACAATTCTTCCCGGCACGACACCGCCGGATTTTCTCCATTATATCTATTGTACGGTCGCGAACCTACCTTGCCCCTAGACACGGCACTTCCTCCTGCTGCGATCTCAACAAGCGAGCATGCGCGCGACGCCATTACACTCGCGGACTATGCACGCCAGCTTGCCCGTACTCGACTGACGGCCTCGCAAACCACTCAGCAGCGTCAGTACAACGCCCGCCACCATGACGTACAGCTTTCGCCTGGTGCGCTCGTGCTCCCGTGGTCGCCCTCTAGCCAAGTCGGACTTTCAGAGAAGCTCCCTTCGCGATATACAGGGCCCTACCACGTGCTCAGCGAGGTGACGCCTGTGACGTACGAAACTGCTCCTGTGCGTTCAACCTCGTCCTCTACTCTGGCATCTAGTGATGTTGGGCACGTCAGTAGGCTCAAGGCTTACTACGCTGCTACCGAGTCCGGCGTTTAATTGCTCCGGGACGGCGCTTTTGCCCCCGGGGGTAGTACTACGGAACAGTATTTGCGATGACAAAGAGGCGAGCAGGGTGAAGACGACGACGACGATTAGAGGCTAGCGCGAGCTGTTGCCTTTTGTCCAAGTGCGGCGTATTGCCTCGTAAATATTCTTATATACAACATTTCGTCGGCGTCTTCCTACGTAACGATATAAATTAGGAAAACAATGGACCGAGCACACTTCCTTGAGGAACACCGGATGAGACTGGGATGAAAGGAGAGTCAAAGTTATTGACCGACGTGAACTGTTGTCTACTAGAGAGGAAGGTTTGAACCCACGCCAGAACAAGTGGGTGAATATTAAGCTGTCTAAGTTGTAGTAAGAGCCGGTGGTGAGGAACTCGATGGAATGCTTTTGAGAAGTCAAGGAGTATGGCGTCAGTTTGGATGCCGGCGTCCAATGTGAGTGTAAATCCTGAGTAAATCCTGCAATTTGTGTTTCATGTGAGAAGCCATACGAAAACCATGCTGGTATTTGAAGATGACATTGTGTTCCTCTAAATATTTAATTACTTTTGAGTCTATAATGTGTTCCAAGAGTTTACAGATCTGTCGTTAAGTGGGGACGAGTGATTCCCTGATTTAAATATGGGCGCTACTTTTGCTATTAGCCAATCCTGAGGAATGGTGCCTGACGATAATGATAGAGAAATATGGCTACCAGGCAACGATAGATACCAGAAGAAATATGTTTAAGTATTTTGTTGTTGAAGGCATTATGATCAGATGCAGATTAAGTTTTAAATTTTCCAAGTAAAGAAATGCGAGCTTCGTCAATTATTATTTCAGTCACATTAATACCGGAAACAACATCCATGTTAAAAAAAATTATGGGGTTTTACGTGCCAAAACCACTTTCTGATTATGAGGCACGCCTTAGTGGAGGACTCCGGAAATTTCGACCACCTGGGGTTCTTTAACGTGCACCTAAATCTAAGTACACGGGTGTTTTCGCATTTCGCCCCCATCGAAATGCGGCCGCCGTGGCCGGGATTCGATCCCGCGACCTCGTGCTCAGCAGCCTAACACCATAGCCACTGAGCAACCACGCCGGGTAACAACCTCAATGTTAGGGCATGTAGTATGTTCTCAAGAGTAAAAACTGTTGAGAATGAATCATTTAATAACTCAGCACATTCGGATTCAGTAACAGAAGAACCATGGGTATTAGCAAGAGTTACATTGGTATTAGCAAGCGTTCTACGAGAAATCAAAATGATTCATTAAATAATTAAAATATTTACGTTAATTCACTTTTCAATTATTTACTTTACGGCACATATTTAAATCTATGAGTCATTTTGAGGTTATGGAGTTGCAGTTGTTGTGTTTCCCAGTTTATGCGAGTACCGCAAAGCGCAGGAATTTCACAATCTGCTGTATCGGTCAATGACCGGAAACGAAGGACGCGAGTCGGTTCCGTGATGAGCGGACACAGGAGACACCCAGGCGTGGAAAGAAGTGCGGCTTAGTGGGTGCGCCATAGAAAAGCCGCCAAGTCTGCACCCTTGCAAGGAACAAAAGGGAAGACGGCCCGAGCTGAGTGGGAGCGTTCGGGGAGACGGGCGTGAAGATAAAAGGTAAGGGTGTGCTTGAGGTCACCGCCACCGCTAACGCGCACGCACTCCCCACTGCTGGAGGAGGAAGAGGAGGAGGAGTAAAAGACTTTATTAAGGTCCAGTACAAGGTGTTTGCAACTGCCAAAGGATGATGACCTTGTCATTGTTAGAGATAACAAAGTACTCATTACGTTTTGGAAATTAGGTAAAGTTAAAATCATTAAGGGGAGCGATGGGTACGCCCCAGCATGGAAAGTCCGTCTAGCAGACAACACAGAGCTCACAAGACCTGTTCAACTTTTTGTCCTCTGGAACTGTGCATGTGAAATTGTTGGCCGAGGATAATGTCAGAAATCGTGCTCGTGCGGCGCATCGATGAAGAGGCAGAGGCAGATGGGCTCGCGACCGGGAGAATACGGATGTTAGGCTTGTCACCTCGAGTGCGCCAGGTTAGGACGGCTGAACGCTCTGCGACAATAAATCTGACAGAAGTGTGTTCTCCTACAGACCCTTCAGGCCGCCTGGTGTGGTGGAGCTTCAGACTTCAAGAATATGACATCACTGTAATATTCAAGTCCGGACGAAAGCATTCTGATGCTGAATGACTATCACGTGACCCCATTGATCCGCCGCCACAAAACAACGAGGATTACGACACCTTCCTTGGAATCATATGCCCGCGACTTGGCTGAACAGCAACGAGCAGACACGGAGCTAAAAGGCCTCGACGAGTATTTGGGAGGGAACACTAACGTTGTCCATAAGGCATTTAAGCGAGGATCATCTTCGTTCTTGCTCCAAAACAATCTATTCCTAAAGAAGAACTCCTCACCAGTCCGCGCCAACTACCTCGTTGTTGTTCCCGCAGCACTAGGTCCAGAAGTACTGTACCCCCTACATGAAGATTCCACAGCTGGGCACCTCGGATTCTCCCGGATGCTATGGAGGATACAAAGAAAGTGTTACTGGCCGCGCCTGACCGCCGACGTCGCCCGTTGCGTCAAGACATGCCGAGAGTGTCAGCGATGCAAGACACCACCGAAAAGGCCAGCGGGATTACTACAGCCGATCGAGCCTCCTTACCGACCATTCCAGCAGATCGGGATGGATTTGTTGGGACCGTTTCCGACGTCAACATCCGGAAATAAGTAGATCGTCGTGGCGACGGACTACCTCCTCCGGTTCACTGAAACGAAAGCTCTGCCGAAGGTAGCGCAGCCAAAGTGGCGAAATTATTTGTCGAGTACATCCTGCTGCGACGTGGTGACCCAGAAGTCCTCATCACCAACAGAGGAATTGCCTTTACAGCAGAGCTCAGCAAAGGCAGCCTGCAATACAGCCAGACAAGCCACAGGAGGACGACTGCCTACCACCCGCCGACGAATGGTCTTATGGAGGGCCTGAACAAGACCCTCGCCGACATGCTAGCGATGTACGTCGACGGCGAGCACAAGACGTGGGATGCCATTCTGCCGTACCTAACCTTCACGTGCAACACGGCACTGCAAGAAAACTCAAATGGCACCGTTCAAGCTGGTGTGCGGCAGGAACCTGGCGACGACTCTCGACGCCATGCTGCCACACGTCATTGACGAAGAGAATCTCGACGTCGCCGCCTGTCTGCAGCACGCCGAAGAAGCCCGACCGCTCGCCCGGCTGCGCATCAAGACTCAGCAGAGGAGCAATAGCCGGCACCACAATATTCGACGACGATACGTGGAATACGAGCCTGGGGACCATGTTTGAGTTAGGACTCCGATACGCCGACGAGGACTTAGCTTTTGCGCCGCTCTTTCGCACCCTACAAGATCATCCGACCCGGCGCACTGGACTATAAGGTCGTGCAAGACGGCATTTCGCTATCACAGCGGCGCCGCTCACGACCTGAAATCGTCCATTTTCTGCGACTAAAGCCGTTCTACCAGTGCTGACGAACTTTGGGACTTTGCATAGCTAAATTTTGGACTTTCCTTTTCGCGCTGTGTCACTTCGGGCTCTGTTTCTTTGTTGTTTTATTACTATGTCGTCTTATTTATTATTTTTACTTTTGTTTAACAAGTGTCCTTTTCTTTTTAGTTCTGTTATGTCTGCAGCATCGGGACGATGCTTTCTGAGAGGGGCCATTGACACGCGCACTTGTTGATCTTTTCCGGGTGACTGCTTTTCACCGTCTAAAAAATGTTATCGCTTAGCGCGGAACGCGCCGCCATGTATCGGAAGTTTCTCAAACGTTACCGATGGTTCTATCTGCTGTTTGTTGTCACCGAAGCTTGTGTTATGTGAGTGCATGTGCGACGCGAATTGTGCAGAACTTTCTGGAAGACAAGCAGTCATCAGCGATTACTTCGGAACCTTCGATGACTCATGTATAAAAGCCGACGCGGTTGACTGGCAGATCAGATTTCGACGATCACCGATCGTATTCAGCGCTATCGCTGTGCTCTGAGTGAAACTTGCTTTTGTGGGCACAAGTCCGTCCAACAAAAGTTCCGTCATTTATAGATTTGCCACTGTATTATTCACTGTTACTACTACGTGACACTATACAGCTTACGTGAACTCGTTACAATGTTTGCAATGTGTTGCTAAAATCATGCTCACATAATAATAATTATGTACTTCATAGTGGTGTACGGTATATCAATTTTGTCCGCTTTAGATGTAGCGTTAGTTGCAGTTTACAAAACTGTGATTTCATTTTTCATCCCTTAGTTACAAGTTTGTACACCTGATAAGATTGTTTTTCAAAATGTTGCAATGCTCAACAATTTGTATTTTAGAAATTTACTGCCTCAATGAGAATTCCGCTTCGAGCTGTCACAAGTTTTCCCTTAAAGTTTTCCCTTAAATTGCAACAATGAACTGCAGCACCTTGTAGTGGTTGCCGAGAAAAACGACTTATCCGTTTCCATGCATTTCGGCGGGGGGCCGCCCCGCTTCTCAACTTGCCATCCTCACGATTCGCTGCTGTGCCGTGGTGCACGGGTGTGCACAGCTGCTCGCGCTCACCCCGACCGACGCCTCTGCACCTCCTCCCTTTCCCACTGACTTCGCTCGCCTGCCACCTGAAAAGGCAACTTATGCGCACCTCTGTCACGCTCCGCCTGCATAAACGTTCCTGCCACTTCTTACTACATGATGGACTCCCCTCTGAAAGGCATTAAGGGGTCCTGTTTCCCCCGTTATATATATAACTGCGTTATTGTTATATCTCCCCCTCCAAAAGCTACATTCAAATAAAATGTAAGGCTATAATTAATGCGCTCGCCAAATAAAACATAATGCGACGTGATAAACCGGAGGCCCGTATTGAAATTGGAACGTCACAATCTACATGCTATTTCGTTTTCGTGTATGCGGTGGGCGTTTTCGTGGGGACATTGCATTTTATCTTTTGGTTAACACTTCTCCGAAAACTTATATGCAAGTAACAAATTAAGATCATTAAGTCGTTGCACAAATATTTCCCTTCGTATGACCCGTATATATATATATATATATATATATATATATATATATATATATATATATATATATGATATAAACTTGGTGAGAAAGGCAGGGACATTCTGGTTTGCTACCCCGCACTGGGGAAAGTGTAAGGGGAAATAAAAGACGGAAAGAATAGCGGAGAGATAAAGCAGAAGCACGAAAACAAAGAAACGAATACGGAAGAGGTTGGGAACGTCCGTGAGTACTACACTTGCAGTGATAAGTATCCCAAACAAGTGACTTTCATTTTGCTTTAGTAGTCGCTCGAAACATTCAGCTGCTCCTGATAGTGTGGCCACGTAAAGCAGATTTTGTAGCTGTACTTGCTGTGCAGTGAGTGTCATATTTAGTCTTACGACCATAAATGCACGCGATACAAAGAACATTAGACGATAACCTAAACAATGTGATCCTCGAAAAGTGCGTATTAAAATCTTGGCGCTTTTTCCCCGTAATGGTTATTGGCTAGGTGTTCGTATATACTGTCTGGACGTTCCCATAGCACCGACAGCATTGTCTCGTCGTTCCTATTCTCCGCCGTGATGGCTTTGGTGTTGCGCTGCTAAGCCCAAGGGTTAAAATCCAGGCCACGGCGGCCGCATTACACGCCATTTGGGGCAAAATGCAAGAAAACGCCCGTGTACCTGTGTGCATGTCGAAGAGCCCCACTTGGTCGAAATTAATCTGAACTTCAGCACTACGGTGTGCCTCATAATGGTATCGTGTTTTTGGCTTATAAAACCCCAGAATCTAAATTCATCGCTCCTCTTTTCCAGCACGCGAGCGCACGTCTGCGCATTTTTCTGTTTCGCTTACAAAGCTTGCGTTTCCGTAGCCAGTGACCGTTCGTAAAACACAACAGGGGCTCGTCGAACAAAACCTTTCTATGCACCCTCCTTCCCTTGTGCTTCAATATAACTTGTTTCCTTGGAATCGCAAAGACAGAAGATGAGCCCACTTGGAGGGAGAATCCGAGATCTGCCTTGCGCGCCTTTTGAAGGGCACTTATCACTGTTTTCTCTAGCTCTCTATACGCCGTCCATGACAGCACAGCGTAACATTCTTCTGGGTCGTTTCCGTGCTACTTTGTCCACAAAGCTCATCACTTGCTACGCTTATCAATATAGTGTTAAACATTCTATTTTATTTGACCACATAATGCTCGATCTTGCAACGAGTTTTCCAGCGGCTACGGAGCATACGGAAATTTTCCGTCCGAGGCTTTCGATGAAACTCCTGGCTAATGTCTCTCGGGCGTTTGGTAACCACCACGCGCGGCGCGATCGAGTAGAACGTACTGGAACGAGGCGGCTCTACTCACAGCATGAAGGTCCGTTGCACTGGGCGCTTGTTTCTAGAGTCTCTGCTCCCGGCGACACGCGGTCAAAGGCTGATAGCGGCTGCAAGACGAGGCGCGTTCATAAGCGCAGATAAGAGTTGAGGGTGAAATAGCCTCTCGACAAAGATCTCTTTCTCTTTCATGCGCGGTACACTCCCGTTCCCTTAAAGACGCGGCCAACTGGAGGGAAGCCCAACTGCCGCCAAGAAAGCGCGGAGTGCCGACCATCTATGGGAGCCCCGAGAATAGCCGAGGGCGCAGGCACATGCTTCTGGGACGAGATCGCGCAAGCATTTCGCTTTCCGAACGTTCGCTCAGCGGTTGTCAGCACAGTGAGACGAAAGCGCGAATTGAACACGGCCCACTCAGTCGCGCAGCAGGCCAAGCGAACGTTCGGAAAGCGGGATGCTTGCGCTGAATTCGACTTCGGACAGCATGGAAGGTGTTACGTATGATGCGACAGTCCCTTGTGTCCCGCATTGTATATCTCAGGGGCGTTGTTCTCCAGCGCTCATTAACACTCAGCAAGCTCGTGACCCGTAACCTCAAGAATGCACAGAGTTTCCTTCAAGGAGATTCGGGCTGCAGCAGCCATCACACCTGCTGTCACTTGCGAGTGGAAGGGCTTTAGCCACGACAATATAGCTTCGCTCCAGTGTACGACGCTTTCACATGACGTGGATGTGTATCGCTCGTCATGGGCTTCCCCATAGGCCCAATACGTCCGGTAGATCTTGCTTAGGATGACTGGCCTCTGCAAGAACCGGCCTGATGACTTCGTCACGTGGGCTTAAGAAGGCTTTCACAACAGACCTTAAGCGAAGCTTTCGCGTGGCATGCCCCCTTTCTCTTAACCCCCGTGTAGGATAGCAAACCGGACGCTCGTGTGGTTGACCTCCCTGCCTTTGCTCTCCTTGCTTTCTCTTCTCTAGGGATATGCGGACAGTTGTTTTCGAGACCAAATCGTATGGTGCCGTATAGGAAAATCGAACTGAATTGAATATTGAATACTTTTCAAATAGTAAACACTCGTTTTCACCATTAATATAAAGGCAGAATCTGGGTGCACTCACGTGTCCGCGGAAGTATCCAAGTTGGTTCCGTTGCTGCCACGCAGGATGACGTTACCAAAAAAAAGCTGTTTAATAGAAAAGACATCAAATGCTAATATCGTTTTCATGTTAAATACACTGCGTCTATACAGATAGAGCATTTGATTTAGTCCCGCGTTCTAAATTCGAAAGCCACTGTCGGAGCTTGTGGCTGTCTGGTGTCTTGAGACAGCCACAAGGAACCGCTGTGGTTCCTTGTGGCTGTCTGGTGTGCAGTGTAGTACTGTGCAATATCGACGAGTACGAATAACGTTGCCGTTACGACGATACAGAGACTTCAAGTAACTGTACGGCATCCACGAAACGGCACCACATGTCGCCTGCTATAGATTGGCGATTTCGAAGAGTCGTGGTGGCACTGCACCGACAGCATGGTGCGTCATACACTGTTGCTCGTTTCAGTCGTGACAGCGTTTTCTTTATGTATATATTGTGGGATCCTCGATCCTCGATATTGCTCGATCCAGAGAAGGGTCAGGTGCGCACGCGCGAAATTGAGTAATATCCCTATAATATATACATAAAGGTCGATGCCTACTTGGCCTTGAACACCACGTCCAGACACTGCTCACAAAGAATTGCTCGTAAATGCAGAAGTGATGCGCGCCAGCATTGACGATCAACGTAGCATGCATAGAAGAATTCCTCGCAATTCTTTTGCAACCAAGGGACTTTGCAAAATTGGGGCGCCTTTTGACAATGAACAAATTTCACTCATGCATTCCGCGCCCCTTTGAGCAAGCAGAAGCCCAGTAAGTGTGGCAACCGGGCAAGGGTCACACACCGTGGGTTGCGTGCAAAATAGGTGGACAATCTGGGGAAGGAATGGACGACACTTCCATCGTTTGTTTGTTCTGTGCGCAACTAACGGCATGGATCGGTACCAACTCGCCCAGCTTTCATTTCCAATGGTGTCAGCAGTTGGGTGCGTGACGAATTTTGGAGCACGCGACACATACATGCTGCAGGTTGATGCAACAGTACGTCTGCATCAATGGACCAAGTTCTTATAAAAAAAACATTAATACAGGTGGCCCATAGCGGTCAATATTAGGCCCCTTCTTTTTCATTGTATTCATAAATGATGTCCCATCGTACATACAGATTAATGCGTCCTACAAGCAGATGACACAAATGTGTTCATAACGGCTGAGAATTAGAAAGATTTATTCAAAAGAGGTAATCACACTCTCAACCGGTTCTCTTACTGGTTACATAGAAATGAATCAATTCCAAATCATACTGAGAGCAATTTTATAATTTTTTCTGCTAAAACACGCCGCTTAGTGAGGATGGAGATTTGCTGTTTAATGCAGCTGTTCTCTAAAAAGTTAGTCATACAAAATTCTTAGGATTAGTTATAGACGAACATCTGACGTGGCATAATCACGTACATGAAGTAAATAGGAAGATTTACAAAAAATAGAGCAATATTTTATAAGTGACCACATCTATTTCCACTACGAGCCCTTCTAACCTTTTACTGTAGTTTTGTCGAATCGTATGTGTCATATTCTATATCAGTTCATAGACTTACGTATCCGACAACATCACAGCCAATACACGTAGCTCCAAATAGAGTTCTACGAATAATCAGCTTTGCCCAACGTACTGAGTCTATATCATTTGCTTATCCTGTATTAAATATTTTAATGTTGCATATTCACATTCGTTCCCGCACTGCACTTGGCACAAATTCCTAAAATGTTATACAAGTCCGTCAGTTCAATTTCATCATCACGTAACACAGTATCCAACATGATCTTCGTTATTAACGTTGTTAACAGTTTCACGTACACGTACAAATTGTGGAACATTTTCTTTTACAAATACTGCTGCTAGTCTTTGGAATACCTTTCCCAAAGTCATATTTTCATCACCATCCATTCAGTATTTTTCACTTGCTGCGCCAGTATTTCCCGCACAATAATTAATTTCACAAAAAAATATGTTTTCTTTTGTCTATTGTATAATGTTCTGCCTTTCTTTAATGTGTAAACCAATCTGTATGATCTTACACGAATATAAGTAACACTATCCATCATAGGGACCTCTTACCCAAATCACTTTAAGTTCTAGGGTCCGAACTGTGTAAATATGATGCACTGTATTCAATTTCGCTATGAATAATTAAATATTTGAATAAACTGACGGGTTGAACTGCAGTCAGGGTTGCTATTATATTTTCGTGCATTCAGACAGAAAAATTACGTGTGAAAGAAATAGTGACGCGATGTTTTATTCTGGCAAATGTCATTATATAGCATGCATGATAATGCAGATCATTCCACTCTGTGCACGTATATACATACATGTATTAATATTTTCTGAGCATGGGTGAAAGTACCTTGCTTTATAAATTATATTCAGTGCATAATTCCCATTCATCAGCCACCTCATCATTTAATTTCCGATATCTGGGTTTAGTAATCATTTCACCCTTGAAAACAGGTCCTGTATGTGACACTCCAATTGCTTTAAAGTATTAAATGAAAAGAGAAGGAGAAGATATAAACATTGAGGTGGTGTTCATGAGCGTCTTGTTATTATTATTTGCACAATGTTTCCTTAATTATAATGCAAGACCAACTAGGTTGATAGTCAGTCATCATAGAACATACATAGCTCCAAAGAAAGATTTAAAAAAAAGATATTGTGCCCTTTGACCAAGAACTTGTGCTGTCAAAATAAGAAAGAGGAAAGAAAGTTTTATGTCTAAAGTGACCTATCTATGTAATTAGGAAATAGGATTCAGATGCTGAATTGATTGCATAGTAATCAGATATGGTGCACAAGCAAATGTTCACTGCAACCCTGTCTGCAATTCACATATTTGCTGCATGACATAAGCTACCACAATGTGATCATCACTCGGACAGTGAATGCATATTTAATGACCTGCGGTATCATTATAGGCATGCTGCAAAGCGGATTGCTGAATTTAAATCAGTAGCAGTCATTTTGAAACTTACGTCCTTTGGCTATATGCGACATACACCGTCTCCCCTATCGGCTCACTTAAGTTTGCTACGGCACTCGCTTGCCAATGTCGTCCATAAGCGTGACGGCGTGACGACGACGCAGCGCCGGCAATAAAATGAGGAAGAAGGAATAGCGTCGATCTAAAGACAAAGGCGATATGACAGGGGTGGCATGACGACAATAAGATGAATCTGACGTGCTAACGCTGGTATAACGATGGTGGCGTAACGACCACGGCAAGATGACTGAGGGGCGACGATGGCCTGACGGCGGCGCATTGACGACAACCAGACGACGAAGCTGGAGTGACGATGGTGGCACGGCCATGACGATATGGCGACGACTGTATGACAACGAATGCACGACGGCGACGGTGGGGAACGGCACAATGACAATGATGGCAGCACAACAGACGCGTAATCACATGACGACCAGCATAATAACGACAGAATGACGATTAATTAATGACGTCGATGGAATGGCGAAGATGGTATGATGACAGTGGGATGACGTTTCTGAAGGGATAACGATAGCAAAACGACATTGTGACGGCGATGATACAAGGTAGATGGCATGACGACGACAACATGACTAAAGCCCCTCAATCTCCCAAAGTAGCGCCATTCGCTTCCCTCCTCCTCCGCTCGGCGCGGCCTCGATGGTGCCACGCCGCCGGTGGTGGGCCTGCCGTAGCAGACGACGGCTAACACGCTACGGGAGGAAACCCGCAGAAAAGTTCGTTCGAGCCCTGCGGAGCAGTTTTTTCAATCGAGATCTTTCTTCGTCAGTCGGTAACTGGCCTTTCGAATTTCGTGTTGGAATGGCGGAAGAAATAGAGAAAAGGACCATTATTCAAGGCGTATTTAAGGCGTAAAGCGCGCGACGTTGAGAGTTCGTGTTGCTGAAACACGACGCAAGCACGCGGTGTACTCAAGCACGCGCGTAATTACCAAAGTTTCAGGTGCTGACAGCGTGAAAGTGTGTGCGCGTGGTTTCGTAGGTTCATTCACGTACCTGCAGGATACTTTTGTTCTGCCGGCGCGTGAGAGATTCCGGCTGTGTGCGGTCAGCAATGCCGGGCAACAGGGCCGTTTTTTTCATTGCGGGGTGCTTTGGTAACCGTGACGATATATTGTTTTTTTTTTTCAAGTACTGCTCCTCGAGGGCACATGTAATGGCTAACGGAGGCCTCTGAAGAGCACGTGACGTTAAATAATGCAGGCGTGGCAGGGAGGGTTCGCATACAAAATTGGCTCTCCGCGATCTTATACCCCCTTGGCATGCACAGGCTTCGGCGAGCTCCATCCAGCCCTGGTTCTAACTTTGGTTTTCCCGTTGCCACTTTGGTGCCCTGGAGACGCCGTCAATAATACGAAATAATGACAAGTTGTTACAACTAGTAAATGAAATTTATTGAAGAAATACAATCGCGCCGAGGCGCCAACTTCTAAAGCAGCGCTAGCACGCCCGCGCGAGTATTATGAAACGCCAACGAGGAATTTACCGGCCCACGTACGACTCTGCGATCAAAGTGCACGTTAAACATCCCCAGGCGAGCTAGATAAAGTTATCCGGAGCCATCCACTACGACCTCCATTTTAGCCTTAGTCGCTTTGGAACGTTAAAAACGTTAATCACCACAAACCAAATCAATACATGCGGGCGTACATTCGAAGCTAAAAGACTGCATCGTAAGTCATAGTGAGCCTTGCAAGAGTGTCGAGAATGTGCTAACTTCTGGTGGAGCTCAAAACACACCCTCAATAAAGTCGCTTTTATGTCACAGGCCAGCTGCAGATGCCTGCATTTTACCGCAAGACGGGACTACATGAAACAAAGAGAGCACATTCGAAAAAAATTCAAACAACGCGCTAAAAACCACGCAGAGCATGAACACACACTTCTTCGAAACGGAAGGCGTGAACTAGGCTCAAAATAAGAAGTTGTGAGTAGCCATGGCCCTTACTTCACTAAGCCATGCGTTCTTTGCCACTTCCTCGAAGTCAGCCCGCCCGATCCTGCGAATCCACACTTCTTTGTGCGTTGCGCCCGCCGGACGGCAAAGCAAAAAGCTTTTTGCCCTCGCTGTGTCTGTTGAGGCAACCGAAGGCGCAGCAGCATGACATCGCAATTAAGTTCTCGGCCCTACACATTCTATTACGCTAACACACTCCTTCAGTCCGCCTGCCGTACTTTCGTCGCGCAGGCCCAACAATGGAGGTCGGCGCACCGCTGGAAAGAAAAAATATACAAAAGCGCTGCGCTTGCTTCCACGTGACACAGATTGGCCAATGGGGGAGCGGAGGAGGTTGGGTCGGCAGGAGGAGTGGAGGAGGACGCGCCAGGGTGAGCGGGGTGGCGGAAAGATCTAAGAATGGCGCTACTTTTGAAAAATTTAGGGGCTTTAAGCATGACGAGGTTCGGATGACGAAGGTTGAACGACCACAAGGGCGTCACGACGACTGTATGAGAATGAATGTAGAAAGACCACTGCATGACGACGACGCAATAGAGAGTTCCCTGCAGGGGCGTCTGCGTCAGCAGGCGTTTGGTGTGTTGCGACACCACGGACCCGAGCACACGAGGGTCGGACCCTCCCGCGTGTAGCCGTGCGCTGCTTAGCAGTGTCTGGGGAAAGGGGGATCATGGAAGTCGAGCCGATGCCGGGTGTTTGGACCTTTAAGGCCCCCCGGCGGAAGCAACACACCTCTTTGGCCTCTGCTTCACATAGACGGCACCCCCGGACTGACCCACCCGGGGGAAATCGGTAGTTGCCTTTTCCTGTCTCTCTCTCCCTACAACCGGAGTTCCAATCGGTCGGCCGAAGTGAACGGACGTGTCGTCGGCGCACTCCGCAACCACCGAGACTACGCGACCTTCACCGACCGCCCTTGACCGCCCATGCCCGGACCGCTTTCGCCGGGAGTCATATGGGAAGCGGCTTTCTCACCGTTTCCCACAGACCGCCTTTTCTTCCCGGGACTTTGTTGCCGCTCCCAGCGCCTCTACAGCTCTGAAGCAGTTCCAACGCGGCGGCCCCTGCCGTGGCCATAGCTGCCTTGGCGTGTTTTCTACACCATGAACCAAGAGCGCCAAGCGACCAGCTCTTCCGAGGCCCATGTTCTAAACCGCCGTGCAAAGGGCCTTCGGCCAATTCACCGGTCCGTTTCGCTGGAGAATTTATCTACCGCAACGTCATTTTCCAACGAGCAGAAGACGCAATCGACGACGGACAACGCCGCCGCGCGTTCCTCGACAACAACGAAGACGCCCGAGGTGGACACCGCGGGAGTGGTCGCCGATCCCATTGTCGCCAATTTTACCTCCCAAGAGCGAGAAGTGGACACTCCGACCGGGGAAAGGATGGCAACCCCACCCCGTCACATCCGTGTACCCCACACTGCAGATCCTGTGACGGGACCCACCCTACAGCGGATCCAAACTGCCCGCGGCGTGCTAGGCAGACATTGAACAAAGCTTGGGTTCGGAAAGCTCTCGAGAAGAGCAGCGTGAACTCCAACCCTCCAGCGACCCGACCACTACCACAGACACGACGGAGACCTGAACGTCGCGCGCCCCAACGAAGGAGACCAGAAAAGTCTGGTCGGAGACCCGTTCGAGATCCCGTCGCAAGTTCAAGTCTCGGTCCCGATCCCGCGAGGCATCGGTGCGCCTCCCAGAGAAGCGCCCTCCTTCCCCATCTTCCCAACAACCCTACAAGAAGGCCCTGCAGACCAATGCCCCAGCCAAGGTGACCCTGGTCCCTTCATGGGTGCAGCGGACCCCGGAGAAGAAAACAACAATGGAGGCGCCTCGGGAGGTAGGTCGGGCGGAGGGTCCCCCACAGCTCGCTCCGCCCCTTAAATCTCTCCCTACCGCTTCCCCTATTACCAATTCGTTACCAAATCCCGATCCTCTAATAGAAATAGCCCGCCTACGTCGTGACATTGAGGCGCGCTGTGAGCGCCTGCAAAAATAAATGGACGCGCTGGTGGCAGACATGACCACTAGTATGCAGGCGGCTCTGGACAGGATAGAACGCCAAATGGAGGTCCTTCAAATAGGGATTACGGAGCAAGTGAAATCATGTATGGAGTGCACTTTCGCACGCATGCAAGTTCCTGAGCTTAGCGGTAACAACGAAAGTGCGCTTTCGGACCAAGGATCTCGGCCGCAACCTTCAAATGTGGGCACCCGGCGCCCGCATCCCTATGCACGACCGCCTGATTCCTCTCGCGATGATGATGGCGCCGCGTAACGCGGAGCAACTGGTGGTGTGGCAGTGGAATTTTAGGGGATTCCGCCGAAAACGAGGTTCCCTACAGCAGTATATCGCCACATCCACGAAGCCTCCCGATGTCATCCTCTCACAGGAAGTCAATTGCACCCCTTCTTTATCCGGCTACAGCACGCTCTCGGGTGTCTCTCCTCTTGTGGGAGCCTTAGTTTCGAAACATGTTACATGTCGCATACATACCACTAACATTGACATTCCTCACCAAATATTGGAAATAATTACGCAAGGTAAACGCAGCGAGAGTCTGTTTATACTCAATGCACACAGTTCCCCCCGTTCGCGAACGCAGTGTTTTCAGCACCCACTAACAGAATTTGGCAGGTTTGGACAGGTTTGTGTGGTGGCCGGCGACGTTAACGCTCCGCATACTGCATGGGGTTACGTTAAATCGCAGGCTAAAAGGACCCGCTTATGGAATGCCATCTGTGACATGAGATGCACACTGCTCACCGACCCGGAGCACCCCACTCGGATGGGCAACAGCGTATCTCGTGACACCTGCCCTGACCTTACCTTCGTGCGCAATACTGGCCCAGTCGTTGCGCACGGGCCTTTAGAGGAGCACCTTGGTAGTGACCACTACATTGTAGCGACAATCTTGTCATTACGGGGTGCGCGCAGGCCCGAGCGAAATGTGCGTATAACGGATTGGGCGAAATTCAGGGAACGTCGCCAGGACCCACCTGAGCGCCAAGGGTACGAACGCTCGCTTGACTCTCTCGCACAAGATCTAGAGGTCACCACGAGCACACTGCGCACCACAACCGAGTCACCAGACGTAGACCCGCATTTACTTCATCTTTGGAACGCCCGCAGAAGGTTGACACGACGATGGAAACGACAACGCCTCCACCGCAAACTTAGGAAACGTATAGATCAAATTACACGAGAATCTCAGGAGTATGCAGAGATCCTTACGAGGAATAACTGGCGAGGATTTTGCGATCGCCTCTCAGGCACATTCAGCACAGCAAAAACGTGGTCGATTCTTCGCTCACTCACAGATCCCACCACAACGAAAGGAAAAACATTTCAGTAGCTGCACATCCTAATGCACGAGTACAGGGACGATGTCTCGACACTCCTCAGAGAGCTAGAGAAGCATTTCATACCCACAGGCCCACCGCCGCAGTACCCTGACTATAGTTATGTAGGCGAGGCGATCGAATTTCTCGATGCAGACATCACATCTGACGAGGTGCGGGTGGTCCTACAAGACCTACGCCGCAACACGGCACCGGGAGCCGACCACATCCGATTCGCCACCCTTCGTAACCCCAGTGACGCGGATATTAACCACCTCACCCATATCTTCAATGAATGCTGGCGCAAGGGCATGCTTCCCCAAGCATGGCGACACGCCGACATCACACTGATCCCCAAACCGGGCAAGCCTGTTAAGGTTGAAAACTTACGACCCATCTCTCCAACATCATACATTGGTAAGCTCATGGAGCACGTACTTTTGCGGCGTCTGCAGCCCTTCCTCGAAGAAAAATCATCCTTTTCTAACTCTCAATTCGGATATCGGGCTCATCTGTCTGCCAAAGATGCGCTTTTACAATTGCGGGAGGAAGTCATAGGACCTCCGTCGTCCGCCCAAACGAGAGCACTCATCGCCTTAGACCTAAAAGGGGCATTCGATAATGTTGAACATGACCTCATCCTTCGCAATGTTGCACATTCACACTGTGGAATTCGTATGTACAACTATATCCGCGCATTTCTTCGAGATTGCACAGCCACCGTAGGAATGGGACCGCATCGATCCGGTACGATTCGCCTTGTAGGACATGGGACACCCCAGGGCTCAGTTCTTTCCCCTACTCTATTCAATATCGCGCTCGCAGGGCTCCCCCGGCTACTCGACCAGATCCCTGATGTCGCCCACGCTATTTATGCAGACAACATTACTATCTGGTCGACACGGGGTTCCGACAGAGCCATCCAGGACCGACTGCAGCAAGCAGTCGATAGTTTCCGAGTACGCGAGAAAATGCGGCTTAAGATGTGCTCCAGAAAAGTCGGAGCTCATAATCATTCGCCCCCGGAGTCGTTCCTCTACTCCCCCTATCACTGTGCACGTGGATGGCACACCGATACCACAGTTTAATCATGCTCGTATCCTCGGCCTACACGTCCAAGCGGATGGCAGGTCAAACTACACTATTTCCCTTCTATCCAGACAGATTGAGCAAATTATGGCCATGATCCGGAGGGTCTCCAACATGCGCTCCGGCCTTCGAGAAGAGGACCTGCTGCGCTTGGTGGAGGCATGCGTGATCAGCCGCCTTACATACCATCTCCCATTTCAACGGTTGACACAAGCGCAACAACTTCGCATAGACGCAATGATTCACAAAGCGACGAAGTTGGCCCATGTCCTCCCGAAGTATACTTCCACACACCGTCTCCTTAACTTAGCGACACCTAACACACTAGGCGAGCTGCTAGAGGCACATTGGGTCAACCATCGCCAGCGCCTCCTACTCACTTCTACTGGCCGCCATCTTCTCACACGGCTAGTATACTCTGTCCCACCCCTTGAGTCTGAAACCCGTCCAACAATCTTGTCGTCAGCGATACGCCAAGCACTAAGTATTCATCCATTGCCCCGTAATATGCACCCCGAGCATGACAAAGGGCGGCGCAAAGCCCGTGTACGATACATTGGTCGCATGCTTGCAAACATCTCGGAAACACATACTTTATACACGGACACATCACGCACTCAAGAGGGCTATACCTCGGTAGTTTTGTATGGCACCGAATCCCTGAGAGACTCTGCTGCAATGCGCGGAACAAATGCCGCTTACGGAGAAATTCTCGGTGTTGCTCTTGCAATTCGATACGCCATCCGTGTTCCTGAGGAAGTGTATATATTGATGGACTCGCAACAGGCATGCCGGGCGTTCCTATCAGGACATGGCATCCTGAGAGCGGCGCACCAAATTCTCAAACCAGATCCCGCAAAATACACCAACCACACCTCCCCGCATCCACTTACTCTGGACCCCTGGTCATACCTCGCTGCCGGGTAAAGAACGCGCACATACGGTTGCCCGAGAAATTTCCCTCCGGGTGACTCGGCGTGGTGAGGCGACTAGTTTAGAGTGGGGGGATCCCTTGCTGCGTTAAAATACATACTCCGTCATTATACACGCATTCGTCGCACCCACACCGCACCACCGCCGTCCTTCTCGCGGGAGGAGGCAGTGGCATTACGCCAGTAACAAACCGCAACTTTTCCAAATCTTGTCTCTCTCAATAAATTCTACCCACACTGTTATGCAGATCGTTGCCCTGGCTGTGGCAGCTCGCCCACAATCTTCCACGTCACGATTGAGTGCACTGCAAACCTCTTTCCTCCCTTGCCAACTCTCCTTTACCCCCTACGCAACAAAGAGCTGTGGGACGATGCCCTCCGCGACGGACCTCCCGAGGTCCTCCGAGCTGTGATACAACGGGCTCGAAACATCGCCGGAATCATCTTAGGGACCCTGGGCTGAGGGTTCCTCCCACACTGCGCTCGCCATTCACATATTATTAATAAAGATGTTTTACTCTCTCTCGCCCTACAACCTTCGTCTTTTCCTTACTTTCCACCTTTCCTGTCTCCTTCTCATTTCTTTATTACTTCCGACCTTCCTGGCAGCAAGGGTTAACCTCCTGTGAGCAACCAACCTTGGTTATGTCATATTGGGTTATAGTGGCAAAATACAGCTGGCGTTTGCAGGCCCTGTTTTTCAGGCCCTGCAGCGTCCCCTTGTTGGACTCCATGATGGGCGGCTAGCATTGCTGCCGAAAACTACACGTCCACACATGGCTACTTCCTTCCCTCCCCTACCTGATCGCCCTCAGAAAAGAGGGCGCACCGATGAAGTCTTCCAGTTTTTTGGCCGCCAAAAAGAATCATTCCAGCGTTTCCATGTCATTCATTCTGCAAAACCAGATAAACCAGTACGAACAATCTCACCCTTCCTTGTTTCCAAGTCATTGACTGAAGTCTTTGGTCTTGGTTATAAGGCATTGAGGATGGCAAGCGGTGATCTCCTCTTGGAGCTCCGCGATCAAAAACAATATGAAAAATTGTCAAAACTAGTGTCATTTGGGGAAACCCAAATAATTATAACCCCGCACAGCACGATGAAAACCACCCGCGGTGTTGTCTCTGACGATGACTTGATGGAGCTCACTGAGGATGAACACTTGTAGGGCTTCAGTGACCAGAATGTTATCAATGTTAAACGAATTAAGATGACGCCAGATGGAAAAGAGATCAAGACAAAACACCTGATGCTCACCTTCGGCTCAAGTGTCCTTCCCGAGTCCATCGAGGCCGGTTATATCAAACTTCGTGTTCGGCCATACGTTCCCAATCATCTCAGATGCTTTAAGTGCCAGCGTTTCGGTCACAGTTCACAGAACTGTCGAGGCCGCCTGACTTGTGCCAAGTGCAGTGACAATGAGCATTCCTCCGAAACGTGCCAGAACACTCCACATTGTGTTGATTGTGATGGCGAGCATGCCGCATACTCGCGGTCGTGCCCGCCTTGAAAAAGAGAAAAGGAAATCGTAACATTTAAGGTAAAGGAAAATATAAGTTTCCAGGAGGTACGCAGGCGGGTATCCTACCTGCCAAAGAAAACCTTTGCCGATGTGGCGCGTCAGGGGCAGCGTCACAACGGCCTCCGGCGGCTGTCCGACCCACATGCAGTGAGTCGGCAGTTACGCCATCTGCCCCCGCGGCGGTTGCAGCTAGCGCTGCTTCGTCAACCGAGGAGAAGGGACCATCGACCCCGAAGGTGGGTGCAGCCGAGGATGCTTCAACCTCCCAGGTCCCTTCCAGTGCTGGCAACGGCCGGCGCAGCCAAATCCCCCAGGGAGCCCCATTGACCTCCGGGCTGGTGGGCACAGGGATCTTGCCCTCCAAGGCGGGACCTTCCCTGGTAACTTCTCGCTAACAAGAGCACGTGTCCGGCGCCTCACAAGAGGCAATAGACACTACACCTATCCCCACCGCGCGCCAAGCGCCTAAGGAGCGGCGAGGCTCCCTCGAACGCTCCAGAAAGGGCATAACCCCGATTACAGGGCCTCGAAAGAGCTCTGGAATTTAATCTCTGAAACCTCTAATTAACACTTCTGTTTCTGTACACACAGCACCTATTGACTTCCAATATAGATACACAAATAATCCAATGGAACGTCGGAGGTCTTCTTAGAAACCTTGATGATGTGCAGGAACTCATCCAAAAACACAATCCAAAAGTGCTGTGTTTACAAGAAACACACTTAAAATCCAAACACACAAACTTTCTCCGACAGTATATAACTTTTCGCAAAAATCGCGATGATGCTCTCGCATCATCGGGCGGTGTCGCCATTGCTATCCATAAGAGCATTGCGTGTCAACTTTTACAGCTACAAACGCCTCTCTAAGCAGGGGCGGTTCGAGCTGTTCTCCTAAACAAACTCATCACCATTAGCTCTCTTTACATGCCCCCACATTACAAATTAACGAAACATGCATTCCAATCCTTTATAGATCAATTGCCAGAACCTTACGTTGTTCTTGGCGATTTCAATGCGCACAGCTTCCTGTGGAGCGACTCTCGTAAAGATGCGCGAGGTCGTCTTGTTGAACAGTTCCTTTTTTCTTCTAGTGTGTGCCTTCAGAATAAGAAGCAACCCACATATTACTGTCTTGCAAACAACACCTTTTCTTCAGTTGATCTGAGCATAGTTTCCCCGTCCGTACTGCCTGAACTCGAATGGGAAGCAACGAACAATCCTTACGGAAGCGACCACTTCCCCATACTATTAAGAACACTTAAAGAAAACGAATATCCACCACAGGCTCCTAGGTGGAAGATTGACAAAGCAGACTGGGAGAAATTCCGAAACTTAACTGATATATCATGGGATGACATGTCCTTGTTAGAAATTGATGCTGCTGTGCAGTATTTTGCAGCCTTCATAATAGATGCCGCATCTAAATGCATACGTGAAGTAAGTGGCTCGGCATGCAAACGGAATGTCCCGTGGTGGAACGATGAATGCAGAATCGCACGTAGGAATCAGAACAAAGCGTGGGGGTTGCTACGCGCTTCGCCCACTGCAGAAAATCTTGTCAACTTTAAAGAAGTAAAGTCCCAAGGTAGGAGAACTCGCCGACAGGCCAAAAGAGAAAGTTGGCACAAGTTTCTATCGAGTATTAACTCGTTTAGAGATGAGGCCGAAGCCTGGAACAGGGTTAATAGGATTAGAGGGCGGCAAACATATTCACTCCCTCTAGTTAATACACAGGGCGATACACTGCAAGATCAGGCAGACTCAGTTGGGGAGCACTTTGAGAGTGTATCTAGTTCAAACCATTATTCGCAATCCTTCCTGAAATATAAACACATAGAAGAATGCAAGCCACTCATCAGAAAATGTCGACAGAATGAACCGTACAACTGTCCTTTTAGTGCTGCCGAGTTGAGAGCTGCCTTGAGCGCATGCAAGAGCTCTGCACCGGGATCTGATAGAATCATGTATGAAATGCTCAAAAACTTACACAATGACACGCAAGTTACACTACTCACACTTTTCAACACCATCTGGTATGCAGGGTACCTCCCAACCACATGGAAGGAAGCCATTGTGGTCCCTGTTTTGAAACAAGGCAAAGACCCCTCCTCAGTGGCAAGCTACCGCCCGATAGCACTCACAAGTTGCATAGGTAAGGTGTTTGAAAAAATGATAAATCGGTGACTCGTCCATTTCCTTGAACAGAGCAAAATGCTTGATCCTTATCAGTGCGGCTTCCGAGAAGGGCGCTCCCCAACTGACCATCTTGTACGTGTAGGAGCAAATATCCGGGACGCATTTGTACACAAACAGTTTTTGTTATCCATATTCCTCGATATGGAGAAGGCGTACGATACAACGTGGCGTTACGGAATCTTAAGAAACTTGTCAGAAATGAGCATCCATGGGAATATGCTAAACTAAAAGAAAGTTATCTGTCCAATCGTACCTTCCGGGTAAAAGTCGGCAATGTACTTTCACGTCCTTTTACGCAAGAAACGGGTGTTCTCCAAGAAGGCGTGCTCGGCTGCACGGTCTTCATCGTGAAGATGAACACGCTTGGCGCTTCATTACCACCGGCTATCTTTTATTCTATCTACGTGGACGACATACAAATAGCTTTCAAATCCTGTAACCTCGCAGTGTGCGAGAGACAGGTACAGCATGGCTTGAACAAAGTGTCAATGTGGGCAGACAAGAATGGATTTAAGATCAATCCTAACAAAAGCTCTTGTGTTCTTTTTACAAGAAAGAGAGGACTTATCCCAGATCCTTGCTTAGAACTGCGTGGACAACAGATACCTGTAAACAAAGAACCCAAATTTCTAGGTGCTATACTTGACTACAGAGTCACTTTCGTCCCCCACATTAAACATCTTAAAGAAAAATGTCTAAAAACGATGAACATAATGAAACTTCTATCCCAGACTATATGGGGTAGTGACAGGAAGTGTTTAATGAATCTCTATAAAAGCCTCATTCGATCACGACTAGACTATGGTGCCGTTATTTATCACTCTGCCGCCCAGAGCGCACTAAAGATGCTAGACTCAGTCCACCATCTAGGAATCCGACTAGTCACTGGCGCTTTCAGAACGAGTCCCATACAAAGTTTATATGTAGAATCGAATGAGTGGTCACTTCATCTGCAGAGAACATACATCAGCCAAACATATTTTCTGAAAGTCCACTCAAATCCTCAACATCCGCGTTTTAATACCGTGAATGACATGACATATGCTACACTCTTTCGCAATCGTCCCTCCGTAAGACAGCCTTTCTCGCTGCGTGTGAGGGAGCTTAGCGAAGAAATGCATGTTCCACTCCTCGAGCCTCGCCTAATGCATCCAGCCAAGCTGCTACGTCCCTGGGAGTGGCAGCTGATACAATGCGACACATCTTTCACTCAAGTTACAAACCACGCTCCAGAGATTGAAATCCAAATGCATTTCCGGGAACTCCAGCACAAACACTCCTGCTCGGAGTTCTACACAGACGCACCGAAGTCACACGACGGGGTGTCCTATGCAGCCGTCGGTCCATCCTTCTCGGAATCCGACGCACTGCATCCGGAAACTAGTATCATTACGGCTGAGGCCTACGCAATATTGTCGACCGTGAAGCATATAAGGAAATCAAAACTGAAAAAATCAGTTATATATACGGACTCCCTAAGAGTTGCGAAGGCTTTGATATCGTTCTGTAAGCACAAAAATCCTGTTATAATTGAACTCTATTCCATCTTATGTAAAGCATATGTATCTAACCAGCATGTGATTATATGCTGCGTGCCTGGCCATAGGGGCATCCAGGGTAACGTTCTAGCGGACCAGATGGCCACATCAATTCTATTGCATGCAGCTAATCCTACTGCTTCGGTCCCTGTCACAGACCTGAAGCCTTTCTGAAGAAGGAAACTGCGAAACCAATGGTAACGTATATAGGACGCAGAAGTAAATAACAAACTGCACTTGATAAAGCCACAGTTAGGTTCTTGGCCCTCCGTAACAAAATCACGGCGAACAGATGTCCTATTCTGTCGCCTCAGAATAGGACACACGTTTGGCACGCATAACTTTTTACTCACTGAAAATGATCCTCCAACCTGCGGTAGATGCGGGGAGAGGCTGACCGTCCTTCACGTCCTCCTGGAGTGCCGGGCAGCCGAATCTGAGAGAAGGAAACATTTTTCTCTAGCATACCGGCAGCACATCCCCCCACATCCCACAATGCTACTCGGCCCAGAACCTTTATTTGACACCAAAGCATTCCTAAGTTTTCTGAAAGATGTAGTCTTGCATGTTGTTAGCCCCACATGTTCGTAGTGGGTCCTCTCTTCAGAGGATGCCGCTGTGATTGCTGTTTCGTATAGCACATGCCTCTAGGCCCTTGTTTTTCAAGGGCTCTGGCGAGGCAGCAGTGCTCCAAGTAATTTTACCATCTTATATATTTTCTATTTTGCGTCATTCTTCTACGATGAATTTTAATTTCCATAGTACTCGTCATTAGTCATCACCATAATTTTATAGCACGTAGGTTTTACGCACTTTACAGCGACTATTTTTTGGCCACTTTACAGCCAAGTCACATCTTCTTCACAGAACTCATCATTCCACCGCGAAATCACTAACACTGTCTTGGCGCTCTTTGATAATATCTGGCCCTTGCGCCACTAAGCCACACACATTCATTCATTCATGCAATAGAGAGTTTTCAATTAGGGAGACGCAAGCGTTGGGGCTTTTTAATCTAAGGCGATCAAATGACGACAGTGGCAGGACAATGGTATGACGACGAGTGTATGAGGACAATGGTGTGACGACGGCTGTATCACGAAGACGACTTAATGACGCTGGGATAATGAGAATGGAATAATGAAGGTGTAGTGATGGCGACGGAACGATGGAACAACCACGAGTGCCTCACGACTATGGTTTGACAGCGAATACATGACTACAGTGCGACGACGATGGAGTGACAAGGACGGCATGACGATAGTCGACTTATGAAAAAATTCACGCAGCAGCTGTTCTGGCAGCTAGTTATCTGTTAGATAATTAGATAGTTAGTTATCTGTTAGATAATTCTAATCTGTCGTAAAAACAGACTTGAAATGGTCATTGAAAGCTGTAGAAACCGCAGAGTCATCACTCAGAAAGGGGCCATTAAATGAAAACGAAGGGTTAGGGCAGGAACTCGGCTTAATAGACCTCCAGAATTTTGAGGGTACGTCTTAATGAAAGAAGGAAGTGATGCACTATAGTATTTTGTCCTACCATTCTCACTTTGTTGTTTCAATTACGGTGCTATTTTACAAATGGCTTCTTGTTTCAAAAGGCAAGCCGCATGTTTAAATTTTTTTCTTTTTTAGTCTTCTAAGCTTTCATTACAGCTGCAGTGTTTGCCGAGTAATCCAAGCATTGGTACCTGTAGATCTTTTAGCTATTATTGGCACAAAGCGTACTATACATTCCCGAATAATGTTTTTGAAAGCTAGCCATAGATCATTTGTACAAATGCTTTCTGTAAAACTATTATAATGAGAATCCAGCAAATCAATGATTGATTCATCGTCGGCGCGATTAAAATTTGGGAAGTGGCGATCTTTAATGCGCTGATCATAAAAAACATCCGTTAAGGTTAAGACCACAGCTTCCTGATCAGATATACCAGCGGTGACATAACACAAGACTTAGTTTTTCACAGTACCACTCACGAGGAACAGATCTAAGATTGAAATGGCGTTCTGAATTCTGGTAGGTTCAGATACAATTTGTAACAAATCGAAATTAAAAACCGTGTCTAGCATTGTAATGTCATTCACATCTGAGGACTGCGTGAAGAAAGTGTTCCAATTTATATTTGGCAAATTAAAATCACCAGCTAAAATTAATCTATCATCTGGCTTTATATGAGAGATCATGCAATTCTGAAGATTTTCGAGAACCGAAACGGATGACCTTGGGGGTCTATATATGGCCTCGAAGAGGTATCGCATTTTGTTGATGTATGCAGTACAAAAAATGCTTTCAACGTCTGAAGTGTCAGGTGTTCTGATGAGCTGTAAAGACACCTTAAATAAGATGGCAACCCCGCCACCTCTTCTGTCTCGATCTTTACGGCAGCACACGTAATTTTTGGAACAAATTCGCTGTCTAATATATCCTTGCATAGCCAAGTCTCTATGAGAACAGCAATTTCTGGTACATGAGTAAGAAACAAAGCTTCAAGCTGGACTGCTTTATTTACTGCGCTACGGCAATTAATGTTCAAAATATATAGTTTCTTCATATTTGTTTTTGTTCTGGGGGTCATCTGTTACCTTTAGAAATTATATATCGCTTGCCCTTGGCTTCGTCCCAGCCATGCAAAACGCAATCCACATTGAACTTATCAAATACAAGCTTGACTTTAGAACCATTTGTTTCCTCTTGTGTTGCAGTTTTCCACAGTTTTTTTTCTAGTTTCTCTTACGCTGACAGAAAAATCATCTGAAACTGAAACTGAAGACCCTTTAAGCTTGAAACACGCCTTCAGTATAGAACTTTTTTCACGAAAGTCTAATAACTTCATCATCACAGGACGATTTTTAGTTTCTTGTTTACCTAGTCTGTGACATCGTTCTATGCCGTTAGTAGTTACTCCTAGTTTTTTTTTTTTAGGAACAACTCATCGCTGATGGCACTGGTAAGGCTTTCAGTAGTTCGAGAGGTGCACTCTTCAATGCCATATACTATTAGAATATTTCTCATGCTGTAGTTTTCAACTTCGTCATTTTTTGCAAAGTAAGAAGCATGGCTTTTACAAGCTGAGCCACTGTTAATTTTATTTCGTCGACTTCCTTTCTTTAGTGACAATAAGGGGGCTAGCTGATGTTCTAAGCTTCCAATAAGCTTGTTCAAATTCATAACATCGCTTTCGATTTTTCTTGCTTAGTTAAAATATTATTGATTGATACACGGTCATATTTGTCTGTCCTAAAGGTAACTGCGTCAGCATTTCCTGTTCCGTCGGTCCCGGATTAGATTCTATGTCACCACATGTCAAGAGGCCAATTTTGAAGGCACAAATATTTCTCACAAATTTTCAGCCATCAATGCGGTTGTGGCTTCTATAAGAACGAGTAGGCATGTATCTACTGACTTGTGCGATAGAGCAGAAAGGGCTTAGCATCGTGCTAGATGCGCCAGATGCGCTTCTGCCATGCACACTGATCGTCGCCTGCAGCACTGGTCTTTTTGTAGTGTCAGGCACGTGATGAGCTGTTCCCGAGGAAGGAGCATGCGCCTATGCTAGTATGGGCGGTGACATGACTTCATGGAAAGTGCATAAAGTCGTGCTGGATGATGATCTGTTGTTGCCGCCGTGAACTTGTTCGAAGGTCCATTTCGCTGTTGCAAAGCCGGATGGCACTGGCTGCGGGTACAACCGCATAGCCACCACCTGTACAATAAGGCAGTAAGGGCTAAGCATCGTGCTAGATGCTACAAATGCGCCGCTGCCATGCAGACAATATAGCGGTTCGTCTTGCGTGAGAGGCGTACGGACGGGTTTCCTCGTTGGGAAGGCATAAAAATGCTTATGCATTTAAAATTAAGCTGTACTAACCAGATGCAATGACCACTAGCCTTCACGAGCAGATACTTAGTGCTCAAGCTATTTGACAACTTGGGCCACTGGGTCGGCGTAGAATTCGCGACGAGGCGTGACGAAAGTCAAGTGACGAAGCAGGAACGACAATGATGGAACGACAACGACTACATTACGACCATAAGTACCGACTTAATGGCACATACTGGTAAACAACTTGGGCAGCTGGGTTGGCGTAAGAGGATAGATAGCCTGAAAACGCCTGAAGTAAGCAAAGACTGCTAATCACTTTAAAAGTGCGGTGATTAAAGCCGTCTTAAATCAACACTTCACTGCGGCTTTCAGGTAGATAAAGGGCGGAGGCGTAGTATTTGGGTTGTATGAAGCTCGGGCGATTGTCATCACCGTCTTAGCAACATGCGGCCAAGTCCGTTCCACATATTTTTATTTCCGTATCTTGAACGTCGAGAACCAGAAAAATTAAGGGATAATGTAGATTAAATGCGTTTTCTTTGTTTGGAGAGCCAGGTTATTCGTGTTCTTTTGAATCGTGCTGGACTTCTAACGTTAGAAACTCAATGTAAACGAAAAATTTAAGCTGTCAACTGTTAAGCATATATACTAGATTTTTTTTAAATTTTTTAATTGCGCCTAATTATTGAAAATCACCTGCGGCTGATATCATTTCAACCCTTGAATTGAATTATACAGTGAGGCGGGCAATTCTTCTACGAGAAATCAAAATATATATTTAGCAGGTTAACATAATTACACTAACTTAATTATTTACTTTACAGCACATATTGCAATTTACGGATTCTAGTCGGCGAGTTTTCAAGGCTTATCCACTTGGAACGCATTCTCAGGATGACACCGGTTCCGAGATATCAAATTACTACGTGTGCGACGAAATCTATTGGCGTAGCAGTTACTTTAATACTTCAATAAAAAAGTAAGTGGAACAACAATACATACATAAAAACTGCAATATTTACAGCGCGTATCTCGAAACCGTTCGCATGCTAAGAATCCACCCCAAGTCTACATACCTCGCAAACTCACTAGCTTTATTTAGTAGGTTCCAAAATGTGTTACAAATTATTTAGTAAAAAGTTAATTAAAAATTAATTAGTGATATATGCATTTCATTGCTCGTGGATATAATGTCCGCTTCATCAAGTGATTTCATTCAAGGATTGAAACTGTGGAATGTGCCACAGGATTTAATATATATATATATATCGTAAGCACTATTAACGTACTTCATCGTTTTCATTTGTACTTTCCTCTTCTACTTCATCGCGCATGAGCTGGGGCATTGCCTTTTTCGGAATAAACAGCGCTGGACAACTTGATCGGTCTCGGTATTATAAAGTGCTGGAGGTACGTCAATGCCCCGACGTCCTCTCGCGTTCCCGTCCTCCCTGGAGCTCCGTTCCGCTCGCCGCCAGCGGCCAGCCACCCATACAACGATGGACACTTCCAACCCCGGCCCTTCCGGTGCCTCTAAGCCTACCACACAGACGACCCCGCCTGCGGCGCCCTCTTGGACTGTGACGAGCCCTCAGCGCGATCCCCCTGTCTTTGCGGGACTCCGCGGTGATGACGTCGATGACTGGATCGAACACTAAGACCGCGTGAGTTCTTGCAATAAGTGGAACGACGCCCAGAAATTGAGGCACATCGCATTCTACTTGACCGGTGTTGCAAAGACGTGGTATTTCAACCACGAATCCGACATCGTGGATTGTTTCACGTTTACCTCCAAGCGGCGGCAAATCTTGGCTTCCTCGTCTGGCCGTGCAGAAGTCGCCAAACAGAAGGTAGGAACGCGCCTCCAACTTCCACAAGAGTCTTACGCCTCATACATAGAGGATGTCTTGGCTCTGTGCCGACGTGCGAATCCTAGCATGACGGAAGCCGAACGCGTTCGCCACATCTTAAAAGGCATTGGGTCTGTCGCGTTCAACGCCTTAATCATGCAAAATCCGGCTTCTGTCCAAGACATCACTTCCACGTGTCAACGCCTAAACGAGCTGCAGTTTCTTCCACATGACAGCAGCGATCCTCAAGTTCCCCATTCTCCAAATCTACGTGCTCTTATCCACACCATCATCCGCGAAGAGCTTCAACTACAAGACCTAAGGCGTCCACCTGCTGCTTGCGCCCCAACCCCCGCTACCGGAGCAAGGTGCGTCGTGGGTGTAGTCATCGCTGTCAACTCTTACTTTACGACCTCGCTCAAGCTGGATCTTGCTCCGGTAGCGCCCCCCCCCCCCTTGTTCCGGTAGCGCGCCCCACACCTACCTACGCGGATGTTGCTTCGCTACCCACGTCTACCGTGACCTCCGTGCCTATTGACGTTTCCTATAACCATTTGGCTTCGATGGGAACCAGAGCGCTTGCTGCGCCATCCTACCCTCAGTGGCGTCCACCTCGTCCGGTTTGTTTTTACTGTGGTATAAGCGGCCATATAGCTCACTTCTGCCGCCGTCGCCAGCAGGATGGAAGAAGGGGCTAAGCTGAGCACGAAAGAGACCGCACTCGCCGACCAGACGCCTACTATCCCGGATCGTACTCGTTCCCTCCACAGCGTTCTCCGTCTGCTCCAGCTGTTCCCAATCTGCCCCATAGTTCCCGTTCGGCCAGACGTCGTTCTCCATCGCCTTACCGACGCTCTGCATCACTGCTTCGCCCCACTTCCCATCTTATCGACTAGCACTCGGAAAACTAACTGTTGCAGTTTTTGGAGGGGAAACTGCTTTATATCGGTCTTCAAAAATTCCTCCTGTTCGCCCAGCCAACATGCTTTCTGTAACTGTCGAAGGTGTTCCCGCGTCAGCTCTCTTGCATACCGGTGCCGCCATTTCTGTTCTTCGTAGTGGTCTGTGTTCCCGGCTCCGCAAAGTAAAAACGCCTTATCTTGGACCTATTTCGTGTGGTGCTAATAATGCATTCATTCACCCCGACGGACACTATACTGCTCGTGTTCTCATCGACGGCATACGCCACCACATTGAGTTTATCATCCTTCCAACGTGTATACATGAACTCATACTTGGTTGGGACTTCCTACATTCTGCTTCAGCCGTCATTTCATGTAGAGAGGAAGCTGTCCATATCACGGATACAGCGCTTGCACCTGTTACGGACTCTTCACTTCCATGCGTGAACTTGGCCATCGCTGCAGACTACGTCGTGTGTCCTGGTCACGAAGACGTTGCAGCCGTAACATCCAGTCAGATCGCCGACGGAGACGCCCCAGTCGCCCCTTCTTTCCGTTATACTTCTCGCGGAATTCTCATTGCCACCTGTCTCGTCCGGTTTTCACGCGGCCGCGCCCTTTTGTCTGCTTGCAACACGACCCCAGATACTGTGACGCTGCCCAAAGGGATGACTGTGGCAACCCTCGCCGACACTCAACCTATCTCTATAGTCACGCTTTGCCTTTCTTCAGCGCCAGCACCAACCTCAGGTTTGGATGAGTTTTTCCCTCCTCCAGCCATTCTTGGTTCTGTCCTAACAGCCGCGCAGTCCGAAGCATTAATGGTGGTCTTGGCAAAGCACAAAGCCTGTTTCGAAAGCTGTTCCCCTGTGTTGAGCCAAACTCCTGCGGCTACACACCGCATAGAAATCGATGGTTCCGCTATAATACGATGACGCCCCTATCGTGTATCGCCGTCCGAACGAAAGGTCATTGAACAACAGGTTACTGACATGCTTGCGCGGAAGATTATACGACCTTCATCTAGCCCATGGGCTTCTCCCATGTTCCTGGTATAAAAGATGGCTTTGTTCGCTTTTGCGCCGATTATCGAGCGCTCAATAAAATCACACGCAAGGACGTGTATCCAATACCTCGAAATTACGACGCTTTGGACACACTACAAGGGGCGGATATTTCTCCAGCCTTGATCTTCGATCAGGATATTGGCAAATTCCGATGAACGAGACTGACAAAGTAAAAACCGCATTCTCTACACCAGACGGACGTGATGCCTTTTGGCCTTTGCAACGTTCCTGCCACATTTGAGCGCATGGTAGACAACATACTTCGTGGTCTCAAATGGAAGACCTGCCTCTGTTATCTGGATGATATTGTCATCTTTTCGTCTGACTTCAGCCAACATCTTCATCGATTAGACGAAGTTCTCAAGTGCCTTGCAAATGCTGGTCTCCAGATCGATAAAAAAAATGCAAATTTGCAAGCAAGAATATAAAAGCATTGGGTCACGTCGTCTCAAAAAATGGCATCCAGCCAGACCCCGAAAACATTAGTGCTGTTCTCCAGTTTTCTCGCCCCCAGCAACAGAAAGATCTACGTAGTTTCCTCGGCTTGGCATCATATTTTCGTCGATTTATACGCAACTTCGCTGCAATAGCAGCTCCTCTACACAAGCTACTGGTTACCGGTACCTCTTTCATGTGAACTAGCGACTGCGAGTCGGCTTTTCAAGCTCTTAAGCGGCATCTTACTTCCGCACCAGTGCTTCGCCACTTCGATAATCGAGCCCCCACCATACTCCATACTGACGCAAGCGCACAAGGTATTGGCGCAGTACTTCTGCAACGTAATACAGCATCTAAAGAGCAAGTCTTAGCATATGCCAGCCGAACACTTTCTTCAGCTGAGCGGAATTACACCATTGCAGAGCAAGAGTGTCTGGCTACCGTTTGGTCGATTCAGAAATTTCTCCCATACCTTTACGGCCGCTACTTCACCATCGTCACCGACCATCATGCTCTGCGTTGGCTGTCATCAATGAAAAACATGTCAGGACGCTTAGGACGCTGGATACTCCGCTTACAGGAATATACTTTATTCTAACGTACAAGTCTGGAAAAAGTCATCATGATGGAGACACATTCTCTCGCTGCCCACTCTCACTCTCTCCCGGTAACCTGCCGTCGTCTTCCCTACCAAGTCGTTGCCATGCTACGCCTGCCTCACACCAGCTCTCGATAACGCCCCTGGATCAAGTTGCGCTTTCATCACGCTCTGATTTCGTCTCGCTTCAGCGGGCCGACTCCTACTGTCGAGCTCTCATGGATCGCCTTAGTGGGTTCGCCGAACCACCCAACAGCCTCTTGCGACGCCAACTTCGACAATTCTGCCTTCAAGGTGGCGTGCTACACCGCTACGTTTACCACCCAACAGGTCACCGGTCGGTCCCAGTTCTACCTCGCTGCCTTCGCCTGCGAGTATTAGAGGCACTTCACGACGACGTATCGGCTGGCCACTTAGGCTTCCACAAGACTTACGACCGCATAAATACCCGCTGCTTCTGTCCTGGCATATCCACAGCGGTGGCCAAATACATTGCCTCTTGTATGTCATGTCAGCACCGCAAACGCTCGACATCCCCTCCTGCCGGTTTACTACAACCTCTCTCTTGCCTGGACGCACTTTTTGAATTTCTTGGCATTGATTTATATGGTCCCTTGCCGTTGACACCTTCCGGTCACCGTTGGATTGTCACTTCAGTCGACCACTTAACAAGATATGCCGGGACTGCCCTTCTGCGATCCGGTACCGCTTCTGAGGTCGCCGACTTTTTCTTGCGCTCCATCGTCTTGCGCCACGGGGCTCCTCATGTTCTTCTCAGTGACCGTGGCAAGGCGTTCATTTCCCAAGTTCTCGAGCAAGTTCTTCGCGCCGCTAATACCATCCACAAATCTAGTTCTACCTATCATGCGCAAACCAATGGCCTTACTGAGCGCTTCCACCATACGCCGATTTCCATGTACATCCGTCCTGACCAACTGACTGGGATAAAATTCTTCCTTTTGTGACATTCGCATATAATACTGCTATTCAACGGACTACCTGCTACAGCCATTTCTTCCTTGTGTACGGACGATCTCCTTCCACCATATTCGACAGAGAATTCTTCTTAGCACCTTCCTCGCCTAAATCGTCGCTTCCAGAAGATTTTGCTGCCCGAGTTGCACATTGCCGTCAAATCGCCCGGCAAAGCACAGAAGCTACCCAAGTTGAGCGCAAGCGTCACTGCGACAACAAACACCGTGACCTACGTTTTCACCCCGGAGACCAAGTCCTGCTTTAGACTCCAGTCCGCACCCCAGGCCTCTGTGAGAAGTTCCTTCAACGCTACATTAGTCCATACACCGTTATGCAGCAAACATCTGCAGTGAACTATCTCGTCCGCCCAGTACACTCCGTCACTGACCGGCGCCGCCGCAATGCCGAAATTGTTCACGTCTCGCGGCAGAAGCCCTTCACTCCCCGTTTTGACAATCTCTAATCTGTGGCCAGGCTAGCCACTTCCATGAAGGGGGTAAGTTAACGTAAGCACTATTAACGTACTTCGTCGTCGTTTTCATTTGGACATAGCCACCATCATCTTTCCTCTTCTACTACTACTTCGCGCATGAGCTGAGGCGTTGCCTTTTTCGGAATAAACAGCACTGGACAACTTGATCGGTCTCGGTATTATATATATATATATATATATATATATATATATAGAATAGAATACTAGCATAACTTCATTTCCATCTACTTGATGGAGTGAGTGAGTGGGCTGCAAGTAAAAGCTGCTCTAGTAGACGCAGCTTCACACATCATATATATATATACTCTCATGAACCCACATAGTCGCATATACACATGCACACCCGTATCCCTGCAGAGCCACTGGTGACTACATCAAAAATACTTAGTGTAGCTAGTGTCGTTCTGGTGGTGCATACAAATGAAATATATATATATATATATATATATATATATATATATATATATATATATATATATATATATATATATATATATATATATATATATATATATGCACAATGACCTGGAGAGGCAAAGCAGAAGGGTGGGTCTAAAAATTTATCTGCAGAAAACTAATGTTTCACAGTCTCGGAAGAGCACAGCAGTTTAACATAGGTAGCGAGGCACTGGAAGTGGTAAGGGAATACATCTACTTAGGGCAGCTAGTGACCGCGGATCGGGATCATGACATTCAAATAATCAGAAGAATAAGAGTGGGCTGGGGAGCGTTTGGCTGGCATTCTCAGATCATGAACAGCAGGTTGCCATTATCCCTCAAGAGAAAAGTGTATAACAGCTGTGTCTTACCAGTACGCACGTACGGGACAGAAACTGGAGGCTTACGAAAAGGGTTTTACATAAATTGAGGACGACGCAACGAGCCATGGAAAGAAGAATGATGGGTGTAACGTTAAGGATAAGAAAACGTTAAGATAAGAAAGTTAATGACATCTTAGTTGAAATCAAGAACAAGAAATGGGGGGGGGGGGGGACATGGGCAGGACATGTAATGTGGAGGGAAGATAAGCGATGGTCATTAAGGTTTACGGATTGGACGGCAGCAGGGGCGGCAGAAAATAAGGTGGGCGGATGAGAGTAAGAAGTTTTCAGGGACAAGATGGCCACAATTAGTACATGACCGGGGTAGTTGGGCAAGTATGGGAGAGGCCTTTGCCCTGCAGTGGGCGTAACCAGGCTGATAATGTGTGTGCGCGTGTGTGTGCGTGCGTGCGTGCGTGCGTGCGTGTGTGTGTGTGTGTGTGTGTGTGTGTGTGTGTGTGCGTGTGTGTGTGTGTGTGTGTGTGTGTGTGTGTGTGTGTGTGTGTGTGTGTGTGTGTGTGTGTGTGTGTGTGTGTGTGTGTGTGTGTGTGTGTGTGTGTGTGTGTGTGTGTGTGTGTGTGTGTGTGTGTGTGTGTGTGTGTGTGTGTGTGTGTGTGTGTGTGTGTGTGTGTTCACAGTTCCCAGATGTCCTGTGTAAGGGTGAAACACACCCTTACATTAGGTAAAAAGAGGCTACCCACGTTCTTTTTTCTTCGTTTCCTTTTTAATTTATTGAAGCTCTGCATGTTGGTATTCATGACGCCGTACTTTTTTTCCTTCTTAATATGCTTCTCCCTCACAGAAAAAAAAATGTATCAATTGAGCTCTGGGGGCTTGCAATCGCACTCTTGATCAAGGCCGGCGGCTGGCCCCTGGCTGATACGTCAACTTTAAGTCGTTGTTCCTGCTTTTCTACGTGCGCCTACATTTCTTCCAATTCTATATATATATATATATATATATATATACGGTGAAGAAAGCAGCAAAGCTGGGCATGGCGAAACTAGTGTTTTATTGGGCGAACCTGCGTCCTCAAATATAGGCTACACTCAAAGCACAACGATAGCGGCGAACTAAGTCGGCAATCGTCGAAAATCTGCTCAGCGGGTCAAGCGCGTCGGCTTTTATACATCAGTCATGAAATGTTTCAGAGTAATCGGTGGGATTCACGTGTCTTCCACAAAGTTCTACACATTCCCGTTGCACATACATGCAATCAGATTACACAGGCGCGTCCTGCGCTGTACGATACCATTTCTTAGACGGTGATAAGCGGTCACCCGGAAAAGATAAGCAAGTACACGTGTCAATACCCCCTCTTAAAGAAGCATCAACCCGATGCTTCAAACAAACGAAAGTAATCAACAAAACAGCCGTAGCAAACAAACAGCAAAATAAGGAAATTCGTCAGCGTACGTCAAAGGGCTTAAGACGCACCACGTGGACTACTTCAGATCGTGCGCGGTGCCGCTGTGAATGCGAAATGCCATACCTCATAGTCCAGTTCACCAATACGTCGGATAACCTTGCAGGGTCTGAAATAGCCTCGCAATAGTTTCTCACTGAGTCCTCGTCGGCATATCGGGCTCCAAACCCAAACCCGGTCACCGGTCTGGTACTCGACGTAGCGTCGTCGGAGGTTGTAGTGTCAGCTGTCAGTACGCTGCTGGTTCTTGATCCGTAGGCGGGCGAGCTGTCGGGCTTCTTCGGCGCGCAGGAGGTGGGAGGCGACGTCAAGACTCTCTTCGTCTGTGACGTGCGGCAGCATGGTGTCGAGAGTCATCGTCGGGTTCCTGCCGTAAACCAGCTTAAACGCCATGATCTGTGTTGTTTCTTGCACCGCCATGTTGTAAGCGAAGGTTACGTACTGCAGGACGGCATCTCAGGTCTTGTGTTCGACGTCGACGTACATTGCTAGCCTGTCGGCGAGAGTCTTATTCCGGTGCTCCGTCAAACCATTCGTCTGTGTGTGGTAGGCAGTTGTCCTTCTGTGCCTTGTCTGACTGTCCTGCAGAATGGCTTGGGTGAGCTCCGCGGTGAAAGACGTTCTTCTGTCGGTGATGAGGACTTCCGGGGCGCCATGTCGCAGCGGCATGTTCTCGACGAAGAATTTGGCCACTCGGCTGCGCTACCTTTCGGCAGAGCTTTCATTACAGCGAAGCGGGTGAGGTAGTCCGTCGCCACGACGATAAACTTATTTCCGGTTGTTGACGTCGGAAAGGGCCCCGACAAGTCCATGCCGATCTGATGAAATGGTCGGCTAGGAGGCTCGATCGGCTGTAGTAATCCCGCTGGCCCTGTTGGTGGTGTCTTGTATCGCTGATAGTCTCGGCATATCTTGACGTAACGGGGGACGTCAGCGGTCAGGCGTGGCCTGCAACACTTGTCCTGTGTCCTCCATACCGTCCGGGAGAATCCGAGTTACCCAGCGGTGAGATCGTCATGCAGGCCGTGCAGTACTTCAGGACGCAGCGCCGAGGGAACAACAGGAAGGTAGTTGGCGCGGACTGGTGAGAAGTTCTTTATTAGTAGGTTGTTTTGAAGTGAGAACGAAGACAATCCTCGCTTAAATGCCCTGGGAACAATGTTGGTGTGCCCTTCCAAATACTTGACGAGGCTATTTAGCTCCGGGTCTGCTCCTTACTGTTCAGCGAAGTCTTCCGCGCTTATTATTCCAAGGAAGGCTTCGTCATCCTCGTCATCTTACGGTGGCGGGTCAAAGGGGGGGGGGGGCATGATAGGCAGTCAGCATCAGCGTGTTTTCGCCCGAACTTGTAGGTTGCAGTGAGGTCGTGTTCTTGTAGTGTGAGGCTCCAGCACGCCAGCCGTCCTGAAGGATCCTTTAAATTCGCTAGCCAACACAACGCTTGATGGTCGTTGACGACGTTGAATGCCTGCCATACGGGTAAGGGCGAAATTGTGCTGTAGTCCAAACGATGGCGAGGCATTCCTTTTCGATCGTACAATAATTGCCTTCCGCTTTTGACAGCGACCGGCTAGCGTAAGCTATCACCCGTTCTTGTCCGTTTTTCCTACGGACTAGAACGGCACTGAGGCCTAGGCTACAGGCGTCAGTATGGATTTCTGTATTGGCGTACTCGTCGAATTGCGCAAGTACCGGTGGCGACTGCATGTGTCGTTTGAGTTCTTCAAATGATTCGGCCTGCGGCGTTTCCCCCTTGAAGTTGACATCACATTCAGTTAGATGTGTCAACGGTTTAGCGATGCGTGAAAAGGCCTTGACAAAGCGCCTGTAGTAGGCACACATGCCAAGGAATATACGCACTGCCTTCTTGTAGATGGGCTGCTGGATCTTGGCGATGACGGCTGTCTTCTGTGTTTCGGTGCGGACTCCAAATTTGCTGATGGCGTAGCCCAGGAACAGAAGCTCATTGTATGCGAGGCGGCACGTTTCCGGCTTCAGAGCGAGCCCTGATGACCTGATGGCCTCTAGTACTGTCGCAAGCAGCCTAAGGTGATCGTGGAAATTTCCGGCGAGGACGACGACGTTAACCAAGTAAACATGACAGGTCTGCTACTTGAATCCTGCTAATACCGTGTCCATCACGCGCTGGAACGTTGCAGGCGCCGAGCACAGTCCGAATGGCACGACCTTGAACTCGTAGAGGGCCTTGAACTCGGGATGAAGGCGGTCTTTTCGCGACCTATCTCGTCGACTTCTATTTGCCAGTAGCCAGACTTGAGGTCCATTGACGAGCAGTATTTAGCATTCCAGAGCAGATCCAATGCGTCGTCGATCCGTACGAAGGGTTATACGGCTTTCCTCGCGATCTTCTTCAGTCGACTGTAATCGACACAAAAAAGTAGGGTTCCATACCTTTTCTTCGCTATGACTACAGGAGATGCCCACGGGCTTTTAGAAGGCGGGATGATGTCGTCGCGCAGTATTTCGTCAACTTGTTGCCTTATAGCTTCACGTTCTCGCGTCGAAACTCGGTAAGGGCTCTGGCGGAGTGGTCGAGCGCACTCTTCGGTTATTATGCGATGCATTGCAACTGGTGTTTGTCGAATCCTCCATGACGTCGAAAAGCAGTCTTTGTATCGCCGGAGCAGGCGTCTGAGCTCTTGCTGCTTCATAGGAAGACTTGGATTTATGTCGAAGTCTGGTTCGGGAACGACGGTGGTCGTGGGAAATGCAGCAGAGCCCGAGTGGACAAACACACTGCTGGTCTCCAGAATTTCTTCGATGTGTGCGATAGTAATGCCCTTGTTGATACGCTTGAACTCCGGGCTGAAGTTTGTCAGCAACACTGTCGTTTTTCCTCCGTGCAGTCGAGTGATCCCTCTTGCCAAGCATATTTCACCGTCGAGCAGTAGACGTAGATAACCCTCGATAACGCCTTCTCTCTCTGCAGGTGTTTTGATACCGACGGAAATGACAATGTTGGAGCGCGGCGGGATTCTGACCTGATCTTCGAGCACACTTAAGGCGTGGTGACTACGACAGCTCTCCGGCGGTATCGCTTGATCCTCCGACAGCGTTATCGACTTCGACTTGAGGTCGATATTTGCGTTCTGTTGTTTCAGGAAGTCTATGCCGGCAATGACGTCTCGTGAACGCTTTTGGAAGATAACGAAGGTGACGGGGTAGGTCCGGTCTTGAACTGTAATTCTTGCGTTGCTGATTCCGATCGACATTATTAGGTGTCCTCCAGCGGTCCGAATTTGAGGGATTTCCCATGCCATCTTAACCTTCTTCGACTGGGCGGCGATGAGTCCACCCACTCATGAAGGAGTTGTCGGCTCCTGTGTCCACTACGGCGGTGACTGAGTGGCCGTCGAGAAGCACGTCGAGATCGGTGGTTCTTTATCTTGCGTTGCTGTTAGGCCTTGGTGCCAGATCATGGCTGCATCGCGCTGACGCGTAGCTCGTACGTCGCGTCGTCAGGTCCTTGGTCGGTGCATTCTTTTCTTTCAGAATTCGTCCGGATGGGGGCGTGTCGTTGTTACGTCTTTTAGATAGTGTCTTCGGCGTCTTCGCTGGCGGCGGAGGATCTTCATCATTTCGATGAACAGCAACTGCACCTCCATCGGTTGCTGCTTTTAGTTTTCCGGATATGCACTGATGGACCGGCCATGGGCTGGGCCAGTGTACAAACGGCGCAACGGCGACAGGTAGCGGCCTGGTGATGGTGAACGGGAGGGTCGTCAGGGGCCCTACCGAGTGGTGGCCACGTAATCGGCGATCACGTAATCACCTTGCTAAGGGCGCGGTGCGTTGCCGGCGAACCCTCGCAGTCCCATCTCGCGGTAAGGACATCGGCAGTAGATGTTGCCTGCTTCCCTGCAATGGTAGCAGAGCGGGCGGTTGTGGAGGGCGCGCCAAATGTCCGTCTTCCTCGCGTAGCTGAACTGGGCGACGGGTGGCCGTGCTGGCGGCCGCTGCGGCGGTGGACGTCGGAATTTCGGCGTTACAGCGCCCTGGCGTGGTTGCGGAGGGGGACCTTGACGGCGGGCGACGGCGGCGTAGGTCATCACTTCCGGCTGTGGCTGCAGCGATTATGGTTGCACCTCAGGAATTCCAAGCGATCACTTAACCTCATATTTAGCGATTTCGGTGATTGAGGCCACTTGAGGCTACGACCTTGGGTACAACTTCTGCAGTTCTTCCCGTACGGTCGCTCTGATAGTCTCGCGCAGATCGTCGGTGGGCAGTGATTGAACTCCGGCGTAGTTTGTAGAGTTCGTGCGACGGTTGAATTGTCGGTGCCGCATTTCGAGTGGTTCCTCGATGCTGGTGGCCTCGCGAAGAAGCTCTTCGACGGTCTTCGGTGGGCTTCGTTTCGTTCCACCGAAAAGTTCTTCCTTCGCACCGCGCATTAGTAGGCGGACTTTCTTTTCCTCGGGCAGCGTGGCGGAACAGACGGCTCATTTCTTCCGTAAATATGGTAACGATCTCGTTAGGTAGCTGCACTCGCGCGTCCAGCATAGCTTTGGTGCTTTCCTTGCGGACGACGCTCGTAAAGGTGCGCAGGAAGCCGCTACGGAACAGTTCCCATGTTGTCAAGGTCAACTCCTGGTCCTCAAACCACGTTCTGGCGGCGTCTTCTAAGGTGCAGTGTACATGCTGCAGCTTGTCGTCGAGTGCCAGTTGTTGAAAGTTGTGATTTGCTTGTAGGTTTCCAGCCAGGATTCCTGGTCTTCATTCGCTGATCCATGGAAGGTCGGTGGGTCCCAAGGTTGTTGCAGGGTAATGGGGAACACTGGGGCAGCCAATGGGGTTGTGTTGGCCACGATCTTCTTGGTCGTCTCAAATAGAAGTCCGTGTTCCTGGGGTAGCTGCTGCAGTCGGCGGCTTGCTTGAGATCCGGGACTACGTTTGTTTTGTCTTTGCAATCCGTGCTTGGATCACGGCTTGTCGGGGGCGTCCGGTACATGAACGAACAAGCACCTCCACCAAATTTTACGTAGTAGTGACGGTGAAGAAAGCAGCAAGACTGTGGATGGCGAAACTAGTGTTTTATTAGGCTAACATGTGCCCTCAAAGATAGGCTATACTCAAAGCACAACAACAGCGGCGAACACAGTCGGCGATCGTCGAAAATCTGATCAGCGGGTCAAGCGCATCGGCTTTTATACATCAGTCGTCAAATGTTCCAGAGTAACCGCTGGGACCCGCGTGTCTTCCGCAAAGTTCTACACTATTCGTGTCGCACATACATGCAATCAGATTACACAAGGTTCGGTGACAGACAGCGAATGGAACCATCGATAACATTCCAGAAACTTCCAAGCAGGCGTGTTTTGCGCTGCTCTACCAGCCTTTGTCACAGTCTTTGACGAAGGCTAGTCCACCAGCCGAAACGTCAGTGAAGTATACTAATTCAACGTGCGTCGTACTCTCCTTTTCTGCATTACATATATATATATATGGTATATGATATGGACCCCGGCCGAAACGTCAATAAACTGCTTCATACGCGCGTCTACTTCACTGTACATATATATATATATATATATATATATATATATATATATATATATGTGTGTGTGTGTGTGTGGTGTGTGTGTGTGTGTGTGCGTGCGTGCGTGCGTGCGTGCGTGCGTGCGTGCGTGCGTGCGTGCGTGCGTGCGTGCGTGCGTGTGTGTGTGTGTGTGTGTGTGTGTGTGTGTGTGTGTGTGTGTGTGTGTGTGTGTGTGTGTGTGTGTGTGTGTGTGTGTGTGTGTGTGTGTGTGTGTGTGTGTGTGTGTGTGTGTGTGTGTGTGTGTGTGTGTGATACTTATGTATTACACTTACAGGGTAGCAGGGTATTACATAAGGGAGCGAATGCTATTCAACAGGCAGCGCCGGTACATCATGAACAGGTTCGGAGGTGAAAACAGACGAGAAATAGGAATTCATGACATTAGCCCGCTGATCAAGTGGAACGTCACAGCCATCTGGATAAACAAGCGCAATGTTATGGGACTGATTCTTTGGTTTTAAAATGCTCCAAAACTCTTTGGAGTTAACACTAATGATATTTTTTTAGATCCTCATGATGAACTTTGCGTTTCGAGTGCCTCAAAAGGCAGGCATATTCGCACAGGCCGTCTGAGTATTTCTACAGTTTATATGCTGAGGATGATTTCTGAGCGACGCGATACAATCTTTGTTTCTTGCGCGATAGTCTCTTTAGCGAGTTGGAATACCAGGGCTTGCCTGCATCGCCTCGAATGCGTATCAGAGGGACGTTCTTATCAATTCGATTTTGAATCTGCTGTTTGAGCAGTAACCAGTTATTGTTAACCGATCGTGAAGAAGCAGATTGACGAAAACATTCGTAGAAAGATTCCAGTTCGGAGTTAATTGCAGAAAAGTTGGCCTTGTTGTAGCTCCTGATATATATTTTTATTGGCTGTTCTTTTTTATGCAAAAAGATAGGTGGAATGTTACGACTTTGTGATCACTTAGTTCCATGACAAGGGACACTGATGAAACTAAGCCAGGGTTTGAGACCAGAACAAGATCGAGTATGTTAGCCCCGAGTGGGCGAGTGGACTGTCTGAGTAAGCTTGAACAATAGGTTAACTGAAGGAAGTGTATTTGGATAATCGTAAGGATGCAGCTAAATTCTTGCATCAATATCAGGGACATTGAAATCGCCACAAAGGATGTAATTGGCGTTGGGTAACCGGGAAGTCAAATTAACTAGAACCGAGTGCAGGTCATTAGAGAAGGTGCGATCACAGTCCGGAGGGCGATAGCATGCTATAAGTATGTTCGTACATGTTTTGAGGGATAGATTAACGCAGAAAATCTCTAGGCTGCAGTTAATCGCAATGGAACATGAGGCTATATTGGATCGAACAAAGAACAATACAGCACCGCCCCTGCGTGAAGTCCTATCGTATCTATAAGTAATGAATGAGGTGGTATCCTGCTGAAGTTTGCCGCTTTCGCTGTCCTGAGTTAGCCATGATTCAGTGTAGATGGCATAATTGGTTTCAGTATCCTGAAGAAGAGCTTCCACGATATCCTTTTTAGGTAAGTAACTACGCACGTTCGAAAGCACATCCTGCATGAGGTGATAAGTTGCTTCAAAGAAAGGAGTGGGGAAGTCAAGGGTGAAAGGTGAAAACGGGTGAGTGGAAGCACATGTTGGTGGCTAGGATTCGAATTCGATAACAAAGTCAGTCTGAGCATCGTAAACAAAACGCTTGTTGCCTATGATAAGTTTATCGAACCTAATCTTGAAAGGAAGCCTTCTCTCCTGCGCGTAAAGACAAACTTTTTTCCTAGCCAGGCGTCCACATGCGGAATAATCATCGCGTATAGCAAACCATATGCCTTTTAACTTCGCGCCACAGGAGAGAATTTGGGATTTGTCTTTAAACCGCGTAAACGTCACGATAATAGGGTTGTTCTTTTCTTGGAATCGACCTAGTCTATGGGCCCGTTCAATGTTATTAGTATCAAGTGATACGTAGAGTTTGTCACGGCAGAATGAAATAATCTGGACCTCGGACTGCTCCCAAGACTCGCCAACCACGTCACGCAGACCAAGAAAGACCAAGTTGCAGCGCCAAAGTCTATTCTCCGAGTTGTCGCATTTTTCAGTTAACGCTTGCACTCCCGACGAAAGCTTGGAAATAACAGAACCAGCCTTAGTTGCATGGATACGATGGCAAGCTTTATTTGCTTCAACGGTTTGCTCTATCGACGCGGGCAGCAAGGCGTCCAACTAAGCCATCTGTATTTGACTGCGCAGCAAGTATTAACGCGAGTTCGCTCAGGACGGCATTCTGGGCCATTTCGAGGCGAGAAAGAGCGTTATCGAGCGTTTCGAGCGTGGGAGCAGGGTTAGTGCCATCTTGATGAGGACCGGGGTTTACCTCAATTTTTTTTTAATTATGGGGTTTTACGTGTCAAAACCGTAAAATTATGAACAACCATAAATTACGTGTCAAATTATGAGGGACGCCGTAGTGGAGAACTCCGGATATTTAGACAACCTGGGGTTCTTCAACATGCACCTAAATCTAAGTACACGGGTGTTTTCGCATTTCACCCCCATAGAAATGCGGCCGCCGTGGCCGGGATTCGATCCCGCGACCTCGAGCTCTGCAGCCCAATACCATAGCCACTGAGCAACCACGGCGGGTGTTTACCTCAATGTCTCCAGATCACATAATTAATAGGCACACAAGAAGAGCATTAATAGCAATTGAACACAATAGCTCGCCAAGTGCATTACGCCGACGGTCCAGCATGCCAAGTGGGGGGGAGGGGGGGGGGCACGACGCCGCAAACAAGAAGCGATCGCTAGAACAGCAGCAAGATGCGTGTGGCAGGTAACTAACCTGCGCGAAAAAAGGCATTTTCGTGACCGAGTTCCCTGTGGTGAGGTACCCCAAACTGGCATACGGCGAGGGCGGTATTTGTAGATACGGTATTGCTCCCGCGCTGATTGTTCCTTGTGGCTAGGCGAGAGAGGGGTTGACGGCTGTCGTTGGCGGTAGCAGGAAAACTGCGCAGTGAACACTTTGGCCAACTTGAAGTTCGTATGGCAGCTCGTAGATGCCGTCCTGAATGACGACACCGGCAGCGTCAGCGAATGCTGAGGCTGCAGTGGCCCAAAGAAGGGCAGCCTGCACGAAAAAGGGCATTTGCGTGACCGATTTCCTTGCGGTGTGTGGTGCCCCCAATATATATATATATATAGTTTTTACGATATTATCGGTAGATACCCGAGAGACGAGCCGCCGCGAGAACGACGACGAAGTGGGTTTGTGCCCTTGGCGCGAGCGAATGTCGGCCTGGCGCTCTGGCTCCAGTCCAGTGTAAATAGCCTGTAAGTAGCCTCTTTCGTCTGTGTCTTTCTACACGTAACATTATGGTGGAGGTCAGCGATCCCCGTCCTCGCCACGGAACTCCGGAGTGGTCGGAACATTGAGCTTGTCACCATGCCTCCCGGTGGCGAGCCCGCCTCTGCAACGGCTTCGGCTTGTCGCACTGCTCCAATCGTCACGGTTGCCCAAGATCGCGACCCTGGTGTGTTCTCTGTCCTGGAGGGACAGGACGTTGACGAATGGATCAAGCTATATGAACATTCCAGCGCTCATAACAGGTGGGACCCAACAATTATGCTCGCCAATGTCATCTTTTATCTTGGCGGCACCCCACGCGTATGGTACCAGACGCATGACGACGAGATAAGCAGTTGGGATACTTTCAAAGAACAGCTACGGGAACTGTTCGGCGACCCCATTGGCCGCAAGGTTTCCGCGACAAAGGCTCTTGCGTCTCGTGTTCAGACATCTACAGAGCCGTACGTTTCATACATCTTCGACGTCTTAGCTCTATGTCGCAAAACTGAGGATGCTATGTCTGAATCAGATAAAGTGTCCCATGTTCTAAAAGGCATCGCCGACGACGCTTTCAATTTGCTTGTTTTCGGCAACGTCTCGACAATCGACGCCATCATTAAAGAATGCCGTCGCCTTGAACAAGCCAAGAGCCGCCGTATCACGCACCACATCACGCGGCTAGCCAACACCGCTGCTACGTCGACATGTGAGGGTCGATCGCGTCAGGCCACCACCTGTGACGACGTCACCCGTATTGTTCGCCGCGAGCTCGAGGCCGCCTGTTCGCCAACTTTCTCCACGACGCCTCCCGATCCGCCAGCAACCACGATTGCCATGATTCAGGCCGTAGTCAGGCAGGAATTTGAGAACATGGGTCTGAACTCCATGTATTCAACATCTACACCGAGCGTTCCCCAGTTCTCTACCGGCCCTCCTCGTCCCCGACAGTCCTTTTCTACCACATCTCGCCGCAACCCGTCCGAATGGCGTACCCCTGATGACAACGATCTGCTTCCACTGCTGTCGCATCGGCCACGTCGCTCGTCACTGCCGCAATCGATGGCCACCGCCTCCTCGGACATACGCCGCCGCTCATTCCCGCACCTTTGGACCTTCTGTCCCTATGCCACCCGCCATGAACTCACTGCCGCTGATGCCCCTGCTCCGAACCTCCGCTACAGCCGCTCTCCCTCACCTCGACGCCATCAATCTCGTTCGCCCCAACCCCGCCGCTTCTCTTCGCCGCCTATCGACTCCCGGGCCCAGCCGGAAAACTAGGTACCGCAGCTTCTGGAGGTGAAGCTGCGTTGTCTACACTGCCCTCAAATCCTCTGCTCACGTTAAACACGAACCAAAAACTTCTTGACGTTGATGTTGCTGGCTATCCTGTCACGGCACTCATCGATACAGGGGCTCATCTTTCTATTATGAGTGCTGCCTTCCGACGACGACTGAACAAGCTCCTCACACCAGCGTCGGCACGCGTCGTCCGCGTTGCGGATGGCGGTACTGTGCCTATCATCGGCTTGTGTACGGCACGTGTCAGCATCGCCGGTCGCCACACTTCTGTCCTCTTCACCGTGATTGCTCATTGCCCCCACGATCTCATTCTCGGCCTCGATTTTCTCTCCGCACATTCTGCTCGTATTGACTGCTCTTCCAGTACCCTTCGCCTTGAGTTGCCCATTCTCGCAGAACCTTCTGACGCACCCCAGTGCCGCCTACGCCCCACCGGCTTTATTCGCCTGCCGCCAAAATCAATAGCCTATATTGAACTCTTGTCTTCCCCACCAGTCCCTGATGGCGAGTACCTCGTCACTGCTCTGCCCGACATTCCACTACAGTATGACGTTACCGTGCCTCACAGTATACTTACTGTTACTACGAACCGCACTCGCATACCTATCTTTTATCTTTGGATTGGCAAAGCAAATTCTACCGCAAGGTATTTGCTATTTGGTATTTCTACACGTAACACTATATATATATATATATATATATATATATATATATATATATATATATATATATACATATTTTACTTGTGTAGGGGAGAGATTGAGAGAGAGAGATAAGAGGGAGGGAGATTGGGGATTGGCCCCCACTCGAAAAATAGTTGGTAGGCTACGAGTTGTAGATAGCTGACACAATTCAGTCATACTTCTAAAACGTGTAATCACTAGCAAAGTAAAAAAAAGAAAGTATAATGTACGTCCTCTTAAAGAGGCCCTAAAACACTTTTCCAACTAATTTTAGAATGGCCTCACTATTAAAGGACACCGTCTCTCGAATATCAAACCACACATTTTTTTCGAACACGACTCACTCTCTCTCTATCTCGCTTAATTTCCGCTAGCACGCTTGAAGCTACGCAGAAGCCAAGAGGGCAAAGCCCTGCCCAAAAGTTAAGTGCCTCGGCAGTGGCTCCCTGGCAATCCGCGCGTGCACCAGGCAACAAGCCACTACTATCTTGTGCGCCACGCGTAGAACGGCAATGCAAAGACTAGATTGTTTTTCTGTCTTTTTGAGATCTCAAGTATATATATTATTCAATTCTTCAACTCAAGATTAGCAATTATGTATTACCGACAAAGCGCTCGCGGTCACGAAATCAGCCAGTAGCGTTGGTGAGTCCAGTTGCTTGCGATGACGCTGCATGACGACATTGCGGAAACTAGAGCAAGCAATTTTTCACTGTTTTTGACGCGAGATTATAAATTTCCTGCCGCATGTAACGAAGTTATTTGGCTAACATGTTCACAACAGCCTTAATGACAGGTCGGCAACATTTTCCTATTCTGTTCAAGAACTCTTTCACGGCCCTATTAAATGACCACTATCTATATATCATCAAAATCAGATAGTCATCTATCAGACTGCGGCTAGCGCTAACTGTTTCGGGAGAATCCAATAAACATGCAAAAATATCTACAGGATAATTACAATACGCGGCTGCGTTAATGGAAACGGAAAAAATAAAGAATTTGACTATAGAGAATCTCCAAAGCTGTAATGCGCGAACCTCTTTGTTACTGGAAAGATTTCACATAAATTAAGATGGGGAGGACAGTTTTAGTGTGCCTTCTGTTTCTATGCAAGCGAAATAAATCAAATTTCTCAAGACGTATATCAGATACTGAAATTCTTTATTTTTTCATAAGCACCTGCACATATATATATATATATATATATATATATATATATTGTGACGATATACTGACAGTCACTTAAGTATCCTTACGTGATTTGAAAGCGAAAGCATTATGACTACCTAAATTATTTGGTTACGTCCATGATACGTGACGTCATACATTGTCACGTGTCCTAGACACATTAATTCACCTTGATCGACCTTGCTCTAATTTGTGCCAACTTTAATCCACTTTAGTCCACCCTATTCCCATTTGTACCAACCTTAATCCACCTTAATTCACTCTTTCATCGCAGCCAGATGACTGCGACATCACCTGTTCAATGACGCAGGCAACAGGCACACCTTTCGTCAGCCATTGCCATGGAGCCGCCACGGCGTCGGGTCAGCCTGCTCGTCTCGCGCCCCGACGCAAATGTACCAAGTTTCCTTTTCAAAGGCATTAATATATTTTGTCCACAGGAACCTCTATGAGAAATTTGACGTCAATCCGAGGATGCTTTAATGTGTTTTTAATGTTCGGGCTGTTGGCCATATATTTCCAGCCTTCGCTTGACAGCGCCGGATTTTCTGCCTCATGAGGCATGTAGTGCTCTCACATTAATAAACAGTTAGTTGACAGTAGCGCTTCTCCCACGTCTGTTTTTGCGCTCTTAAATCATGTCATATATTCACAAAGGTGCGCATACTAGGTCAGCATACGCGGGCTATATCAACTCTTTTTTTTTTTTGGTACTGCGAAGACGAAGGGATGCACTTGGGCGCCATGAAAGAAAAGGAAGTTAGAAGTAAAGCAGGCGTAGTATAGAATTTGGCGCACTAGCTTCGAGTTAAAGTGAACGCTCCTCCGCGTGCCATTGGAAAAGGAATACGCGTGTTCTGTCCCCTCCCGCGTTCCTCGGTTCTGTCTTCTCCTGCCTTGGGGGCTTAGGTCAAGTATCTGGTTGTATTTTCCTTGTTCGGCTTGTTATTTTACGTTACTGTTCTTTCTCTCTCTCTCTTTCTGTCTCTCTCTCTCTCTTAGTATGTGTTTTTGAGTTAGCCGTGCTTGATATCTGTATGATCACCTGGCTACGGGACTTCCCCGTGGTCAGCCTCGGTAGCTCCTCAAGGAGCTGCCGCTTGAGTTTTTTCTTCGAACTGAAACCGGCAACGTCCCTACTGCCATGGTGACTACCAAAGTCACTACTATGGTGACTACCAAAGTATGAAAAACCCAAAAACGATTCAGGTGGAATTTCAGAAGGCTTCAGCTCACTTCCGACAGATCACTGATGTCCGCCAGTTCGGCAGAGGGGTATATTATGCTGCTCGCCAGACCAGACCTGTGTCAAGGAACTTCTCAATTCTTCGACATTCGCTTCCCATCCGGTGAGCTGTTTCGTACCGCCACACCTCGCATGCTCTAGAGGCATTGTACGAGGGGTTGACGTCAGTTTAACGCCTGAAGAGATTTTAGACATGTTCTCGGTGACGGGAGTCATCTCCGTTTACCGGTGTAGCCGAGTTACTGACAACAAGAACATTCCAACAAAGGCAGTCAAAGTTACATGTGCTGGGACGATGCGGCCGACAGAAATTAAGGTCTGGCCCCTAATTTACATGGTAGAAGGTCTGGCTCGACGCATTCTACAATGTAACAAATGTTGTCAATTCGGTCACAGTGCCAGGGCCAGCAGATATGCATCCTGCTACCGCGCTTGCGGCGACAGCCACAATTTTAGTGAGTGTTCGTCCAATGAAGAGAAATGTTTTCTCTATGTTGGTGGTCACCCCGCCAACTACTCGAATTGTTCTGCAGGATCACAGGAAATTCAAATTATACAAGTAATTGATAGGAGACCTTGCTCACGCCATGATTCTGTTGCTGAGGTTCAGGGGATATCTAAGGGATATGCAGGAGTGACAGCCCGTCAAAAAATGGGTGCAGATTCGGCCCTTTCCGACTCTATTGCGATAGCGGTCGAAAAGGCGTTGTCAAAAGCTATGGAACGACTAACATTAAGCCTGTCGGAGACTCTAGCTGAAGTGTTGACATCACGAATGATTCAGCTTTTCAATTCTTTAGCGAGTTCTAATCATAGCTTGCAAATTCTTACTCATACCCTGATATCGAACGCTGAACAGCTAATGGATATTTTATCTGTTATTGTAGAAAACGCAGAAAATGCAAGGCCAACAAATTCAACTCAGCAGACCGACAACGGATGCTTCTTTGGATGAGTGTCGGAAAACAACCAGGATGTTGTAATGGATCTCCCGATTCTTAAACGCACAATGTCGCCTAACGATAATTCATCGACCTCTGTCCCGCGCTCAAAAACCAAAAATCTGCGAAAGATAGTCTTTCCAATCAGATTATATTCCTAATTCTTCCAACTTTGTCCTTCAGTCAAAACCCACGAAGTACGGCAAATACAGACTTTCGGAGAAACATTTTTTTAAATACAGCATTTTAAAGCAAGCGGTTTCCAAAGTAGGCATTCATTAATCATAGGGTATTTAAAGGTATTACAGTGGAACTGCCGTTTTATTATTTATGCAGCTACCGATTTATTATATTTTTGTTCACAACTTTCTCCCACCATTACTTCTTTGCAAGAGACCTGGCTCTCCAATGGCCAAGATTTTCATATAAGAAATTATCGTTTATTTCGATTGGACCATTCCTCGAAAAGCGGAAGACTTGCTTTCTTGAAAACAGCTGTAATATGCCACAAAGTAAAATTATCCTACCACTATACGTCTACGGAGTGCGAGATACTAGTAATAGATGTAACTATTCATGGTTGTTCCCCGTTTTCCTTAGTTAATACATATTCTCCCACAGATGTTCAAGATGTTCGTTTCCTTGATACTGTTGTCAAATCTTGTAGGAAAGAAATTGTGATAGCCGGAGACTAATTCGCATCATGTGTCTTGGGTTTTCAAAATGGTCTCACGTATAAAGCGATTGTCGGACTGGGCAATTCATCAAAATTTTTGTTGCTTAAACACGAAAGTAGCTGCGTTTATTCAGGGTCTTTCTCAATCTGCATTGGATGTAACATTTGTCAGTTCAGGGGTTTCCGTAACTTCCTAGTCTACTGTCGACTCAGCCTCAAATAGTGACCATCTGCCTATTAAGTTTGATATTGTATGCCCTGTTATTCCCCTAGAGTCCCCGGCGCGGATTTTTGTTAATCGCCAGAAATTTCAGAGTATCTTGAAAACGGTCCTCAATTCCCAGATAACAGTACCCAATGACATCAAAGCCATGAGGCTTTGCTCTGTATTAAAAAGTTCCTTTAGAAAGTCTCAATTTATTATTAACATAAGTAAAAGTACTACCTCTCCTTGGTGGAATTCGGAGTGCACGCGGGATAATAGACGACGAAAAGCCGCGTGGAAAAAATTACTTTAAAATCAGTGTCCGAGTAACTGGAGTGATTATAAATTTGCAGCTGCTGCGTTCGAGAGAGCAGTATCGAATGCCAAATACGAGTATGGCAAAAACCGTCATGACTTCCTCTAAGCCCAGCAACAAAAAAGCTCTTGCCATTTGTTGGGCGTGTTGGTAAACTGACTTGGAAAGCATATTTAGCGCCAGCAAACAAGGACAGAAGGGAGACGACACTACAATGCGCTAACTTCAACAACTTCATTTTCAGAAAACACACACCAATTTAACCAATGCGCAGTGGCGCCACGTCATCCAAATCTTAACCATCCAAAAATGCCGTCTCCTTATCTAACAAGTCGACCGAAAGGGCACTAACACACGTATCACTATTCTGACAGATAGCCTGAGCCTCAATGATCTCTCGCGCATCCTTATCTTTGTGCTTCGCAAGAACCAGGCAGGATACATACATCGGCGCACAGCCGCATTCCTGACAGGGCTCTGTTCAGATTCCATCGATATAGAAAATTCACACCGACACCAGCGACTATTGAATCAATAATTCCTTCACCACGCTAGATATCTGATTCTTTAAGATTCATAAGGAAGGGCTTAGCGCAACGCTTAACATCACGTTTGCGAATGGGCCATTGAGGTCTCCCATCGCAGATGACTTTCTGAAAGTCACAGTATCAGAGCTCTCTGATGTCCTTAGAGTTCTGCCTGCCTCAGCTCCAGGTCCTTACGGCATTTCACTGCCATGCTAAAAGTGTTGTTTGCAATGTCTTCTGACGACCTTCTGAACACTGTGAATTATTCTCTAAAGAATTCTTGGATTTCACAGGAATGGAGGACAGCCAAAATTAGCACGCTGCTTAAAAACAGGGAGCTGGCTACATACAATCTTGACAACATTAGACCTATCTCTCTCACATCAAATATGGTAAAACTAACTAAAAGAGTTTTATATGGGCGTATGATGAATCACATATCTGAAAATTTGTTACTGAGTCCAAGTTAAATAGTTTTCCGTCCCGGTCTCTCCATTTGTCTTGCGAATGTAGATTTGGAAAGCCACATCCAACTTGCTCAGCAAAGAAAAGAAGTTAGAGCTTTAGTGACTCTTGACATAGAGAAAGCTTGTGACAGCGTTGAGTACTCTCCACTGCTGTACATATTACATTCCTACAATTTTCCGAGATATATAACGGCATGGATTTTTGAGTTTCTAAGAAATAGAAAATTTCATTGTTTTCAAAACGACTTTTCTTCAAGAAAGTTCGATCAGACAAGAGGAGTGCCCCAGGGGGCTGTTCTGTCTCCTTACTATTTAACCTATTGAGTTCAGTACCACTTCACCACTATGCGACTCTGTATGTCTATTTTTCTGTATGGCATTTTTCGCGACAGCAAGAGACATCAATTCCCTCCACCTGTTCTTGCAAACGTACCTCTGTACTCTAGAGACGTGGCTTCACAATCTGCATCTGTCACTAAACGTAAACAAAAGTGCAGTCCTTGTTTTTCTTGTTTTTGTTTTTTTGCTTTCCGGGCCGATACAGTTATCATTAGTATATTATCAGAGAGCCGTTCACCAGCTAGAGTCGCTTAAGTACTTGGTTATCACGTATGACGGAAAACTTAACTGGCATTCCCACATAGAAAATATTGCAACGAAGGGGACACGAGCCGTGGGTATACTACGTATAATCACTAACCGGCGTTCCGGTATGCGAAGTGACAAACTAATTATGATTTATCGTATATATGTACGACCTATTCTAGAATTTTGGCTGTGTTTTGTTCTCCGGAAGTGCAAAATATAAAATAAGGTCACTTGCTCTTTTAGAAAGAGAAGCTCTTCTTCTACGTTTAGGTCTTCCTAAATTCGTTGCTAATAATATATTACACCAGGAAGCGCGCCTACCTACTCTTCACACGCTATTCCGCATGGTTGCGGTTCAAACCTACTTAAGAACTTATGAATATCCTCCACGACGCAGACAACATGCATTTATTAGTGAACCAAATTAATGTTTGAGAACACGTGGTCACGGTTGCATTCCCCACAGGTTGCATTTGTGCAAGCACAATCAGCACATTTATGTGTTCGCCTTAGGGAAATCATACCGCTTCATAGGTCTCCAGGGTCGCTCAAAATTAAATTTGAAGACATTTTTCCAAACAATGCGAAATTTCTTCTCCCAACATATTTGAACGACCGCTTACAAGAATATTTGGCCCGTTTCCTAATAACTGCAATAGCGACTGATGCTTCTTCGTGTGAATAGAACGCAGGCGTGGGAATCTGCTCACCATCCCTAGATTGGTCTTTTTCCCTTCGCATCAATTTTTCAGGCCGGACTTCTGGCAATAGTTCTTGCCTTGCGGAAATTGTTCCTTCATAATACAAAAGTTATTATCGTCACAGAGTCTCTATCTCTATGCAGCGCACTTCATGCGTCTACAAAATCGACAGCATTGAACACGTTTTATACATTAGCTCCGCCTCACTTAAGTTTAGTTCATTTAGCATGGGTCCCAGGCAACCGAGACATTCACATTAATGAAATAGCCGATTCCTTAGCATGAGCTTCTTTAACACTTCCGGTGATAGCTGTGCTGCTGGCAACTGCGCACATAACTGCATGCAGATATGGGCAATTTTCTTTGACCGAAGACAAAAAAGCCCTGTCATTAGCAAAATCTACAGATTTTATGTACCTAAATTATTCTTGGAACCGACAATGGTGTCCTAACCGGTAATTCGAAGTTTCATTTACAAGGCTGTGTTGCCTATTCCAACACTCAATTTTTACTTGCACAGATGTGGTCTGGCGGTATCCCCTTAAAGCTACCTCTGCAATGAGCCGGAATCCACAGATCATTCTTTATTATCGTGTCAGCGGATTTCTACTCATCGAAAACGATGTCTAGAAATTCCAGTTGGCAGTGAAGTTTTATGAGTAAAAGGCGCTCAGCAGTGAAATGAACCATACCGCAGACTTTTGAAGAGTGCAATGCTCAGACTCCACACACATTGTCCATGTCTGTTGCACGCCTCATTGCTTCCGCCGATGAAAAGACTCTTCAAGAACAGCAGGCACTCCGGAGGTATCAAGTACGACGCCATATTGAAAAGGTCGCATGACGACGATTTTGTTTGCTTCTGTGATTGGCTGGCGGACTAACACAACCACGCGCGGTTCGTGTTCCTTGGTTGCCAACTGCTGTTCTTGTTTTAAGTTGTATCCTACTATAGTATGATTGTGAGGTCAAGCTTACGTCTCAGCTGTATGTAACGATTGAAACGTTTACGCTAGTTATTAGACTGTTGCTCGTTCGCACGTTGTAGTATTTTTAGTAATGGAGAATGTTTGTCTCTGTTGACTGTTAAGTTTCTGTCACGCGGCTTCGGTGATTTACCGTGTCGCTTAAGCTTCGTCTACCGTTTGAGTTCTCTTTGCGTAACCGCGATTGCAAAAGCAATCATAAAAACGCGGAAGGGCCGAATAAAGGAACTGCTGTAGGCATTTGTATTTTAATGGCAGCACATCTCGTTAAAGGGCGGTTGACCAACCGTGCTACTTCAGTTTTCTTTCCTCTGACGTAGCACACACGTCTAAACTGAAAAATACGAGAGCCGCTCTACAACAGGACGCTTGTAAAGCTACGAGGCAGATACGTAAAAAGCTGATAGGCTACCACACAACCCTACAACCTAAGATGTAATCGAATATATATCAATAAGAAGTGCTACGTCTACTGCAAAGGAACTGATAACGTCTGTGAAATAGATTCCCCTAGCGCATTTGCATCTGGTAACCACGTATATACTTCAGATCCGCAAAACGTTGCTCGGGCACATGCCTCCGATAATGCTGCAACTTCTACTGTGTCACACCCTCATAGTACTCCGACTTAGCAATCCGCGGCCGTTCCGGCGAAGCACACCGTCGACTATTCATTTGTTCTAGCGAACGTCAGAAGTATATTAAAGAAGCGTGATATCTTGTCATGTTTAATAGACACGTGCGTAGCCGATATCGTTGTTTTTACCGAGACTTGGTTGTCAAGTAAAGTCAAGAATTGTGAACTCTTTTCTTGTGAAAAGAAATATACAGTGTCCAGACATGACCGAAGTGACCGATCACGGGGCGGTGTTTTGATTGCCGTTTCTGAAGGCATAAAGTCTTACGTTGTCCCGATCCAATCAGAGCTTGAATTTCTCTGTACATGCGTTACCTTAAACCATCACGATGTTATTGTGTGTGCATGTTATCGGCCTCCGCTTTCTGCCACCATATTCTGTGATGAACTCCAGTATTGTATGAACAAAGTTTTGTCTCGACAGCCGAAAGCGCCAATTTTCCTTATGGGTGACTTCAATTTTCCAGGTATTCAGTGGAACGATTCCAACCCCATTGTAACTACTATTTCATCCGAGCGTATAGCTTTCATTTACCTCTGTTCTACATTTAATCTTTCCCAGCTCGTACAGGAATCAACTCGCCTTACCCCTTCATGCGCAAATGTACTTGACATTGTGCTCACCAACTATTCCGATTCTTTCTCTTCCCTAACCGTATACTGCCAGGTCTAAGTCATCACCTTACAATCCACATTACTACGCCATCGCGCTCGCGCCGCACGTCGAAACATTCGAAAATGATTCGCGATTACGGGAGAGCAGACTTTCAAGCCATTAACACTGCTTTTGAAAAGTTCGTTGACGAGTTCTTTCCGCAGTTCTGGAAACGCACGGTGCAAGAGAACTGGCGGTTATTTCAAACGCAAGTTAAAGCACTCATATATAAATATATTCCGATGAGAAAAATATCTAACAAGAGACGTTCGCCGTGGTTCAAGCTCTTGTTAAAACGCTCACTAAACAAAAAAAGCGCATGTTGAGCCGCTGCAAGAAACTTATGACTGACAGAGCAAGGTTGGCTTATCAATCTACCACTGCGGAATATAAACGTGCTCGCATCGGTGCTAAACACAATTATTTTCATTCAACACTTCCTTCTTTACTTACTTCAAATCCATGCAAATTTTGGAATGTTATCGGCATGCGCGAATCTGATGAAGTTCGCTTGAAGAACGATCGAGGATTCTTTGTCTCAAATAAACAGTGCTGTATCTCACTCAATAGTACATTTTTATCATCTTTTTCACATGTTGCACCAATAACCGTTCCTATTATTTCTGCACCTGACTTCTTCCAAATAGACCTTATCTGAAGTAGGCATTTCTAAACTCATTCAAGTTGCGAAACTTTCATCGTCAGCTGGTACCGGTAGTAATAACTACAATTATTTGAAAAACACCTAGACTTATTCATTCATTATAAAGTCGTATGTCTTTTCGCAGTCATTGCAGAGCGCCACGTTGCCGGACGACTGCAAGGTGGGAAAGGTGGTTCCGGTGCATAAATTGGATGATGTTCATAGCCCGCACAACTACAGGCATATCTCATTAACATCAATTCCATGCAAGCTGCTTGAACATATAATATATTCTAACCTAATGTCGCATCTCGAATGGAACTGTTTCTTCACACCTAATCAGCATGGTTTTCGCAAACACCACTACTGCGAAACTCAACTGGTCGCGTTTACCAATAATTTGTTTTTCATTTTGAATTGTTCATCATTTGTGGATAGCAATTTTTTTAGATTTCGCGAAAGCATTTGATACTGTGTCCCATCAACAACTACTTTTCAAGCTTGTAAACTAAATCTTGATACAAATCTTATGAAGTGGATCGAGTGCTTTTTTTTCAGGGCCGTACCCAGTACGTTTCAATTAATGACTGTGAGTCACCTGTTTGCCCCGTAACATCCGGAGTTCCCCAAGGCTCCGTACTAGGTCCTCTGCCTTTTCTAATTTATATTAACGAGCTTCCTGATTCCGCTGACTCACAAATTATACTCTACGCTGATGACTGCGTATTATAAGACAAATATCTAAACCTTCTAATGCAGCCACTCTTCAATCTGATCTGGATAAAATTTCCACATGGTGTCACACGTGGTCTATGAAACTAAATAATGCTAAGTGCAAAGCAATGAGAATAACGCGGACGCCTAACCAGTCTTCATGCACCTACTTCCCTTAACTCCTCTTTAACTTCAGTCTCTGATTTTAAGTATCCTGGCGTATACATTACTGAAAACCTATCATGGAAAACGCACGTTGCACATATCACTAACGATACACACTTGATTTCCTTCGCCGTAATTTTTCTTTGGCTCCTGTGTCCCTAAAACTACTTCTATATAATACTCTTGTGCGCCCGAAACTAGAGTATGCCTCTTCCGTTTGGGATCCTCACACCAAATCACTCATACAAGTCCTCCAATCCATCCAAAATCGTTCTGTTCGTTTTATACTTTCTAATTACTCTCGTTAAGCCAGTGTAACGCTTATGAAGAAAATATCAGATCATCCTGACCTTTCCTTACGCCGTCGTATTTCTCGTTTACGCCTCTTCCGCAAGATATATTTAACCATGACACTCTAAAGCAATCACTTTTTTTTACTCCCACTTACTTTTCATCCCACATGGACCACTGGTTCAAAGTTGGCGTGCCAAACTGCAGGACTAATCTTTATTTTGATTCATTTGTTCCGAAGACAAGCGCGGACTGGAACCACCTTCTTGCCTCCGTCGTCTCCATCGCAGTACCCGAAGCCTTCAAGTCTACTGTATATGATCATCTTCATTAACCTGCTTACTACAAATGTATTCTTGTATACCCAGTTGCATTCTTCTACACCCACTCCTCTCTGTAACGCCGAACGGCCCTGAAAGTAACTTATTGAAATGAAATAATTTGGGCCAACGTATGTTTTAAGTCGAAAGCCTTTAATGGCTCATGCTCGCGGCCACGGCAGCGTCCCTTCACAGAACATGTCACAATCAGCTGGGGGCCCTCGTGACGTCATCGGAGTAAACATCGTAGTGGAGCGCGTACTGCGCATGCGCCCAGTAGATGGCGCCACCCTCGCGCTCCAAAACGGCGTCATTTGTTCATCACTAGGGAATCACTTGACAGCATACTTACTTCGTCCACGATAACGCACTTGACGTTCTGTGGATGGTGATTCCCCCACAAGCATCGGCTGCCTTCCCGGTAGTGGCACACGCTATGTAAGCCTTAGACGCCCTATCGTCAAACTTTGACTTATAGAAACGGTTGTAGATGTCCCAGAGCAGTTCAGACAACGGTAACAGAGGCAGTCATAGAGAGGTTTTCGCCTACCGCAGTTTAGCTCAGCAAGTGCCCATGCGTTTTTTTTATATGTGTGCGCGACGTGCTGGACAAGATTACGAGACCGTTGCATCCACATGTTGTCACTGAAGCTATATAGTCGACATTCGCCTGATTGTTTTTTTATTTTGCAATAGAAGCTGTAGGGACGCTCCTGACGAAATTCCGTTGATGCGAACGCGCGCCGCGGTGTGTTGTGGCTTCGTGAGCACTGTTCCCGCGCTGCCATAGTGTCGAAGATCGTGTAAACTTGGCTCTGGAAATGCGTTGTAGCTGGAAGCAACAAGAAGCGATCGCGTGTCGCTGTAGCCTCACTTCATCACTGCACCACTCCTACAGCGGGTTTACCGTCATCAAGTGAGATGTGTTAATGGTTGGTTTTGGACATGACACCAAGTTTGTTATTTAACAAGGAAGCGAAGGTTTACTATAGTTTACACTGGCGATAACATGTACAGCTGCTTAATTTATTATTATAGCTATCTGCATGGTAATTTGCTGTCGCGATCACCGCTTCGCTTTTCGGCCAAAACTGTAACTTTTTTTTACTGTTATCAGTTCGTTTGAAAAACCTATGCCGATATAGAGACTAGGAGAATTCATTTTATCTTTGCACAGAGTTGAAATTATTAGAACTTCTTTTTAGCTAAGTGTTAACTCAGGAAGTTTGTACAAAGTCCAGAATATATGGCTCCGCGTGTTCAAAAAAAGATATTACACTCACCGTTGCACTGCTCTTGCTCAAATTTTGCAGAACGATCGCATTTTGTTGTCGACTTCATTTTGTGTAACACTTGGCACGATTAGTTGTCTGTTTTTAAGACACAAATGGGAAACTGTTTTCGCCTATGGGAAAAATGGCGTCTGAAAAGCCGGCCCTGGCAGACTTGTGTCGCCGCCTGCCGGCAGCAGCAGGATGGAGCTGCTGCCGCGTAAGCGGCCGATTTCAAGATGCCGTTTCGTCTGCGACGCAGCTCCTTTCTGCTGCTGCTGCCGGCAGGCGGCGACACAAGTCTGTGCAAGCACCGGCGTTTCCGACGCCATTCTTCCCATAGGCGAAAACAGTTTCTCATTTTTGTCTTAAAAAACAAGGGACTAATCACACCAAGTGTTATTGGCGGCGAGGAGTTACGGAGTCGCCATCTATCGGAAGCGCCTCGCTGGCGTAGCATGAGGGATCACGGGTATGAGGGATCATAGGTATTGCTGTCAGCGCTCACTGAAAGCACCACGCGCTAGCGCTCCCGGACACTTCTGTAAGCACTTTCGAAACGAGAGACGTTTTTTACTGTCTAAATAATAATTTTGGGCAAACTGAAAGCACAGAATCGTTTACAGACGCTATCTCTTTACCGAATACATACAGTGAACGCCACTGCGCGTGGTCGCCGCGATGGAGTCTCCCGAACCGGCCTCTTGTGTGAAAGGTAGGTAAACGCTGAGAGCAAACTGTGAAATATGCTCTTATAGTGTTTGTATAACTAAATGGTGCGTAATAGAATGAAGCCTTAATGCAGCGATCGCACAGATTCGCAGCGACCGACTGCGCGTCTGCATGCTTGTCCGCGCACTGTTTCGCTTTCGCCGCGTGCGCGTTTTCGCACCGTGCCATGAGCTTTAGGCCGCAGAATATGAACATTTTACAGTATACAAGTAACCATTGTTGCGTGGGCGCTATCAGAGCTGTTAAAAAATAATTTCATTGTAGAGACTTCGACGCCTATTGATGTGCCGTCGCGACGATTCAATCTTTTATTTTCTTCTAAATTCTTGGACGTTTCAATATTATTTATCGAGTTGCGTCGCAATGTGCGTTTATCGGTGTTCTCAGTGTGCGATTTCCCACTGCTTCTTTTTTGTAATCCAGTGTATTAATTTATAACACAAACATGGCCATATGCCATGCACCTTTTTAATGTGCTTCTTACCGCTCCCTTTCCACTCCAGTAAACTTGCCAGTATCTATAGCATCGACAAGTTCATAGACCAAACCGTCATGACATTAGTTGGGCAGCGGACTTGGGCGAGCGTCTCAGTGCGCGTTTTCCGAACATCGCAGACCCGGCACCGTAGCAGAAATCTTCCTCGCGTCTGTGCTTGTTGCATACACGAGTTGTAGCCGATGGCTGTTTGCCGGTCTTATGTTTCACAAGCCAAACTTCACGCAGGTTCTTGTCCTGCGGCTGCGTGTGAATAAGGCTGACACCGGGCTACGCTGCGTACGTCCGGCACTGCGGCACCGAGCAGTAGCCTACCATGTTGCGCGCCTTCAAAGGCAGCCACTACCTATTGTAGTGCTTTCAAGGGTTGCAAAGGAGACACTCGAAGCGGGAAAATATCGCCACTAAATGAGGACCGCAGCGTACAAGGGAATTTAAACTCTCGTTTTCAGCTCGCTTCGGCGCTCTCGAAGCAGCTGACGCAGCCGCTATGTCCACGTGATCCCTAATAGCACGTCACCGCGACGGTGGTGCCAGCTTTTCCAGTGGTGGAGCTCGAGGCCAATAATAACTAAACGAAGTCGACAACAAAATGCGATCGTTCGGCAAAATTTGAGCAAGAACAGTGCAACGGTGAGTGCAATATCTTTTTTTGAACACGCGCAGCGAAATATTCAGGTCCTTGTATCAAGACACAATGAAGCAATGTTGCTGTTCGAACCAGCAGGCTGCTGTTAAAAGTGCTGGTTGTTAAAATGATCATGGTGGATAGCTTTTTTTCGTACGTATCTCATACGTTTTTTCTTGCGTACTTTACAGTACTGCATGCTGTCTGCCTGCCATCAGCCTGGTGTCACTTTGGGTAGGCATCATTCTTCGTTGCCGATCTGTACAAAAACAAGCTCACAGAAATCTCCTGCTAACTTTCTTTAGTAGCTCTAATCTTAACACTGCATTTTCGTGTCTGGGACCACTGGAACGATCCTCCACGATGACTAGCAAATTGTGTAGTCGCCGACGTACCCGTGATCTCTTCTGCATCTGCAACCACTCATAAAAGGCTGCACGCACCCCGCAAGTGGTATAACTTCATATGGGCCGATGTACCTGTGAATCCTGGGTTAATTTTTGTCCCTGTGACTGTTGAAGCAAGTCCACAGATATGTCCCACTAAATTCCTTAGTATATCTGTGACCAGCAATGTAATTTGTGTCTGCGACTGCTGAAGCCAACCTGCAACGAGCCTTATTAAATCGTTCAGTAGGCAAGATACCGGTGACCTTTTCAGAATTATTTTTACCTGCTGCCACGGAAGAACCACACTCTGCCTCTGGTAACTTCCATCGAAGCTGTGTGATACCCTTAAATTTTTAGAATGAACTTTTGTTTGTGTGCGACCGCTGAAGCAAGCGCACACAAATCCTGTTAAAGGGCAACTCCGGCGATTTTTTTATGTCCATTGATCTTAATAAAATTTTGAATATACATTCTTATTCGCACTGATTATCTTTGGCAAGCAATATGGCTACAAGTCGACCCGCCGTGGTTGCTCAGTGGCTATGGTGTTGGGCTGCTGAGCACGAGGTCGCGGGATCGCATCCCGGCCACGGCGGCCGCATTTCGATGGGGGCGAAATGCGAAAACACCCGTGTGCTTAGATTTAGGTGCACGTTAAAGAACCCCAGGTGTTCAAAATTTCCGGAGTCCTCCACTACGGCGTGCCTCATAATCAGAAAGTGGTTTTGGCACGTAAAACCCCAAATATTATTATTATGGCTACAAGTCATTTAATTTTCCAGAAAACGAATTTTAAATATTTGCTGCGTTCTCGACTCATGACTTTTTACTGGCCACCCTGGGTTTGTGATGTAAGAGGCTACATCGCCACCGTCGCTGAAATAGCCGCTGTCTGGTTCGGAAAATCCGTAAAAGCTCCCTGTGTCGTCAGGAGACATCATCAGCTTCGCTTGTTTGGCGTTAACGCCATGTGTACTGCGTATTTACATTATGGTAGCGCAGGACATGACGTCATCGACTCATCGTGACGTCACACGAAGCAGCTACCTGTTTCAGTTTCGGTATCTCGTTTATATTGATAAACTTCTAAGCGAATTGAACCACCCTACCGGTGACAGGACTGTCAGTGCCATTTGAAAATGACACTATGGTAACATGGTTAAAAAACGCCTGAGTGGCCCTTTAACTTTTGCTACAAGTGAACTTATATAATGTATATTTGTATCTGTGACTGCTCCCGGCTGTCGGCGCTGCTGTCGGAACGGCCAGGGCGGCTGTATTACAGCCATATTACAGCCATTACAGTGAACCTGTATATACCGTGGGCGCCACCATATTGGTACGCAGTGGCGCCATCTATGAGCAGTCGGCATGATGGCTTGGGCGAGCGCGCCGTTTTGCATGGCAGGTGTACGCTCGGCGCTGGTTTCTAGTGTTTGTATCGCGCTCGCGCGGTCTATTCTTTTGCCTCGCATTATGTTGCATGAAAAGTACAAAAAATCGTCCGCTTTCGTGTGGCACTTCTATGCAGGGCACCACACAAGCATGATGTACACTGCATGGTGCTGTAAATGCATGATGCAAATGCTATGATTATTCGGAGCGTCAAAAGCAACGTCAGCTTTCAGCACCGGGCCGATGCAATGCCGACCATTATTGTCGTCAGGGCCGTGGCTTTGCCGCGTGTGGTATGCGCTCGGCTGCGTTGGCCAAACAGAATGGCCTTAGGGCTGGCCGACTGACTACGTACCTAAAACCTTGGTAGGCCCTCGTATGGGACGCCGACGGCCAAGTCGGCCACTTTGATCGGGCCTAAATCAATTGCCAACGATCGGTCGACGTTAGGCCAATGTCAATCGGCGTCCCCAAAGATGGGCCCCCCTTGGTTGCCGAAGTCGGGCCAACCGTTTTGCAGTCGGCCGGGCAGACTTTTTGCCACGGACTTTTTGTTGCTTGGGCTGCGTAGTGTAGTGTGACGCGCGGTTTTGTGAGACGTACTGAAATGGTTTAAGCCGGCATGGCCGGACTTTCTGCTGGCATTGAGGCAGACGCAGCATGCGGCGTCATGTGCGCGCGAATGTTTGAGCCTACAATCAGCCTCGGAGATCAATTGTGTGTTTCAGAAAGTTTTATTCACTAATGTGACCTTATTGCAGTATAATCCTCTAGTTGTAAGTTGCGGCTTAAGAGCAATGAAACATACCCTTCTGCTACTATAGGAGCTGTACTGTTATAATTTGAGAAGCGTTCAAACTGTTAGCTGCAGATTACATTGCGTGACTAGGTTCGGTGGATGAGGTTTCCAACCATGAATAAAATAGTTTTTGTTAGTAATAACAGCATACCTTACAGTGTGAACTATACTTGTCCAGCAAAGCGACCGTTTACGAACTGCGCGAGCATCCTAAGCAGTGGTAGGTGCTGGATCAAAGATATCTTCATTTTATATAGCGCTTGGTCCAAGCATGCGGCATCAACGGTTATAGATCTATAAACGTTGTGCGGCGTGACTGTGCTAAGTCGCACTGCGGCGTTAGCCAGTTTTCTTTTTCGATAAAGATGATGATAACCGAATTTTTTTTTTCAGTTGTGTTCGTTCCGTTCTCTACGACGCACGTATTACAGAAATTTTGTCCTCAAAAATAGCCATCGCATTCTTTTTATGCGATTCCTCTAGATATTACGGCTTTACAGGGCAAAAAGGCAATGCCAAAGCACATAGCTAATATATGTATCATGCTGGTTCACCATGCGCAGTGATCGATGTGTGGAGCAGCGCCATCAGCTTCTTGCAGGGGGCTAGCGTAGAAATACAGTGGTTTCAAGCCTACTAGACTTGAAATCCGTGAGAACGATGCCGGTTCACCACAAATATTTGATAGCAGCTGCCACTTAGACGTTTCGTGATTGCCTTAGGTTGGCCGTATACACAAGCATGCGCTCTTATGTTTTAGTCCCTATGCCAAACGATCAGATATTGAGCAGATTTGCAATTTCATGCTGGCAATACAGAGACGCCGGTTCTCTTCGTTTAATTAAAACCGATATACGCAAAAAGTTCGCAACACATGCGCACACCGCGGCTGATAATGTGCGTCACATGTTCGCGTCCCCAAGAGATATTTCCGCGTACTGTAGTTACCAACGCACCGAAAGGCTTTCCGGACAACCTTATATGAACGAACATTGCGTAAATTTCACAAAGTGCGATCTAAAAAATCTCGAACTCGCTCCGCAGCACGCGAAAGCAGTACTAGAGTTACTATATATGCTACCGTAGGTAGCATAGCATATACAGTAACTCTAAGTAATACTTTCAAGCAGCACCGCGCCGGATCGCACAAGCCAGAGAGGAGGAAAGGCTCACCGCGCGCCATTTCCTCCTCGCTCGATGAAAACGTCTATACGGCTAGTTTCCAGCGGATCGATGTCCGTAGATCGAAAACCGTCGGTAGATTCCGAAGATGCATTACCGGGCCAACCCGCAGCGGAGACGAAGCAGGCTTCAAGCACTCCGCCAACTTACAGAGTTCAATATCTTATATATATATATATATATATATATATATATATATATATATATATATATATATATATATATATATATATATATATATATATATAATATATAACCCGTATCGGATATTAGGCTGATAAGAACCGATACCACATTTTAACCCACGTCGGCCATGTCTACATTCGCAAAGCCCTCTCTTTGTCGGCGTTCCAAGCGCCGGTGGTCCCGTCGTCCACGTGAATGTATATAAAAAAATCACGGTAAATGAGTCCGCACCTATATTCAAAATTCTGTGTCACCTCTGTGTCGTATGCTAAACAGCTTCGCTGAGTGGAATGGCTCATGATTTTTGGAATACGGTTCAGCGGGCCGAGCGGCGCGCTGCTAGTTGAGGCGCAAAACAACGAAAAGTAGGCTGAGGGCGCTGCGAACGAATTATATGTTAGGGAGGCGCACGCTGCAGCGGATTCCGCGGGCGGGCTTCTCCGTCCCTAGGGTCTACATAACGTAAAGCTATTCCAATCTGTCTTTGTGCTCTTATGGGCGAGGCACGAGCGATTTTGACCTATCACGTAGGGACAATGACTCATTTGGAATAAAAACAGCTCGGAATACTTTTACGTTATACCAGAAATTTAATTATTGGGTGCTTTGGAACCGCCCGGGCCTATCATGTAAAAATGGCTTTCATAAAAGTCGTAGTTTCGCCCGAAAGGCGAAGCATCGATCGCGATTGGCCTCGAGCTCCACCACTGGAAGAGCTGGCGCCACCGTCGGCGTGACGTGACATGAGGGATCACGTGGACACAGCTGCCGCGTCGGCTGCTTCGGAGGCGCCGAAGCGAGCTGAAAACGAAAACTTAAAGTGCCAGCTGCGCTGCGGTTCTGATTAAGTGATTAGGCTTTATCGCCTTGGGTGTCTGCTTGACAACATTTGAAAGTACTATAATAGGTAGTGGCTGCCTTGGAGGCGTGCAGAATGGTAGGCTACTGCTCAGTGCCGCAGTGCCCGACGTACGCAACGGAGCCCAGCCTTCTTCACACGTAGCCGCAGGACAAGGCGCTGCGTGAAGCTTGGCTCGCGAAACTTAGAACCAGCAAACAGCCATTGGCTGCAACTCGGGTATGCAGCAAGCATAGAGGCGAGGAAGATTTCTACTACGGCGCAGGGACTCCGATGTTCAGTGAGTAGCAGAAAACGCGTACTGAGTCGCTCGCCCGCGCCCGGGCAGGCTAAACCCCATGAGCGCGATTTTGTGCGTGACAGCGACGAGCGACGGCTTCGAGCGACGGATCGGGCCGTCGCGTGAACAGATCGCTTGGTCTTGTCGCGCAATCGCTCGGTTCTGCAAATCTAGAATTCGTCGCTCGTCACCCGGAAGTGCTATGAGCGACTAGCCAATAGTGCAAAGCCGGAACTGGATGTACATAACTCCAGTACTTCCGATTGTCACACGGAACGAGCAAACAATTGAATTTTTATACGTGCAAGGATAAAAACCTACTGCAAGACTTTCAGAAATATTTTATGCTGCTTTTTACAGAAAATACATCAACTTAAGTTAATAAAGCACGCGTCACGCTAATTTCGGCGCCTATATTGCTGCCCTCATAACGGCAACACTGGGGAGACGTCGCCTATGGTGCTCCATAGAGTTTCCTACAAAAATACTAGAGCGAACTCTGGCGCTGCAGTCGTTGTCCTGCCATGGGAATGATGGGAAGTACATGGATTTGTCCGATCTTCGTGCTTGTGGATTCAGACGTTCTTGTGTCTTTGTATATTACGCTATATAAATCTTATTGTCGTATATTTCAGCGCAATCTATATTCTTCGAAGTGCAGAAGACGCCGGGAACGCGTGCAATTGCTATTAATTGCAACGACTGAGCTTGTCCAGGTGGTTAAATCGAAACGCGCCAAGCGTCTGAAGGCACTGGTATGCCCGCGATAAATTCATAAGGGCGTTTCATTCGCTTGTCGATACATGCGTCCGTGGGTTAATGGTTTCAATATAAGGCTTCTCTGCTAGAGTCCCTGTGTTCGAATCCTGCCGTCGGACAATTTTAATTATGTTTATTTAATTATTTATTACGCAATACGCTGTAGAAAATGACAAGTTTACAAAGCCACACAGCCGTTTGAAGCCAAAAGGACGAAGTTTAGGCAAGTCAATGTACTTCCCATAATTCCCATGCTGCGACAACCGCTCCCATTGCAGCTCCCATAGACACTATAGCGCCAGAGTTCCCTAAAGTAATTTCTGTAGGAAACTATATGTGGTGCGCCACCGGAATAAAGCGGCCATATTGGATATTGCACAAAGAAAGGCATTTCCGCTTCCTGTTTAAGCAGCGCCATCTGTCGGGCCCCACGCTAAGTTCCATGCGCTGCCGCTTCTTATTTTTCGAACCACTGTGGAAGGTACAGTTTCCCTTCTCTAAAGTTGTTTCTTTATTCTATGACGTCGCTCGAAGCATGGCCTACTGTATAAAGGGGCGGCCTGCGCTTGCGGCGCTGCGCCAGCGCCGCTGATTTGCTTTTGCTTTTGTGGCTTTTTTTTAGTTTTCCAAACGGCCACCTCGAACAGTGGCGCTAGTGCTCACCCCCACCTAAAGTCCCTTGATAATTTGAAAGTAGCGACACTCTTTGAACTCTGCCGCCGCCGCGCGACCTCCTCGCCTCCTCCTCGCCCCTTGTCCCTTCCCCCGCGGCAACCAGTTTTGCCCCCGTTTTTCTGCACGACGATTGGTCTCCCTGCCGTTGCCCTTGGAAACGCGCGGATCTTGAGTTTTGCTTGTGTTTTCCTTTTTCGTTCGCGCCATTTTCCTCCTCGGCACGGCTGGCTCGGCGTTTTAGCTCGGCGTAGCGAACGTTGTACGCGGTGTTTCCTGCTCTATGTGCTTGCGCTAAGCCAGGCTGTCGCGCATATAACTGCAGCCAGAAGCCTGGAGATGGTTATGCCGTTTTTATGATACCACAGGGAAAGCGTGACGGCTTGCGCAGGAAGAAGTGGCTGCATAACATTGGCCGAAAGAACTTTGTTCCGACAAAGAACAGCGTTGTTTGTGAGCTGAGGCGTCTTTATTATAGCTCGTAGCAAAGCATCCCGTAATGCTGCATTTTTTTTTTCATTCTTCCGGCCTGCTCACCATCGTTTTTGTTGCGGTTGTCCTGAGTATGCTTAATATTCTGGGGTTACTCCATCACCTCGCGCGTCGCTAACCGTTGTTATTCAGTCGGAAGGGCAGATTATAGATTCTGCTTTGCGCCCTGAAAAAATTAGTGGCAAGTATACCCGTGGTAATATAGGTAATGAGCGTTAGCTAGTCAACATTGAATTTTTTGCACATTTTAAGGCGAAAGCCTTCAGATCTCTATGTTTCAAGGTCGCGTTGTAAACTGGATGTATCACGTGACCCAAGGAAGGCCAGAGGTGACCCAAAGCATGTCCGCCCCTGTATAAGAGAATGATTACCCAAGTTAATTAATGAATCATTAGTGATGGACATAAGGTGGATTAGGGAGGATTAAGGTTCATTAGAGTGTATTAAAGAAGATTAAGGTGGATTAGAGTGCATTAAGAAGGATTAGGAGGCATGAATAAAGATTAAGGTAGGTGGTAGAGGATTAAGGCGGAATATGGTGGAATAATGGTTGATGGAAGGGTATTAAGACCGATTAGGGTGGATTATGGTGCATGAACAAGGATTACGGTGTATTAAGGTGGATAAATGAAGATTAAGGTTGATTAATGCGGATTAAGGTGAATTAGGGTTGATAAAGGAGGATTAAGACCGATTAGGATGGATTAGGGCAGATTAAGTTGGATTAGGGACCATGGAGCTGGATCAGGTTTGATAGAGGTGGATTAGGGTGTATTAAGGTAGATTGGGACTATTAAGCCGGATTAAGTTGGATTAAGGTGCACGAATAAGGATTAAGGTGGACGCAGAGGGATTAGGGCGGATTATGATGGATTAGGGTTGATAAAGGACGATTAAGACCGTATCGAGTCGGCTAAGGTGCATTAGGGGCGATGTAGGTTGATTAGGTTGTATTAAGGTGGATTGGGAGTATTAAGCTGGATTTAGGTGGATGAAGGAGCATTAAGGTGGATTAGGGTTCAGTGAGTATTAAGACCGATTAGTCTACCATAATTAATCCAAATTAAGCACATTAATCCACCGAATCCACATTCGTCGACCCTAATCCTCCTTCAATCACTTTAATCCCCCATAATCCACGAAAGTCCTCCTTAATGCACCCTAATCCACCTTCATCGACCTTAATCTACTCTAACCTTCCTTAATGTACTTTAATCCTCCTTAATCAACCCTAATCCTTCCTCATTCATTTCATTTTAATCTACCGAATCTACTATAATAGTCCGTAATTCACCCTAATCCACCCGAATCCACATTCATCTACCTTAGCCCGCCCTAATCCTCGTTAATCCACCCTAAGCCTCCTTCATTCACTTTAATTCACCCTAGCCCACCACAATCCTCCTTAATGCACCTTCATCCTTCTTAATCAACCCTTATCCTTCCTTATGCACTTTAATCCACCCTAATCAACTATAATCATATTTAATGCACCTCAACGCACCTTCATCCACCCTAATTCACCTTCATCGACCTTAATCCAACCTAGTCCTCCTTTATGCACCTTCATTCACCCTAATGCATTTTCATCGACTTTAATCTGCCTTAATCCTCCTTAATACACCCGAATTCAGCTTAATCCAATCACTAATCAATCATTACTCTGCTAATCATTAACCATCTCTTATACGCGGCTGCACATGCTTTAGTTCGCTTCCCGCCTTCCTTCGGTCCCGTGATATTTTCTGTAGCTCACAACGGGACCTTGAAACAGAGGTCTAAGGCTTTCGCTTATTAAGCCACTCACAAAGGGATCTGTCACAAACAATACTAGATCAGACGCACGAAGTAAAGCATGTGATCATGTGGAAGAAAAATTGTCTGGAGTATAGAACTCGCCTCAAAGCTCCCTTTACATCGGTATGCCCCGTTCATATGGCTTTAAGAAAAAAACAACCTCCTCACAAACGTTGCCTCCGGCATTATCAATGCTGTTATTAGCATTTCTCAAAATGTTCAACCCCAATGGGGCGCGCAACTGGCCCAAAATAACACGCCTCCATAGAATCCTGCGGCCCGTCCGCGGGAGCCCAGGAGGAAAAGCGGGCCTGCGCAGCCAGCGGACGAGGAGAATCGAGGAGGAAAGCGCCGTGAGGAGGAGAGTGTCGCTACTTTCAAATTATCAAGGGGCTTCCCCCACCTACCCCAACCCCGTGGCCGGCCGCACGCACGGGCAGCAAGCATTTTCAGCGAGAGCACGGAAGGACGCAAACGCACGCGCGCGAAACAATCGATTGGCTAAGTGCTTCGTGATCTGTTGGGGTCGCTAGATCTTGATTACCACATTCTATTTCAGTGACACTGTGATTCTCAGCACCGTGGGCGCCGGCTCTCGCGTTTGCGGCTTCTTCATGCACGATGGTTTACTTCTGCATACCGTTGTGAAAGTCAAGCGGCCGAGCATCAAGAGGAATTTCATTTCATGAGTTCCCCGTGACCGATATTAGAAACCAATGGTAGAAACCTGAACAAACAAACAAATATTGTCTGGGGCTTAGCTAAGCCTGGATATCTCGAAGCGAAAAGGTTCAGTGAGGCCTATGGTTTAACTTATAGTTATGCTTTATGATTTAGCCTATGATTATTCTTACGGTTTAGCTTATGGTTATGCTTACGGTTTAACTTATGGATATGCTTATGGTTTAAGTTATGGATATGCTTACGGTTTAGCTTATGCTTTATGATTTAGCCTATGGTTATATATGCTTACGGTTTCACTTAAGGATATGCTTTCGTAAGCTCAATATGGTTATGCTATACGTGTGCCTTGTGTAGTGATGCAAATTGCTTATGAATGATATATATACCATAAGTTATGCAGGATTTTTAATCTTCTTTATTGATCGTTGTTGGAAACATTGTCTTGTGATTTCTGTACAGCCATAAACACAGATCTCTGTATCGGTAGTATCACTCTCTTCTCCTTCCATGTTGAATGCGCACGCCTGTTCTCTGGCAAGCGGTTATATAGTCGGCTTCCGCGATAAACACGCGCTTGCGGCGAACGTCAAACGACGACGCATAGCGCGCGGCAGTGGCCACCCGCGCCGACTCCGAGCACGCTTACGGAGCCAATTCCTACATACGCCGGCTCGCGCGAAGCGCGGTGTTTACTAGCGAAGCGAAGCTTTTCGTTTCAAAAGCCCAACTCCAGAAAGTGCTTAAAGTGTAGTGGCTATCTGTGTGATGGCACAATAAAGCGCCCTTGGAATTTTTCAAGCTAGAGTTTCATTATCATTTGGTAAAGTGGCGTAAATAAATACGTCAATAACAGAACATTTTTACGATTGTGGCATGCACTGAAATTAAAACCACTCACGTTCTGCCGCGCTCTCAACGGCAAGTCACTTCAGTGAACGTGCCGAATGCAGCAAAGGAACGCGTGGGCCCTGCAAAGCGGTACGTAGTGCGTTCATTGCGTCCGGCTCGGGACTAGCGAAACCTACGGGAGAATGAAGTGCGGGCGCGCTCAGACCGACTAGCGCGGAAAGTGCGCACCAGACCTTATTGGCACCACAGCACTAACCAACGTTTTAGCAGACAATGAGGGGAGAAAAAAAGCTCTAAGGGATTACACTATTTCAATCCTAGCAGCCGCGCGGCCGCGCCTTCAAAGTAGTTTAAAATTTCATTGCACTGCACAGCGAAGATACCAAATATCTGGGGCATGTATCGCATGTATCGACGCGCATTTTTCTAGCCGCACCCTGTCAATAATGTGAAATGCCGAAATGCCGAATTTACTGCAGCTCTGGGAATTTTTACCGTCATCGCCGTACTCCTGAAGGCAGGGCCGGAGCGTTTCGGGCGTTGCTGTGAGAGTGAGCAGTGGCGGCCTCTACCGGCACGCTTGGTCCCTACTCAATGATCACGTGGTATTTCTTCGCCCGCGCGCTGCCGTAGGCGACCACGGGATGCGCAGGTCGCCCTTTATACAGTAGGTCGTGCTCGAAGTCATCGCTCGCAAGTGGTGCAACTTGTAGGCGACAAGCGAACGTGACAGCCATCTCCAGCGTCGCTTGTCGCTGTCGCTTGCAAAATCGCATACATGGGGTTTATACTTAATGCCATGACGGTTTGGTCTATGAACTTGATGCTAGACACTGGCAAGTTCACTGGAACAGGAAAGGGAGCGGTAAGACGCACATTAAAAAAAGGATGGGATGTGGTCATGTTTCTGTTATGAATTTATACACTGGATTACGAACAAGAAGAGGGAATTCGCACGCAGAGAAGTCCGATAAACATAGAGTGCGACGCAACTTGAGAAATAATATTGACATGTCCAAGAACTTAGAAGACAAAATACATTGAATCGTCGCGACGGCATATCACAGTCGCCGTAGGCGTCGAAGTCTCTATAACGTAATTATTTTTGAACAGTTCTGATGGCGTCCACGCAACAATGGTTGCTAGTGTACTGTCAAATGCTCATATGCTGCGGCCTAAAGCTCGGGGCACGGTGCGAAAACGCGCTCACAGCGAAAGCAACGTGCGCGGACATGCCTGCAGACGTGCAGTCGATCGCGTGGACCCGTGTGATTGCTGCAGTGAGGCTTCATTCAGTTATGCTCCTTGTCCGTCTTTCTTGTGTCCGTGGTTTTATTCGCGCTAAGCTACTACTTGAAATATATTATGCTATATTTGGTTATACAGACAACCCACTATAAGAACATATTTACCATGGTTTACTCTCGGCCGTTTACCTACCTTTCATGCCAGAAGTCGGTTCGGGAGACCCCATCGCGCCGACCGCGCGCAGTAGCGTTTAGCTGTACGTATTCGGTTAAGAGATAGCGTCTGTAAATGATTCTGTGCTTTCAGTTTGTCCAAGATTATTATATCGACAGTCAAAAGCTACCCTCGTTTTGAGAGCACTTACATAAATGTCCAGGAGGGCTGCCGCGTGATGTTTTTATTGAGCGCCGTAAGCGAAACCTATCAGCGGGCCGCGTGATCCCTCATACTACTCAAGGGAGGCGCTTCCGACAGATCGCGACTCCGTAACTCCTCGCCGCCAATAGTAAATTGGCAGACAGTTACACTAAGGATCGTAGTTTCATCGGTCGTATAAGCTTGTAATCATTTTCTCACTAAATTACCAACCATTGTGTCGCGCGCACAAGCAAACGTGAACACATCTCACTCGATCACCACGCGCACTCGCTGTCAAAACGCTGGTAGGCGGAAGCACGGCAGCAGCAGCGGGAGAATTGGCTTTCGTGCTGCCTCTCGCTTCAACACGATCTAAGCAGCGAAAACACAGCGCACTCGACGCGTGCACTCTGTCTCCACCGCAGATCGCTTTCATGACAAGATTGCTGCGTCTGGCGCGGCCGCGCCATACGCAGCAGCCGTCAGAGTAGAAGGCCCCATCCTCCTCCCCTCCCCCACTGCCTTGGGCGCGACGGAAGGCTTCGCGCTTTCCTCCTTTGCGCGCGCGAAATTCAGCCGCCATCGTCGGCTCACCCTCGCGCATCCAGCATACGGTGCGCGGCATCGTTATCGTCCTTGGACTTCAACGGAACATCACGGCGACGCCGGCATAAATGCGCCTGGAGTGTCCATATTATTCTTATCACAGTGATAAACCACAGTAGTTCATAACTGGCTTTTCCGTATGGTCTGTTGTTGAAGCGCTTTTCCAGGGTCTTCACCAACACTGTCGAGACATTAAAGAAGAATGTATAAAAAATGTCTTGGGGTACTCTTCGAAATTTCAGACTCCCTGTTGCAGTGCATGCTTTCATGATTGTTGTCACTAATTAAAAACCTACAGGCACTATGATAAAAATTTGCATGCACTAGACGGTTTCAGTATCAGCGTAATCTGCTTCAAAATTCAGCTTAACATGTTGCTCAAGAAAGTTGCAGTACAGCGCTCTTGTTGGTTTATTGTTTTATTGTGGTTTCGAAGTGTACTGCCATATTCCGTGTTCCATTGTACCACCCAAATTCAGATAGGCCTGCTTCAAAATGAAATTTAGTTTGCTCCAAGCTGCTCCAACATAATATTTTGTTTGCTCCAATGTGCTCCAAAATGCAATGTTATTTCCTCCAAGAACTGCTCTAAAATTACTTTGGGCAATCCCACCCCTGCTTTTCAAGTTCTTTTACTGACCGAGGTGCAACTGCAAAATATTAGCTCAACTGAAATGGTCTCATCACTACTCAAAAGTGTCAATGTCAGCCCTGATGACCTTTACCACAAATTGTAATGTACGCAGCACATATATGCTCTATAAATGGCTGACCATACAGCAGCTAGTTGTGTCTATGATCACTGAACTGGTCTCAAATAACTTCGTTAATGCCTAATGTAGTTGTGACATCCTTAGCATAACTCTTGCTACTGTATTTACTCGAATCTAGGCCGACCCCGATTCTAAGCCAACCCCCTAAAGTCAGAAGCCATAAAATATATATATATATATATATATATATATATATATATATATATATATATATATATATATATATATATATATATATATATTATCTCGAATGTAGGCCGAACAAAAAAAAAGCGAGCTCAGCGTTCACAAAATGCAAACAGCATTTATTGAATCTGAACGTGCAGAGCTCATTCAATGTCATCATCGCTGCTACACTCGTTGCTGTGCTCCTTATCAATGTGACCTTCAAACAGTGCACTATCTTCGGTATCGTCAAGTGCATTAGATATGCTGCACTATTTAAAGGCGCGCACGATCAAAGTACCTCGGATGTCGTCTCACGCTGCAGCTACCCAGCCTGCCAGCTGCGATAGCGATGCATGTTTGATGCGGCCCGTTGCTGTTAGCATGTGGTCTTCGTCAGTCAACCAGTCCGTGTAATATTTCTACAGACAATCCTTGAAAGGTTTGTTGATGCAGACATCAAGTGGCTGCAACTGGCCCATCATGCCGCCTGGCATGACAGCGAGGTCTGTGTTCGCTTGGGCGAGCACAGCCTTCACGTTGGCGGTCAAGTGCCCACGGTAAGAGTCGACGACAAGGAGAGAGTTCTTTGTCAAAAGGGCTCCTGGACGCCGTCGCCGCACAATCTTAACTCACTCTTCCCCCATCGCACCCGTCATCCACCTGTTCTCATTTGCCCGCACAATGACATTTCTTGGGAAAGTTTCTCGAGCAGGCAGCGTCTTCCTTTTAAATATCATATGAGGAGGGAGTTTATGTCCATCAGCGGTGCAGCACAGCATCACAGTTGCGCACCGCTTCTCGTAGCCCACAGAGCGCACCTTCACCTCCTTGGCACCCTTGTCATTCACGGTGTACGCCACTGGTATATCAAAATACACAGCTGTCTGGTCGGCGTTGCCGATTTACCCAAGGTTGTAGCCTGCCGCTTCTCTCTTTTGCAGCACGTAGCGCTGAAAAGCTATCAGCTTGTGTTCGAAATCGCTTGGCAGCTTCTGGGTGATTGAAGTGAGACGTCGGAGGCTGAAGCCGAAGCGCTTCATGAATTTCTGAAGCCAGCCCCGGCTGGCTTTGAAATCCATTGGCGTTAGGCCTCGCTCCCTAGCAAATTCCCTAGCTTTCACTTAGAGCACTTCTATTGTCACTGGAAGGGCAGCTGCTCTTTGCGTCCGAACAAAGTCGGCCAAAACTGTCTCCACTTCGTGGTGATGGCCTTTCTTTGGTCCGCTAAATGCCATCCTCGTTGCGGTGCACGCAAGAAGCTGCTGTCGTTGTCCCCTCCAACGACGGACGTTTTTTTTCGTCGACGCCGAAGTCCCGCCCGGCTTGAAGATTCGACGATGCCTCTGCGGCTATCCTAACTTTTCGCTTGAAAGCAGCACTGTAGTGGTATCTCCTGCTTGGTGCCATCCCGATAACACCACACCGATATGGCCGACACGACACAGGTAACAATGGCGACCTCGCTTGTGTACAGTTGGCTACTGACACGGCTAGTAGCGGCTGCGATACTGACTTTTCTAGACTGCGCTAGCTATGCATGATATTTAGCAGTTGCAATGAAAAATTGGCACGTTTTTTTAAGACCCTCGAATCTAAGCCGACCCTAGAGTTTGGAATATGATTATTTGAAAAAAACTATCGGCCTAGATTCGAATAAATACAGTAGTCTGTGTAACTACTAAATATGGCCTACAGGAAGGATCTCATATCTAATAGTGGCTAACATATGTGAACTTTTCAGCTAATTTTGCGTTGATGTGCCTGTGGCCATGGAAGTGAGCTCGCAGCAAGCCTCACGATACTTCTGCAGTGGTCTGAACGCAAGTTTTCTTGCTAGACAAAGTGTATTTGTAAACAGTTGAATTGCTTCACTCTTTCACTGTCCATGGCGCGCCAGAACTTCTAATGGCCGAGCTTGTATGGTGAAACTATTGAGACTTGTTTGCACTGATGTGCTTAACTGAACACTGCTGAGTGCATTTGAAAATTTAACTTGCAATCTTCCTGCAGCTGTTTTATTGAAATAAATGTTGTACATTTAAAGAGATTGTCAAATGATTCAGCAGCCTGCAGAACTTAGTTTGGTAACTTCACTCGTGTTTGCCCAAAGGTTATAGCTTGCATGTCCAGACCGATTATAGTTTATACTGTATGTTCTCATATAATGCATTTTTATCAAGGTCTATGTGATGCATTAGTTTACCATAGCAGAGAATTATGTGAACAGTGCTTAGCTGCACTGCAGCCTTCTTTAGCATGCTTTGAGATGCGGTGCGCTGTATTCCTGGCCCGTCTCCTGGTACTTCAGCTTATGCATGACAAAAATGTTTGGTGGCTTTATTGGAGCGCTGGGATGGATCTTCAAAAGCCATGCAGTTCCTTTTCATACTTCCCCACAAGTCGACACAAAACCAGGCCAAGCTTACTTTGCTAGTGGTATATGGGTAAATACAGCAGGCCTGCTGCACTGCTGAGGTACATTCTGAAGAACGTCCCTATTATGTTAGTTTATAATCAAACTGGAAGTCCTGTGGATGTTCTAAATCCACAGATAAATGTCCTTTGGAAGATTGCAAACACAAAAAGTTCCAGAAGCTTCTCTTACATACTGACACAAATGTCTTTAGGATGCAGTTGGGATTCGTCAGTAAGAATAATCTATATTTAAACATCTACTGGATGTCCCACTATCCCATTACGATGTTCATGGGGAAATTTCTAGGAACATCAATTCGCGTGTATGGGAGGATCCCATAGACATGCAAGGGTGATCAACATTCGAATGTCCCGTTTTGAACATCTGGTAGACATCTGTACGACGTCAGTGGCCTACAAATTTGGTGCCTTTTAGAGACCCGAAGAGAAATTGAAACTTTGAGAGCCGTTTTCGCAAGTTCTTTTTCCTCAGTTGTGGAACTGATTTCTTTGTTACTGTAACATATTTTGACTGCTTTTGCTTTTGTTACATTCCTTGGGCTACAGTGCAGGGCGTGACAGTCTCACTTTTGTATCTCAACTTTTTATAACTGTATGATGTAGCTATTCACTCACCCTGAACGTGTGCTTGTTGTGAAGGTACCATAAAAAAGGACACTAAAAAAATTTGCGATAAAAAAAAAAGAGACAGTCACGCCCTTCAGCACGCATTTGCTATGCAGTCAATACTAAACAAGCCTTCCATCACATTTCTTAAGCTCCTCAGGCCTTCCGAAAAGTTCAAGGTAGAAAAATTCTGCTCAATAAAATGTTCTCAGGGTATCACTCCAAAACTTTTATGGATGCATCAGGAAGACATTATAAGCATTTGTGCCAATTTCAATCCAAATCCATGAAGAAATAAGGAAGTTGATATTAAAAGTAGTGTCCCCCCCAAGTAGAATGAGATACTGGAACTGACAGCTTCATTCATAATATGCACCAAGGAAGCTTGGCTCAACTAGAGGCATGTGATGCAGTTGTGAATACAAACTTGAAAGCAGTTTCAAGATCGCCCTTAAATTTCTCAAATGTTGAAACAGAACATTTAAATGGACTTTTTATCACTATCTACTGAACCATAGGTTGCTTCTGCAGAGCAGGAAGATCAAGCTTATGCAGCATTATCTGGCCCAATGTCTAGAAGGTATGCAAACTGGGATATTCTGTACACTCCAGTATGAACTTGTCTACTTACATGGCTTCAAGCAGGAAAGGCTAGTTGAGTGGTGCAGCAGCAGTGCCCCAACTGATATCACATGCAAAAGGCAGGGCATCACTCAAACTTAAAAAAAAATTCTGGAGCTTTACATGCTCGAATCGCAAAGTGACCATGAGGAATGCTGTAAGGTGGGCCTCCGGATTAATTTCGGACACCTGGAGTTTTTTAACACCCACCTAAATCTAGGCACACAACCTCTTTTGCATTAAAATGCAGCCACCATGGCCAAGGCTGAACCCGTAACCTCAAGCTCAGCAGCACAAGACCCTTAAATTTGTTGAGCCTAGTACCAGAAGTACTTCAAAGTGACAACAGGCAACATTTTCAATTGCACAAGCTTTGAAGTTTTACTATACTGTACAGCTGCAGTCATGTTACTAGCAGCGCTGATTATGCAGAACTAAGTGGGGCAGTCAAACATGTGCTGAAGACTGAAAAACCTTTTTCGCAAGAGCAACAATCTGTACAAGGCTCAGTTGGCACATCGTGACATGCAAAGAGACACGCTGTTGTTCCAATTTTCTGTTAACATTAAACCAGTAATTTTGTGCTGCATGCTAGAAAAGACAGCCGACAAAGCTGATGGACAGCCTTTTCAATGTGCCACATTACAATACACTGTAAATGGACACTAACAGCACACATTTCCAACTGGTAAAAAAATATGGAAGTAATAGATTTGGCTGCAAGCCAACAGAAAGTGCACACATTATAAAACCAAGAATTTTAATTCCCTAAAAAACAAAACATTTAATTTCTCCAAGTGTGTGTTGCAGTTCGTATATGTATGTATACATATATGTATATAGCAGGCTTCTCCAACAACGACCTAAAAAAAAAAGGCATGGAAGCGGTAGCATGTCAACAAGAAGGGGGCCCCCTCCTCTTGCACACTTCCCATCACAACAGTAGTTCGCATCACAGAGCCACCACAGCTCCACAGGCTCACCCGGAAGGCAGGTAGACCACACGTCTCGATCTCTCAGGGGTCTTGCTCCTCCAGTCTATGGCCCGCTCACATCCACGCTGGAGCGGGATATTCAAAACGCATAATTATATAGAAGATTATCTTACTACGTGAACCTCGGCAACCGACATAAGAGACCACGGGCCACCAACTCCTGGCCTGGCCGTACATTTGCTCGTGTGGAGTTGGCTTCATCCCGGGTCTTGCGCGTGAACAATCACCAACAACGCTCGAAAAGTGAACAAGCTGCAGTCTGCACGGTCTGAGTGGGTGGGTGTTTGTCGAGGTGCAGGAAGGGCATGGCTTGCTAGCACCCGAGTGACACCATTCAGTGGAACTTGCCCTTGTCTGATTAGGACACCAGCACTGGCTGGAGGCATGCCGGCTTGCACCAGCCCCAGCAGTCGTGGTACAGGAGGGGAAGGGGGGTAAGCGACATTGCTGGTGGCTCAAGACAGATAGATGGCGGGGCAGCGATCCCACTTGGCCTTCTCCTTGCAGCCCCAGTATTCATTCTGGTAGACGTGGATTGGGTTGCCCGTGACGGGGTCGGTCTCTTTGCGGAACCAGGCCGGCTCGTGGCCTACGTACGGACGACCCTGGGCGGCCGCAGCTTCGGCCTCAGCCTCACGCTGCCGACGTGTTGCACGCTGCTTCTCCTCCAGCTGCAGTTTCACCTGCAAGAACAGACATTTTTTTTTTAAATGCAACTAACAACCTTGGCAATTTTAGACCAGCCTTCTTTCCAACTATGCACAGTGTTTACTCGAATCTAGGCCAGCCCCAATTCTAAGCCGACCCCCAAAAGTCCGACACCAGAAAAAAAAAAAGCTTACCTCGAATGTAGGCTGCACAAAGAAGCAAGAACAGCATTCATGAAATGAAAACAGCATTTATTGAATATGAACATGCCAAGCTCATCCTGCATCATCATCGCTGCTGTGGGCGGTAAATGCCATCCTCGTTGCGGCACATGCAACAAGCATCTTCCATTGCCCCCTCCATGACGGACATTTTTCTCGTCGATGTCGAAGTCCCACGTGGCTTGAATGTTTGACGATACCTTTGCGGCTACCACAACTTTTCATTTCAAAGCGGCACAATAGTGGCATTGCCCGTTTGGTGCCATTTTGATAACGCCACGCCGCATGCTGATATGACACACGTCAAAATGGCGACATTGCTCATATACTTCAGTTGGCTACTGGCTGTGCTAGTAGTGGCTGAGATACTGACTTTTCTAGATGGCGCTACCTGTGCACCATATTAATCAATTTCAATTATAACTGGCCCGTCTTTTTGAACTCCTCGAATCTAAGCCGACCCTAGAGTTTGGCATATGACTATTTGAAAAACAAATACTATCAGCCTAGATTTGAATAAGTACGGCAGCTATCCCACCAAAAGTATCGGCCAAAAAATGTGGCCCAATTCCGAAGATAGTACAATCGAACACCGTTATAACTAAAGTCCAAGACAACGAAATGTTTTTGTAATCCCTGCCGAAGAATGCCCATAGGATTCAATGTATTCCATCTTATGATAGTGAAATGTCACCAAACTGCAATCCCACATTAACAAAATTTGCTGGAGTCCATGTAATACTAACAGAGTACAAAAAGTACACAAATGCATTTACTCTCCAATTGAGTTGTGTAAAATGCTGTCACAGTATGCTTGCCACACCACTACCATTTTTGTTTACAAAGACAGCAAAATGAAGGAAACGATCTGTAGCTCTGGAAGTACATCGAGGCCACCATCACCATCTTGTTTCTTGACCACCCATATCAAATAACACAGCCAGATTGCCGTCGACCTCTAAAGACATACGATGACAACCCTGTGCAGTGAATAATCTGTGGGACAAAACAACATCCTGCAAAAACAAGGAAATCCAGATCCCCGTGAGGTGTACTGCCACGCCTCCGCGTGTGATTGAGATATGAGAATATGAGTCTCCTGCTTCAAGAACGCTGGTTTCGTTGCCACGCAACAGGCACAACATGTGGTTCTGCCGTCGCTGGATGTAGGTTTGCCTGATGGGGTTGCATTCTCGGTTGATCGCTTTCACTGATACAATCACTCTTGCGAGGTTTCACATAACTTGGCACTAGAAGCGTCGACATCTACAAGCAACAGCGTGCACTGGAGGAACGCTGTTGCTAGTAGGGGCTGACCCGTCTGAAATTTCCCAAAAGCAATCAACGCTGTCACCCGTAGATGCCACTGTGTCCGGTGCCAAGTCATTCAAAATCTGGCAAAAGTTACCGCATCAATGCTGTCGCTCGTAGACATCAACATGTCCAGTGTTAAGCTATGCAAAATCTCTGGAAACTGATAGTATCTGCCAAAGCGATAAACCAAGAATATGGCCCCATAGGGCAAATCTTAGTCCGGAACACTTGTTCGGATACACTTAAACCTTCATATAACGAAGTATGTACTTTTTATAACTTTTTGTATACAGTTGAACCCACTTATAACAATATTCAAGTGCCATGAAAATTCCATTGTTATAGCTGATGATTGTTATAACTGGGTTGCATGAAAAAAAGAAATCAGAATTCGAGATCGCATAGCTGTTCGAAGAAAACTACAATGGCGGGGAGGCCAGTTCTCCTCCCTGCCAACTTCCTCCTTCTGGCTCCCGATTGTGTTGACTCGTTCAACTGTAACTCTGCTTCCTGTGTGCTGCGATCGTGTGTTGTTAACAAGCCGCAGCTGTCAGCGTTCAAGAATGGCACTGCCATAACATCTGCAAAGAGGGGTCACGGGCGGTAAGTGACATATGAGCTTCGCCGAGGCGTCGCTTTGGTGGCCCCAAAAGGCGCCTTTTAAATATGCGGGACGGTTGCCGCGGCAGCATGTCAGCTTGAGAAATCCTGAAGAAACGATGGGACGAGATCACCACAAGCATCTCGCCACGTACTTCCCACTGGCTTGCATGAGAAAGCCGCATGTTCGTCAGCCTTGCTTGCTTTACGCGAAGCTTGCCGACATCTTTCTCCAAGGCATCCAGTAGTGCTCCACGTAGTGAAGTGGAAGCTCCCTCATAAAAAAAAACAAGCCCATGAGGGACTTAATCACCTACAGGACTTTCCGTGGGGACAATATTGAGGAAGCCTGGCCTAGCGCATCAGCGCTTCCATCATGGCCGTCACTGTTGCTATCCGATGCAAGCATGTTCACGACGATTGACATTGTAAATTAAAATTAAATTTTTAGTGCCAAAATCACTTCTGATTATGAGGCACACCGTAGTGGGGGACTCCGGAAATTTTGGACCACTTGGGGTAGTTTAACGTGCACGTAAATTCAAGTACACTGGTGTTTTCGCATTTCGCCCCCATCAAAATGCGGCCACCGTGGCCAGGATTCGATCCCACAACCTTGTGCTTAGTATCCCAACACCATAGCCACTAAGCAACCACGACGGGTGATCGACATTGTAGTAAGCGGGTTATTTCTCCATAGAAAACGTACAAAAGTTGACGGTGCAGCAGCTTTTCACTGTTATAACCGATACATTGTTAAAACCAGTATCACTATAAGTAGGTTCGACTGTATAGAACACTGCGCCAATTACGAGATATATTCTGAAAGTTTCGTTTTTTTTTTAAGCTTTTACAAAAGGTGAAACAAACAATCACCGTAAATATCTACGCCCATTGCTAGTTCAACAACACAAGGAGTGTCAGCGGAGGAGCAATGACGCATGCGCAGAAGAGAGAGTAGCAGCAGACTGGCATGCGCAAATCACGATGGCAGCCAGATGTGTGCTGACAACATGGTTGCCAATGGAAGTGAATGCTGTCATCCGGTATGAATGGGCGTCCGTGCCCTGCATTGAAAGCAACACCCTCGGGACGTCACTTTCAAAACAATGCCAAGGTGGAGCAGGCTGTACGACAATTCCTTGCATCGCAGGGCACCGAGTTTTACCAGAGTGGCTTCTTCAAGCTGATTGCACACTATGACAAATGTCTCAATGTCAGTGGCAACTATATGGAAAAATAGTGCTAGATGCATAGTTTATGATGCCATGGTGTATTTTTTTTATTGGAAATAAAGTTTACGTGTGAAAATAAAGGAAACTTATTTTCAGAATGTCCCTCATACAACCTCAATATAATGAAGTGTTTGTACCCGATTTCAATATAATGAAATTTCACGGCTGCCGCGATGAATACCGACATAATAAACCGAAATTTCCACGGAGGCCAATGATGAAGTGCTTTAATTACAAGCAGCTGCTTACGTAAAACAACCACCCAAGCAGAGAAGCATCACATTCCACATAAATCCAAGTGCAATAAGATACTATTGCACCCTGCGCACTGTATGCTTTGGGTGTGAGTGAAACCGTGAGAGGGTGAGTCGAGAACGATGGTGGCTTGAGGAGTGCCGTGTTCCTAGTCAAGCAAAGGGAAAAGGTTGGAGGGGATCGAGCTTGTGGTAAAACTCAAGTGCATGCGAGGGGGAGAACGAGGGTGAGTCGGGGGCAGGTTGGCACACGTCTCCTTTGCTAGCGCGGGCCTGGCTGTGCATGGCTGTCAGCGTGGCTGAGTGCATACGCAGCTTGCGTGCCTTACTTTGGAGGTAATGTGTCGCATGTGCAATGAGCGGGCATGCTGAGATGGCGTAGCATTGTGTGCACAACCTTGCTGCATGTTTAGCACAGGTGGTTGTATTGTCTCGTGTTTCGGAGATGCGTTGAAGCAAGAGGCAGAAAAAGCATTCGCTCCTCCATTGTCAGCGCTCTGCATCATAGTGTCATCCCACTGCGGGCTACACTATCAGCCGAGGAGACAGAGTGGACAGAAAAGTGTGGCTGACTTCGCTTCTTATCGTCCATGTGAAGATATTGACATAGCATGAAACTGCATCTTTCATCACAGACTCTCAAATTCTACAAAACAAATTTTTTTTTTCTCATTCAGATCTGCCTTTTCTGATTGCCCGATAGGTCAGAAAATTTCACAGTCCTTTCGGTGTGAGAAAAATCCATTGGCGAATGTACTTATTCGCATAAAAGGTTAAATTTGAACACAACAAAAATTCCATATAAAGAAGCCAAATTGCTGATCTTATCGACTTCGTTATATAGAGGCTTAACAGTACGCTGACGTGTCTGATGCTCAGTTGCACGAAATCTCACAAAAGTGATCTATCCTTGAAAGTTATCGGGGACACGAGCAGCACACTTTGTGATGTCAGCATCAAAGTGGGCTAACAAAATTTTGACAATAAATCTTCTTTGTTTTGTGCCGCATTACCTGTCTGTGCTGTATCATTTTGCAACAACGAAATTAACATGAAAGCTCACTTTCCCCGCCGGTTTTATTATTGCGGGCTTCAGCTGTAATGCAGCCTAAAATGTGGTCCGTTCACGTGGCTATGTGCCACTCTTCGATGAACCTCTGACGTCAACTTGTGTCACTGGGTGTGGGTCGTTTAGTACGCACAGACCTCACGTTGGCACTGCCAGAAGGCACAGTGTGTTCAGAGGGAAGCGCAAGAGAGGAGCCCAGCAGGACGCACATGCCTCAAAACACGGCACATTTCGGCGACTTGTATACCATAAAAACCCGCGTATAATATGAACCCACATATAGTACGAGGTGAAATATTTGGGATGCAAAATGGAAAAAAAAGTTTTATCCACGTATAATACGAGTTAGGAAAACTCTAGGAAAACATTCATTTAAATTACACTCCACGCTTCAATCACTGTCTTGTCTTCCTCAGCTGCACTCTCTTCGTATAGTTCCTTGTCGGACATATCTTCCCAGAGGTACTCATCCTCTGCGCCATCGAGCGCGTTCGAGATGCCACACTTCTTGAATGCGCAATGCAGACAGTCCTCTGGTATGCTGGCCCATGCGTCCACAACCCACTTGCATAGCGTGGCTGGCGAAGTCCGCTTCAGCCGCCCGGTCAGTGTCACTGCAGGCTCACCTGAGTGCACCCAATCTGCGTAACACCGCTTGACCACGTCCTTGAATGGCTCGTTCACGCAAGCATCTAAAGGCTGCAGCTGAGCCGTCATCCCACCCGGGATCACGATGAGTTCAGTGCCGGATTCGCGCAACAGCCTTTTCACTGAGTCAGCCAAATGGCAACGAAATGCATCCAGCACAAGGATGGACGGGAACGACAACAGTGCGCTGGGCCGCCTACACCAGACGGACTTTATCCAGTCGAGCACAACATTCTCGTTCATCCAGCCTTTCTCATGGCACCTCACGTCCATATTTTTTGGCAGCTCCTCATCTTTAGGCACTGTCTTGCGCTTGAAGACGACATAGGGCGGGAGCTTGCATCCGTCTGCCATGCACCGACAACATGACGTTAACTCGCATGTTCTCGTCGCCAGTGGACTGGACATAAACTTGGTTAAAGCCCTTTCCGTGCACGGTGAGGGGCGATGGCATGTCCAGATAAACCAGCGTTTGGTCAGCATTGCAATTTGCCCTACCTGGAAGTTCTTGGACTTGTGCAGCGAAATAATGTGGCGTAGGAAAGCCACAAGCAGCTCTTCGAACGATTCGGGTAGCTATTGTGAAATTGAAGTTCGGCGGCATAAAGAAAATCGAGCCCGGCACATGTAGCGACAAATCCAGTGCTTGCTCGCTTTCAAGGCGGCGCTCGGTAGCCTTTTTTCTCTTGGAAGCTCCTTAGCTTTTGCCTGCATAAGCTGCATGAGTGTTTCTTCTGGTGTGCTACACACCAGCTAGACAAGCCACAGATTATTAAAACTGATGAGAACTGCCCACAACAGCTTTACACAGCAGGCTACCAGCAGGCTGACCCAAAGGTGTGTTATCATAATGCACAATAACTTTACCACAACTGCACTTGCAATACACGCGTAACTGAAATGAAAGACTCATTACAACTACCATTTCTTTCTCATCTCTGTGAAGATTCATAATATTTATCACTATATCCACATCCTTTACAACAGGCTATAGGTCCCCATCTCCACACATTTCAATGACTACAGTCAGAATTTTGGTACTGTATAATAGCAACCTTTTACCTCAAACAATATTGAATGGAACTTCCTTCCAGGACCCACAGCAGCAAGCGTCAGTCAACATAAGCTACACACTGCTTTAGCGAACATTAGTGACAAAGTCTACCAAGCTTGTCTATTGAGTTTAGCTAAAGCTGGTGTAAATACTGTCATTCACTCTTAGTAAACGATAGACGCAACTGTTGGTTAATGACTGTGTTAATACTGTCATTTATAATTTGGAACACTTGTCTCCACAATGCCTGTAGTGAAAAGACCATTGATAATAAAGAGCTGCTGTTTCCTTTCTGGCTGAGAAGTGGAAGAAGGCAGAAATATCTAAACATGCAAGAATCCAGACGTGAGCTGACCTGGTTGGCCTCGTCCCAATTTCCTTCTTCCATGAGGCGCTGGTCAGGCCGTAGCCGGCTGTCAGTGGGCGCCACACCGTCTTCAGGCTCATTCAGCTGGCAGGCTAGCACCGTAAAGCTGTACATGCGCTCATACTCCTCCCTGCACATGTTATTGAGCAAGGCAATCAAGAGGCCATCCATTTTTAAACACCAAAACATCCCTCTTACAACAACACGCTCAAAACAACCTTCTAGGCAGAGGCAAGCACTGCTTAGAAGATCAGAAAATTGGGCAAGTTGCTTCCAGATGACACTCAGTAAACAGCACTCAACATGCAATATTACTTCTATATTTCAAATGATAATTTTTATAATGTTCTGAAAGCCACTGGATGGTAGGAATCAGGAGCTAAATGAGACGCGCTGGCCACACAAAAGTTTGGCGACAAAACATGAGCTTCAAGACAGTTAATCTAGAAATCCGCCAGGTCATCTGAAGCGAGGAGGACAAAGTGAAGAGGAAACACTACCTCAGCGCCAACTCTCATTTTCCAATTCAAATGCATGGGAAACATTAAAAAGCAGCTGAACAAAGAATGACTTTGAACAAAAAAACTTTTGATGATCAATAGTTTTCAATCACCGGAAACTACCACACAGCTGCTAGTGACTGTCGGATATCTTTGAATGCCAAGCTAAAAGTGAAATACAACAACATTAAGCACTGCGACAAAACCACCGGGGGAGGGGGGGTGAGGCAGAAGACAATAACAGCCTGTTATCAAGTTGCTCGATTACAGAAGCATGGTGTCTAGCAAGTTCATTAATCAGAATTCCCTGACTTTTCCATGTTTTCCACGACTTTTGTAGTAACATTTCAATTACTACAAAAAGAAAACAGACAGCAGCCCTTTTTTCAACATAAATTTTACCCATCCAAGAAATTCAGCAATCCAGAAAAGCAAAACAAGGGGGAAATTTTCAGCTTGCACTGGCAGCAGGGAGAATCTAAGTACAGTAGACTTGCATTAATTTGGTTGTGGTTAAATAAATTTGTCTGGGTTAATTTGATCTTGACTGATGTCCCTGGCCAGCACCCATACAAATTTGTGGGCCCAAACTTTCAGTACCTTAATCCCCAAAATTGGCCTTCGCCGTACAATCCCAACGTGGGCATGCGCATGCCCAACCCTCGTGGTGACCCCAGTCCAAAAGCAGCAGCACGTGCAGTGGCAGCACTTAGGGTGCAGTCAACGTTTCAGGCACACGTCACCTCCAGCCCAAAATGCCCATCTGAGGCCCACATACCTGTGCCAGGCACAAAGACTACAAAATAGGAGCCTTTTGTTTCTAAGTTTCTTCTGTGTGAGTAAGATTATGTGGCTAGCTTATCATTTGCAAAGCCTGTGAACAGATGGTGTCCAATGAGATCAGGAGAAGCCTTGCAGGGCATCCGAAATTTCGCCCATTGTTAAGATTAGATTTATGGGGCGTGTAATCATGTCGTGACAAAATTCGGCTATTAACATGACGGCTGTAGACAAAAAACACTCCTCAAGGAAAAATACCTATTGATGTTGCACAATAGAGCTTCTTCAAAGAAGTCAGCAACCAGTGGCCATAGCACTAACAGCTGAGAACCTGTTTGCCAATTCCAGAGGAAATATTCCTTGTTATTTTTCAGTAAAAGTGCAGAAGGGTTATTTCAAGGCACATGCAACATCCTACAAACTCGACCCACTGCAATTTATAGTTAAGAAGCTGTGGCTAATTACCACACTTAGTGAAGTGCATTGCAAAAATATTTTTGGCAGGAAAAGTTTTTTGTCTAAGTGCAATTACAATTTCACGATGCAAAGCGAAACATTAGCGTGCCAAAAAATTCTTTCCAAAATTATGCCCAATTTCCTGAGTACAGAAATATTTTGTGGGTAATTTAGAGAAGTTGTACTTTCATTCGTGCCCCCTATCATTGGCCATTATATTTTACTTTTGCTGTACATATTGTTGAATCAAGCAGCTTGGGATGGGTCTGAAGTTTATGGAATTTCTACATTCATTTATTATCACTTTATTATCTGATATTGGCAGTCCTAACAAATGATTGGATAAAAATGCACAGTCATGCAATAAACACAATCAGAAGAGAAAAACAAGAGAGCACAACTCTCGTTCCCCTTGGTGCATAGTGTAACTCAGCGTTGTATAAAATTAGAGGAAATGGTACTTTTGCCATGAGTCTTGTTTAAAAGTTCACTTTGCTGTGGGCCATCTAAAAATATCAATGACAGTTCATCGGATGGCAAGACCCGTAATACCTTTTTAAGGGAGTTCAGAGAAAGTATTCTTTTACGCAAGAAAAATAAACGACAATGTTTGGTCCCTACAGTAATCGCTGACTCACAACACATCTGCACTGCAATGCACTCCTTAGTCTGGCGAGCATTGATGTGCTAACAGAGCTTTTTGCTACATGAAAATGCACTGTGCCCTAAGCTGTACCCTTAGCCTAGAAGTTTATGCTGTATAGGGGCATTTCTACAAGAGAATGGACCTTTTTTCAGCAGCAGAAACATACTTCATTGTGGCGGATTTGGTTTGTGACACGTAGCTTCACTATTGAAGACAATGAATACATGTTAATACAAACAAGTTTTAATAGTGCAACAACATGCATCAGTGCAGCCATGACGGCAGCTCTGCTGTTAAGGTCTGTGCTATGTCCAGCCCCTTCCTCCATCTACGGTCTCCGTATGTCATTGCTCCATGTGTGTGACAGCACAACCCACTAGATTTGTTACAGTATTAAAACCTGCCTGTTATAACTGCAAAATTCTACTGGATACAATCCAGCTGCTATGCAGCACGAACTAATCCGTAAAGAAAAATACTACTCCACAGAAAACTAAAGCCTCCGGTTTGTCGTTGGCACATACCCTACGTGCCAGGTTTGCCCATGCCACTATCAATATCCTTTACTGCAACATACAAGATGCTTCCTGCATACGACAAGCCCTGTGTATAAACAATTGTACTGCGGTAGAAGGTCGTGCTGTCTTGGAGGTGTATGCAGGGGCTAAGCATGCGCCTGCACTGAATCAGAAGCCAGTGCCCTGCACGTCATTTTTCACTACTGTAAAATTCTGATCGAGCGCCCCAACCCATACAAGCGCTCCCGATCCACTTTTCCAGAGATTTGAAATTATTGACACAAGCTGCCAAGCAAGCTAGCCTTCCTGTTTTCACCCTGTTTACCACTCGGCTCTCTTTTTACTGTCATTAAATAAATTTCAGGAAACGGTGGAATTTAGTGATGATGAGAAATTTATTGTTTAAGCTAGCACTTCTGGTGAGAAATGTAATGTTTAGCTGCCACTTCTGCTGTGGCCCGGTAATGCCCCCTTCATAACCAAATATTTTTCTGCATTGCTTTTGTCAGTTGCCATTTTCGTCAGATGTATCAGTTGTGGGAGGTGTTGCTTTCCGATGCGGATTTGGTGTGTGGTACTTTGGTGTTACCAGCATTATGCGATGCGACAGCCAGGTGGCACGCATTCCTACAGTGAAAAAAAGAAGCCATTGATGTTGTGGAGTGGCATCGGTGAACCGAGAGTATTGCGCACTGCTGTTGGTGCTGCACAGCCGAAAGATTGTGGGCCCCTTTAGGCCGAGTGCATGGACTCATTTTTGAGTCGATCTCAAAGGAGTCATTTGATGGATCTTCAAGTGATGATGAATAATAAAGGCAGTAAATATACACTAGATAAAGCCTTCGAGTCAAAGGAAGGCTCTGGTTTTTTTGTTGCTGTTGTTGTAATTTCTTCTTGTCATCATCTTTAGCCCTAGAGGGGGCACTTGCTCAGAATTTTATGGTAATTGATGTCTTTTCAAGAACCTGCCTTATGCAACGCGCTGTGCTTTCCGAGTTTCAAAGCTAATAGCGAAGGACCACAAAGACGGAGTCGCATTGCTGACAGTGGCGAATCCTCCCAATTAAAAACACGGCACCGAACGGCAAGAAGCTTAACAGCAAACGTCGAAGCAGCTGGGCCTAGCGCTGCCACGGTGGTGGCTACGGCTGGAAGCGGATCTGCGTGCGAGAGCGCCGCAGCGAGGTAATCAAAATGGCAGCGGTGGTACTTTTTATTAATACCGTTTCAGACCTGTGGTCACGGCAAGAAGTCGGGAAAATTGGACGGTGAATGGTTCTTATGTCCAAAATTTCAGACGTTGACTCAACGGGGTACATGGTGGTGCCACAAAGCTGTCAGAATTATTGGGCGTACGGAAAGTCAGTCGTTGGCTGTACACTGGCACCTCCTCCAGCCGACGACACGGTGTCAAAGTAGATTCGTTACGATTCCTCTTTGTTACTCGAGCCAGCATTACCGCGACTTTTGTTCACTTTCAATAATATTACAGCTAATTTTCCCTGATAGAAGCACGAATTCCCCGAGTTTTTCCTGAGTATTTCCAGACTATTAAAAATCCCTGAAAATTCCCGGTTTTCCCGGTCAGTAGACACCCTGCCACTACTATGTGTGCTGAATGGCTATAAAGAAAAAGTAAGCAAAAAAGTTGTTCCCATGCGCAATTCAATTGGTCGACTGAGCCACATGACCGTAATAGCGCCATGTTATTGGCGGATTTTCACCGTTGTCTGCTCAGGAGTTCGAAACTCGGCAGGGAACGATGTCGAATTCAGTTTTCTACAAACCATGAATTCGGCAAATAGCAGAAGAAAAGAGTTTTAAACTTTTGAAAGTGCACAGTAGCTTTGGAAGATGCTGGCAATAGCAGCACCGGTAATCGGCAAACAAGTTTCCTTTCTTTTTTTCAATAACAAACGTTTCACACTAGGGCATGCACTCGCTAGAGACATACTGGTAACATGTAAATACATACTTCATTATATTCCTGAATAAATCGAGCTGTCTGTTTTTCTCAACACAAACTTTTGCTCAGCCTTCCTGTTTGTGGCAACATCAATACAGCTGTAATTTTTTTCTTCTATATATGAAGTTAAATGCATTAAGCTTGAAGTGCTGCAAGCAGATTACTACGGGGCTTACTAGTCAATTGCGAGTGCAAATATGTAAATACCTTTTGCTGTATATCACTAAGCAATGCCTTGGCATTGCACTGAGCAAAATTTTTCTCAAAACATGGTTTTTCGTCACTTTGCTTGTTCGCTGTATCAATATCTTTGGATCTAGGAGAGCTAGAGCTATTTCTTTTGCAGCACAAAGCTCAATCTATTGAGAATGCAATGCTGAGAGCAGATTTTTTATATTTTCAGCTCCAAAATTTTTTATTTACATTTAAATTTGCTGTTATTATTGACACTGTAAACAAAGAATTTCAATGGGCTGTGAAATGAGAAATAACTGTTAAATTACGAATCTGTTTCCAATGGTACTATCCTTATGCACTCTGGTATCCAACTATATGTTGTGTGCAACTTTCCCTTCAGCAGGTAAATTTTCATTGTTTCAACAAGCAATAGAAGGTAATTATTCATTATCTCAGCAACTACTTTGTAATGCAAAATATAGTTATATATTTAACATAAACACAAAACACTGAACGACCACATGCAGGTTTATCAGATTTGATCAAGAAATAAAGTTATCTCAACACTTTTGGAGACTCTTTTGCTACCACCACTATACATTTGTTCCAAAACAATGATTAGGGGCAGTATTTTGTAAGAGTCCACCTAGTGGACTGTCCATTTCGACCGCAGCTGATTGGCTAGGGCCGCTCGTCTCCTCCTCGCTCGTACAGCTGCAGCCAATCAGCGGCGGCCGAAATGGACAGTCCACTAGGTGGGCTCTTATAGAATACCCCCCCCCCCCCCCAGTTCAAGGTTGACTAGCCATGTTGCCTCACTAACCTGTATTTCAATTCTTTCTGTTTCAAAACACATGCTGACAGGAACTAGCTTCACATGTCCACTGTTTCCATTGTCAATGCCAACAAATTCAGGAACGCTCGTGTTCACTGTTTGTTGTAATGCTACTACACTGCTAAAATGCGTTTTTTTTTTTTTTCCATACCACCCACTCCTTTCTGTAATGTCTCAACCCTGAGAGAAAATAAATGAAATGCAAGCGTTACGTTGTTGTACCTTGTTGGTGCAACATATTTTCTAATGTTTAGAGCAGAAACTTCAAAGAAAATGGACAGCAGACAAGGCACACACAAGCACTCGTGTGTGTCTCATCTGCTGCCCGCCGTGCTTGAAGTTTCCAACCTAAACACTAGAAAATCCAAAATAACATACGCACTCTCACCCAGGCAGGCGACGTTTCCAAACGAGCCTCGGGCTAGCTGACTCAATCACGGGGCGGCTACCCTGGCTGCCTCCGCCGGTGGTAGAAAGGACGCGCGCATACTCCATCTGGCTGTCCCAGGTGCCCTGCAGCACCCAGACCGGGTTGCCATCCGGGTCCGACACAAAGCCCGTCACGCGCCGCGGGGGCTCGCGCGAGAAGTACGAGTACGGCTGGAACTTGAGCCTGGCCACGTGGCCGTGCGTGTGGTTGCGGATCTCCATGTCTCCCTGATGGTCCACCCAGAGCTTGCCCACGATGATGTTGTGCACCACGGTAGTCACCTTGTGCCACGTGAAGTGGCCCCCACGCAGCAGCTCCAAGTGCACCACACCCAGCGGTATCACCTGTGGCCACAACACCATCCAGCCCATCATGCAGGGCACAGTGCAAGCAGGCTAAATTCCCATGCACATCATACTGGCCGCTAGCAAAGACAGGGGAAGAGAACACAAAACGTGCGGTCACGTTGTGTTCTCTTCCCCTGTCTTTATTAGCGGTCAATGTGATGCGCAGTAAATACGAACTAGGCCAAACCGAAGTTCTTCTGAAGCATAAATTTCTACGTGCTGTACCACCAGTGCACTTTTCTGCTTTTTTCTTTTCTTCAGAACACAAGATAAATACATTGTGGCAAAGTTTACAAGAGCTTCTTAGCAAAGATCATCATCCAAAATGGCTATCAGCGCACACAAAGTCACCTGTTCCTCTTACCTGGCTTTACTCTTAGCTCCCTGTGTGACATAGTTGAGTTGCACTCCACAGAAACTCATTCCTGCTCTGCCTTCCAGGGTGCTTTGAGTCCTCATCATCAGAATACGTGCCTTGATACACCGTCAGAGGCAGTAGACATTTTCATGCTACAGGGCACTTTTGACGCTCCTGCCGACACACGCCTTGTTGAATTCCTTCAGTGCGCATATCTGTGTCTGTTCTGCTTACTTTTTAAAATGTAAGAGCATGCCTTTCCTTCCTTATGTGAACTCTTCTTTCAGAATAGGTTCCCTCGGCTTCATATCTCATTTTAATCATTTGTAGCAGCTTGCTAGGCACATAGCTAGGTCAACCTCGCAAATGCAGTCGTTAAGAACTGCTTCACAATTTTCACTATTAAAAATCAAAACTTTCACTCCACATTTGCTACATAATCTCCTACAGATAGTTCTCGTTGGGACATGGTGATCTACTCGCCAATGTCTCAAGATTAGAAAACAAAGCTAAGGCACTTCCAGCCTATCAGTGGATCTGATTTTTCTCATACTTTCATTTTATTATTTCTATTATTTTTATTATATTTGGACAAATAATAACGCAAGCTTTATTTTTAGCAATATTCACGTTCAAGATGTGCCTGCCATAATGTTTGGCTCCTGCACACAAATATAGCTTGCCTCTTCTTCCCCATGCTAACAGAGAGCTCAACCACTAGCCATCTGGCCTATGTAAAAAAAACCAGCCCTACTTCGCCAAGCAACCCAGACAATCACATTGTCCGATGAGACAGGAAACTCAAGTGCAGCATAGCATCACGAACTCACCTTGTCTTCTAAGCTTTAAAAAAATTTACATCCTTTGGGTTGTATTTTGTACCCAAACTATAATCGTCTTCTGTCTTCCAGCATTTCTTTTCTTTAATGCTGCAAGCCCGGTACATCCTAGTTATGAATGGCTTGTGCGTTATCAGCTTGACACAGCATTCTCAACAGGAAAGTAGTGAGCCCCGAGTTTTCAAGAGAGGAAATACAAGCAAGACTGATGACGATTATTGTTCGGGGACAAGATAAGCCCCAAAGGGTGTAAACTTTTTTTAGAGTGTATTGCACTTGTCTTTTATGCATTGTTCGACCTTATTTGGGATGGCAGCTCAGAGCAACGGCGAATAAGAACCCTGAAGTTATTTACCTTTCATGCACAATTTTCAGTTCTTCCGTGACTCTCCAAGTTAAAAAAGACTCATCATTTCTAGTGCGGCCATTTCAACTTTTCTGTTCATTTACTCCCAACCAAGATCCTGGCTGACACCCATACAATTCTATGGGCTAAAGCTTTCATTATCTTTATCCTGAAATTCGCAACTGCCGGATAATCAAAACTTAACTGGTCAACAGCACAAATGTGCCTGACCCTAATGATGACCTTAATCACAACCCCATTGGCTGCAATGTCTGTCTCTGTGGCAAAAGTGAATGCATCAATGTATCTCCCGCCGGAAATTCTGCCATTGATTTAGTTTCCCTCCATAAAGTGAAAATGGCAGCTCAGAAGGTAGAATTACTATATTTACTTAATTCTAAAGCGCATCTATTTCTTTTTCTCAGGAAAATTGGTCCTATATTTGCCTGCAGAGACAGACCAAAACTGGGTACACAAAAGCATCTGGTGTCATAGCAGCATAATTGCAAAAGTAGCTACAGAACAAGTTTTCACACAGCAAGGCGACGACAATGCATCACTTTCAGTCTCCGAGGAAGCCGAACCCTTAGAAACGATAGTGGCCCGAGCCAAGTCTATCACCGTCCCTGTCTCTGGGCACAGTTATGCAGGTTTTACAAAATGTAAATCTTGCATAACAACACACAGAGGCTTGTTCTGGATGGAATCAAGTCAAGACGCAGCACGTCAAAATAACCCAGTACTTCTTACCTGCAGGTACTTGCCACGGAATTTGCTGGACATGGAGAATTCCTGCCAGCATCGCCAGCCTCGCCCCTCGCAGTGTTGGGCCAACATCGGCGGGTGGTGACTCACCTGCGTCACAGCAGGACTCACCTCCATAACTGTGGGACACACAACTGGTGGCACATGGGGGCGTGCCATGCTTCACTTGTGGACAGTCATTGCTTTTCCCCAAGGAGTCTTTTTACTACAGTCAAACCCGGCTATATCGAACTCGCAAAAAAACACCTATCAGCTCGATATGGAGCATAATTCGATATAAGTCTCCTAAATAATCGGATATCACAAAAGCACACACCATTTATAAAATCACTTTATTGATGAACCTAGCTTAGTTTCGCACGAAATAGTCCTGTATATTCCTCTGCTTGGGCAATCTCGCTGCCTGCAACACATGCACTTCACCACATTGTCTAAAGAGTCGGAGCAGCTGAGGCCGCAACCTTTCATATTCGGGCAGAAGCACAGGACTAGCGCGAGTGCACCAATCACTTCGGAGGATGTGCGCAAAGGACCGTCGTTGTTTTCCTCCCTCTGCCCAATTTCACTTACGATGTCAGCAATGTAGTCTTCGTTTTCGGGCCCTCCCGTGGTCGCGAAACCATCATCTGCACTCACAAACTCGTGGACCATTGATTTGTCAACAGCTTCCGAAAATTCTGAAAGCTCGCTCCAAATTTGGTAACACTGGCAACGGCTTCTTCGCATCCATCAGAATTTTACAGTTATCACTGAACACGCGGAAGCCAGCAAGGCTGAAGCAATTTCGAGTGAGCTATTTGTACACAGCCGTGCGTACGCGTCGGGCGCCACGGGCACCGGGTCACGAGTTTGGCCGCTTTAGGCCTAACCTCCCCCTTATTCTTCAAAATTGTGCTGAGAGTGCTCCTCGGAATCTTGCACATTGCGGGCACATCCGACTTCTCAATGCGTTTGACCCGATTTATGATTTCGAGCTTCATGACAAAAGGCAAATTCTGCCGCTTCATCACGGCAACACTGTGGGAGAAGGCCCACAAGACGCAAACACAACAAACCAGAAAAACAGCGAGACAACTTGCACTTGCGCCCGCTTGCGCCACCTTGCACGACGAGGGCACAAGAGCCTCTGATTGGCTGTCTGAGCAAGCGCTGCGGGCGGGTCAGGATAATTTTTTGCAGGGGGGTGTCGACAACTCGCTCGAGGCAGCGCGGTCACGGTAGGGAGAGCGGTTGAATGGAGCCACGCCAACTAGTTTTCCCGCCAACGCAAGGGAAAGCCAACTTCTGGAGGCACTTTTCCGCTGCTTGACATTCAATATATCAGCAGTTGCTGCTATTTTTGTTCAATGTAAGCATAACTTTTGCTATATATACTCAATGTAACTATGCCGTGTTCAGAAATAGTTCGATATATGGGATAATTCGATGTAATCGGGTTCGATATAGTTGGGTTCCAACTGTATATATATTACCAAGAGGGAAAACTGACGCTACGCCACTGTTGTACACATGGGAATGCCGGGATGTGGTGGCTTCCGATTGGTATCGTTCTCAGACAGCCAGGACACCTAAAGGGGGGACGTGGCCCTCAAAAACCGGAAAATCGCCAGAAAGTCGATTTTTAAAAAACAATATTGTTGGGTTGTATGTCTCATAAACTACCTATTCTGTAATTATCAGCCCTTAATTCAACCGTAAAGTACAAAAAAAAAAAAAACACTACTTTTGAGGCCACTGCGGCCCACAAAACACGCTCAAATGCCGAAATTAAGTCAAACTTCGCGCGCGCCGTTCCCGGCCTATGCTGCCTGCTCGTGCCATCTTGGTGTCGTTCTGACCATGAATTCTTTGTCTCTGTTTTGCCGCTTTGCAAAATGGCATCGTCGGCGTGGTTGAGGCACTAATGGCGTTTTCCCGTGATGCGATGCGGAGCGCTGATTGGCCAGAGCAGCGCATTCAAATCCCGCAGGCTAAAGCGAGTCTGCCACTGGCTGCTGTGCGGGCGGCGCGGGCGGCTGCTCCCTTTGATGGCACGCCCTGCGCACTCGCGTCGTTGTTGCCGCTTGTTCCGTTCGCCTCAACAGACGCCTGCTTGCAAGCTGCTCATCACTGTGCGCTATCTTTTAGATTATTGTCTCAGCTTTTTCTTTTTCGCTAGTTCTTTGCTGCACGCAACACCGGCAATGAAGTCCAAGACGCTGCAGATGTTCAGTGCACGGAAGCGCGATATACGACTTGTACGAGCATCGAACTTCCGATCTGACGCAGCGAGTGACGACTGCGTAGACGCTTTCAGCAGCGGAACAGTGCTGTCGGCTGTCGCCAGTCGAAAATCGGACACATTGAGTGTGCCTGGAGCCGCAAGGGCTAATTAGAAGCTCCGCAGGGGCTAATAAAAAACACATGTTCAACTTTAAGGCTCGTTTCCTCAGAATTGATTTTTTCGCTAGTAGTGGTGCTGGAGAAGGCAATATCTCAAGAACTGCTCTTCAGATTTGTGTGCCGTTTTTGTTATTCTGTTCCTGAATGACTTTGCCAGGGGGCAACAGGCTTCTTTTTTTGAAAGCTAGTGCAGTTAATTTAAAATAAGCAATTAATTTTTGATGAATGTGGTTATTATTGGCTACATCAAATTCAAAGTTGTGTTAAAAGTTTTTGGAGGGGAAATTAAAGAAAAGGGCTTTGTAGACCCCTGGGATATCTACCAAGGGATCATCACAGTGAATTTCAGCTTCGTACGATTTACTGGCATTTCTACAGGCTCTTCCTCAGGCATATATATGAACCACCTAGTTATACCTCAATAACTCTGGAACTAATAAACACATCTTCATGAAACTTTGCAGTTTCTCATTGTTCAGTGGTGTGAACATTCCCTGAAAGTTTCATCCGGATACCTTAAAGAATAAGAAAGTTCGGTCTCCAGGGTAGCCTGGCCCCTTAAAGGCAGGTCTGGCAAGCATCATCCCCCATGTTACCCCGGTTTAGTTACCAGTAAAACAGCCCATAAAGGTCTGTTTGTTATTTACTTTTATGCAAAATGGTGTTTTATTCAATCACGAGGACTTGTGCTTTATAGTACAATCACCCCTTTATTTTGCTATATTTAAATTTTGTTATATTGAAATTCTCCCTTTCATGCAAATAAGTACCGTCACCAACGAAATTTTCTTATGGGAAGTAATAATTTCCAGATTATTAGGCAATTAGAAAAACAAATTTCAACGACCAATAAAAGCGTTCATATTTTTTTTTTTTTTTTGTCTGAAAATTGGCGACCAAACATAAGGTTTCATGCCATGTCGCTCGTATTTTGACATTGGTGGTGTAAAGCGAAACTTTTGCATCCACTCCGCCGTCACAGCTGATAGTGTCGCCTGTAGTGGAGCAACGCTATCGGCAGACCGATCTGCACACAGTCCGACCAATGCAGCATCAAAATCTGTCGAACACTGTAAAGAAAGCTTCACTTTAAAATCGTATGAAATCAGGGAATCAGGGTGACAGGCGACAACCCATTGTTGTTTGCAAATTTGTTGTTTGCAAAGTTGTAAATTTGCAACATTGCACATGTGTGTTATGTCCAAGAAATTAAGCAAGATCAGGTATGGTGTTTGAAATTTTGGTAGCTCTTATACATTGTTTCTAATGGTGGTTTGATAAACAAAGAAGCCACAGTTTTGCTTGAAAGGTGAGGCACTAATAATGATAGTGAACTATTCGATAACTAACAAAGGTTCATAGTTTTATTGGCCCTATGAAGTACAGTAAATATTCAGTCACTAATTAAATTAACAAGCATGGCAGCACGTGTACTCAGGAAGACATGAACAAATCTCAGTTGATGACTGGAAACACTCGCTACCACAATGCCGGCGTGACGAGAGCAGGCAGAGGGGAGCGAACGCTTGACCGCATCTCCTTTCTCACTTGACCGCATCTCCAAAACTCAAGATTATGTGACCTCTAGCACATAATGCACGGGAAGACAGCGCAACACCTCCAAGATAGGATGCGGAGGCCATGCCATGTGTAGCGACAGCTGGGTTACAGGAGAGAAGTGTGCTTCCTTGCTCTCCCCCCTTCAACCTCCCCCATCCCTCCCTTCAGCATGCACTTAATCACGTTACCGCACGCTTGCTCACACCCCCCAATCCTGAGTAGGAAGGTGGCGGGTGTTAAGCCACAATCCTTCTCAGCTCACCCTGGCACATTTTCCCTCCCAACACAAAGCATGTTGCATGGGGCACAATAGGGTATTACAGGAAACATCCGCTCATTCAACTCCCGTTAATTCGATTTTTCGGTTAATTCAATCCCGGCCAAAGGTACTGGCCAGTGCCCATGCACTTCTATTGCCCCGAACTTTCGTTATTTTGATCTTACGATTGGCTTTCGCTAAATAATTCGAGCTTGACCAGTCAGCATGCACGTGCCTAATCCGTATGATGACTGCAATAGTGACCCCTTTAGTGGCAGCATCTATCTCGGCAAAGCTTAGCGGACAGTGAATACATTGAACACGCCTCAAATCTCCTGCCAAAAACAACTATTTTCGGCCTGCCCTAGGAAGGTTTCAAGCAATAACCGCAACTCAATGTTTAATCACGGTATTTAACCGATTCTAGCAGGTGCCACTCCTCCGTTCTTTTTTTCAAGAAAATTGGGCCGAAGTTTGCCAGGGAGAATGCGGTCGGACATGATACCAAAGCTGCCTTTACTCCGTTTGTATGCTTTACCGCATAAAGGCCAACCTCAATGGAGCGAAAAGGCGACAAACTTTCGGCGGCCGCCGCTTGGCGACGGCCGCCCACTGCCCAACGTCCAAAAACAGGACGTTTGTCACCAGTCCACCTTTCCCAGATATTCGGCGCCCAGCAAACTGGCGCCACCGAAAGTTGTTGCGTGTAGCGGAGAGCGTGGACCAATCAGACCATAGCACAGCGGTTGGCTTCCGTCGGTCGCCCGTCAGAGGGCGTTTTGGTTGTTGATGACGCTTGGCTACCATTGGTGACCCTTGACTACGATTGCTATGTCCATCGTAACATAAAAAGCTTTCCATTTCCTCGACTGCAGGGCAGGCTCGAAGGCAGATGTAGACAGGAGAAACTCACCTGCTTGCATACAGGGTCATATATGGTCACACAGGGTCACAGACAAGGGGGATAGTATTGGCTAAATACCAACATGTCGCATAGAAAAAAAAAAGAAAAAAAAAGAACATCAACCTAAGTCCCATCTAAAAGCGAACACTTAAGTACACACTTTTTAAAGTCAGTTGTTTTATTTTCGTTATAAAAAACATTGGTTTAGGTCCATTTGTACCTTCTGGTTTCATTTGCAGACGTCGCTCTCGTAATCTAGCTCGTCTGGCCACAATGACTCCTCGCGGGCTGTCGACTGCATGATCGGCAGTGTTAGCCCTCTCTTGGTTGCATGGAGTGTGGTGACAAATATGCAACGGCGCTTTGTGCTGTATTTTTAGCCACGTGAGATTCATCACAAAAATTCGCTCCATGGAAGTTGGCCTTAACACGGATGTATTGCGGCAAATTTAACTTTAAGAAACTGGTACAACCCATTTTAGACCCTTGCCCATTTTTCTTGCTACAAAATTGGGTGCACATTAAATTTATACATTGTTTAGGAACTTTAATTACATTTTTAAATTAGTTTTCTACTTCGGGCACATAAAAAATGGGCACACAGTTTATTTGGGGGCCCTTTAGAGTCAGGAAGATACTGCCAATTTAATCAGTAGTGTGTGTTGACATTCTTTCTGCATCTTGTTTAATTCAACCCGCAGGATAATTTGATAAATTTTGTTTGTCCCATCAGGTCGGAATTAACGGAAGTCGACTGTATTGCACTTAGCCTTTAGACAGAACATGACGGTGAGAGGATCTTGCATTTAGTACCATAGTATGGCTACTCATGTTTACCAGGCACTGCTCCACTTAGGCAGCTCTCTGTCGAGCGGCGAGAAATTTTAGAGGTGCATTCTGAAGCAACTACATGTAACAATTTGACCATGCTTCCCGTGACAGTTTTCATTTGTTGACTTGGTATCCCTTCATGGTGTCAGTGAAATTTAGTTATCTTATAAACACACTTCGTTACATTGGGGTTCAAAATACATGATGTTATATGAAGAATTTCATTATATCTAGGTTTGTTATAGCAAGGTTTAATTGTATATGAAATGCAAAAAGTATCGGTGGGCTGCTATAGTTAAAGGACTGACATTAAGGTCCGCGCTCGCTTCGCAACAGCTTGTCATCTATTTTTACTTTTCATTGCTTGCTGACGCATGGCTGGTGAGTAACCGAGCCTCAGACGTGTGAGAATACAGCTAAACCTTGATAAAACGATGTTGATTGCATTGAAATATAACCTTTTATGCACATAAATACAGTCGCCGATGGATCTTTCTCATATGGAAGGGGCCGCAACGTTTTACGAATTATCAGGCAATTGGAAAAAGCTAATTTCAATGACAAAGAAATCATTTTGGAGTTGGTGACGAAAGAGTTTCATGCCGTGCTGAATAGTATCTTTACATCTGCAGTGCAAAACAAAGCCAGCGACGATTTTGCATCCACTACGACCCCACGCAGGTCATGTGGGCTTTGTGTGCACTATGCCATGCTGTCAACCATGCACCGCCACAGCCATGCTAGAGAAGGAGACGCATGCCAACCTCAGTATTCTTCTGCAGTGGCAGTGAAATTTTGTTATATTGAAATCATGTATACAGTGTAGCCCACTTATAACCATCCGACATATAACGATATATCGGTTATAACGATGAATCAACTTAAGAGCATCAGTTTATGCATTAGGGCTATATATATAAAAAAAAGCATATACAGTCCAAACTTGCGATAACGAAATCCCGCGACAATGAAATATTTTCGCATCCCGGCAAATGCCCATAGGTTTCAATGCATTTCGTACCTGTTGACAACGAAATGTCGCTGTGCGACAATCTTGCATTAATGAAATTTGCCGGAATATAACTTCGCATATTACCTACTCGCACAAGGCAAGCAGGCTCCAAAACTAGTTCAAATGCGATTGCTTTGCCCTAAAATTGCATAAAATACCACCGCATTACACTTGTGTGGGCGCCGACATTTTTGTTTACAAAAACAACCAAGCGCTGGAAGCAATCACATGCGCTGGAAACACATCATGGCCGCCATCTTGTTTAGTGATTGCCCGTATAAAGTGGCATGCATGTTGCTACCGGCATGCGATGACAGTTCTTGCACACCTAGTGTGGTGCGTCATGTGCACTTCGGTGAAAAAAATGCAGCAAAAACAAGGAAATCCACACCCATTGACGTGGAATTGTTTATGGTGCTTGAGATGACGGTTGCAGCATGGAGTGTGATGCATCAGGCAGTGATTGAGCGATCATTCGGGAATACGCATCCCTTGCTTCAAGAACGCTGGTTTTGGTGCCACCCGACATGCATTGCGTGCGGATGCGGCACTGGGCGTAGAGATGCGCAAAGGGGCCGTAATATCGATCGACTGCCTTCGGGTATGCGAGATACCATCAGTTTCGCACTCAGCACCAGATGTGTAGACATCTTCAGGGGACAGCATGCACTGGAGAAATGCTGCTGCATGCTTGGAATACTGTTACTCTGCGTCCGGTGCTGAGTTCCGCAAAATCTCATAGAAGCGTTTGTATCTCCAAAAGCAGATGACCGAGGATACTGCTCCAGGGCAGTGCCAACACTGCTGATTGACACATGCAGCACACTTTGAACTGTCAGAAATGCGGTTCTATATCTTCAAGCAAGCTTGCCAAAGCAGGCTAACGTAATTTTGGCAGTAAAGTTCCATTCTGCGACGAATTACCTGTCTGTGCTTTTATTTTGCACCAAAATTCTTGGAAAGCGAATTTTTTCCCATTGATTGTCAATTTCGTTATTGCAAGGTTCAACTGTATAGTAATATTTTATTCACACCATGTGAGATAAACCAATCAAAATTTTGCCTTCTGGATGCCATTTTCCCAGCAGAATAACCATGACATTTATGTTGCTAAGTTCCCTTTCAACGAATGATGCTGGGATGGGGCAAAAAGTCTGCCTATGCGATTTCGTATATGCCACCCGAACCATGCAGCACGACCCGCCCGCGTGCCAATTGCGAAATCCACAGAGAGCATCACGAGTTGACACAGTACACTTCAAGATGACGCCAGCCATTTTGCATCCGCATTGCCCGCGATCACACTCAACTACGCTATGAAACTATGCTCCATGCATAGAGAGAGAGAAAGAAAAGAAAAAAAATTATGCAGATACCACACACTGTGGGAATCGATGTAAGCGAAGCTTTCTATGCTGATTGTTTTTATTGACAATAATTAGCGGTTATGTTGATGACGAAAGCTTAATTTCCTCAAGGTTTAGTCTAACACGAAAGTGGTGAGTTGATGTTAAACATTACCTTTCATGCACCACTGCTCTTTGTCTGCGTAGTACACAGAACACACAGGGAGAGATGTTTGCTTGAGGCCTTGTTCTGCGTTATTTCATAACTTCCGAGAGGGTTGAGCATTGTCATAGCCTCAACATGGCACATCGCATTGTGGCAGAAGTATTAAACTTGAATTGAATTATGGGGCTGTACATGCCAAAACCACAACTGGATTATGAGACACACAGTAGTGGTGCACTCCGCATTAACTTTGACACCACGATGTTCTTTAAAAGGTCCAAAACTCTAAGTACCGTGCATTTCCTATTTCGCCCCCATCGAAATGCAGCTGCCATGGTCGGGATAAAATCCGCAAGCTCTAGCAATGTCATAGCACAAAGCTACCAAGGTGGGCACAGATGTGGTGATTTGACAGTGGACCGTTTCCGTGGTGTCGCCTAGATCCTTCAGTGCACTTTAATGTGGCTCTGTTTCTGCACGCCCTGCGTAATTTATGCACTCAACATATTTGCATGGTGTTTATTTTTCAGAAATAGCAGGAACGTGTTGTATTGTACCTTGAACTTGGGCATATCCACTTTCCCGCAACAGCTCTTGTATTGTAGTAGGGTTTCCTTGCCTTCTCAAGTCACCTTCCCCTTCCTCCCCCCCCCCTCCCCCGGTATGGGAACTGCCACTTCTCCCCCCTCTTCTCTACAGTTCTATCTACGTCCTCTCTGGACTCGCACGTTAGTAGAAAGGGAAGTACTGCAGCTTCTGCAATGCTTTTGAGGAGAGTCACGGATAATTACAGCTGCCAAGAAGCTGGGAAGCTCCAGAGGGCATTGTGCACATTCGACGCAGTTGGGCCCAAACGAGTTTGCCACATTGCCTTTCCCCTCTGACTCGCTCCTGTCATGTAAACACGCGCTCTGAAACTAGAAGCTAGAAGCGCATACGAGGCGCCCATTTTTCGAATGCCTAAGGCGATATGGTAACGTGGATTTAGGGTCGTACTTGATTCAACCGCACATGCAAATTTTGGATCGGTTTTACTGAAAAGAAGGTGCACATTAGATTCAAGTAAATATGGTAATGATCTTAAAAATCCTTCTGTGCCTTCGTGCTGCTGAAAAAAGTTCACTAGCGTGTTAAAGCAGGCATCTGCGGCCTCACAGGTCATCGGTGCACACTCCATGCTAGCTAAAGCACAAAGGAATGCACTAAGCACGTGGCAAAGCAACGCAACCTAGAGGACAGTCTAGGTGACCTTGACCAAAGTGGGCGAGGAGAGAAACAAGACAAAGCGTCACGGAGTAGGAAGGTAGGTAGAGGCTCGCTGGGTTGACATCCTGTGGCAGTTGCTACAGGTTTCACTTGCGATACGGATGTACCAGGTTCATCTCATGATAACATTGTCCCGTGATAACAAATCCAGAACTTCGAGCTTTTTAACGATACTAGGATGACGCCTTTCGGTGGCAGGAAAAAGACAAGAGGCAACTATGCAAAGTTTGGTGTTATTGTGCTATATTGAGCTCCTTTCTGGCCATCTGCACTGACAAAATAATTTTATTTTGGACACGTGTTGCGCATTTTCAGCTAAATCATCTTGATACACCGCAGATTAGGAATTGCAGATGCAGAAACAAGTGGTTTGCTAAAATCGTTCTTTTTCATGACTTTCGTGACGTCATCATCACTTTCCTCCTTAAATTCATACTGCAATGTAAAAGTCTGTCCAAGTGTATGTTGTGGTAGGATTTGCTTTCGCTGTTAGTGGAATCCTAAACTGCCATTCGCAGAGAGCCCTAGCCTACAAGACAACAACCGCGGCGGTGCAGCATCTCCAGTGCAGCATCCCATGCCCGGCGCCCCTCAGTGAAAAGAGTGACGTCCACACTTTCTTGTGGAACGCATATCGAACTGGGAGGTGTTTCGCGTTCTTTAGGCCCAGTGGTAACTTGCTGTTGCCGATAATGGATGACCAATTTGCACAAGCCATTCATATGCACAGCAAGCACCTGCTCAGGTTTCTTCCATAGCGTTTACTGCTCTTCAGATTCAATCTCACGTTTTACAGCATCTGAAACAACAAATATTTCCGACAGCGCAAAGTAGTGATCATGTCTCCATTAGGAAAAGCACATTTGCAGGGGCACAGCGCCATACTAAATATATGGAATGTGTTGTTGAATGGGAGTTCAACGTATGCATAGTACATTGCTATACTTTAACATGGACTTTTCAAGGGAATTTTACAACTGTTTGATGTCGCGAAGTTTGATATATTCATGATTCATTGTATTGAAGTTCCTTATATCCAGATTTATCTGTACATTCATGTTTCTGACAATAATCTACAGTTTCTATTCTGCACTTGTACCTTTGCCGTCGCTTGTTTGTCGTGCTATTATTCGTCAGTATGGAGTGCCAGCCCGCCCCGCGTTCAGTGCTTCTAAGTATCAAGTCTCACGTCTTGCGCTGCTTCCAGCAAACAAGCTATATTGGTAGCCTTAAAGAATACCGTACTTATTCGAATCTAGGCGGAGAGTCTTTTTCAAATAATCATATACCAAACTCTAGGGTCGGTTTAGATCCGAGGATTTTAATAAAGGCACCAATTTGTAATAAGATATATATGGTGCATAGCTAGTGCCATCTAGAAAAGGGAGTATCGCAGCCACTATTGACCGCGCCAGTAGCCAACTGAAGTACACGAGTGACCTCGCCATTTTGACCTGTGTCGTATCGGCGTGCTGTGTGGCATAATCAGAAAGGCACTAAACAGACGATGTTGCTATAGTGCCGCTTTCAAACGAAAATTTGTGCTAGCCGCAGAGGCATCGTTGAACGTTCAAGCCAGGCAGGACATTAGCATTGATGAGAAAAGCGTCCGTCGTTGGGTGGGGCAACGGAAGACTCTTTTTGCCTGTGCTGCAACGAGGAGATGACAGCAATAAGGAAGATAAGCACGCGATAATGGAGAGGAGCTGTTCACCGTGACTGCACCGAGTTTTTATGCGTATGAGCCATGCCACACTGTCTGCACATGCGTGGGCACACGGATGTGAGCTTGCACGCGTCCGCAATCGCACGAGGCTAGCAGTGATGACAATGTAGAGTGAACTCGGCATGTTCATATTAAATAAATGCTATTTTCATTATGTTAACGCTGTCCTGACTTTTTTGCTCGGCTTACATTCGAGCTAAGTTTTTTATATTTTTGGGGGCTTTGGACATTTGGCAGTGGGCCTAGAATCGGAGCCGTCCTAGGTTCGACTATATACGGTAGCTGCCAGCTGGGTGTGTTGGTAAACATTCATAATGGAAAAGCACTGCTAAAATGGAGACTTAGGAAGAACACAGGACAAAGCACTACTAGCAACTGGAAATTTTTCCATTTGCTAGTAGCACTTTGGGAGAAGAGAAGCCAACTCACTTGCTCGGAGATGGCCCGCCAGCCAAGGTCGTCACGGCGATCACACTCGTAGGTCTCCCCAAGGAGTGGATTGAAAGGCTTGCCAGTACGATTGGATGTGGTCGCATACGACGACACCGCAAAGGCTGCTATGTACACCAGCTGCAAGGAAGGATCATCGCACTGTGCAGCTCGATCCAGCAGGTCTGCATACTCATAGTCCTCTGTCAGCCGCTGTAGCGTTGACAGTGGCTCATTGAAGTTCACCTGCACACACAGCACGACTCAAGTCTCTTACCAATGCCATTCCATGGCTTTAGCAGTATCAAACAAAAGGGTGTCAAGAGGTATTTCTGTGTTGTGGTGAAATTTCTATGGTATGAATTACATGTCATATGTTTATGACACAAAATTTACAGAAGAAAAGTGAAATCCAAATACTAGAGCAGCCTGCATAAACACATGTCTGAAATTGACTAGTGGAAGGCCCCACAGAGTCCCTAACCGATATTTTTAACACAGGGTGGGCCATAAAGATGCCCAAATAATTTAAATATCCAAAAGTGTGAACTTAAGAAAAAAAACATTATTTTTCCACATGTGGTAAGCGCTGCCAGGCACAATAGCCACAGTCTTAATGAAAGAATAAACTAACATGATTGTAATGTCAGGCACACTCACAATAGCTGGCTGCCAGCCTGTAGTGGCCAGTGTAGCTGCCAGGCTTTGTTAAAGGAATGCACCCTTCTTAACACAGTGATTGCCTAACGAAACCATTAAGCCAAAAATAAAGTGCACTCGGGAGACCTCTGTGTTAGCACTCTTTCAAGTGCTTTATCAGAGAAGTTATGATGCCTTAGACACAGGCATATACTTCGAAATAAGTGTCATACCTAGGCTTTTGCCACTTTTCCCGATAAACTACACAGCTAGACAGATATAAGCAGCAAAAAAAAAAGAACTCTGCAACAATTTTGTAAGTTACCTATAACGCACTAATTAACTTTCTGATTATACACTTCAGGGCGCACATTGCAACTGTGAAATTGATGCCAACAAAAAGTGAAGTCGTCTGCTTAGCCGAAATTTGAAGACTAGTGCCCCTTTCGAGATTTTCAACATTAAAATGTGCTACGAAATACGTCGGTGTTCCGGTTAACAGCTTCCCAATAGCGTCCATCGAACCATATAGGATGACCTTAACTGGAATGCCAAAGCATTTTTCAGCAGATAATGGGGGCAAATATCTCTAGAGTGATGCCCATCTTAGGATTTCTGCTAACTGGACAGGACTTTTAATACTCCCTGGCTTCAATTTCACAATTACAACGCCTGCCATAAAATGAAATTAATATGTTAATTAGCATATTTATTGCAATCAGCAAAGCTACAGTGGAAAATTTTTATGCAATAAGCGTTCTTAGCCTACTCTGCCTAATTTGGTGTGCTGCTGCTGTTTGCTATCTAGCACCTGAAACAGTCTCTCAAGTGAAACAAAAAATGCAGAAACTCCACTGGAGTTCTCTAAGTATGCATAAGCATGCCCCCAAATTTCAAGTTGGCCCACCCTCAAATTTAAGTTTGCCAACCACTAAATTTGAGTTGGCCCACCCCCAAATTTGAGTTGGCCCACTCACAAATTTATCTCTGCCCCACCCCATATTTAACTTGGCCCAAGCCCAGACTTCAAGTTGACCCAACCCCAAATTTCAAGTTGACCCACTCCCAAACTTCAGTTGGCCCACTCCCAAACTTCAGTTTGCCCACCTCTATTGTAAGCTTTCCCATGCATTTTTTAAGGAGAGTGTTTGCAACTGATCCATTGTCCCTGATAGCCTTTCTTGCACTAACCAGTACAGAAAGAAGTGGCCCCTAAGTATACTCAAATAGGCTTATTTATTTATTTATTTATTTATTTATTTATTTATTTATTTATTTATTTATTTATTTATTTATTTATTCATTCATTTATTTATTTATACATACTGCAGCCCTTTTATGGAGCTATTGAAGGAGTGGGTTAGACAAAAAGAAGTCATACAAAAAAATAAGTAAACAATAACATTAAAAATTCACAAGAAATAAGACAGATGACAAATGAAACTCAAAATAACAGCAACAATGAGAGTCAGTACAAAAATGAGAATGAGTCAATACACTGTAACAACAAGAAAATGCATAAAATCAGGTGTGGTTAACTTTTAACAGGAAATTGTTTAATGGCAGTGACCTAATTGTTATGGGAATTAAGTTCCAGAATTCAATAGTACTTGGGAAAAAGCTGTATTTAAATTTGTTAGATCGAGCAAAGTAAGGCTTAATATTAAGGCTATGGTGACTCCTACCTGACCGAGGAATGTCTGAAGGAATATATATGGGATGTGAGACACGATAAGAAAAATTGACGATGCCATGCAGAAACTTCAATGACTCAATGTGACAGCGTATGGGTAAAGGAGTTAGGTTCAAAGAAGATAAGGCTTGAGAGGGTGAAAAATAGTGATCATAGCGACAATATATGAACGTAATAGATTTTTGTTGTATGCTCTCAATGGAGTTAATGTCGCACTGCTTATGAGGGTTCCAGACAGGAGAAGCATAATCTAGGATTGGGCGAATTAAAGTTTAGTTTCTGTAAATATATGCATCTGCGTTTAACTAGCCGATATTTAATACTTACTATTTGTATATGATTTGTACTAGAAAAAAATTATATTCACCCACTAAAAGTTTTTGTGAAAGCAGATGTCATATGCAACACTGATTGCAAATCTCTGACAGTTCAAGTCGCATTGCGTGAATTCAATTGGGAGTATTTTGCCTAACAAACCTCCTCTGTTATGTCTCTTGAGCATACTAAAGTACTTTAACAAGCAAGCCGTAATAAATGTTCAGGCCAGTTTACCACAGGCCTACCACTTCTGGTAAGTGGCTGCCAGTGAAGTCTGTGCATCACTTTTGCTTGATTGCCAAATGCAACAATGATGGCCTCTAAAGAGCTGAAAAGTTGGCACAGTTGTAGCTAGCATGTTCACTGTCTCGACGCTTCTACCCATTCACCAAGCTTAAATGCCAGACGTATTTCAGAAGTTCCTAGAAATGTGTTGCACAGCACCCCACAATGTTGATATACTACCAGCCACAAGCAGATCAGAGGTCAACGTGCTTCCAGCTTGTAATCTGAAGGTGCAGTTGCGAGTAGAGGAACAATTTTGAATCAAGTGATGCAATTAAGATGCCAAAGAGTTACAAATGCATGTTCACTGACACTGGTACTGAGTGGGCTTGGCAGCACACCGATCTCTTTCTGGTCTCGCATATGCTGCTGGTAAAGGCTCAGGTGCTCCTTCTCTGGGAAACACAGATGCTCACAGTTCCACCCACTGCTACTTGAGAAACATTGGGACGCTCTGATGATCAATGCCTATTGCTCCACCAATGCTGCGCAGAGCCCTCATCCTACCTGCCGTACTTGCTTTTCCTGTAGCCCACTCTGACACGTCACCCAGTCAATCATGACGTCATCATGCATGGACAAAAGGCTAGACACCAGCCACATGCACTACAGTGGGCTCTGGGGTACAGTGACCATGAATGGCAGTTACCCGCATCGCCTGTTATATTAACACGTAAAAAATCCCTACTTGCCTTATGCGCAGCATACTCGTTACATGGCACTGATTGTGCTGCTGAGCCCCGGCTGTCATGCTATTATGATATGTGACTGTGCATTTATAATCATTAAACTTCGAGGGCAATATTGAAAAGAACTCCGGTCCTCCTATCCATTCTACATATCAGAAACCATTGTCGAAAATTCTAACTGCCTTTCAAGAGCTGCCAATCGGTCAATCAGCAATTTTCGATCGGTAAATCAAAGCCAAAACATCAGAGCACTGGATGCCATTAGCAGAGGTGGAACAGCCATTTGACCTTTCGGCACAAGTCTTGGTACAGGGAGAAATCTTATTTGGCACAGCGACAAGCACTTTCAGCATAGTGTCCAATAGTATACATTTATATGCCACATATGGTCTCAGCATTAACTAAAATCGTGACCATTGAGTAGTCGACATATTTAGCAGAGCCGACTTTATGTGCATGAATGAGGCATTCAGGCTAAAAATGACATGCTAGTTTCATTATCTTTTCATAGAATGGCTTAACCTCCACATAAATATTACGTAATAAAGTTGCTCCTACGATTTAGACTTTCTACAGGCATTGCGCATTAGGTGTGCTTCAAACAAGCGACAACAAAAAAGTTTGCGGAACTAGAGCATGTCCACAAGACCATGCCCTACGATGCGCACGGCTAAACTGAAGCTACAGGGAAGACATCCACAGGCTTTTCCTAATGTGCACAATTTCTCCTGCCTAACCATGCTGTGGAGCATGTGAAAGGTGATTAACTACAACCATAGAAACTGCTTTTCCAATTCTGCAGGTTTGCAAAGAAGGTCCCCAGACATAAGCAAATTATACAATTAAACCTCGATATAACAAACTTCAATATAACGAAATTCTCGATATAATGAAGTATTTAACTTTTTATAACCTCTTGTCCATAGAACGCCATGCATTTAAAACCTCAATATAACGAAGTGCGTTTGTATGCGATTTCAATGTGACAAAATTAAGACGATAAATGGAAACTTCCGCTGACGCAGATGGCCAAATGACTGAGTGACAAACAGCTGCTTGCAAATGCATCTCTCAAATGGCCTGTGGCTCGACAAGAGTGACTGCCAAAACAGAGCTGCATCAAGTTTCGTATAAAGTCTAAGGGAAATAAGATCCTATCCCCGCAAACTTTGTGCTTTAGATGCGAGTAAAGGTGTGCGAGGGTGACAAGAAATATGGCGACTTCACGAGTGCCGCCTTTCCACACGAGCAGAGGGAAATACGGGAAATGGAGCGAGCTCGCGGGAACGCGATCAAGTGCGCATGAGGGGTGCGGGGGGGAGGGCAAATTAGTGTGCTCACGATTTCTGCCACGCGTCTCGGCCGTGGCTGTGCATGGCTGTAAGTGTGGCTGAGCATATACGCAACCGCACCTCCTGCTGCTTTAAAGGTAATCTGCTGCGTATGGAAAGAGTGGCAATGCTGAGACAGTGTAGAATCATGTAAGCTGTCTTCCCACGCATTTAGCGTTGCAGGTTCTGTAATCTCGAGTTTCGGTGACTTGTTGGAGCGAGAAGCAGATGAAGCATTTGCTCCCCTCTGCCGGTGCTTTTCATTATAGTGTCATCCCAGTGCAGGCAATGCTATCAGCCATGGGGGCAGAGTGCACACGAAAGCGTGACTGGCTTCACTTAATTCGTACCATTGATGTAAAGATTTAGTCGATGTGGCATGAAACCTTATCATTTGTCGCAGACTCCCAAATTCATCAAAAGGAATGGTTTTCTCATTCAAACGTGCTTTTTTCGATTGCCCAATAATTCGGAAAATTCTTCGGCCCCTTTTTGTGCAAGTAAAATCAACTGGTGATTGTACTTATTTGCATAAAAGGTCAAATTTCAATGTAACGAAATTTCGATATAACAAAGCAAATTGCAGATTTTACCTACTTCGTTATATCGCGATTTAACTGTATATCAGCAGTTGAGTAGATGTATTACAAAATTTTTAGAGTCACACCACCAACAACTGTGGTAAAAAATGTGTGGCCGGATATTATCCACGGCTCCTTTTTGATCCGACATCCTCCTGAAGTGATCTCCGAGCCACACTAGTAGAGGAACACTATGCTGCAGCAAAACCAGCACAAACGAGATTGGAGGACGCTTAAGCTTCGCCTTCAAGAGTGGAACGCGAAAGCATTCCCGTCGATCCACCAAGGGGTGTAACACAATGCGCTACAGCGCAGCGATCACTTACGAGGCGCCCCACATCAGACTTTGCACCCCACCAATCATGCAGTGAGCTCCAAGCAATGCAGCGTTCAGCGTGGCAACAAAACGTGCGCCTGAGCAAGTGTAACGAACAAAAGAACTCGGTGTCTCGGAGGGGGAAACGATCTACGCGAGCCAAACGTCGTGATCGGCACAGAGAGCCGAGCCGCGACGCGCCAAGCACCGGTCCCCGCACAGCCCCAATGCACTCAAACGAGACGAAGGCGAGAAGCGGGCAAATGGCACGCCACCTGTCGGAGCAGCGCCGTACATTGCAAGGAGGGGGTCTTCTGCGTCTGCCGCAAGATGGCTCTACTGTGTGGCAAGCGCAGAAGAAATCTAGTGAAAACGTACTTCGCTATGCGTTTAACTGCGACTTCTGTAATTTACATGCTCATAATTACCGATATACACAGCAGTATAACTTTCTACGGCACGTTTCTAAGGCAACACCGCATTCACTAGAGGCGCTTTTGTCCCACTTTGAACCATTGAACTCATGGCTGAGTGGTAGCGTCTCCGTCTCACACTCCAGAGACCCTAGTTCGATTCCCAGCCAGCCCACCTTGCAAGTTGTTTTTATTTATGAATTGCCTTCCGGGATTTTTCGCTCATGGCTAACGCCGACGACACCGACACCACCGGCTTTTCTGCAACACGAGCTCCTTAACGCTGTTGCGTTAAAACAGCTGCAGTACACTGCGGTACATTGGAACATTCACAGGAGAGATTGCAAAAAAACAACTGCGAATTGAGAATTCACAGCATCAGCTACATCTGTGGCTGTGGCTGCTCCAGTGAGTTTCACGATGATGAGTCCTTTCGGTTTATGATTCAATTTTCCTACCGAGGCAGCATCAACAGAAGGCGGCTCTTATTCTTATGCTTCATTTCATGCTAACGTGGCACAATTTCGTGCTAGAAATGCTGTCTTGAGCAAGATGACACAAAGGACCGCTCTTGGTGCATTTAGGCACAATTGATGCAGCTGTGTTTGCCACTGCATTATGAAAAGACTACCTAAAATTGAATCATACCGTTTGACCCTTATTTCATTCCAAAGCGAAATAGAAAGCATTCACGCAACACCGTCACATAATTTCAAGTTAATCTCTACCCTTAAGGCAGAATAAATAATACCAAAGATCGCACCTCCCAATCAAATATAGTGTTTCTTGTCCTAAAGGATAGCACTACTGAATTATGGATAGAAACTGAAAAGTTAACTATCGATACCTCTCATGAAAACGTATATGTATTGATCGACCCAAGAGAAACTAATAGAGCACACCATAGAGGCCAGTCAAACGATGTAGGTCGGTCGAACAATTATAGTTCCTGCTTCATATTTCAAAGATAAAGAGCACATTCTATCATGCACAAGGAAGCTAAAAGCAACAGGCCACAGGGCAAGTGAAGATTATTTGAAAAATGTTTTACTGAATTAGTGAAATCACAAAAAACGTTCAAACTCTGTCACAGTAAGCTACTCATTGATAAAGCCACATAACTGTATGATCACAGTGCCCAGAAAGTCATTTCAGTTTCCCCATAGCCATCACCTTGTTGCCCTGAACACCCCTATTTTGACTACACCCCTATTTTGACTACACCCCTATTTTCGTTATTTACACAATCATCAGAAACTTCATACATAAGCACGACCAACTGTGTGTCTTGCCGAATCTACTGAATGTAAACTTGGCCTTTTTGCAGAGACATGGTCGAACTCCTCCATCTCTGACATGAGTTCGCATCCCGTTTTCCAGAGTTTAACATCTTTTATCGGGACCACAACACCATGGCGTGGCGACGCCGTGCTCATAGCTGCTAGCAAAGAATTACAATGATCTGTTATTGATATTCCATCAACGCTTAAGTTACTATTCGTATGATGCGACACACTTCAACCCCTCGCGCTTGCCAGCATGTGCTACTGCACTCCTGAAGCTGACCTGTCCTTCGCTGCATAATTTCACGATGTTCTAAACACAATTTCTAACACCGACCCTAAGGTTTCAGTCATCCTTTATTTTTGAGGGATTTCAATCCTACTAGCATATTGTGTCCTGACCCATCATTATTACTTTCTAACTTTAATAAATAAAGTGATTTCATTGATACCTGTTTGACATTTTGGCTGTCATAACATGATTCGACACTAAGAAGAGTGACCAAACAATTGTCAAGCATCCTCAAGCTCCTGCTTGCATCTCACCCCAAGCATTTATTGATGCAAAAGCGTCGAATGGCCCAAAAATGCCAGCGTCTGTCGCCTAAACAGCAGATAAATTCCCATTGGATGCGACGGTTTGTCATGAGCGTGCCTTGACAGAGTAGGGCGGGCAGAAGAGAACATTGCTACCACGGTGGTGTGCCAGGTGTCGCGTGAAGGGAGAAGGCATAGCTGCGATGCCACGTCACCCTTGCTCTCACAAGCCGGTGCACAGTCCACATCTCTCTCTTTTACCCCCAATGGGCTTAGCTGCTGCATGTGCCTTCCGGCCTTGGTGGCCACTGCTGCTTGCTCAGTCTCTCGTCGCGCAGAATGTTGGTGGCATGCGGCGTTAGCACCACAGCCTGCCGCTGCTTGCTGGCTTGGGCAGAATGTAGCCTTAGCGTACATTACTCACACAGCAAAACGTGAAGGACAGCTCGGCGGCGTTCAACTGGGCAATAAAGGAGTACTGGCACGATCTTCTATCTTGTTTCTTTTGCTATAATAAGTAGCTAATGACCCAGTAATCACGGCACGAAACCTCATTTACTTCAGAGCACAACAGGTAATTATTTGGAGTCCTGTCTACAGTGACATGCCCAAGTTTCGATTTCGAAGAGCAACCAGATCGGATAATAGGTTTGTAAACACCGCGGGGTACGTGATCACAGAAAAGTGTGACGTGCATGCCAGCACGCTCATCGGTATGAGCTTTGTGTTGCTAGTTGGCCTGCTACACCTGCACATGCTTTGCAATGTCCTAGCCATCATCATCGTCCTCGTTCTCGTTCTGTAGCGCTGACGATTTCCTGCAGGCAGGAACGTCACCGTATTAGACGTGGCCACTACAAAGCAGCAAATGGGAAAGTGCAGCCAGTGGCAGCTATCAATATGCGTACACACTGCTACAAGTGGTACGAAACTGTCATCTGGGACGCTTTGGGAATGAAGCATATTCCGGAGCAGGAAACAAGGCAGGGTAAATAGTTGACGTAGTGCCAGGCTTGGGATTGGGAGTCTTGGTGGAAAATCATTGGACTGTGCTAAGCTCGGCAAGTTTTGTTTATATCAGGCACGCTCGATATGAAACAAGCAAAGCTGGCTGCTCTTCGACGGGGTCCATAAGTGTCCAGTGGCGTGAACTCGGTCCACTTTTGCTGCTTATTGTTGCCGATAGTAGCAAGTAAAGCAAGCTGGAGATTGATGTGGGAAATAGCATAGGTCTACTAGCATGCTGGCCGCCGGGCCTGACTGCCCTTGTGATTCGTCCGCAGCTCATAATAAAGCACCTACAATTGTCAACACAATAAACGTCTGGACATTTATGTTGCTAATAAGTGACAATACAATTAGCTTTCCCAACGCCATCGGTAGCAATGAGAAAACATGCTAGCCAGGCGAGCTGCTTCGCATAGACGATTGCTGCGGCGGTTGCGCTGACCCTTTGAGAGTCGAAATCGTACCAACAATTTAGTATTTCACGCAACATCATACAGTTAAACCTGGATGTAACGAACCTTTATGTAACAAATTCTTGAATTTAACAGAATTCTTTCTTTCACCGACCCCCATAGAAGCCCATGTATTTCTGACCTCCATGTAACGAAGGTACTGTGGCAATTGACTTTGTTGTAACGAATTTTCGACGCTCATTATTTACTGTACTTACTTGCATAATGAATGCACTTGCACAATGAACGAAGCCCCCACTTTTCCAATCAAATGTGTGTTTTTTTCCTCTTCTCGCATAATTATCGCACCCTGAACTTGCTGCCGTGAAGTAGGAGATACACGGTACGATTCGGCGTCTGATATGGCGCTCACCGGGTGCGATTGTGTCCCACGCCGTGTCAGATACTGAATCGTAGCGCGTCTTCTACTTTTATTGCAGTTGAAATAATATGGATGCTCCAGACACATTTCTGCCGTCATTGTCATCGCCACCACTGCATGGTGTAGGTGTGAGTGAAAGCGCACGAAGGAAGCCGACGATCTTGGTTCAATATCGCGTGCCGTCTTTCATTGCGCTGAAGGCCCTGGGGGGAGGGTAGAGAGGGATGGTGGCGTTGCACTTTGGCAGCAACTAACTGCGTGTTGCACAACCGCGCCGATGATCGCAGGTCTATCTCCCGTCTACATGGGAGGAAAGTGGGAAGGAAACACACTGTCTTCCATCCTGCGTATGGGGTCAGGGGAGGGAAGGGAGAGGGGGGTGGCGAGGCGTTTTACTCCGGCAGCAACTGCGCATTCCATTGCCGTGACATGCCCTATCTTCAAAGCAATCTGCGTCGGGGGCTGAGTTGGTGGCCGCACATACCTTTGTACATGTTGCGTTCTGGCCGCTCAGTTTCCGTTGAAGCGAATGTTTGGAAGTTTATAGTGCCGATAAAACTACTATCTTTACTTCGTGTAGTTGTCTACATTTGTGATTGCAATCAATGGTTAGCATTTCAGGCAAAACTGACCATTTCAGAGGTGGCCGCGGTAAAAACAAACACCCAAATTTTACCCCTCATAATGAACGCACCCCCCAACCTTGTGCATATTTTTCTGGAAAGAAAGTGCATTCATTATTGGAGTAAATACGGTATTATCGTGAGCAGCAGCTCTACCAAAAAATTGGGTAAATAATGTGCAACTTTGTAATTGATAAATAAGAGAAGTGGCCGATTGTGAGGAACGCATCTGATCGCAGCGAGCCAGAGCAATCGATCTCGTGTCCCACAATGATGATGATGATGTAAGCCGCTAGCTCCCCTAGCGTCGCTCGGTGACAAGTGAATCAGTCTGCATTTTTCACTTATGCATCATGACACCAGGTGTCACTACCGTGCCTGCCTATTTTAGTTTCATATTTTTATTTTTTGGGCTTACGCGTGTTGGCAACTTGGCAATGCACAGTGGAAGGTGCAGAATGTGGGAGCAGACGCAACACGAGTGTCCACTTCAGCAGTGTATCGCATATTGAGAGAAAAAGGCCATGATATCGCTCTTAAATGGATACCAGGTCATTCCGGTATCATAGGAAATGATGACGCAGATAAGGCAGCCTGGACGTCAAACCATGAAGACCCCTGGGTACCCATTCCTCTTTCAAGGACAGACGCTGCAAGATAGCTTTGCATTCTAGCACGCACACTATCGTTAGCTGAGTGGAACACTGTACATACAAAGTGCACCAGACTGCACAGACTCAACCCTTCGCTGCGACTCAGACCTCCGACCAAACTGCACTGATGCGAAGCATCTCTTCTGTGTCGGTTGTGGTTGGGAGTTGCCTTCACGAAAGCTTATTCAGCACTCACTGGAATGGTTGACGGTCCTGCATGCGATGCCTGCGGCTGCGAGGAGAACACTGACCACCTAATGTGCCACTGTCCTCAGTTTGAAGCACCAAGACAATCTATAACCAACGTAATCAGAAAACCAGATGATCGTCTTCCGAGTGAACAGAGCGTACAAGAACACCGTCCACACTGATAATCGGCTCAGAAGGCACTAAAGGCTCTTTTGTGCTTTCTGAGAATATCGGCCTTGTGCGAGCATCTTTGACTTTGTAGTGCTGTTTGTTCAAGTCTCCTTAATCCCACCTCTTTGTTTCTCTCCCTTCTTTCCATTCCCTTTCACTCTTTCCTCAGTGCAGGGAAGCCAACTGGACTCTTGACTGCTTAACACCCCTGCCTTCCTTTTATCTCTCTCTTTCTCTACACAACTTAATCAAACCTTATATTTTAATCATAGCAGTACTTGAACAATCCCATTCCATATTGTTTATAACAACATTAAGGTGGCTTAATAGCAAAAAGAAATAGCAATTCCGGCACACAAATGCTGCAGATGCATCAAGTGCTTGGGAGAGCTATCGTGCTGCTGAAAAGCTGGCAATGAGTGCGGCAATGTGAGCATCTGCAAAACAGTGACCAATCTTGTCCAACACTTCCAGCATGTAGCTTCTGCCAAGAACATCTTTGATAGTGTTAGCAGTAAATTAAGGTTAAGTGTTCTTTACATCTGCATTTACATAAGATGGGTTGCTTGAATGCTAAATTTATGACCAGGCAACAACAGTATTTTATGTGCACACACTTGCCTCATTCGTTATGAGATTTCAAGCGAGCAAATGGCTAAAAATGAACTGTGGTAATGCATGTTATAACTCAATCATAAGGTTAATCACTAGATCACCTAGCTACAGCCATGAACGCTGAGCGCAGATATCATCCCCCCATTCTTTATGCTCTCACGCGGCATGCACATACTAAGCACGATGACTATCAATGCGAATTCCTTCAAACGGCAGAGCACTCACAGGCATTGGGATCTTGGTGAGCTCCTTGCCGATGCAGTTCTTCATGATAGACCAGAGCGAGAGGCTGCACGATGGCTTTTCTGGAATGCGCATGCGACGTTTCCGGACACTGCCACCACTGCCTCCCTCAGCAGATGGCATCAGAGCCATGCTGTTGCCCTCGGAATATGGTGGATCAACCACTGGCGGCGGGTCGCTGCCACCACCAGACGACGGTGACGACACAGCTGGCAGCAGCGGCGGAGACGACAGGGGCTCCAACTCAGAGTCAGAGTCAGAGTTTCGCGAGTCCGAGAGCCCGCTCAGTCCGCTGGCGGAGCGACGATGCTTGGCGCGTGACGTAGAGTCTGTCGACGGCATCGAGACAAGAAAGTGGTGCTCGAGGCCCGTAGCGCCGGCGGGAGAGTGCTCGGGTGCGTCGAAGAACTCTTCGTCATCCGAGTGGGCTCCTCCTCCACCACCACCAGCGCCGCCTGAGGAAGGCCCGCTGGCCTCCTGCGCTGCACGCTCTAGCGACGAATGCTGCTTGGCGAGCTGCTCAACCATCTCCTGGAGGCGGAGGCACTGCTCGTGCTCATGCTGCAGCATGCGCACCCACTTGCGGCCCTGACTTTGAGCCAGCTGGACGTACTCGTTGCATGCCTGCACACACAAACGCATGAAAATACAGCAGCTACACATAGTAGCACTTGCTCCACCATTGGGTTTGGAGGAAGTAACCAGTACACTGGGCCTCACTAATATCTTAGCCAATGACACGGTAAAATAACAAAGGTAATGGAACAACGTAGAGCGCAGACAAAGAAAGACAGACACAACAAAGTGCCTGCCCATCATCTCTTGTGTTTGTTTCATCCTCACTCAACTTATTGCATCATGAATACCACCTACTAGCCTGAAGTAAATAGATGCCCTTTTTTACAACACCACTGCAATAGCACCTTGCTAAGGCACTGCTTTTCCTTGTATGTTATGCTCCCACATGTGCAATATGCACGAATAGCCTTCAAAATGGGCGCACTCTTCCAGACACCTTCCACAGATGGCCTGCAAGATTGCGGTTTCTTTCCCTCCTCTGCGAACTCAAAGTATTCATAGTGACCATCGACATTAAAAATTAATTAAGGGGGACCACGGTATCTGGAGGTTGCTCAATATATTTATTAGTAAGCAAATTCAACCTAAATACACAGATATATGTATTTTCTTGTGCTGAATCAGAACGGAAAGTTGGGCCAGTTGGTTAGGATTCATGGTAAGGTTTGTAACAGTGCACCGAAGACAAGGGCAACACTAACACATATATAGGTGCCATTTGATAGCCATGACATGCACAAGATACAGAGATGCGTCAAGGCAACTGTTTACAAACTGAAGCATAATAAAAATTGACATAGGTAACGCAGTTCCTAGTCATGAAGTGTGATAGATGGAACAGCGGTACTTCCATCAAATATCGACATCCCCCCATAAGTGTTGTGTCATTGGTTGTGTGCGCTGTAAAACTCTGAAAAATGTTGAAATACCCTTCTGAAAAGCAAACAAATGCGCGGGATAGCGAAAAATACAGGTAGGGCCATAGAGCAAACATAAAATTGCAACTACATTGTAGCTCCCCTGATATCTCATTGGTCTCGCTCTTTTGGCGGTGCCATGTTTTGGTTTCAATTTTAAGTCAACCCCCCCCCCCCCCCCACTTCAGATTTTCAAATTTTAAAGAATGGGTCGACTTATAATCGTGTAAATACGGCATATGGCTTTATTCCCGTGAGCATTTTCAAGGCTAGTAACAGCATACTGAACTTTACAGAGCTTGTATCTTCACTTACTGCGACGTTCATGCAGTGTGGCGGGCCCTTGATTGCGCTCGTCTGCAGGCAGAGCGATTCGACGCTGACCTCGGTGTCTGCTATGGACTTGATGCCGCAGCATATGACGTGACCGGCGTTGAACGTAGCTGCACCTTCACTTACGTACCCTTGTGTCTTTTTAGTGAGAGAAAGTATGGTTTGCAGCGAAACTAGGGGGCCTGGACGTGCTTTGGTGCTCGAGATGCACACGCTTGCAAGATCGCCTTATCACCGTCTCGGCAGCCATTTCTACCTACCGTCGCACCGCCTATAATCGCTGGAATGACCGAATACAAAGCGCGCCGCGTTATCCCTCAGACTACGCAAGTGAAGCGCTTCTGACAGATGGCAACTCCGTAAGTCCTTGCCCCCATAGTTGTATGAAATTCTATGCTTGCCCCCAATATCGACATCGTTATAGTGACGGCCCCGTCGCTACAGTGTTGTTGTTAAAGTGACGGGCCCCGTCACTGTAGTGCTGATGTTAAAGTACCGGGCCCCGTCACTGTAGTCACTACCATTACGTTAAACAAACAAACGCAGAATGGCGGTATGCTATCCAAAAGGCATACTCATCAAACTGAATGGCGAGAGCACGCCATGTGCAGGGTTGCCGGAAGAGGCAAAAGAGGATGTTATGACCACAATGCTGATGAGACCTATAATTCAGGCAGATCGGCATTTGCAGTTAAATCTTTGAAATGTAGGGCTCCGACCAAGACAAGGCCTCAGAGATTGCCCGTCTAGCATGTAATCTCTGAGGCCATACTTGATGCTTTGCCCCTCTGAGGCCATACTTTATGTCTCATCAGGGTTGCCAGAAAAGATAATAGCGGCAGAGTCGGAGTACGCTACGGCCATGGATGGAGTCCGGATAATCGAATGTAGAGCTGGCGGCTGTCCAAAACATTGGTCGTCTTTACACATTAAGTCTATGGGGCCTTTGGCAGCGTCACAAAGCTGTCCGAATTACCAAGCATGTCTGGATTATTGGTGCCTAATTTATCAGTCGGCGACTGTATTGAATTACCTGCAGTGGATATAACGGATGTCTACTGTATCGCAAAGAAAACACCTACCCAGACATTTGAAAAATATGCTTGACGTAAAATATTGTGAAAAAAAGTAAACCTGGGAATAACATAAAACTATTCCACTTTCTTTCTATTCCAAATCGGACATTAGCCCTGCATCATATGTCAGAATGGTTCAAGTCCAGCGCATATGGGCAGGTGCCACAACCATATAGGCAGAGCCCAAAACATTTTGACCTGTCACGAAGGGCTCATGGCCAATTTAGAATAAAAACAGATTGGAATAGCTTTACGCTATACCAGCCCTGCTACGCAGACGTGCAACACCTACGGGAAACACACAGTCGTTTACCTTCCAACTCATTCTTCTGAACATCTCACAAAATTACTAAAACTTCCAGTAAAAGTCAAATGCGAGCTTTTCAAGGCGAATGTGACACATTTTAATTACTGACACGTGTCCGTGCTTATATCATCAGCTAGCAATTTTTCTGGATTACGGTCAGTGGCTAACAAATGTGAAATATTATCGCCTGATGCAAGCCCCACCTGCGTGTGTTAGAATGTTCTCTATTGTTGTAGCCAATTTGTCTAAGCTGTTGCTGAACCTTGTGCAATCAGATTTCATCCACAACACGAACTGTGTTGTACATTCTGGAAGGCACCAGCGATTACACTGGAAGCTTTGGCGAGTCACGTACAGTCGAACCCGTTTACATCGAATTATTCTATATATTGAACAATTTGTGGACACGGTATAGTGACATTGAGTATATATAGCAAAAATTACGCTTACATCAAACAAAAATAGCAGCGACTCCCGATATATATCGAATGTCAAGCAGCGAAAAAGTGCCCCCAGAAGTTGGTTTTCCCTTGTGGCAGCGGGGAAACACGGCAGCGCGGCTCCATTCAACCGCTCTCTCTATTGTGACCATGCTGCCTCAGACGAGCCGTCGACCCCCCCCCTGCAAAATATGATCCTGGCCCGCTCGCAGCGCTTGCTCAGACGGCCAATCAGAGGCTCTTGTGCCCTCGTGCATGATGGCGAAAGTGCGAGTTGTCTCGCTGATTTTCTGGTTCATTGTGTGTGCACCTTGTGGGCCTTCTCCCACAGTGTTGCCATGATGAAGCGGCAGAATTCTCCCTTCGCCGTGAAGCTCGAAATCATAAATCGGGTCGAACGCAGTGAGAAGTCAGATGACCCCGCAGCGAGCAAGATTCCGAGGAGCACACTCAGCATGATCTTGAAGAATAAGGGGGAGATTTGGACTAAAGCGGCCAAACTCGTGACCCGGTGCTCGTGGTGCCGTATACGCACGGCCGTGTATGAGTGGTTCATCCGAAATTGCTTCAGCTGTGCCAGCTTCCGCATGCTCGGTGATGACTGTACATTCTGTTGAACGCGACAAAGCCGTTGCCGGTGTTGCCAAAGTTTGGAGCCAGCTGTCGAAATTTCCGCAAGCTGTTGATGAATCAACTGTGGACGAATTTGTGAGTGCAAATGATGGTGTCGCGACCACGGGAGAGCCCAAAAATGAAGACTACATTGCCGAAATTGTACCGAGCAAAAGTGAAAGTGGGCACAATGAGGAAAGCAACAACGGTCCTTTGCCCACATCCTCCGAAGTGACTGGTGTGCCTGCACTAGTCCGGTGCTTCTGCATGAATGCGGAAGGTTGCGGCCTCAGCTGCTCCGACTCCTTAGACAATGTGGAGAAGTGCGTGCGTCGCAGGCAGCGAAATTGCCCAAACAGAAGAAAATGCAGGACTATTTGATGCGAAACTAAGCTAGTTTCATCAATAAAGTGATTTTATAAATGGTATGTGCTTTTATGACGTCCGATTATTTAGCAGGCTTATATCGAATTATGCTCGATATCGTACTGATAGGCATTTTTTTGCGAGTTCGATATAGCCGGGTTCGACTGCATAACATAACCGACGGGCTTGACCTGCAGATCAGATTTCCATGATAACGCATGCTCGTCAGTGTCTTTCTACCCGAGCGTAACTTGCATTTGTGGGCACGCCCAATAAAGAGTTAGTTTTGCGACTCGCCATTATGCCATGGTCTAATTCTTCACCATCACAACTAGGTGACAAGATATTTTTCAATAATTTTGATGCACTATTTTGGTATTCATAATGACACACACAGTTCCCAAAGCAGATAATTTACAAAATGTCTCATAAGGGTGCACAAAACCTCAGTTGTAACCAGTATATTAGGGCTTTAGTAAAATTATAACCAATACAGTCAATTTCATTCCGGCTCGCATTAAATCAACAATGTTCACTTACATTCATCATTGCAGTGGAGGTGATACGGAAGAGCGTGGCACGCTCATTGACAGCGCGCACACGTGCGGCCAACTCCGGCCCTCCGCCCGCAGCCGCCGCGTCAAGCTGTTCCAGGTCGGACAGGGAGCGCTGCAGTGCAGCACCATGCTTCCCAATGAGCTCGCTGCACATGGACAGGTCCTCGAGCTTTACATGCAGAAGCCTCAGCACCGTCAGCAGCTCGCATTTATCCAGCTGTGAGGGCATGTCCAGCTCCTCGTCTTCCTCTGAAAAGCGACAGGCATTCTCAGCATCAACTGTTCAATCTGCTAAACGTGTGTTTGGTCACAAATCGCAAGAGTCCGTAGACCAAGCTGTCATACAGTAAGGCAAAAGGCATAGAAAAATATTCTTGTCAAATAGCACATGGCAACCGTGAAAAGAGACATCTATAGCTCACAAGGTTACTGTAAGACCATGGCTGACAAGTTAAAGGAGGGTATGTTTAGTGCTGATGACAAAGTAGGCCCATTTTCTGGTTCTTAGCACAGAAATGTGAGATGAAACAGATAGAAATCGAGACAAGACTTTGTCATACCAACAAAGCCAAATCCCAATCCTTGCAAAGCAGGCAGGTTTATCAATGAAAGCAAAGTAAATTTTGCCACGCATTAGGAACTGCCATGAAACGGTCTGTAACGTTACTCTGTCTAAAACAAACTGGAGATGTAAATACTACATGAATGTCCAGACCCCCCTCCTACAATTTTTATTTTCAGTTTTAATTCACCCTTATGAAACAAACAGCCTGGCACATCAACACTGGTGCCACAAGCCTAAGTGTAGCACTGGGTTTTGATGCTATTGCTGCAGCTCTAATGTAGAATGCACATCAGGCAAGAGAAAATTTATTCCTAACAGTGTTCAAGGGGGACACGATAAATATTGTAAATGCTGATCAGCTAAAAACCATAATAAAGGCAAAGCACTTCTGGTTGTCTGTTATTCAGCAGCAGTTGTCTGCAGCTTCCTCCATAGTGGTCAATGCTGGCGGCCTCAGCTTATCTTGTTTGCCTAAAGAGGCACTTCATCTTCATCTGTCTACTTTGACGGGAATGGTGAACTTGGAGAGGGGGCAGCTGGTGGAGCTGCAGGTAATTAACTATGACGTTCGCTAATTAAGCTTCTGTGTCTTGCTTACCTTGTCATGCATTTACATGATTGTGTGCCCAGCCAGAAATTGATTCCACTGCTTTACCACGCTCAACATTAGAAAGAACAACGAGGCTGGTGCACCACCACGACTGATGCAAGATGCATTTGTTTTATTTCGGATGATGCAGCTGCATTTCCCACCCAATCAGTTTGGCGGTTTACCATTTTCTTTGTACTAACTGCTCACATAATTGAAGATCACATGCGCGTTAAGTCAAAGTCTGTTTATCACATAGCTTATTATCGCTGAATATAGGAGAAGAAACACTGCACACTTTTCTGACTAACAAAACGCTCGCGAAAATTTTGCAGGCAAATTTTCTCAGAAATATGCAGGTTCTTCAGGAAATTTTGACAGGAACACATTGAAAACAAGTGGGAGAAAACAAGAGAGGTAGCATTTTCAGTGAATGTACAATGTTGTTGTAACCCAGGAGATCATGCAAGAGGCTCTTTGCAGGTGTATTAGGCACTTCCTGTCCCTGGCCCAACTTGTGTGTAAAATATGTTCAATACTGTCAAAATTTGAAGGTGTTAAGATAGCGTAAAGTGAAGTGCAGATGTATGCTACAAGTCCAGAAAGAGCATGAAAAGCTTCTTTGCTTGTATTGGGTGCAATCGTTTACCTTTAAACTCATTTGCAAGGTCTAGAATCTGTCTTCTATTTTCGGAGCCCGGCATGTGCTTTTGTCAGCCTACATGCATACCAGCGTGAGCGCTGGCTAAGGTTCAGCTGGAAACTGCCCGACTGCCCGTTCAGATAATCTGTTCACTGACACTGGTTGAACACAATACATGTTGAACACCAAGTGACAGAGATGACCACCTTTAGAGGTCAGTGTCCTCAAAGAAGACGCTGCCATGCTCTCAGCTCGCACTATCTTTTCAATGTAGCCATTGTTCAGTGTGAAGGGCTAGTAAGACAAGTGCCCTTTTCAGTTGCTTCCTATAATCTACGCTACACAATTTATCCTCTTTGTCCTGCAAAGATCTGTGTGTGCATGCATGTGTGTTTGTGTGCCTGTACATACACGCACATACAGTGGGAAAATCCTAGCCAACAAATCCTCTGCCACAAGTTATCTTGCTTCAGTCATGGGCATGGCGAAAGAAGTACTTTGGGAGGGAAATCTGCCCTGTGGTAACAGCATGCACGAGCGGCGCGATAGCATCACGATTTGGCGAGGAGAAAATGCAGCTTCTGTCGCAGCACAGCAGATGGCGTGGCAGGTGGGGTTTCCACAATTTACATGCTCTTCTGTGGGCACGACATACTTTGTAAATGTTCACTGATTTCAATCGATCATGTCAAAAAACGGAAGTGACGGACATTTTAGCAGCACTGATTTCATAGTACTGCTCAAATATGTGCTGCACTGCCCTTGAAACGAGCTACCAGCAATATCCCTGATCAGACGACATCTGCCAGCCACACGAATTCACTTGCTCGCATGAGGTGCACATGTGTATGCGCGTAGGTGACCTTGGGAGGCAAAGCTCGGATTAGTGAGGGTGCGATGTGCTCCAACAAGCAAGCTGTTGTGGGTTTTTTTTTCGGGAGTTTCCAGGCTCTCTGTCTCTCTTGTTCTCGTGAGCGTCCGTATTGTGCTGCCGCCGGCGGTTTCTCTGATGTGCGCATGCGCTTTCGATGTTACTGCAAAAGAGAGCAGTTTCCATCCAAGCCATTTGAGAATGCGGAGGAAATGTGCCGGGCTGAACTGCAGCAGTGGCTTTGCATCTAGCAAGGAAAAGGTACTAATTGCCTTGAAGGTTATTAGTGACTCAGTACGGTTGCAACTGTGGGCTAGTTCAATTCCAAGGAAAGGTTGAGAGCTAACATTTCATGACTATGTTTGCAAGCACTTCTCGGTGAGTGTCATAAGCAGTAGGGCATGTTGCGGTGAACCAGGGGGTAAAGGCCTTTTAGACAAGCAAGAACCGCCCGTTTTGTTGCCACACCATGGGCTGCCAATATTTCCGGACTGCCACATCTACTTGTCTTCAGTTTGCAAAATAAAGAAAGCCAACTGAATGCAACAAGAAATACATGAAGCATGCTAAGACGAAGATTTCGGTGGGCCATGATACGAGGATTCACACTGCTTGCAACTTGCTGCTGAGGATTCACACTGCCTGAGCAAGATGAGATGATGACTCAAGGCTTTGAACCTCTGCAGTGAGCGTGCCTTGCACATACCCATGAGCGGACTAGGACAACAGAGGGCGTGTCCTTCGACGTGGCTTTTTGGTCGCCAGAGCAAGCATCGTTTCACCTCCTAAAAAAATTCCTGTTCCTTGATCATGGGTCTTACAAGAGTTGCCTCTACTAATTTGATCAGTTCAATATCTGAAACCATCATTGCTTGGCTGCTCAAAAAATGCACTTCATCTAATCTTTCTGCCTCTAAGCAATTTCATGACCCACAAGACTACCTCATGATGCATAATGGGGGTATGCCACTGCCTGCACATGAAATACTCTTTCAAGTTTTCCCAGGGAGTCCACATTTCAAGGCACAATGACAATCCCTGAAAAGTTTACATTTTCCCCCCTTGTCCTATAGTTGTCTGAGCCTAATGAAGCTGAAACTACGGGATATGTAGTGAAACCAAATTTCCAGAAGCCAGAATTATTGCACAAACAGAATTAATACCAACAAATTAGGGAAGAGCTGCATATGCAGCAATGCACAATAAAGAAGCATCACCACTATATCCCCACATATGACGTCCATCAATGAAAGTCAATGCTTTCCAAGAGTCAGTTTGATGTTAGGGAGTTGGCCTTGCAGTTGTTGCGTGGCCCTGTTTACCGACTACAGCAAAGCGCCGGACAATTCCACATGCTGCTGTATCGGCCAATAACCGGAAACGAAAGACGCAGGTGGGTTCCGCGAAGAGGGGACGTGGGAAACACCCACGCGTGGAAAGAAATCGGATTAGTGGCTGTGCCGTAGAAGAGGCACCAGACCTGCACCCTCGCTCGGAACAAAAGGTAGCCGGTCCGACCTGAAGGGGAGCATTCAGGGAGACGGGTGTGAAGACAAAAGGTAGGGGGTGCTTAAGGTCACCGCCACCGCTAATGCCCATGTGCTTCCCACATGTCCCGCTGACCGTTTCGGTCACAGAAATTGGGCGACACAACACTGCCCAACCGGTTCAATTCGGTGTCAATGTTTGGCATCCGCGTGCGCCTTCTAAATGCCTGTGAAAACGGCAGTAGCTTTACCACCACTTAACCGGCTATGACTGATGGGTGCTTTTGCATGCGATCGCCATCAAGTTCCAATTATGGTGTTTTACTTTCAAGCCAACTGGCCCACAGCTGCATGGGGGCAGAGTTTTCTCAGTGCTGGCAGGGCAGCCCACTGTCCAGCACTGAGAAAACTTGCACTCAATAAGCCATAGTTTTATGGAAACATTCTCGCAGCTTGCGTGGCAGCCGCTTGCAGGAGAAAAGCAGAGGACATCAAGGGCCGATACTCAGAGCTTAACGTAGGGGAGAGGGAGATGACACACGTCTTTGAGCAATCCTATCCCCTGGCGTATTGTAAAGTTTGACACTGTTTCCGCCAATGCCGTGTGCGGCACGAAGGTGGTTGTGCTGTTGGTTGCAATGATACGAACTCGCATGTGTGATTCGCTGGTTTGCGACGCCTTTGTGCAACTGAGGGCTTAAAAAGTAACGTTTTGGTTGTGTGGGGAGAGCAGAGTTCGGGCTTGGACTCGGACAGACGTTTCTGCATTTGAATAAAGCGTCACTTTATCGGACAACGGCTCTTCCTTCGCACTGCCACCGTGCACTGAAATCATCGAGGGGCACCAACTTCGGACCTTAAACACCTTCCCTCCTTAACTAGTGTTGAAGCTACCAGAGGATAAAGGGAAAGGTAATTAACTTCAAGGTACACATTCTGAGAATGCAAGAATATTACAACCAGGTCAGTATGAGAAGCAACCATGGCTTCAAAAGGGGTAACGGTGTGTCAGTTTTATTATAAAAACATTATAAAAACCATACCTTGCTAGGACGAAGCAGTTTCCGAAACCTTTCTTTTCCCTTATACTTACTACTGAGCAATGAAATTGTCTGCCTTATTTTGTTATTGAATGTCCAAATACAACTGCATTTGAAGTTGCTCTATTAATGCACCGTATGTAACCTATCCTGCTTGGGTAGCCCAGCTGTCTGCAGTACTGTTAAATAAATAAATAAATAAATAAATAAATAAATAAATAAATAAATAAATAAATAAATAAATAAAAGGTATAAGAAGGACCGCTTGAAGTGTGACCATAACTTAAAGACACTCTGTGCACATTGCAGGATATCATTTTCATGTAGTTGTTACTACTGCGCTCTGGCAGCAAGGTCACCTAGGCTTGTCACATTGCCTACATACAGTGTTCTGCATTATCATTGTCACGTAAGTGTGCAGCAGCAGTATTTATTTTATATTTACCAAAACACGTCAAGCAGGTTTCTTTACTCACATTTGCCAACAAAACATATGCCGTGCAACCTGTAAATCACAGAGTTTCCTTTGGGCTCAAGCAATGGGTCCCATGCTTTATGATCATGATGGCAAATGCAGTTTTCTTATGGATATGCTTAAAGGCCTCAGCAGATTGGCAAGAAGAGCTCACACTTTTCTACAGGTGTGAATTGTGATAAGTGTTTATTCATCGATTTTATTATGTTTACTACATATGTACAAATTTTAGTTACTGTATTTACATGATTGTAAGTCAACCACTTTTTTAAAATTTGAAAACCTGAAGTGGGGGGTTGACTTACAATCAAAACCAAAACATGGCACCACCAAAAAAGCGAGACCAACGGGAGCTACAGCGTAGTTACAATTTTATGTTTGCTCTATGGCCCTACCCGTAGCTTTTCGCTATCCTGCGTGTTTGTTCGCTTTTCGGAAGGGTTTTTCAACATTTTTGAGAGTCTTACAGTGCACACAACACTAATGAGGGGGTATCGATAGTTGATGGAAGCGCTGCTGATCCATTCGCGGGGGCACCCTCAGAACGGCGGTACATGCGGGGAGCATGGGTAGTTCATGAAAGAGCAGACACCGCTCACGGGTTTCGCTTTGCTTGTTGCACTTAGCTTTCTCTATAGTTTGATAAAAGGCATTGGTTTGACGCATTCCACTTGACTGCCAGCTACGTGCTACTTCTATGCTTCCTCAGTCGTCATGAGTGCTCCAGGCCTACTAATCGTTCGGCACTTGTTCACAGCAGCGTTCAAGAGTGCTGCCATCCTTTAGGCCGAAGAAACAAACCTCTGCACAGCGGGCCGCAAGTTCGATGTTTCTGGACGGGTGGTGCGAGTAGCGACTGCAGCGAAGCGAAATTTTTGCCTGTGACGGCAAGTGACGAATTTCCCACATGCAAAAGTCAGGACGCTTTCCGGAGCTGTAGGCTAAGCTTGCGGCGTACATCGGTGAAATGCGTGATTGGTCCCTGCCAGTGAAGTGCAACATGGTCATGAAACAAGCCTGGATCTTCGCCTTTTAAAGGGACATTAAAGTGAAAAATGATTTCTTTTGCATCAGTAAATTACCATTCTACAACACCAAAAACATCACTCTTACAACGATAAGACGTTTCGTAAGCCAGAAAAAGTGCAACGAAATACGGGTGGCGATGCCTACTGAAGTTCCCGCACCTGGGAGCTGTGACATCTTGGATTTTGATGGCATCTTCTAGGGCCTACTAATTATGTATAGCGATACAGATTGACTACATTGTGTTTTAAAGGAACCAAATATTAAACATGGCAAGTTTCGGGAACCTTTATTCAGCCAGCGGGGCCCAAATGTGAAAACATACTTTGGCATCTTTGACGTCACGCTGACGTACCGGCGTGAAATTCAAATACTAATACTTGGGCCTTCATTTTCTCATCTATTAATCAAACTATTTTTTTTTAAATGACTGCCTACAGGCTTCTCAAACAATGCTTCATTAGTCTAGACTGATTTATTGTTTCGCTTTAGTGTCCTTTTAAGGACTTGCTCCGACGTGAGTAGAACGAGTGGCTGGCGGCAGAAGACTGCGAAATTACGTCAACCGGACCTGTCAAAATTGCCTCCCTGACGGCTGCGTGTGGTTGGGTGCATTCGCCGGGGGCTGCTGTTCCACAAGATGTGGTGGCACGGTCGTTTGCCAAATGTGAAATTTCGCGAGGCGACGACGCGCTGTGGGACCGTAGCAACAATGACGACGGCAGCACTAGTGAAGATGAGTAGTCCAGTGACCACGTCAGCTACTAATATATTTTCATTATCGAATGCGCCCTCGGGTATGCTCTCCCTTTGTTTTTTTTCCCGTCACGCGATATGGGAGGTCGACTTGCATTCGAGTCGACTTAAAATCATGTAAATACGGTACTAATGCCTCTATACACTAATTTTATGCTTGCACACAGCTTCAATCATTGTTAATCAGAATTTCTAACAAGATAATTTTCCAATGCACCTATAAACTTTTCTCAAGGGACTCCATGGCCTCGATTACCCTTGCACAATAAAACCCACTAATCATGAGGCCTTATATGACACATGAAAGACTACTTTTTTGAAAACTGGGAAAGAGCCACAAGTTCGAACTGAATTATGCCATAACTCAAGAAAATGCAGCCCAAAATGCAACAAAGTAATGACATACCCTATGTATGTTTTGTTCATTTTTGAACTATTCTTGCACCAGTACTCTACCCTTTCTCTAGAGCAGCGAAATTCATTTTGGTGAAACTTGCACGGCCCATATTCAAGCCTTCCCTGCCGATTAAACAAAGACTACGCACAAATGTGCTTCGCAATCAGAATGGGAAAATTAAAGCAACCTAGCCAGGTTACAAAAGCCCCTGAAAAAAAAAGAGGCCTGTTCCTGCTGCTACCGAACCACATCATTTTTGCGATTATCCTGCGATACACAAATTGACACATATTGCACCAGAAAGGTTCATAAAAAAAATTTGTACTGCAACAAAAACATACTGGAAACTAGCCTAAGAGTCAATTACTGCTTTATTTTGCAAACTGACCATCCAGTTGTAGTCACTGTCCAACATCTTTGCATGGGTGCATGGTGTCTTTTGCCCACAAACCTGCCTGCATTGTCTACCAATATCAGCTGTATTTTATGCATCTTTGATGTGTTCATTCTGTATTGCGCTGTACTATGGCATGCTATGTGCTGTGCTGCTGTCTGTATATATTCATTTTGTCTTGGTCTAATATTGCTGCACTACTGAAAAAGCAGGTTTCCTGGACATTTTCAAAGCTGCCAAGTGTAGAAGTAGTGCATTCCAGTCTTTCCATACCTTGGAGGCATAAAACTGAACCGAACAAAAGTGGCCCCACACTAGCTTCCCTGAATACTCACAGCTGCCCCAAGGTAAATCTCACCTCTACAAGTCTATCACTTTTGCTGTCATTCACCTTTATGCCCTGCTGTGATGGATTCAAGTATCCCATGGCTGCCAGAATCATTTGATGTCACTCTCCTCTAGGTAATGTCAGTGTGTTTCAAAAGACCACTGTATCATCTAGAACGACACCAGCAACACTTGAAAAAGTAAATGTTGTTATTGGAGGGCATGGGCAGTTTTGCAGTTTTTTACTATAATCTGCAATCCCCCATAAAATACTAGAATTGAATTACCCCTTCCATATGCTACACACGCTGCTATTCTGCACTAAAAGATTATTTACAATGTACTCACACGTGTGCCTGCATGCATGCATGTGTTTGGGTAAGTCCATGTTGAAAGACAACAAATTTATTTCACCTTTAGGCTGAGCACTACTGAAATAAATTTGTTGTTTTTCAACACGGACTTACTCGAGTACCAAGAGAGTAGACAGGAAAATTTACCTTTAAACTACATGTATACATATGCATATAATGCTGTCTAATAAGAGTCCTTTAGGCTTACACACTACACAACTGATAAGGCAAAAGCCCTCCGTGTCAGGGTGAACTAGGCCTTGGGGCTGGTGGAGGATGACAAAATTTACAGGGTCACAAAGAGCACAGCCATAGCAAAGGCTTGTTCTCATAAGCAGCCCAAGCTAAACACCCTTGCACCAAGTGCTCGGCCTTCCAATCTCCTCTTACTTCCTGTGGAAATACTGAAACTGTTAGCGCTTCAATGGCAGCACCCTTTCTTGCCCGCTAGTGCACTGGAACTGGGCTGTGTCGACAGTTTCCCATATTTCATCTGCACATGACCATTTCACATCCCGAGTTACACCTATGAACTTCAATTTAAAGGAATAATGAAATCACACACTTAGCTTGGCATCTTCTTTAACTAAATGAAAGCCCACACTCTCTAATCGCAAGATAATATACAGCTGACTCCCATTAATTTAACATCAGTTTATGTGCGAGGCCATATTAAAATTTTCTTGCACAAGATTGATTTTTTTTATTTTTACATTATATGTGTGCCCCAACTTTCAGAAACATGTTTCAAAAAAATTATCTTCCTACCGTTGTTAGTTCGGAAGTTACAGCGAGTTTTTCCAACCCATACCCTCGTATTGCGAAACCAAAACTATGTTGCATTGGTTCCAAAATTCGGTACTATTTCTTTCATATAAACATCATTCAAGATACTTTCTCCATTTTACGGTGTCACAGAGCAGCCACACGAACAAAAAGAAGGCTCTACTAGTGCCCCTTGTGGGGGACCCCAGCTGTGAAGCTGGTTGCACGTTAGGCGCCTGTGCAGTTCTGACACCTTTCACGTGATTGGAAACATTTGTGTATGTTTCTCTCAACACAAGATTTTGCTCCACCTCATGTTACATAATCTTTGATAATTTTGCTGAATGAATTTTTTTTCAATGTTGCACACTCATTTCTTACAGAGATGTGTGCAGCGAACTAGGACAAAAGAATTGATGCAATATTTTTTTTATTTAGTGCTCATTTTGCAAATAAACTTGGTCCAAATAGGCAATTTTTTTGCTTTGCTTATCTTTTTCAGACCATTACTTGCTTAATATTTACCCCGTTACATTTATCCTAGTTCACTGCATAGGTCCCATACTTGGCCACATAAATACCAAAGCTTAAGTCAATTCGGAAATTTATTTGTTACTTATCAATGATGATGCGACTAGTACTTCTAACACATTTTATGACAAAAATTACTTGCCAGAATATAAAATTAACCACTTTTCTGCACTGTATATAGTTGCGTAATTAAGTAAGACAATCTTGTACAGGAAAAAATGCTATTGTATCCTTGCTTCCGATTTAAAGGTTTCTTTTCTTTTTTTGTGGCCTCCCACCTTAATTCAACATTTTGCTTAATTCGAACAGTGAAATGTCCCGGCGAGGAACCATGGAAGGAAAACTCATTTAGTCTGAACTCGGCAGCATGCCACATTAGTTAATTTTATCCCTAACGACTGACACCAACGCCCCCTCAGGCATGCAGCAGCTACTATAAGCTTGAAAACACAAGAAATTCAGCTGACTATGCTAGTGCATCCTTAGGAGTAAAATTGTTTCGTATAACTTTAGTTTTGTTTTTTAGTAGTCGACGCTACTTCTACCTGCACTGCCACTTGTTTGTGCACTGTCGCACTGAGCCAATTTGTTAAAACAAGTCGGCGTCCTTCGCTTGATGCTGCTCGAGTCATGCTTGAAGAGCAAGAAACAAAATAAAGTTACAGACTACTTAAAGCAATAAAAAAAAGATCCAAGATTGTTCTTTTGGCTGCCATTGTTGCTACTGACCAAGCCTTGCAGTCTGGCAAGGGTCTAACTGAAGGGAATACTAGCTAACGGCAGAGAATCCCAGATGTTTCGACGACCCAGTTTCATTTTCGGCACTCAAGAGGCGAATGTGCTATGATGTCTTGAGACAATGGATCACTCTGTTCCGACGATTGCAGCCACTGCCACACGCTGCATACAGCCAGAAAATGTGCACACAGAACTCTTGCTAATTTTAAAAATTTTCATAAGCAACATGATCACATCTAGTCTTATCGCAACACAATAGGAGCAAGTTTTCCTTTGTGTGATGATAATGTAGATGATGTAAGGTCCAGCATTAAAAGATTACCTGTATTATCACATTAAAGTAAGCTTGATACTCGCTAAGTGTCATCCTTTCATATGTGCGTGAGGCGTGCATAGACTTCCCGCAACCTCAAAAATGTGCATCAGTAGTACTCCCCTAGATAGGCTCGTTAAGCTCGATTGCTAAATGACACTTCCAACATACCAGAAATATCAGTCTAGTGAGAGCACGATCGTAGCAGGCCAGAAAAGATGCACAAGTGAAAGACAGGCTTGCAGACCCCCCACTAGTTCTTCGCAGCATCTGCTCAGGAATAAAGTTTAGTGATAATGAAAAATTACAGTGCGTGCTTAAAAATATAGAATTAAAAACTAAACACAGGGACTTTGAAGAACTCCTTCGAAACAAAACAATGAATAATGTGACGGTCTTTAAAATCCCCCCATCACCTCTTTCTGCTTTCTTCCACAAAAGCTGACATTTTTATGCAAACAGTAGAATGCTTTCAGTACTCAATTGTTACCTTGTCTAATGATCTGATCTGCAATACTCACATTACTGCTGACATTCATTCAGCAAACAAAACACTTGGTTTCCCTAGGCACCCACGTGTGCCACATTCCGCAAATTTTAAGACTGGTAGTCACAAACAGCATACTACACATAAAGACGAAAAAATGCCTGCTACCCAAGATATATTATTATTATTGCTGTTGTTGTTGTATACAAAAACAAGCAAAAAATAGGAAAATCAGGCTAGCTGTTGTCTGCTGAAAGGTACATCACGCCCATCTACTTGAAGAGGAGAAAGGAAAATGAAATATAGAGTATGAGGTATAACATCACACAAGGACGGAGGAGGGTCACTACAGATGGTAACCAAGTCCACCTGCTGAAGAGAATTCCACAACCTTATATTGTCTTGAAGTACCGCCTTATAGAGGACCTTAACCAGCCTTGTCAACATACACGTCTGTCCAATATTGTGCCACAAGGATGCATTCACTGCAATTCACATGACTTAAGTGTATGATCTCTAAATGCAAAATTTCATACACCACTGAGGTAGCCAGAAATTTTTTTCGAAGGGGGTGCACACTTGACTGGGGACTCCATGGGTTGAGTGCTCCCTCCCTGGGTGTGCCTCTTTCCCCTTACCACTACAGTTACCACTAGCCTTTGTCTTCTTTATAAATTCTTGCCCACTTCCCACAACACTATGTATCACATCACCCGCAAGATAATAACACTGGTAACCTTGAATCCCTAGGCAGTGTTCACGTACTACTACCTTCTCAGCTTCATTTCTTTCTTTTCCCAAGCAGACAGAGAACAAAATGCCCTTCCCCATCATATTGCTGACATTGCCAGATTCCACATATTATTTGATAGTGCCGCTTGTTGAAGATGTGTTCTCCATCTACCTTTGTATGTTCACTGTTATAATACACTCATTCTGGAAATATAATTGTACCATCGTAGTGCCTACAGTGTAAACGAAAGCCCCAAACGCTATTTTATTTATGCTTTGTGCAATGCAGCTGCCTAGAAAGGGGTGTTTCAGGAAATAAAACAGCACTCAGAAAGGCTACTCTGCAAGTGACATTAACTGCTTGTAGACGGTCTATACAATTTTACATTGCCGTTGAGACCTGGAGAGGGAGGAAGCTGGTCAAACTTAAGTAAGCTGCACTGTTGTGACATCTGAGTGCCTCAGGAAGTTACTGGTGGGTCGTAACGGCACACCAATAAGTTGAAATCTCAGCCAAATGTATCCACTTGTTTGTGCACAGTTTCAAGTATGAAAATTCAAAACATGCATGCAAAAAATTGACGAACACGGCTACTCGCAACTTTTCCACGCTGAGGTCTGCTGTATGCGACCAGTAAGTGCGTCTGTCTCATTTTCGAAGTAGTCAGTGAAACTAACAATATACGGCTCCGAGCTTCATTCTCGAGATGACCCCCGTTCAACAGGCGGGATACACCACAGCAGAGGTTCTACGGAGCGAGACCGCTGCTGCGGTCGGTGTCCTTGATTTCTTTGATCGCACCTACGATCGAGCTACAATTATCACCGCCGCCCAACGGAGCGACGGTCACAGCAGCTGAGCTCACCGGACTCCATCATGCGCACGGCACGGGCCTTGGCCAGCTCCAGCGCGGTGACCCATTTCTGGCGCTCGATCTCGTTGCTGGCCTTGAGGTGGAAGGTCTGCGTGCCCCCGTTGGAGATGACGAAGTTGCAGGAGTCCTCGGTGTGGATCACCGCGCTCACCAGGCTGATGGTGCCGCGACACGTGTGCGCCATCTCCGCCTGGTTCCTGCGTGTCGTCGCACGACGCGGTCAGCAGCTGCCGCCGCCACTGCGCGCACCACTGCCACTCGCCTGTAGTATGAGAGCAGCCCGTTGGAGAGCACGAACCAGCGCTTCTGGTAGCCCTTGAGGTAGTTGGTCCACTTGGCGAGCCATCCCTTCATCTCCGGCTCGCCCTGCTGCTGGCCCGCCTCGCTGCTGCTCATGGCTGTTCAAGCGCCGCCGGCGCTACTCAGCGACACGACGCGCAGTGTCCTCCGCCGGCTCGAGTCCCCGCTTACCATACGCTGGCGGCGGCGACTCCGTCAGCTACCGGCGGCCCTGCACTCGATGCGGGAAAAACAATCACGCAACGTCGGCCATGTTTCGCTGCGCCTCTCCCGGCGCCTCTGCCTGTACTCGCGGGGGCGGCTCCACGCCCCCGCGTGGTAACCGTTTCTCCCGGTGCGTACTGGCCACCGGCCACTGACGTCGCGCCGTCACAGGACACACGCAGAGGATTTCGCGCCAGTCCTCACGTGCGTCGGGCAACGTGTTGATATTTTATGGCCCGAACGTCGTGTTGCAGCTCTCTCTTGCTGCATTCCCAATGACATCGACACGAATTAGCGCGACGTTCAACCGCACACTTTAAGTAGGGACTTCCTGAGCGCACTTGCCATGTTCGGGCTAAAGTCCCTAGATTTTCTAAAAAAGCAAAAAATATATGCGGGCTGTAGTTCGGACACGCGCTAATCATATACCGCTTCCGTTCAATATCGGTTTCTGATAGCGCGGCTCACACGTTTACACCACCACCATGCAGTATGTCACGTCTTGCTTCCTCATATCGGGGAAGTATAATGCGTGCCTCGTAGAACGTATTAAAATATGCAGAAAAAGGCGATGGTTTGGTAATATTTATTGCGAAAGCTATTGCACGGACGTTCGAGGTGCATTCTCGCCGTCCCGCTATCGACGGAGCATGCGTGATCCAGGCGCGGAGGATTACGGTGTTTCCAGAAACGCTAACTGCGTTTTACTGTAAAAACGACGGAGCAAAGTGGTTTTCATAGTAAAAGAAGCGAAAAAAAGTGACATCCACTGAAGTATTAGGTGATTTGAATGCGAAAGCATTGTGACTTCTCTCTTTAATTTGTTCTGTTCATGATACGTGGCATTATACATTTTCACTTGCATTTCACAACTCTACCTTAATCCACCTTGCTCTGACTTTTGCCAACCTTAATCAAATTTAATTCACATATTACTCCACCTTAAGTCACCTTACTCTAACTTTCTCTAACATAAATTAATTCACTTTGCTTCACTCCAAACAACCTTAATTCGCTTTGATTCACAGTAATTAACCTTAATCACTACAAATTAGCATTGCTATACCATTTACTACATTCTGTATTATTACTGACATCATACAAGACGCTGATGAGGTCACATTGATTTTTGGCACCACTCCTTGCAGACAGCAACGCCAGGTTTTCTGCCTCATGGGACATATAATGCTTTCGCATTAATAATGGCAAAACAAAGCATTGAAGTACGCAGGAAAGGCACTGAATTAACAATTTGAGAGCAGCGCATGTCCTCTGTACTTCTCCGTCTTGTGTGGCACTTCTTGCACTACCTTTGCTCTGAAGATCAACCAACTCGACGAGTTTCACACTCTAGAGCAAAGTGGACCGTCAACGTGCTCCGATCAATCGGTTGACTCAGGATAGCTTTGTCTTCTACTGCTGACATCACCCAGTAAAAAAAAATGGTAGGCAACCCTAATGTTTGGCTTAGCTGTCTCATTGTGGCACTCGCACCGCGGCACTGGTGTTTGTAAGGTTAACTTTAGGTGAACGCAATGCATGAACCGAACTCTGAGTCCACTGTTTTCTATTAATTAGTTAGTTAAATATCACGCCACCGTCTTGTGTGATAGATAATTACTTCCGCTTTCTACATCTGGGTTTCCAGGAATTTCGCCAAAGTCGTGCTCACATGGCGGGTCTCTAAGGTCTATGATTCTGTGCTTTGGTGTATGGTAATCATCATCATCAGCCTATTTTATGTCCACTGCAGGACGAAGGCCTCTCGCTGCAATCTCTAATTACCCCTGTCCTGCGCCAACTAATTCCAACTACCACCCGCGAATTTCCTAATTTCCTCGCACCATCTAGTCTTCTGCCGTTCTTTACTGCGCTTCCCTTCTCTTGGTATCCATTCTATAACCCTAATGGCCCAGCGGTTATCTAACTTGCGCATTACATGACCTGCCCAACTCCATTTTTTTCTCTTAATGTCAATTAGAATATCGGCTATACCCGTTTGCTCTCTGATCCAAACCGCTCTCTTTCTGTCTATTAACGTTGTGTCTAGCATTTTTCGTCCCATTGCTCTTTGAGTGGTCCTTAACTTGTTCTTTTGCTTCTTTGTCAGTCTCCAAGTCTCTGCCCCATATGTCAGCACCAGTGAAATGCACTGATTACACACCTTTCTTTTCAATTATAATGGTAAGCTCCCAGTCAGGAACTGACAATGTCTACCGTCTGTGATCCAACCCATTTTTATTCTTCTACGGATTTCCTTCTCATGATCAGTGTTCCCTGTGATTAATTGACCTAGGTAAACGTACTCCTTCACAGACTCTAGAGGCTGACTGGCAATCCCGAACTCTTGTTCACTTGCCTGGTTATTCATCATTATCTTTGTCTTCTGCATATTAATCTTCAACCCCACTCTTACACTCTCTCTGTTAAGGTCCTCAATAATTTGTTGTCACCCGTCTACATTGTTGCTGAATAAAACAATGTCATCGGCAAACCGAAGGTTGATAAGGTATTCGGCGTCGATCCTTACTCATAAGCCTTCCCGTTTTAATACCTTGAATATTTCTTCCAAACACGCAGGGAATGGCATTGGAGAAATTGTGTCTCCTTGTCTGACCCCTTTCTTTATAGGTATCTTCCTACTTTTCTTGTGAAGAATTAAGGTCGCTGTGGAATCTCTGTACATATTTTCCAAGATATTTACGTAAGCGGTCTGTACTCCTTGATTTTGTAATGCCTCTATCACTACTGGTATCTCTATACTGAATCAAATACCTTTTCGTAATCTATGAAAGCCATATATAGAAGCTGATTGCACTGGATTTCTCGATTACCTGATTGATGACATGTATGTGATCCATTGTAGAGCATCCCTTCCTGAAACCTGCCTGTTCCCTTGGTTGACTAAAGTCCAATGTTGCCTTTATTCTATAGGAGATTACCTTGGCAAACATTTTATATAATAATGGGAGTTAGCTAATGGGCCTATAATTTTTCAATTGTTTAACATCTCCCTTTTTGTGGATTAGTATATGGTTTGCATTCTTCCAGTTTTCTGGGTCCCTTGCAGTCGATAGACACTTTGTATAGAGATCCACCAATTTTCCAAGCATTATGTCTCCTTCATCTTTGATTAAACCAACAGTTATTCCTTCTTCTCCTGCCGCTCCTCCCCATCTCATATCTTGCAATGACCTTCTGATCTATTCGTTAGTTATAGGAGGAGCTTCTGTATTCTATTCATTACTGTTTAGAATGGAATCATCCCGAGTCCCCTGGGTACTATACAGGTCAGTATAGAATTCTTCCACTGCTTTTACTATACCTTCGAGATTGCTGATGATATTACCCTGCTTATCTTTCAGTGCATACATCTTGGTTTGTCCTATGCGAAGTTTCCTTCTCACTGATTTCAGGCAGCGTCCATTTCTTACGGCTTCTTCGATCTTTCTCTTGTTACAATTTCGAATACCGCTTATTTCCACCTTGTTGATCAGTTTTGACAGCTCCGCGAATTCTATCTTATCTCTTGAGTTGGACACTTTCAATCTTTGTCATTTCTTTATTAGTTCCTTTGTTATTTGGAAGAGCATGCCTACTGGTTGCCTTGGTGCCTTGCCTCCCACTTCAATTGCTGCCTTTGAAGCCAGCCTAGTTACAGTTTTATTCACTAACTCTATGTCATCTTCATCTCTCTATTCTAAGGCTGCATATTTGTTTGAAAGTAGCAGCCTGAATTTGTCTGCTTTTACCCTTACTGCCTCTAGGTTGGCCTGTTTCTTCTTGACCAATTTTACTTTTTCTCTCTTCAAATTGAGGTGAATCCTAGCCCTCACTAACCTATGATCAGTACATTTTACCCTACCTATCACTTCTACATCCTGCACTATACTGGGATCGGCAGAAAGTATGAAATCAATTTCATTTCTTGTTTCACCATAAGAGCTTTTCCAGGTCCACTTTCTGTTGCTACCGTTCTTGAGAAAGGTGTTCCTTATTCTCAGCTTATTCCTTTCTGCAAATTCTATCAGCATCTCTCCTCTAGCGTTCCTAGAATCGACGCTGTAGTTGCCGATTGCTTGTTCACCAGCCTGCTTTTCCCCCACTTTTTCATTGAAGTAGCCCATTACTACAGTATACATACTGAGTTTGCACTTTTCTCATCACTAGTTCAACACCTTCATAAAATGTGATCAACTTTATCATCATTGTGACTGGATGCTGGAGCGTAGGCTTGTACTACCTTTTATCTATACATTTTATTAAGTTTCTAAATAATCCAATTTTCCAACTACCACCAACTGGTGCTGACCCAATCCGTCTTCTTCACGGTACGAAGGCGCATGCGCCCTGCCCCAGCGGATTAGTCGCGAAACGTTTTGGAACGGCCGCACGCGAGGCCACAGTGCTTAACCTCAGGCGGAAAGTCCCCCGAAAAGAAAAAAAGAAAGAAACGAAGAAGTGACCCCTCTAATTTTTATTGGGCTCAGGCACCCCTCGGCAGGTCAACTGTAGCACTGCGGCACCCATTGAAAAGGGCCGGGGGTGGTTTTATTGCCAGTGGTGCCTTGTACAGGCCAATTATAACTCTTCAATTTTTCTATTAATAATTTTGTTGCGATTAATTGGTTCATGCGGCATAAACAAAAACAAGAAGGCAGGTGTTGTCGTACTGCTCCTTGTATTTCCCCAATGCACGCACATCATTCTCACCACCCTGCTTCGACTAAACATGGCACAGCATACTGTTACATGAACTGCCTGAGCGTGAAGCTACCTGCTTGTGAAGTAGTGAAGTTTCACCTTGGTTTCGTTAGGTTACCAGTTAATTTTCATTTGATGAGTTGTGTGTTACAATTGCTGTGGTATACCAAAGGCGCACGCATTTTGTACACTTTTGTAGGTAAGTAGGTGTGAAACGTTAATATATATTGTTGTAGTGCCTGAGATGGCAAATTAGGCCAGGCAACTATTGTTCTGTGTTGGAGCCAGACTTACTAGCTATTAAGTTCACACGTCTTAAACCCTTTAACTCCCGAGTTATTTTCGAAAAAAAAAAGTTTCCGAAATTCTATTTTTTAAAGTGTCTGGTGGAATCGACACATTAAATAACTGGCTGAAGTACACTCAGAATAATAAATTATTTACAGAACACCCATAAAGATTTATCTGATTCTAGAGAAAGTTGTCTTCACTGCAAAGCTTGAAAGTGCCGGCGGCGGTGCACGTGGGGACAGAATAGCCTCAGATACTTAAGAGGAAGCTTTAGCTCGAGTGCTCCTATCTAAATACATGTAAAAGGAGAATTCGTTTTTCTCGGCAACCACTGCACCAAATTTGACAAGGTTTGTGGCATTTAAAAGAAAAACTTAAAATCTAGTGACTGTTGGTTTCGAATTTTTGAGTTAGGTCGTCAATTTTTTATAAAAAATTGGCGAAAATCAAAAATTTTCAAAAAACGAACCTATCAAGTTTACAACTCTGTAACTCAACCACTAAGAATGATAATACAATTCTGTAAATTGAATCTAAAAGTACATCCATAGCGGACAAAATTAATATGTTACACATGAATATAAAAAAATTTAATCTTAGGGAAATACAACTTTTGTAAAACCGTTGTAACCAACGTAACAAATTCATGTAAGATGTAAGATGACATATTGAATTTGTCCGCTTTGAATGATCTAATGGATGCCGTTTACAGAACTGCGATATCAGTTCTTGATGCATAGCTATCAACTTGTAAACTTCGTGCTACTATTTTTTTCAAACGGTCAAATATTTGAAAATCGTTTTAAGAAAATTCAAGCCCTAAATCGAAATTCCGCTTCCAACAGTCACTAGAATTTAACTTTCTCTTTCAAATGCAACAAATTTCATCAAAATCGGTCCAGGGATTATTTCATAAAAACGTTTTTGCGTTTTACATGTATTTGAATAGGCCGCGTCGGAGTTGGGCCCGAGCTAAAGCTTTCTCTTAATTGCTCCTGTATCATATTTGTCGCAGGTTTCGAGTCCAAGATGGCGTAGAGCTTGGAACGGCACTGAGTAGAGACAGGTGCTCAGCGACTTCGGCCTGAAGGAAAAGTTGATCTCGCAGAGCAGGGGGCCGTAATCGGGAACTACGGCTAAGCTTGATACAGAGGCATCTTGCGTGGGAGAACGCCGGGTCAGGATCGAGACGTTGTCGGCGGAGTTCATCATAACTCTGACAAAGATCAGTGACTTCGACGACGGTCTGCGGGTTTTTCGATAAGAGCATTTGAAAGGCGTCGTCTTGGACGCCCTTCAAGAGATGGCGGATCTTATCGGATTTGGTCATTAGTGCATGGACAGGCTTGGAAAGGTCAACTACGTCTCCTATGTAGTTGGTGAAGTTCTCACCGCGTGCTACTGGGAACGGCTGCGCAGGCGCTCTTCGGCACAAAGCTTCGGCACCACGGGGCGACCGAAAACTCGCGTGAAGCTTGTCTTGAAGTCTGAGCAGGTGCGAAAATCAGATTAGTGGTTGCGGAACCACACGTTCGTGACGCCCGGCCGTGAGGCAGAAGACCACTTAGTTCAACGTACTTAGGAGTATCGTCCCACTTGTTGTGGCCGCTCACGCGTTCGACGTTGCGGGCAGCCAGGCCAGAGGAAAACGGTCAGCATCCCGACTCAAGGTGCCCCAGCAGGAACAACAGCCGACAAGAAAGAAGGAGGCCCTACGAAGCAAGACGCCAGGGGTCCTACTGGCATGCCGCACCCCTCAAAATAAAAAGGTGAGCTGGGCACAAGTCGCATCTCCCACTGACAATGCTAAGAATACGCAAACACCAATCACACAAAACCCACAGTAGGAGAAAATAGTAGAAGCTACGAACTACTTCTAACAATTTAGCCGAGATACGAGCCGAGTTTGAAGCTTTGAAGCGCATGGTAAATAACAACACATCACAGCAACCCATACAAATTGCGGTCCGCACTTACAAATTTGCTTGTATTTGAACCATAGACTTTTTCTGCCGGTATATTTCCCATTTACTGGTTACGTCATCCTGCGGCAACTGCGCCTTCTTTGCTTGCCGGTGCCATAGCCTCCTATATTAAATATAGGAGGCTATGCCTGTGCTCTCGGGAGGCTTTTTGTTGTTCGGTGATCGCTTCTTGCATCTCCCTGTTCCACCAGCTTATCGGTTTCTTTTTTTTCCTTTCCAACGAATATGTTGTTTCTCTTTCCGTATTTCTGCCGTTATTGCAGCTACAAGCTCACTATATTCCCACTCTTTATTTGGCCATTTGTCAAGTTCTTTCTCGACTCTAGTGACGATATTTGTTATTTGTTCAGTGTTCAAATTTGGACTGGCCATTTTGCACTCCTTGCTCTCTTTCCCAACTACATATTCCATTTTCAAAATGATGCGTTTATGGTCACTCCCTATGCTGCTGTACCCTTCCTCATCAATGACCATTTCTATCAACTGATCATGAATTCCTTCTGTCATCAGACAGTAATCAATGGTTGGTGAGAGCACGTTGTTGGGCGAGTCGGTCGTACATACTTAAAGAAGGGAATTGCGCTAAAAAAAGACACGGACGAGTAAGGACATGGACGGGCGCAAACTCGCGACTGATTTTATTCAGAAAGCACATACATATATATACCTAAATTTTCATTCAATCATTGCCTAAGCGCACATGCCAAGAACGTTTTCTCTTTCTTATACAGATTGATACTAGAATCGCTTACGCATTTATCACCTGACTTATCAATGTAGAAAGCCTCTGCGAGTTCACGTGCTACCTGGTTACGACTGCGCCTTAAGATTTTGGTTCTAGCCAGCAAAGGCTGGCATGCTTTATCAGGCGTAGCCAAAGGGCATGCGCCGCAATGTAAGGGCAAATTTGACCCTTTTTCGTTAACCATAGAAAGCTTATGAAGTGGGAAACCGGCATAGAAAGCCGGTTTCTCACTTCCCACTTTCTGGATGGATGGATGGATGTTATGAGCGTCCCCTTTGGAACGGTGCGGGGCAGTGGGTTGCGCCACCAAGCTCTTACTATTATACTGCCCAATGTCCTAGATAGGTTAAAAAAAAAAACACTATGAACTACCACACCCAAATTTTCTGATCCCCTATTTCGAACTGTGCTTTTGTACGTCTCCGTTTTTTGTCGTTTCCCTAGTTTTACTCCACCAATCCTCCAATCGCCTCTTACTAATGCCTATTGCGGACATGTTTGCTTTTCCACTGCTGTCGCTGAACCCAAGTGCTTCAAGGAGGCCAGTGGCGCCTAAATCAACCGCTGGGTAGACGTCTTCATATTCTAATAAAACATGCTCCACAGTCTCCCTAGCTTTACAGCAGCAAGCACAGGCTTCTTATTCCGTCTTATATCTCGCTTTATAGGTGCGTGTTCTGAGGCATCCCGATCTCGCTTCGAAAAGTAATGAGCTTCCCTCTGAGTTATCATAAACATCCTGGATGAATGGATGGATGTTATGAGCGTCCCCTTTGGAACGGGGCGGTGGGTTGCGCCACCAAGCTCTTGCTAGTATGCTGCCTAATATCCTACCTAGGTTAACCAATGAAAGAAGAAAAAAAAAGCACTATGAACTACCACGTCCAAATTTTCTGATCCCCTATTGCGAACTGTGCTTTTATATGTCTCCGTCTTTTGTCGTTTCCCTACTTTTCTTCCACCAATCCTCCAATCGCCTCTTACTAATGTCTATTGCGGACCTGTTTGCTTTACCAGTGCTCCCGCTAAACCCAAGGGCTTCAAGGAGGCCAGTGGTGCCTAAATCGACCGCTGGGTAGACGTCTTCACATTCTAATAAAATATGCTCCGTCGTTTCCCTAGCTTTACCGTTTTCTTCAGTGTTCCTGTATATGCTCCCGCAGGGAGCAGAGTTGCGCATACCTTTTCCGGCGCCGCTCGCACAGCTATTGGCCGAGCGCGAAAAATGACGTCAAATGATCCGCGCCGCTGCGAAGCCAACTTTACGGGCGCATCGCCGACTCATGCGAACTCGTCGTTTCCGTCAGTGCCATCGCCATTGCAATCAGCGGACCGTCGATCGTGCGTTGAGAGGAGCAGCTGCGGGTTTCAGGTACGGTATTCGACGATGTGAAGTCAAGGACCTTGGTGAAGTGATACGAAACACATCGTACTGGCACTTGTATTGTGCCATTACGATGCCAAAAATGTGTTGTCAGATTACAGTCTGCACTGTGTGAATAATTACTCTGCAAGTTTGCCATCTTGATGTGATTAGTGCAATAAAAATAACCTGTTGTTACTCTTAATAGCTTGTTGCCTTCCCATTTTCTTTGAATTCTGCCCCCAAGGTTCCAAGAACCAGCACACTTGGCCTGCTGCCAGCAGCCGTTCATGCATTCCCTTGTATGAAATAAATTTGATCTAGAAGCTCTTGCATCTTGAATCTTTTTCCACTTGCAGATTTGCTGATACTATATAGCTGATTAGTCTGCGGTGTGAATGAATCGTAAAAGTAAGCTTTGCTTAAAATGTGCGCATGTGAACATTTGAAATGCGCTTAAATCTGTGTCTGCACCGCATGTATCGAAAACGTGCAGCTGTTTTGAGCGATGGTTAGTGATAAATGACGCTCTGTTAACGGTCACTGACATAACTGCAGGCACGATAGCTCTCTTGGCGACGGTCATTAATCGGCTGGTTTCGGCAGCCAATATGCGCTAAGTGTCCAGCTTACGTGTGTGAAGTTTTAAACACTCTCTAAAACATTTCTTGCTTTCTGACAATGATAAGACAACTTCATATGCATGAAAATCATTGCACCGCCTTTTGTGGCAACGTACTGCGCGTTTGCGAGCGAACTTTGGAGCTGTTCGAGCCACGGGAGTATTTTATTTTGGGGAACTGAAGGCGGTGCTACCCCCTATTTGTACGTTCATGTGTGTGTTTGTATATGCGTGTTTACATAGGTACATACAAAGTTTCGGTTGGTTGGAAGCCCACCCCCTCCGACTGCACGAATGACTCATTCGAGTGTAGCCTGTATTAAGAATTGCCCTTTGCTAAGCGCCTGCGAACAATTGGCGCTTGTAGCTCGCGACCACTAGAGAGAAAGGCGGAACACCGCGTGGCATTTGGCTCCTGCGCGCGCGAGGAGGGGCTTCGATGCAGAGCTGGATCACGACGGCGGACCTATGCGCAACTCTGCTCCCTGCGGGAGCATATACAGGAACACTAGTTTTCTTTAGGGTGCCTCGATGCGCGCGCCCCCGCTTAGGGTGAGGTCACCCTTTGAACCAGCCGGCGCCGCCTAAACCTGTTTTCGCGCGCTCCCTCCGCCATTGCGTTGCCCGCGTCGACTTCGCCGCGCTGCTGTGCGGGCGTCCTCGAAACGCTGCTGCGTTCGCGCGGCTTTCATCGGCGTAGAATGCCTGGATGTTGTGTTCCTCAGTGCTCCAACCATTCGAGAAATGGTTGGAGGATGTTCCATTTTCCAAGGGACCCAAAAAGGCGGCTTCTGTGGCTGGTGCGAGTCAAGCGTGACAAGTGGCAACCGACGAACTCCTCGTGTGTCTGCAGCGTAAGTGCCACATGTTGGTTCAGTGCTGTTTTTGTTGCGATTTATTTGTATTTTGTTGCGTTTGGGCAGCTAAGTGTCGTTCAATATTCTTCTTGCTCGGCTTAAAAAAGCTGCGTGAAACACTAAAACAAAGTAAATGAGTTTCACTACAGCGCGGTACAGGCCATTGTCTGCCGCTTGCTTGTTCGCATCCGAAATTGCACGACACGTGTCCGCTGGGGAATACGTACCACGCGTGCTTTCGCCGCTTCTTTTCATTCAAAGGTAATTGCCTTTACTAGGCGCTTGCCAGCGAATTGCGGTCTGGGCCCAAACATTGCATCAAGGCACAGAGCATGAGGACAAGCAAGGGCACATAAGCTGTGGCAATTACTGTGCAAATGGATGGTCCAGGAACCAATTTTGATTAATTCACTCACGATTTCTGAAGTTGTTTTTGACATGTGTGCGGCGTTGGGTAGCTTCCGCTGCCTATTAACCGGACGCTTCGTCCTACGACGCCGCATTATGTCAGTAAATGAGATTAACAGAGATCGTTGTTATGTGCAGATTGAGGCGCTCATTCGAGTAATTCGCCTGATATTTCGACTAATTTGTTCTTTGGCCTGTTAACCCGACGCTTCGTTCTGCGATGGCGGATTAAGTCAGTGAATGAGATAGACAGGATATGTTATGTGCAGATTGAGGCTCTCATTCGAGTAATTCGACTGATATTTGGACTACTGTGTTCTCTTGCGTGCTGCCTTCATTGTTTTCATTATCGAGCCGGAAATGCGCCGCTAATTTCAATATCAAATTCATCTGCAGGCTCATTTCGAAGCCAGCAGCTTCGAACAGAACCGCGCGGATGGGTGGAAGAAGCTCAAGCCTAATGCTGTACCAACGGTGTTCCCATTCAAAGGTGAGATGCCTCCTGACCCTGGTATTTGTTACCACGTTGCTTATCGGCTCATTATCTACATTTGAAAAAGTTATGTGAGGAAACGATTCATGCGCATACATATTAAATTTTCTGGCGCGCCTTCTATTCTGCTTTTAGTTAACACAATCTTAAATATATGTAATGGGCATTTTTTCTTATTTATCTGTTTCCAGAACTTCCTAAAGAGCGAAGGCCACCAAGGGAACGAAATGCACACGTGCCTGCATTATTCAGTGACGACGCAGCCGCACACAATTCTTCACGAGAAGTGAGAAACGTTCTTCCCTCAACTACGCAGGAATTTTCTCCCGCTGATTCTTCGTCAGACGGGGAGATAAATGAGAGATTGGCGGCTACGGAAACCAACAATGCTAATGGGCAACTTACTTCGACCCCCAGGGATGCACGGCTTCAAGAAACTGCAATAGTTACTGCGACCCAACCCCTCGATTCTGAGGCAGCTGAGCTTAGGAAGAAGATTGCAGATCTCACAGCAGCCAATAATAAGCTTAGACAACATCATAACGAATCTAAGAACACTGTCAAAAAACTACAGATGCAGGTACGCAAGCTGCAGAAAGAGGCAACTAATTTCTCACGAAATACGAAGTTTTTAAATGAAGACCAAATTCGTGCTCTTTCTCGGAACAACAATCATGGTAATTCGTGGTCAGCGCAAACAGTAAAGCAAGGTCTAAAAATTAAATTTGCTTGTGGAACCACCGGGTATGAAACACTCAGAAAGATTGGCTACCCTCTTCCATCCAGCAGAACGTTAGCAAGAAGAATTCAGGGCCTGAAGTTTCTGCCAGGTATCCTGCATGAAGTGATCGACGTCATGAGGTCGAAAGCAGAGGGAATGGAGGACGTGGAGAAAGACTGCGTTCTCTTTTTAGATGAAATGGAGATAGCACCCGGATTTGAACTCGACCGTGGCGAAGACGTGCTTCTGGGAGGAACGACGTTGCCCTCAAAGCCTGAAGAGCCAGCCAATCATGCTTTGGTGTTTATGCTAGGTGGGGTAAACCAGAGATGGAAGCAAGTGATAGCCTATGAATTCACTGGTAGGCACGTGGACGGCTCTGTACTCAAGGCATATGTCCTGGAAATAGTGCAGATATGCAGCCAGATTTCTCTAAGAGTCCGTGTTATCACATGTGACATGGGTGCAGCAAACCGCGCTATGTGGAGAGAATTTGGCTTTTCGAGCCACCGCCATTCGACAACTTCGTGCTCAATACCTCACCCAACCTTAAAAGGGAAGGAACTTTTTTTCATCTCGGACCCGGCACATGTCCTTAAGAACCTGAAAGGACAGCTTCTAAGCTCAAAAGTTTTCACACTCAGTGATACTACAGTAAGCAGGAACGGACTGACGGCCTCGAAGGTGAAATTGGAGCATGTACAGGCCGTCTTGGATTATGACGCAGCCAACGAACTTAAGGTAGCACCAAATTTGTCAGAAACCCACATTAGTTGTGGGCACTTCACCAAAATGAAAGTAGGAGTCGCTGTCCAGCTCTTCCGTGAAGCCCCACCAGCTATTCGGTTCCTAATAAAAGAAGGAGTGATTGAGCCAGAGGCCGAAACAACAGCGTGGTTTATGGACCTCGTTTCTAGGTGGTATGCCCTCATGTCATCGCGTCATCCCACTATGGCGCTAAGCCGCAGGAACATTACTAAATATCATGCCGCCTTGGACACACTACGCACGGCAACAGACACCATCAGAGAACTGAAAATGGGCACTGGATCTCAGTGGAAGCCATCGCAAGCAGGGGTCCTAATTGCGACAACGGCTGTCCTTCGCCTTCAAGAAGTGCTTCTTGGCAGTGAAGGGTATGAATTCCTCCTCACGAGCAGGCTGTTGCAAGACTGCCTAGAAAACCTTTTTTCTGTGGTGCGGCTCATGAAGCCAGTGCCCACTGCGTATGACTTGAAGTGTGCACTCCGACTCGTCAGCGTCAGCCACTTTCTTCACACTCCGAGATCAACAAGCTACGAACTTGACGACCGCGAATACCTTGTCGATCTGCTTGCACATAGCAAGAAGGAATGTGCAGAAAGCGAAGTCGATGAAATCAACGACACGGAAATTCTGTTCATTGAAGAGCTCACGTCAACCGAGTGCCGCATCTTGTTTTACCTTGGCGGTTTTATTTTGAAAGGAATTTTGAAATCTATAACTTGTCCGCAGTGCAAGGCTGCTCTCCTTGGCAAGCCTGACGATCAGTATGCTTCCCTGACTGCACTCAAGGAATACGTCAGGGATGGGCAAAACCTCGTATATCCAAGCGCTGATGTCATGAAAACTTTAAAAAACTACGAGGAACATTTCACCGCTGTCAACTCATGGTGCACAGGCAAATTTTTCACCATGAAGTCGCCACTTCGTTCTCTGATAGCCTATCTCGAAGGCATAGACAAACCCTCAGTGAACACATGCATGGCTCACAAAGAACGAATAAGCAAAATGCTGACTGCTGCATATGCCAGAGTGAGGCTCCGAATTCATCTCCGACAAATTCCGAGCACTCATCCTAGTGGCCACGGAAGCAAGACTTGTGCAGGGGTCAGCCTTGCGTAAGCAAGCTGGAATCTGCAGTTCTGCGAGCCTTTTCCTTCAAAGTCTGAAGTCTGCATCTATATATATAGTGATCACAACTATTTTATCAATTACGGTCTATTTAACATAAATGTCGACTTTTAAAAAGTGCAATAATGTTCAGTGTTCACGTTCCCATTAAACACAAATCTCTAACTTTGTGTGTTTTCATAAGCACTGAATAAATGATTTCATGTTTGCTTGGGTAACAGCTTTTGTATTCATCTGGCTGTTACCAGACGAAAAGGGGACTTTATATTTTATTACCGTTGCTGATGCTGTTTCTTCAAAGCGTGCAGAACCAAGACGTTGTTGCATTGACCGCGTCGGCTGAATTTTCTTACCGATCAAATTCACTCACTTGCATTGGGACATCAGTGAGGTTTCCCATGCAATCCTGTTTACCGCGCCTCCGTTCACGAAGAAAAATGCCCATTCAGCCTTTTAACGCCCTCCGCATAACAGCGCGGGAGAAAGGGGGTTAGCCCCAGTCGCTGCCGAGCGTGAGATAGGGAGCCGGAAAGCGGAGGAGTCCGTTCTCCGCGAGAACGAGCATGCAGTGGGAACGAGAATGGCGGCCGCCGTAGCAGACGACGCAGATGTCCTCACCCTAAGCGGGGGCGCGCGCATCGAGGCACCCTAGTTTTCTTCAGCTGTTAGCGGCATCTGTCGGACCGCGCAGTAACTATACAGTTTAGTAATTTGAAGCCTCTCTAGGTGGCGCTAAGCGCGTTTTTATTGTTTAACTTAGGTAGGACATTAGGCAGTATACACTCTAAGAACAGTTTACACCCTTTGGCGTGCCCGTTCTGCCACACAAGAGTAATCGTCATCTGCCTTGATGCGTTTCCTTTCTTGAAAACGCCGCGCCCGCTACTTTCCTGTCGAGAATGCTTTCATGCTGATAACGCGCATGCCGTTCGTTAGTGGAAAGTACCGGGCTTGCAGCGTTAAAGATAGGAAACGCATCAAGGCAGATGACGATTATCGTTGTGTGGCAGAAGGGGCACTCCAAAGGGTGTAAACTCTTCTTAGAGTGTAATAGCAAGAGCTTGGTGGCGCAACCCACCGCCCCTTTCGAAAGGGGACGCCCATAACATTTATCTATCCATGCACATAATTAAGCGTGTGTGTGTGTGCGACGGATTGATCTATGTATATCCCTATCTTCTAGCGATCTCATTCCTTCTCGCACTTCAACAGTGGTTAGAGATGGGTTAAAGCGAAGCTCCGCCCGCGTTGTCAACATGATCAGCCGGCCGTCAACGGTGGGTGATAAGCGGTGCAGTCGAGCGGAAGGTATCGCTACAAAATTGTGTCGTACTTGCCCTGGTTTCTTGTACACGCCATGATAAGCTTAGCGAGAGTTCTTTTTTACTTTTTTTTTCTAAATATCAGTAACGTACACTATGCTTATGACGCGTACGTTTTTTTCCAGCTGCGAACTAGCACAGTTCGTAGGCCTAGTCTCATCCATCGCTTCGCTTGCTTGGAGTCGGCCATGTTGGTTTTGGAGAGGGAGGAACCTTTGTTCCCATGCATGAGGGGGGAAACTTGCTCCATTTAAAGACGAACATAGGGGATATCGCCGTTTCTTCCTTAATGGAGCAAGTGTCGCTCCTTTTTTCTTAGAGTGTACAATAGTCAATACTTGCTTTTTTTTCCGATACAGGGGTCCCGTTCACAAAGTTTTTAGTTCGTTTAAATGTAAAAACGCAAAGATTAATCCCGACTTCATCATCATATCGCGATTGTTGTGCGTAAAATCCCAGAGAAAAAGAATATGCAGATCCTACGCACTGTGAGAATAGATTTAAGCGTAGCTTTCCGTGCTGGATGCTTTGATTGACGATAATTAGCGGCAATGTTGACGGCTAAAGTTTAATTTCTTCAACGTTTCGGCTAACACGAGAGTGGTGAGTTGATGTTAAACGTTATCTTGCGTGCACCACTGCTGTTTGTCTGCGTTGTACACAGAACACGCAGGGGGTGGTTTTTGCTTGAGGCGTTGTTGTGCGCCATATTTTATAACCTCATAGGCTTTGGCGTTGTCATTTCCTGACATGGCACATCCCATTGTGGCAAAAGTGTTAACGTTGAGTTGGATTATGGGGTTGTACGTGCCAAAACCAGACTCGGATTATGAGGTAAGCCGTAGTGGCGGACTCGGGGTTAATTTTGACACCGGGATGTTCTTTAACGTGTCCCAAAATCTAAGTGCACGTGCGTTTTATCTTTCGCCCCGTCGAAATGCGGCTGCCGCAATTGGGATCAAATCCGCGACCTCTAGCAATGCCATAGCTGCAAAGCTAACGCGGCGGGTGCAGAAGTGTTGCTTTGACGGTCGACCGCTTCCGTAGTGCCTCCTGGACCCTGCGGAGCGCTTTAATTAATGCGGCTCTGCTTCTGCACGCCCTGCTTAATGTGTTTTCTTGACATATTTGCATGACGCTTATTTTTCCAAAAGAGCAGCAATGTACTGTACCGTACCTTGAACTTAAGCTTATCCTGTTTGATCCCAGCAACCGCTGTCGTATAGTAGTGGAGATTTCTTGCCTTCTTACGTCACCTCTCCCCTCTCTTATATGGAGACTGCCTCTTTTCCTCCCTCTCCTTCTTGTCATCTTCACCACTCTACAGTTCTATTTGCGTCCTCTCTGGCCTCTCACGTTAGTAGAAAGGGAAGCGCCGCAGTTTCTGCAATGCTTCTGGGGGGAGTGACGGATAATTACAGCTGTTAAGCGGCTAATGTGACGACGGCCAGGGAGCTCTAGAGGGCATTGTGCACATTCGACGTGGTGGCGTGAACACGAGTTTCTCCCGTCGCCCTTCCTCTCTTACTTGCGCCTGTCATCTATATACACTCTCTGAACAACCACGTGGCGCGGTGTGCGCGACAGCAGCAGCCGCAGCAGCAGCAGCAGCAGCAGTGGGGAAGTCGAAGGAAGAGGGAAAGAAAGCTTCGCTTTAAAAACTGCGGGACCCAGTTGAAACTCCGTAGCAACCCCGTCTATTCCTAGTACCTTGGCGGCAACATCACTGCAGTATCCCATGTTGTCCCCAGTGGACCATGTTGTGTGCTCACCAGGATAGCAGCCAGCACATACCTGTTGGCCCAATATGGTATAGATAACTTGGGTCACTGAATATGTGAAAGAGGCTAGATACATACCGCATACTGGGTGAAGTTCCCGAAGAGTACTAATCGCATTAAATTGTGTACCAGTACTCCTTGTGTACCAGTAACCGCTGAATACCATACTCATTAAAATATTCGACATGTTTTCTTTTAAACATAACTCCGGCGTGCTATATATTAGACTAGAACATTGTCACGATGGTAGCTTCTATGACCTGCCGCAGTGGTACAGCGGTTAGAGTGTACTAATTCTGAACGCAGTGGCTCTGGATTGAAGCCTTGATGCAATGGCTCCACTGAACGGTGCGAAGCGCAAGTGCTTACGCCGAGGGTTCAATGAGAAGTAACCAATTCACAGTGGTCATATTTAGAAGCCCTGCAGTATAATGCCCGACGTAACATTAACAGATAAGCAGTGATGGTAGTGGGATAGAATCTGTTCAATAATCGTCACATAAAACTTGAGATGTATGGCATGAAAACATTTGATGGCAGCGCAGCTAATACCGATGTCACGCAGGCACTTTCGATGGCGATATACAGTTTTATTAGGATCGAATTTCTCGGTCTTGGTTCACTATTTTCCGCAAGCTGCGGAAGGTAGTCAATGTCTTTCGAGAAATTCGATTCTTATCGAACTCAATTGCGATGTGAAGTTCCCGTGCAACACCGGTACACGACTTTGTTCTCTTAATGACAACACGGACATTGCCACGTTGTTTCTTCCTTCTGCCCGTGTTCTCCCTTTGTGCTGTGCACCCACTAGTAGTTAAAAATTTCACTCTGTCTGGCACAAGCAACTAATGACTGTCAGTCTCACGCTTTCTTCATTTGAAACAAACTTGTGTTTTCACGCGATTATGTACCACGTAATAAAGTGCAATTATGCGTAATAGCGATGGTCACTTCGGACGTGTTCTCTTACAATGTGTCACAAAGTGGGCGAAAATCTCTTAACAAGACGTAACTCTAAGAAGCACTTACATAGATCTTTCTTGCTTATCAACAAAATTACACAGTATTGAATCTCTAAAACAGTGCACTGCCCTTTGGCAGCTTTGAAATTGTCTGGCGCACTCCACCGCCAGGCAGGACATACGACAGTAGACACACAGCTAAGCCACCATCACTGTGACTTTGTTTTCTGGCTCACGAGAGTTTATGAAAACAATATTTATTTTTTGATCTCATGCCACCGCCTGTAGAGTTTCCGCAGATGACTAGAGGAGGAGCCGGGTTGAAATGCAGCTTATAGCTGCTGCGAAGCTTCACTTCCAGGACGACAACGCCGTCACGGTTGTTGAGATCACAGATATCTGCTTTTGAATGCGGCCATACTACGCAAACTGTACTTTGAGCGGGCCGTATGGTATCCACAGCGAGAGCGGTTGTTCCCACGGTCACCTCACCAGATGACTAGAACCGTTGGTTTCGTAATTGCACTGCACCCTGTCCTGCTCCGCGAGCCTTTTCCACTGCCGCAGTTTCGGGGCACACGTGACAATGGGGCGGCCCAGGTGCCACGTGGCCAGTATTAGACGAGGCTCCTGCGTGTCACGAGGAAAGCCGCACCTTGCAGGCCTCGTGACGTAGTCGGGCATGCGCCCACGGTGGGTTCGCGTGACGGACAGCCACCAGTAGATGGCCTGCCCGTCTGAGTGGAGCGTGGCATTCCGCACTGTAGCTTCTGCAACTGAGATGAGATCCTTTTGTAAATCAACACATGTAAAAAAGTGCGCATGATTTTTCTGGCAAGATTACTTTCATCTCTGCACCACAGCGATCTACAATCGAAAAATGTCCTACCATATAAAATGGAAACTTGGAGCCCACGTTAAGGAACGACAAAGCTATGAGGAAAACAGCCTCCACATCACAAATATTCATAGTTAAAATGTGCTCCTCCTGGCGTAGAAACCAAACATGGTCTGCGCCAGGAGGTCCGCTGAGCCGGTTGCGTAACGACTAAGCTAGCTGGCAAAAGATGCTAGTGCATGATAGTGCGAGAGCGAAATAACTGAAAACATGAAGCACTGTAAAAGTAAGTACAGGAATCTATTTCGTGGACTAGAAATATGCAGAAAGGTTAAAAAATTTAAAACTTCGCATTAGCCTGTATCTAGAAGGGAGTTAAGAAAGAAGGCGGGCATACGGGTTTTTCGGAAGCAGAGCACCTGGATTCTAGAGATCTCCGTTGAAGGGCTTTCGTTCTAATTTCACCTGAATTCCAACTTTCTTTTTCCAGAATATTCCGACTTGTTAGGGATGTTTGCAAAACAAATTCATCTAATCAATTTTGTGATCTTCGAGTATTCGTAATACATCATCACCCCGACCGCGACCTGATATTTTCTTTAATCGGTAGCTCATGTTAGCCCAGTGATTGCAACACAAAAGTTTCTATCTCGGGATTAGAACGAACCCCACCGGCTGAGTATATTAGAACATATATGGACATAACAAAACTATAAATACTGGCATCTCATCCTGAAATCCCCTTCATTCACGCAGATTGTAACTGAAAGCACTCAATATACTTGCTTCTCAACTTTCCGCAAACTTTGTTACTTAAAACACAAACTTCAAGATTATCCTCCTAATGTTGAACTTCTTGGCTACCTCACATTAATACGACGTAAGTTTGAATATTTTTTTATTGTATGAGATCCTTATAATAAATTTAACATTGAAAAACTCGAATGGATTCAGCAAGAAGCTGTTAGGTTTATCTATGTTAAATATAAACACTGATTCTGCTACTTAACTAATGAATACTAACAAAATTTAACTGCTTGAATTAAGAAGAAAATGTTGTTTACAGGTCTTGAGCTAATTTCTTAACGGTAAATTCACCACTCCTCATGCACGGTACTTTTCCCCGTGGTCCACAACACCTATATACGCGACATTTGAAAGCGCAGTTTCCAAAGCCGCATTTTACCAGAGCTAATATTTATGTTTTCATACTTGGCACTTTCTGCATCCAACTGAAACAACCTAGCTGAATACAGACAATGTAGCGCGAAGGCACGATTAGAAAGAAGAGACACAGAACACGTCACAGGCGCTACTAACAATTTTAATTGAAAGACAGGGAGAAGCGTACATATACAGCTCCCAACACGCAGACGCACCTACCACTACCGAGCGCGATTGTCAGGGCTGGCAAAATCACTTGGCAAATCTACAGAAAGTAAGCTCCGCGTTGTACAAAACAGCAGAAGTCTGGCTTACAGAAGCACTACCTTTTTCTTTTATGTAAAAGCATCTAATAGCTCACTCGCCGTTTTATCTTTACTTCTGCCCAGGATTTTCACATCATGAAATACCGGCTTACAAGGACAGGCTTTTACAGTGCGCTGAAAGATGCGCAGTCATGTTCTTCGGTTTATTCGCATGCTCCCTCATTCGGCCATTGACGCAGCGGCCTCTTTGTCCTAGATGGGACTTTCCACAAGACAGGGGGATTTCATGAAATACCCCGGTGGCGCAACGCACGTCGGGTTTGGCGTGTTTTACTTTGGCAGCTTAGCATTGAGCTGCCAATTATACACAGTTGGGCCAGCCTGTTCGGAGCGGATAACACGACAGGCACTCCGTACCTATTCGCCGCTTTCTTTTTAAATTGTGGCTCATCTTGTGCACGCAGGGCACAATTTCCGGCCTTAGGCCACTCCGCTCAGCGGCTCTTGCCTCATTCACTAGTGTGCCCGCTTTTAGCTTCTGTAGCAGGGATTCGGCCACTGATGTCAGGACCAAGCGAGGGTAGCCGGCTTTTGAATGGCTAGTGAACTGCTTGTCAAAACTGTCCTGCATCTTGTGTTCGCAGGACTTCTCGGGTGCTGACCCCAGGCAGAGTGAAGCCATACCTCTTTTGACAATAACAAAATTTGTTGCTGAGCTATTGTTCATGCTTAACAACTGAATACTGGTAAGAGCAATTCTAAGACTGGACAGATGATAGACACAGAAGAACAGGACAAGCACTAACTCGCAACTAAATTGAAACTTGGATGCCGCAAAGCTGTAAGGCAGAAGCTCATTTTTTTTGCTCGTGGTGAATAGCACCAGCAAACATGATCATTAGAGAACGTGACGCTAAACTCTCACAACTGGAGGGTATTGTCTACGGAGAGTTCAAATGTGAATGACAGGCCCTTGCCGTGAAGTTTGAAATTTAAAATCTTTATAACATGAAATCAGTTAATGGTACTTCCTTGGTTCATCGCAACGAAACAATCGTCAACGTATCAAAATACTTTAAAAACATGCGAACCGTGAACACTGTTGTGAAGGTTTTTGTATATTTCCGACAGGAATATGTCACACAGTAGAGGTGCTACGCATGATCTTACGCATATGCCATTCTTTTGCACAAAAAAACCGGTTATTAAAATTATTAGAGATATTAGAAGCGTTTTACATAAAAGAAGAAAGTAGTGCTTGTGTAAGCCAGACTTGTTTTCTACAACGCGAAGCTTACTTTCTTTAGATGTCTTGAATTATCTTGTTAGTCCTGATAATCACCCCAGTAGTGGCAGGTGCGCCTGCGCGTTGGGAGCACGCTTCTCGCTGGCCTTCGAATAAAGTTGTTAGTAGCGCCTGTCACGTGTTCCATGTCTCTTCTTTGTAACTGTGCCTTCGCGCTACATTATGTCGGTAAGCAAACACCAACTAGCCCACAACAAGTCCTTCTACAATCTAACTGAAGTTTATGACAAAATGCACGAATAAATTCTGATTAAAGTTCCTTTACTGTTTTTTTTTCTTTTTCATAGCACACCGTTTTCTCTATAATACAAATGCTTTTTATTTGTGTGGCCCATCCTGCTTGGACCTGCTTGGTGTGGAGTACGTTAAAAAAATAAATAAATGGCACCGTTGCTTGGCGCTGTGACGTCCTCGTATAATGAATCTGTACATAGAGCCATTGGGCGTTTTAGATAAAATCGAATTATGACGCCTATGCAGTACGAGTAGTATAATAGACGCATCGTATCAATTTTAATCGCCTCAGGTTCGTTAACATGCACCTAAATTTAAGTACTCTAAACTAGCATGGTTTCTGCGTTGTGCTCTACGGGAACGCCGCAGCCGGAACGGAACTTGGCGCTCGGCGGCAGACCGCGCCATAGCCGCCGCGGTGTTGCTTAGTGGGCACGTGGCGCTCACCTAGATCGCCAAGGCAGTAACTTTCACGCAGCTCTGTTTCCGTGCAGGGTCGGCAGTCTGAAAAGAAGAAATAAAAGCAATCGATACAGGGCCTGTGCTAGAGGAAATTGTCGTTGCGCTGATTATGACCCATAACTAATATCACGAGAACGTCGACCCGCGGTTTGGTCCCAGTAGTAAGTATAATAAAGCACGTGTTTCGGCAGAAAATATATTCGTGTGCAAAAAAGGAAGAAAAAGAAACGCACCACTGGTGGGGCTATATTATGTTGAAAGATAAACAAGATGCATTCCTAAAATTTGACGCTTACTGTATGAGCATCTCAAAGACCGGCAGTGTTGGCTGTCAACGAAATACATCGGAAATATGCTTCGTTTTCCTTTTTTTTAAAAGAAAAATGCAATACGTGTAGTGTTCTGGGCACAAACGAGGAAAAACGCAAGGAATTAGCAGCAAAGCAGGAAATGTGTATCGTTCGTAGTCAGACGATGCGCTCATACGCACCTTCCCATCCTTCGAGCCTCTCGAACGACGCCACGGGCTGGCTCGTGGTGTACGTCAAGGTTAGCTTAGCCCTCTTGCCCGTTCGAGCAGCCGAGGCCACGGCGTAGACGACCGCGGAGCCTCGGTTGGAGAGCACGCACTTGGCCCGTACGCCAGGTCCCGGAACGAGGCCGCCCTGAGCGGTCTCCGCGTACACCAACGCCCCAGAACTGTCAGCTGCGACCCGGAAGCAGGCTTGGAACTCAGGCTGCGATGGTGGACCGCGTATCACGATGCGCAGAGCCCCGCGAGGGTAGCTCCAGCGGACCGTGCCGGAATCGCACGAGCTCAGGTAGACAGGGAGCACGTCTTCGGAGGACTGCGCTAGGCCACTGTTTTCGAAAGTCAAGGTGAGCTTTAGGCTACAGAAGTGACAACTTTATCACATCTATACACAGTATACCGGGGGTCCCACGCAGCTTGAGCCAAACTTTAAAAATATGCGACTAGCACGGTAACCAAGGTAATGTTGTTTGCCGTCGCTCGGAGGTACTCAGATTATTTTTCGCATTCCGCCTAATTATATAATTAGTCTTTATTAATTAGTCAACTTCTCAAATATTATATTTAGATGAAAGGTGTCTATGAAAAAATTGTAGAGCAACATGAAAATCTCCCGATAGAGCCTTTTGTTGCTGCATACGTTCTACGTAAAAGTGTTTTTCAAAGCATGAGAGATGGCCGCGTATATACGCAAAGTGCTTCGAGCGGCCAGTCGCGCGGCAATTTTTCGTGTATTCTCGAGCTTCTTTCATGCTTGGAAAAACATTCTTATGTAGCCTGCATTGAGTAACAGAAAGCTGTATCGGGGGTTTTTCATGTTGCTGTACAATTTTCTCATTGACGGTTTTCATGTAATGATAATATTTGAGAAGTTGATTACTTAAGGCTAATTATGTAATTAGGCGGAATGCAAAAAATAATGTGAGTATCTCCGAGCGATGGCAAACAACCTTGCCTTTTGGTTCTGTCAAGCTACATGGCATCTGCATGTTTTGAAAATTTTGCTCAAGTTACGTGGGGCATCCTGTAAACACATATCTACGTCCAAGCCCCACCGTCAATTAAGTTGGAGGTCTCGGGACTGTATCAATATAGCATTCATTTGCATAACACAGCTCGAACAAGCAAATAACGAACAGAAAACGAATGATGCAAACACAGAAGACATGCAAAAAGCGACAATACGAGCGCTCGCTAACGACTGATCGTTTATTCAGGACACACTCCTCTTGTACGCTTGTCGGAGAATACGGCTGCTGATCAGGACGAAAACTCCCGTTCAGCACGCTTTATGTACACTGTAACTCGCGTATTCGCAAAATTTACCGCGTTCTCGGAGACCTTCCACTTACGCGCACAAAACCTTGCGCCGTTTATGTAACCCGGTGAGGTGCAAGCGCATGTGCTTCGAGGCGTACCTTTGCGTCCAGTCGCAGGACATGTGGCGACGGCTCTCCTTCGGGGAACCACGGATAGCAGCGTTCTGGACCACCGGTAGCATTACCGCCGCTGCCAGCAGCCCGACTACGTGCGTCATCCCGGCGATCCGCTGGTAACGCACTGTTCTCATCCTCGCAGGCCAAGCATCGGCGAAGTTCGACGGCGACTCGCGCAGGCAGCGCCGACGAACAGCGGCTGTCGGCGTGCGCCCGTGGCGCGACCGAGACTGTGAGCGCCGGGTCGCGCTCGCGGCGCGTTTTGTAGTTCGGGCCCCCGGTGTCCCGAGGGAGCTCGTGGGCCGCCGATCGTGGGAACCCGCGAGGGCGGCTCGGGAGCTACGCGCTTGCCGTTCCCACGGTTTTTCAATGGGCGCGTGGCGCACCGGCTGCTTCACCGCACCGCTGACGCTTGCTGCGGGGAAGCCGCCTTTTCGCGTTCCTGCTGCTCGCTCCGCCGAACCGTATTGGCAACGGTCGGGGAAGCGTTCAGAAACGAGCTCGCCTCTATGCATTGGGGATTGGCTTCTTTTCGGGCGCGGGCGCCACGGGAGTGTACGGTCTAATTGGGTTATAACTCGAGGTCGTGGAGCGTGGGAGCTCAGAGTGAAGCTTGGTTATAGGTACCCACTCCGCGTGGGAACGTCGCTGCAGAGAGGTTGTTACGGAAATTTCCAGCATCACAAATGAAGTGGGAGAATCGCGAGAATTTCTGCTAGCCATATTCCGGAGAAACTTAAGAGATCTCCCTTTCATGTCTAATTTTGTCATACTTCGTTTATATTTTCATTGTATATGCATAATTTGAGTATGCTACTGATATTTTCATTCTTGTATTTACTATTTTGCCACAGTTCTTACTAGCTACTATTCAGCTGATTAATCTTTCCATACGCTCATCGTAACTTTTGTTGGTGCATAGATTATGTGCATTAATTTTTATTGTATTCCATTGTCGATAACTATTGCGTAATCTGCGCTTTGTGAGCAGTATGTAAACGCATTCCCACTTTACTTAAGAACTGCTGTCCGGCATGTCCACGTTTTCTGTAAGGGGTGCAGGCCTGTGTTAAAGCCTTCGCATAGGCTTTTTGGCTAAGTGCCGAGACATCCGCGTGATGCTCAACAATCTTGATTCGAAATTTAAAAAAAGAACGTTAATCTGCCTGGCACAACATTTAAAGCATAAATCACGAGCACATAATTATAGGTTCAAGTTAGCAGACAACATGGTCCCCTGGGTTGACATAAGTTCTTGTCATGGTAATTTAATGTCGTGCATGCACGTATGTCATGAATTTCTGTCATTTTCGACGTGCATGTTATCACATTCATGGGAATCATGTCATGACTTGATATACAGATCATGGAATTCATGCCGATCATTTAATGGCATACATCGCATGACACGTCATTAATGCCATACATGCATGTAGGGACAAGCACATCCAAAATGTATAGTCAGAGAAATGCACGGCATGCCATCCAATCCATTATAGTAATTTTATTTATGACATTCATGTCATGACATGCGTGACTTGATTATCATTCATTTTACTTCCACTTTATGACAAGCTATACATCAGAGTTCCATGACATGAATGAAATGACATGACATGCTTGTGATGATGTGATTGTCGCGAATGACGTAAAGGACATGAGGTGATGGCGTCGTGGTTATGAATTTCTCTAACTGGATATCTATCACGATATTTGTACCTGCCGTGGTTGCTTAGTGGCTATGGTGTTGGGTTGCTAAGCACAAGGTAGCGGGATCGAATCCCGGCCACGGCGGCCGCATTTCGATGGGGTCAAAAACACCTGTGTACTTGGATTTACGTGCACGTTAAGGAACCCCAGGCGCTCGAACTTTGCGGAGACCTCCACTACGGCGTGCCTCATAATAACATCCCAGTTTTAGCATGCGAACCCCATAATTCTTTTTGGATATGTGTGGCGAGACATGCGTGCATGACGCTACAAGAATGGCACGGGAAGGACATGCTCATACATGTATTGTCATTAACGTCATGCAATTCATGACACGCATGTAATTCATGAGATGACCTTTAGATCATGTCAGGTCGTGCACATCCGTGCATGATCTGACATGAATCGATCGATAGATAGATACGAGGCCGGATTAGAAAGTCTTTGCCCCAATTTGTTGAGGCAAATCGCGGCTGTAAATGCGAAGTCAACATAACCATTCCCAGCGGTGAACCTTTCTTGGACCGACTCGGCCGGTAGCTTCGGGGCACGACGCTGCTGTCATCGTTGAAGACGCAGCAGTTCCTAGGTTTGTTTTATGCGGATGACATTGTTTTGCTAGCTAAAAAGCAAAGTGATTTCCAACGTCTGGCTAATATCTGTGGACAGGAAGGCGAGAATTTAGGTTTGAAATTTCGTGTTAGAAAATCAGGTGTTATAGTATTCAATGAAAACAGTGAACAGATCGAAAGTGACAATACAGAGCCACACAATACCTCGGGTAAAAGTATATAAATACCTAGGTATATGGATAAAAGAAGGCGATAGATATATGGAGACACAGGAAAAATCAATAACAGTGAAGGGGAACAAAAATGCGGCCATAATGAAGCCCAGAGCGCTCCGGGGTATGTGGAAAGGTGTAATGGTTCCAGTACTTACTTTTGGAAATGCGGTTGTTTGTTTGAAATCAGGGGTACAAACAGGACTCGATGAGAAACAGAGGCCAGTGGTACGCCTCGCATTGCAATTGGGCGCTCACGGGAAGACTACAAATGCAGGTGTGCAGGGTGATACGGGCTAGACAAGCTTTGAAGTGAGAGAAGGTCATAGTAAAATTGATTATGAATAGCGACTGAGGAATATGGAAGAAAGTAAACGGGCTGGGAGAGCGTTGAGGTATTTGTACACGAAAAAACATTGATTCACAGTGGAGGAAAATAATTAAGAAGCTTACCAGCAAGTATGGGGCCTGTATATGGTGAGCAACACAGAAACAAAGAACGTCAAAGCGGAAAGTCAGAGATGCTGAGATTATCTCATGGGTGGCGGCAATGGAAAAGAAACCTGCCATGGGTTAGCTATACTTAAAAGAAAAAAAAAACGTCATCAGGAAAGAAACATTTATAAAGAACTCAAAGGGAAGCGCATTACTCTTGGAAGCGAGATCAGCATGCCTTAGAACACGGACTTATAAAGTCAGATATAAGAAGGAAGAGGAAGCATGTGCTTGCTGCGGTAAGGCTAGGGAAGCGGTGGAGCATGTTTTACTAGAATGTGAAGATACCTGCCCAGCAATCGATTTAGGCATCTCTGGCTTCCTTGAAGCCCTTGGGTTCAGCGAGAGCAGGATGGAATTAAACACGTTCGCAGTAGAGATTAGTAAGCGGTGATTGGTGGAAGAAGTGATTATAGGAAGAAAAGTAGGGAAACGACAAACACACGGAGGCGTGCAAGAACAAAGTTCACAATAGGGTTTCAGAAAGTTTGCTTATGGGAATTCATCGTGGGTATTTCTTACTTTCCTTTATTTTCCTAACATAGGTGAGAGATTTGGCAATATATATACAGGGTGTTTCTTTCTCTAGCTCTACCAAATTTTTAATGTTAGAAAAATATAAATCATGGTAACTTTAGGTTTACCATTTGGGTGTACGGATAGGCGGCCACTAGATACAGAGCAATTTCCGCAATTACGTTCCTAATTAGTGAAGTTGCAGTAAATAACTTTCTAATTATCAACAATACGTGGCTACAGCAAATGAGTACTTTGGTTTCCTTCCTCGACACTACCTATCCCAACGATCAATTTTGAATAGCGGATTTCATATGGGAGCTGCGCGAACAATTAGTTATCCTTGGCAGGCTCCTTCAAACCGAAACTGGCTGGAAAAAGAGCGTCTGTGTTGTCAATGTCTCCGCACCCCTGGTCCGTCCGTCCGTCCGTCCGTCCGTCCGTCCGTCCGTCCATCCATCCATCCATCCATCCATCCTAGATATCGGTTGTGCTTCACCATCATAGAATGCTTCGCACTTGCACGGCGTACGAGCAACGAAATTCACAGGGAAATGCAGCCCACGTATGGGGAAAGGTGTCTCGGTTTGAGAAGTGTGAGGTGGTGGTGTTGTGAGCTCGCAAAAGGCCGTGAAGACTTGCATGACAGCGAGCGCTCGGGGAGCCCGCGTGCGTCGCTGACTGACGACATTTCCCGCGTGGATGCAACGGTGAAAGCGGATCGGCGTGCGCACCTTGTATCGGCACGACTGTCGTATCGAGAGCTGGTGAAGCAGATGTGCTCACGTGCATGTGACGCGAGAATAGAACACGCTAGCCTACTCGGCCTGAGCGACCGAGGTGTCGGCCACTCCCGAGATCGCACGGCACCATGGCTGGCCGACCTAAATAAACCGTCGCTACGGGGGCTACCTCTTCGGGCCACCTCCCACAAATTGGTTACACCGGACGACCGAGTTCAGCAGTGCCAGCGTCAACGCACTGACCCTACCAAGGCGACAGTGGCGCGGCCTCACGCGGTCCGGCAGACATCCCACGGCTGTAGGGTGTCCGAGAATTCTACATCGACATGTCGGACATCTAGTTCATCCAGCTGGACACCCATTTGCTTGTCAACAAGGTTCCTGGCTGCGGCTGCATTCCAGGCTCCGGCGGCCACCCTCCGGCCCGGACTTCTACGAGGACTTGCGGGCAGCCGTCCTTGCTCACTACGCCACCTCGAGCGCTCAATCACAACAGCTCTTGCCATTTGAACTGTCGCGTCATTGTGTCTTGCCATCCCACATCGCCTGCGTCCACCCGTGCTGGCCGTCAGCACGCGCCGGCCCCATATCAAACCTCTACTCTGTCCGTAAGGCTCCTCCCAAACTCAAAGGGAGCTGCGCGACGACTCTTCTCAAGGAACTGACTGGGCCAAACGTAAGCGCCTTCGGCTATTCTACGGCCCGCCGCTCTCCTTACTTGGACGTTCCTGCAAGCTGTCCGCTTTCCGTTCAAGGGCACCTCACTCATCAACGATCCAGAGGCTCACCCACCGACTCCACTAGGCGCAAATTTCACTCTCGCAGGCACAGTGACGCCACAGGCACAACCTTCGCAATTCCTTCAGCGACCACCGCAACTCTGATGCTATCAGCATGCGAGATTTCACCGGTAGCAGCAGCAGGCGAGCCTTCCAATGTTGTGTGCGCCCACCTTCTGCGGATGCGTGACCTACCGAAGTTGCACAGGTGCAAAAGTGTAGCAGTTTGAACGAGTTGGTATGTCATGACTTTTTTAGGCTTGTAGCGCCGCTCAGTACGAGCAAAAAGGAAGGTGGAAGGGGTAATGAAAAGGAACGGAGAACAGGGTGAGCGCTAACTTCCAACTGATGGTTTATTTCGTGACTCACAAGGCTACTTATGCGCTCAGCGAACCATGTGACATGAAAAGACAAAAACACAAAACCAAGCAACAAACCCAAACGTAACCACGTAAAAAAAGACATATTCAGACAGCCTGTGGCGGCAGTCCGAGATACGCCAATTCATTGCGTGATAACGATAATGAAGGGGAGCTTACATATGCGTGGCCAAGAACTATGATAGCTTTTGCTTCAATGATTTCTCTTGTAAGCTGATTATGACTACGACCTAAAATGCCGCATTCTTCTAAAGAAGGTTCGCAACTGGCTATGGTGTTGGGCTGCTGAGCACGAGGTCGCGGGATCGAATCCCGGCCACGGCGGCCGCATTTCGATGGGGGCGAAATGCGAAAACACCCGTGTGCTTAGATTTAGGTGCACGTTAAAGAACCCCAGGTGGTCAAAAATTTCCGGAGTCCTCCACTACGGTGTGCCTCATAATCAGAAAGTGGTTTTGGCACGTAAAACGCCAAATATTAGAAGGTTCGCAACCCCACGTTTTGCAGCGCTGCGCAAGAAACCCCACAGCTGTAATGCACTTCTCAGCATTGCAACTATGTTCGCGAAGCCTATCATTCAGACATCGGCCAGTTTGGCCGACGTAACGTTTTCTGCCTTTGAGTTGAAAACAATAAACAACACAATGTGTGCAATTAACGAACTTTTTTGTTATGATTCTTATCACAGCTAGGAGGAGCCTCCTTATTCGGATTAGTGATGCTTGCAAATCCTCATAAGCTTCTCAGGGGCAGAAAACACCGCACGAATATTCGCTCGCTTAGCGATTTTCTTAGGATTATGTGAGACGGTGTGGATATAAGGAATAATACTTGTCCTACCCTGAGTAGTTGTAGGATTTTCTTTGTGCTGGTTGTCTTTTCTAAACTCTCTTAGAATCTGTTCTGCTACTGACACTTGTAAGGACATGGGATAACCAGCCTGCGAAAACTGTTCGCACTGAGAAGCAAAGCTAGACAAAACGGTATGGTGGCACGATTTTTTGAAAGCATTATTTAGGCAAAGGTTAAAAATGACTCTCTTGACCAACTTAGAATTAGCAAAAAAAAAACAAAAAGAAAACGGAAGAAGTATTTTGTTGGCACGACGTTCATAGTACCAAAACGTGTGAATACCGGAACAAGCTAAGCGCAGATCCAAAAGCCGGATCGCATAACTATGTGGGAGATCGTGGGTAACGTCAAGAGAGGCATGGCACTCTTTAACTACTAGCACCAAAATGGCAACCTCAGCCTCAAGATCAGCCGGAGAACACTGAATACGAAACAAAAAATTGTCCACATAACGAAATATTTTAAAAACATTAGTCTGATTGAGGTTCACTGACATGGCAACATCTAGGCGAGCTAAAAATAAATCACTGAGGAGCGGGGCAATGCAAGAACCGATGCGCACTCCGGTTTTCTGCAAACAGATGGTGTCATTTCATGTAATGAACGTTGATGACAAATAGAAGCTCAAAAGTTCTAAAAATTGGTTACTTGACAGCCCAACATTATTCTGAAAACGGGTAGCACCAAATTCATCAGTCGTCTGCGAAATAGCTGACAGCCGGTCATTGTGGGGAATAGAATACTATATGTCTTTCACATCGACGGAGAAGACTTGGAAGCCTCGATCGGAGTTGCCCTTTAAGAAGTTAACCGCTTCGTCGGAGTTAAGTATTAAAAACGGGTCATTCACGGGTACAACGGCTAGGTTGGCTCGCAGAAACAGCGCGATAGACTTCTGGGAAGTGTCCTTCTCCGAAACAACAACCCTCAATGGTAGGTAAGGTATGTGCGTTCCAACGTAACTAGACAAGATTCAGTTGTAAAACTCTCCGCCCGCGTCTTTACAGCCGCTGTCGCCACTTCTGTGACAGCCGCCAGATGGCAGCGCCGTTCCATCGAGCTCTACTGCAGACGCCTCGTCGCAGCCTTGAGCTCGTGCGGACAGGCAGTCTGCGCATGTTTCACGCTCGCTGGCGTTCTCCCTTGCCCGAATTAGTGATACCATGAGAAAGCGGTATCCACCTACAGCAATAAGATTTATCGGGCCATTTGGTTCATACTGAAAGAAGGGTAAACTGCACGAAAGGAAGAAACGCATACAGCGAAGCGCAGAAGCTGCGTTTCTAAATGTCGTGTGTAGATCCTGTCGTCTTCACGTTTCGCACAGTTTCTTAACGTTTCGCGCAGTTTAGGCTCAGTAGCCTGAAGATCTGACCAAAGTGCGTGATTGTAGGATGATCTTCATCCCCACAGAAGCTTCTCACCACGCCAAAGAAGCGCTACAAGGAAATGAGGTCAGTCTTTGAACACACAAGACACAAGAACAAAAAAAGAAATCGTCGGCTCTTCCACTCCGTGAAGATGGTTAACCAGCGAAGTTGAAACGTGCGGCCGCTATGTTTATCACTGGGTTAATTACGAGAGTTCATTACAGCATTTCTCAATTATGAGGTTACACACACAATCGGCTGCGACGGAGAGAAAGACGTCACTGACGGTATGCCCGCAGTCCGCCGTTGTCGCTTGCGTTCGATGTCTCGAGTTTGCTCCGCGGCGTGGTTAGCAGCCTTCGCCCACCATTTTCAGCTTGTGATTCTCCGAAATTAAATTTATTCAAAATTAAATCTGTCCGTTACGTAAGACAATGAGTGGCCCATACTCCCTTATTCAATGGCTCATACCCCCGTAAACGCGGCCTCCCCATTACGACGACAGAAGAGAAATTCTACGCTGGAATGATGAACGGCAACGCGGCCAGCTGTGGAAGACAAAGACAAACGCGGAAGCAGTGGCACGAGCGCGTGCCGTGGATTTTGCAGAGAGTTACCGGCCAGCACGAGGAATCGCTCTGTTCCACGCCGAGCGAAGCGCCGCATTGCTGGGAGCACAGAAAAAGTGGCGCGCCGAACTGTCGACATTATCCCGAGAGCCAGGTACGCAGCACGTCACCATCACCTGCTGATATTCTTAACAAACTTGGCGAAGGCTACAGTTTCGCGGATGACATGCTTGCTGAAATTCGCCGTCAACAACGAACCACAGAACACACCAACGCTGCACCGCGTACTTCCCGCCCGCGTCCCGCGTAGCCGGCTAGTGAGGAAGTGAAGCTGGGCGCGACTGCAGCGCCACGAAGGCGTGGGCGGGTGGCGGTTCCGAAACTGAAGCTAGTCTAGTAACGTTGGTGCGTTCTCGCGCTAAAAGACACCTCTAGGCGATCTCGTTTGCTGCTGGCAATGTTTCTCAACATTTTGTCCAAGTTATATTCTTTATAAAGTTTCTTAGTATTAGATTTACCTTACTTAAGGACACTGTGTCCTGTCGCCTAAGAATGCCGGGAACTGCCTGACCAGCGCTTGCATGAAAATTCCCTTCCGAGAGTACTCAGAACCCGCCTTCTTTATCTGCCGGTAACACGCAAATTGAACTGTCACGCAGATAGATAGCTACACGTTTAGCTGCACCATATCCCGCTCTAGACAGACACTTCTGAATTTTTCGTTAAAACTCCTACTCACGCACCAGGTCTGCTACCTGCTGGCCTGTCGACCGCCTTCCCCTGTTTCTGATCTAGTAAAGCAAACAGGCACGTTAAAAAAATTTGGCCGAAGCGTGTTAGCTTAGGTATCGACGAGTAATAAAGGTCCGGAACACTTCTTTTCTCCTGTTTTTCGTGTTCTCCCGCAAGAACTGCGCCAGCAGGGGATCCAATCTCTCCTTAGGGCTCCGGACGTTCCGCGCCACTTGGGTGAGGTCGCCGAGTTTTCCCGTGGCCTTCACCCACATTGCGGCATCGTCTTAGGGGCAGAGCGATAGAGAGAGAGAGAGAGAAACTTTATTTAGTCGCCTGCAGAAAGACACCATGACTAAATGGCGCCGTGATGCGGGCCCTGACGTCTTCTCAGCGGGTGGTCTCTACTCAACTCCAGCGCGTGTTAGTCCCGCAGTCGGTCGCCCTGAGGGGCAACGTTCCGTCGGTTTCGCTCGGTCTTTGTCTTTCAAGAGCCACCGAGACCTGCTGCGTCCAGCAGGTCTCGGCGGCTCTTCGCGATATAAAGGGCCTTCGCGATATACAGGGCCCTACCACGTGCTCAGCGAGGTGACGCCTGTGACGTACGAAACTGCTCCTGTGCGTTCAACCTCGTCCTCTACTCTGGCATCTAGTGATGTTGTGCACGTCAGTAGGCTTAAGGCTTACTACGCTGCTTCCGAGTCCGGCGTTTAATTGCTCCGGGAAGGCGCTTTTGCCCCCGGGGGTAGTGCTACGGAACAGTATTTTCGATGACAAAGAGGCGAGCAGGGTGAAGACGACGACGACGATTAGAGGCTAGCACGAGCTGTTGCCTTTTGGCCAAGTGCGGCGTATTGCCTTGTAAATATTCTTGTATATAACATTTCGTCGGCGTCTTCCTACGTAACAATATAAATTAGGAAAAGCAATAGACCGAGCACACTTCCTTGAGGAACACCGGATGAGACTGGGATGAAAGGAGAGTCAAAGTTATTGACCGACGTGAACTGTTGTCTACTAGAGAGGAACGTTTGTACCCATGCCAGAACAAGTGGGTGAATATTAAGCTGTCTAAGTTGTGGTAAGAGCCGGTGGTGAGGAACTCGATGGAATGCTTTTGAGAAGTCAAGGAGTGTGGCGTCAGTTTGGATGCCGGCGTCCAATGATGAGTGTAAATCCTGAGTAAATCCTGCAAGTTGTGTTTCATGTGAGAAGCCTTACGAAAACCGTGCTGGTATTTGAAGATGACATTGTGTTCCTCTAAATATTTAATTACTTGTGAGTCTATAATGTGTTCCAAGAGTTTACAGATCTGTAGTTATGTGGGGACGAGTGATTCCCTGATTTAAATATGGGCGCTACTTTTGCTATTAGCCAATCCTGAGGAATGGTGCCTGACGATAATGATAGAGAAATATGGCTACCAGGCAACCTACCTACTTATCAGCCACCAAACCTCCTATCGCCTCTTATGACCGAGGCATGCTCAAGCCGCCCGTTCGTTCCGCCCGCGTTCGCCTGCGTGCGTACTAAGACGCACGCATGCAGGGTGGAACGTGTCGCTAAAATGTGCGCAACCTTTTAAAAACACATTGCGATCACATCATGTCGCAACATGGGACGCATTCTCGGACGATCGCTTTCAGAGCACGCTGCACTGGCTGGTCGAGCAAAACTTATCGAATCATCAGATGCGCCGTGTTCTACGTCACGCAAAAGTGATTCGTCCGAGAATCCCCACATATCGCTACCTATACTCGGTTATGTTCGACGCGATGGCGCAGTTTCTGTACTAGTTTCTGCACTGCGGTGGCACAGTTTCTAGTTGTTCTAGTTTGCTTGCAAGATCACGAACAACTGTCGCAGAATACAGCTGCGTAGGTCGACAAGCCACTCCTATTAACAATTGAGCACGCGTGTGGGACTTCGAGTACAGCTTTCTGGTTTGCTTGCATTTGCTTGTTCATGCTTTTCTTTTACCCTGCAATTTCAAGAATGTGCTTAAAACACTTTGATGCACGAGATGCCTTTTTCCCTTTTTTTACATATATAAAATTGCTAAAGACAAAGCACGGCATAAAACATGCCTTTTAGAAATTAAATGCTTGCTGCTTGAAAACTTTCCAAAGAAAATAAAACCTTAACTGAAGCAGAAAAAATTAAAGATAAACTCAGCCATGTGTGAAGTTCTTACCGTGTCTAAATACGTTCTATATAAGCGTTTACCTTGATGCCGCAAGGCAGTGAAGATAAATTGTACAATTAATTAAAAGCAATATGTACGTTTAACTTTCACCTTATGCAGATATATACTCATCAGACTTTTAAGGGATAATATTTATATGAAAGCAAATAATAATTTATATTGCTGGTAAGACACGTACTTATTTATTTTGAAAGCAAATGATTACATTCTTTCTAGCCGGGCTGGGTGGCAAATCTGTTACACCGTTACTAATTAGACATGCCTTATTCAGCATTTAAACAATGTGCAACGCACTACCGAAGTGCACAAAAGATTAGTACAATGACAGGCATGCTCCCTCTCTCAGCCATGACAGCAAAGGAGGATGATCGACTTGAGACCGTTTGATGCTGTCAGTATCATACATGCATGTTCCAGTTTTATTCTTTTTTCCTAAATAAAAATAAGCTTGGACAGGATGCACATAATGAGTGAACTATTGTAAGCTCTACTCAGGTTATTTGAGCGAGTTCGGCATAGGCTTTTTATGTAATAACAACCTAGCTAGCTAATGCACAGCCACATTTTAAGAAAACGAAAAAAAATGCACAGGCCAGTATGTGAAAGCAAACTAAAATTATCAAGTGACTAAGCTTCACAGCGAGTTTAGTGATCTCACGTTGTGTGAAAGGTTGATGAAGTGGTTTAGTGGGTCTGTCTTAATTAGTAGCTGCTTTACCACGCACATGACAATGAAAAGAAGTGAAGGCTTATATGGCGCAAGACAGGGCTGCCAAAAAAGGTGAGTAAATATTTTTGCCATATTTTATTTTCGTAACAAACCAACGGATAGTTCTTCGGGTGCGACCTTTTTCTTTAAATAACTGCAGCGCCCGAAGCCATTACCGCAGGGGGTAAGAATACACATTATAAGCCCAGCGTGGCGCAAACAACAAACTACCGCGCACACGATTATACATCCAATAACGAAGCTCAAAACTACACTTCAGTTCGGCATTCAGTGATTTGTTGTGGCCGTTGAGTCCATTGATTGATGGTGTACAGAAAAAAAGGAGCCACGAAAGACATTTGTTCCACAATTAATTTTTCTTATTTTCCATTGATGATCAGATCTTTGAGATATAAAAAGGGGCAAAAGGTATGCTTCCCTGTTTACTTTAACCACGCTGCAATAAATTTTGAAAATCATCTTAATCGCAAGTTTTTTTATGTGTTGGCTTAATAATTTCCATTCGAGCTCATCCTTAAGTTTAGTAACACTAGAAGTAAAGCTATGATTACAAGAACCAAATCGAGCCGTGCTGTTTTGTGCTAGTTCAAGCATATTATGAAGGATTTTATTTTGCGGGTCCCAGACCACACAGGCGTACTCTAATGTGAATCTCACATTAGTAAAGTAGTTCTCTAATTTTGGGAGCCGCTGTCCTTGCAGCTAGGTTTGAGAAATTTCAGCATTTTGCAAGCTCTCACTGTTACATATTCAACCTGCTTAGTCCAAGTCGGGTGAAAAATAAAGCCGAAGATATTTACACTCACTAACTCGTGATAATCGTACAGTATCTCATGTATAATCAAACGGGTATGAATTGAGTCTATGTGCGAAGGAGTTGAACTGACACTTACTGGTGACTAATGCACAGTGTGTTCTGCATAAAGCCGCAAGATTGGTGTGCTCTGTTACCGAGCCACTGCTCGAGCAGTCAAATAAATGGTACTCCTATGAGCACTGTGAAAGAGAGCACAGGAATCCGCAGTCCAGGGAGGCTACAGTGGCTCAGCCTCTGTACCAAACATAGAAATGCCCCAGAATAAAACATGTATTGAGGCAAAATGGGTGTGCATTCACACGTACTATTCAAATATGCATGTCACAAATAAAATTTCATTTCTTTCCACATTGCTGACCATTGTAGACACTATTGCAGGGCTGTATGTGTAGGTATACAACCCAAACACAGAGAAAAAAAAGAAGCTGACAAATGAAAGCTGTGGTAATTCAGTATAGTGAAAGCAACTTTGAATGCTGGTTACATAATATAATCCTCATGCATATGGGTCACTTTAGTATCAGCTCTTTACTACTTGTTCAATGTTACGCTTGAACTACACGGTGCCTTTTCCTGCAGGCACACTAGAACAGTTCGACTATGCACAAACATCCCTTTCGATCATTCTGAAATGAAGGTGGTGCACGTTTGCTGTCACAATATGCTTATGAGCATAACTGCCTAGCATTAAAAAAGCATTTCATATCTAAGGGTTGACGCTTAGCTTTTCTGGTGTCACATTTTACATCTGTAGTGCAAGATCGCATCAATGGATAGGTAGGACACAACACAAATATTTGTGTTGTGACCTCCCAGTCACAATGCAGGTAGATTTCTGTGGTTTTCTCTGTGGTATTAAGCTATCAAAATGTGAAGAAACACGTAGATTCAAAACTATTCTAAGAAAACTGAGACACCATGAAAAGCATCATAACGCTCAGGTGTACACATTTCTTGTCACATCAGCTCTTCGTGCTGCAGGCCAAATCATCATCATCATCAGCCTGGTTACGCCCACTGCAGGGCAAAGGCCTCTCCCATACTTCTCCAACAAACCCGGTCATCTACTAATTGTGGCCAGGTCGTCCCTCTAAACTTCTTAATCTCATCGGCCCACCTAACTTTCTACCGCCCCCTGCTGCGCTTCCCTTCCCTTGGAATCCAGTCCGTAACCCTTAATGACCATCAGTTATCTGACCTCCTCATTACATGTCCTGCCCATGCCCATTTCTTTTTCTTGATTTCAACTAAGATGTCATTTACCCGCGTTTGTTCCCTCACCCAATCTGCTCTTTTCTTATCCCTTAACGTTACACCCATCATTCCTTCCATAGCTCGTTGCGTCGTCCTCAATTTAAGTAGAACCCTTATTGGCAACGATGCAGGGCAAGAGGAAAGCGGAGTCCCATCTAACTAGGGCAAGGAGGTCAGTGAAAAAAATAAGAGATAAATAAACACACACACACAGGAGGAGGGAGACATATGTCGAAGAGTGGAAGGGGGCGTGGAGTAGCGGTAGCTAGCTTCCCGTTGACACGAGCCAAGGAGGGAGAAAACGGTCGCTGCGCAGCACCAGTGCGAATGGTTACGCAGGGCCCATGCGGCGGCCTTCTCCATTCCGTCCGAGCGGTGCCCAGGCCCCCTTCTGTGACGGGTCTCACCAACACGCTGCACGTGCCCAGAGTTGTGGCACGAGTAGAGGCGCCGGTTGCCGCGAGGGGAGCGGACACAGCGGAGATTGTCCCAGCTACGCCGAGGCTGTCGGCAGCGCAACGCCAACGCCGAGCGATTGACTGGCCAACCCTTCAAATACGGCGCGAAACGGCAATTTTTGCTCCCGCGAGTTCATGACGTTCGTAAAACAGTTGACCAGCTGGTGCAATTTGCGATGCATCCCTCTAATCTGAATCAATATTTAGCCTCAGGCGTGGCTCCGTTAGACAGGATGCCAGTAAGCTATCGCCGGAAACGAACGATCTGATCAAGAAACGCTTATGTATGAAAGCCTCTAACCCTACAGCTAAAATAGAACTGGCAGAACGTCCCAACTTAATCAACAAGCGTAAGACAGCTGACAAGGAAGTATAACATGGATAGAATTGAACATGCTCTCAGGAATGGAGGAAGCCTAAAAGCAGTGAAGAAGAAACTAGGAACTGGCAAGAATCAGATGTATGCATTAAGAGACAAAGCCGGCAACATCATTACTAATATTGATGAGATAGTTCAAGTGGCTGAGGAGTTCTATAGATATTTATACAGTACCAGTGGCACCCACGACGATAATGGAAGAGAGAATAGTCTAGAGGAATTTGAAATACCACAAGTAACGCCGGAAGAAGTAAAGAAAGCCTTGGGAGCTATGCAAAGGGGGAAGGCAGCTGGGGAGGATCAGGTAACAGCAGATTTGTTGAAGGATGGTGGGCACATTGTTCTAGAAAAACTGGCCACCCTGTATGCACAATGCCTCGTGACTTCGAGAGTACCGGAATCTTGGAAGAACGCTCACATAATCTTAATCCATAAGAAAGGGGACGCGAAATACTTGAAAAATGATAGACCGATCAGCTTACTGTCCGTTGCCTGCAAAGTATTTACTAAGGTAATCGCAAATAGAATCAGGAACAGCTTAGACTCCTGTCAACCAAAGGGCCAGGCAGGATTTCGTAACGGCTACTCAACAATAGGCCATATTCACAGTGTCAATCAGGTGATAGAGAAATGTGCGGAATATATCCAACCCTTATATATAACTTTCATTGATTACAAGAAAGCGTTTGATTCAGTCGAAACCTCAGCAGTCATGCAGGCTTTACGGAATAAGGGTGTAGACGAGCCGTATGTAAAAATACTGAAAGATACGTATAGTAGCTCCACAGCCACCATAGTCCTCCATAATGAAAGCAACAAAATCCCAATAAAGAAAGGCGTCAGGCAGGGAGATACGATCTCTCCAATGCTATTCACAGCGTGTTTACAGGAGGTATTCAGAGACCTGGATTGGGAAGAATTGGGGATAAGAGGTATGGAGAATACCTTGGGAATTTGCGATTCGCTGATGATATTGCCTTGCTTAGTAACTCGGGGGAGCAATTGGAGAGGCAAAGCAGAAGGTTGGGTCTAAACATTAATCTGCAGAAAACTAAAGTAATCTTTAACAGTCTCGGAAGAAAACAGCAGTTGACGATACGTAGCGAGGCACCGGAAGTGGTAAGGGAATACGTCTACTTAGGACAGGTAGTGACTGCGGATCGAGATCATGAGAATGAAATATTCAGAAGAATAACAATGGGCTCGGGTGCGTTTGGTAGGCATTCTCAGATCATGAACAGCAGGTTGCCATTATTCCTCAAGAGAAAAGTGTATAACAGCTGTGTCTTACCAGTACTCACGTATGGGGCAGAAACCTAGAGGCTTACGAAAAGGGTTCTACTTAAATTGAGGACGATGCAACGAGCTATGGAAAGAAGAATGATGGGTGTAACGGTAAGGGATAAGAAAGGAGCAGATTGGGCGAGGGAACAAACGCGAGTTAATGACATCTTAGTTGAAATAAAGAAAAAGAAATGGCGGCATGGGCAGGACATGTAATGAGGAGGGAAAATAACCGATGGTCATTAAGGGTTACGGACTGGGTTCCAAGGGAAGGGAAGCGTAGCAGGGGGCGGCAGAAAGTTAGGTGGGCGGATGAGATTAAGAAGTTTGCAAGGAAAACATGGCCACAATTAGTACATGACCAGGGTAGTTGGAGAAGCATGGGAGAGGCCCTTGCCCTGCAGTGGGCGTAACGAGGCTGATGATGATGATGATGTGGCACCGAAGGGTCTTCAGGTAAAACAGAACCTGGCAATGGATACAGTTGACGAAAAAGAAGGAGAGCAGTGGAATGCTATACTACGAGAGTGCTCGCTTTAGCTCACTGGGCTGGTGGCACAACATAGCGTGCTTAGAGCATCGCAGCTTAAAAAAGAGGAGCAGCTGCTGTTGTGTAACTCAAAGCTCACAGAATTGGAAGCGTTGGAACTGGTAAAATACGAGGGAAAGAAAAATTTCAACATCCAAGAACAACAAAGAATGAAACGCGAGCGTGACAATACCACAACGGCCATGAGAGGTGATACTCAAAGCCATAACCATGAATCCATAACAACCGGTTGTTCTAAAGTAATCAGCGAAAGAAAAAGCCCGAGACAGTGGGAAATACTTCAAATGTCATAAACTTGTCGAGTAGCCCATTGTCCAGTGCACAACTGAATCTCCTTTCGAAAGGTCGAACTTTTTGTCCCGCGTCGGGAAGGATGAACGAGTTTCAATTGTACCAAGATTTGGATAATTTAGCGAGATATTTGTGACCAAGGGAGTGCTTTTATGACCGAAAAACTACAGAGGGGCGTCGTGATCAGCTAGCTGAACTCTCCGAAAAATCATGGACACCTTGCGAAGCACGCGATAAATAATTGCACATGTATATTTGTGCGATTCAAAAAGTCGTTATAAAAGAGTACGAGAGGCATCGTCCCGGTGCACAGAATCCTCTCAAAAGAGGAAGAGGAGGCGCTGCGAACCTTACTTGACGATCAAACAAATGTCACTAAGCCAGCGGACAAGGGTGGTGCAGTGGTGGTAGTTGACCGGAATGTTTACATAGGCGAAGGTTTATGTCTACTGGGCAACTCTAACTTTTTTACAGAACTCCCAAGCAATCCTACCGAGAAATTTGAAAGCGAAATAAATGACGACCTAAGCACTCTGCGTAAGGCAGGGCAGATAACCGATAAGACGTTCAAAACATTGATACCAAGAAACTCTGGCCCCGACCGTTTTTTCTTACTACCCAAAATTTACAAAATAAACAATCCCGGTCGGCCTATCGTTTCCAGCAATGGAACAGTGACTGAGCATATTTCCAGCTCTATTTATAGTCTCATTAAGGACATTCCATCTTCATTCCCCTCGTACATTAAAGACAGAAATCACTTCATTCGGGAGGTATCAAACCTGACGGTACCGGCGGTGGTTACTTGGTCACTATGGACGTCGCATCTTTGTACACCAGCATACTTCACGCCGAGGGCACAGTTTCCGCAGTTTCAGGTTACGCTGGCCTCAGCCAACCTAGGTAATTAGAGAAATATGCAGTTGAGACTCTTCTAAATTTAGTACTGAAATATAATCACTTTGAGTTCGAGAACAAGCCTTATCTGCAAATCAGCGGAACCAACATGGGAACGAAGATGGCACCAAATTATGCAAATATCTTTATGGCATCGTTAGAAATACCCTTCCTCGCAAACTCGGCCATAAAATCAATATTTTATAATCGATTCCTGGATGACATTTTCTTTGTGTTTGCCGACAGTGAAAAAAATCTCTTGGACTTCATTTCCAATTTAAATTCTATGCACCCGTCAATCTGCTTTACGCAAAACTTCTCCCAAGATAGTATTCACTTCCTCGACGTCACTCTGCGACTTAGTTGCGGTCGCATTTCGACGTCCCTATAGAAAAAGATGACAGATCGCCAGCAATATCTACATTTCTATAGTAGCCACCTCTATCACTGCAAAACAAGCGTCCCCTACTCCCAGGCCCACAGATACAGAAGAATCTGTTCCGAATCTGCACAATTTGAGCGACACACGGAGGAACTGAAATTTGCTCTTATACGCCAAAAATATTCTCCAATAATAGTAGACGATGCCGTCGAACGCGCCCGCAGCTTAGATCGAGCACATATAATGGGAGAAAGGGTGAGCAATACCAATACCCAATCAGATCCGAACTTGGTCCTCACATACACTAGCGGGGCTCCGCGGGACAATGCTATTTTCAACCGCCATTTCAACATCAGGAAACAGAGCATCCGACTCGATACTATCTTCAGGCGGCCGCCTCGGGTTGTTCATAGAAGAAAAAAAATTTAAGGGATTTGTTAGTCGGGGCGAAGACACAGAAGCCAAACATGCCCAAGGGCTGTCGACCGTGTGCGAAACCTCGTTGCAAGATATGTCGTCACATGACAACAACAGACACGGCTGAGGCGTCGAACTCGCCCTTCATATATAAAATTAACGCAAATCTTGACTGTGATTCCAGTAACGTCGTGTACAAAATTCGATGCGAGGTGTGTAAACAGGAATATATCGAACAGAGACCCCTTTTCGCCTGCGGTTCAACAATCACCGCGCGCATGTGAAAAGTCTTCCAAATTTGCCCTTCTCCACCCACGTTCGACTGCCAGATCACTCCTTTAAACACGTGGGAGTTGTGCTCTTGCAGTCTGGTTTCCAACACACCCGTGCACACGAACAGAAAGAATCTTTTTTCGGGACCGACCTGTTTCTTAGGTCCCGACACTCCTACGACACTCACATGTTATGGGAGTGACGGGACCTAACAAACAAGTCGGGCAGTGCCGACCCCTCCGTCTCTTCCACCGCCAGCCTGCGGTCACGCTTGATGACCGCACTGCTCAGCTCTGACCTGACAGCACAACTCTGGACCGTCCAGCGAGCCGAGGAAGCCGCTTCGAGACAAGGACTCGGAACCGCGTCCGCGGCGGGTGCCCAGATCCACTAAAAAGACTCCGGACTCAAATCTTGTTGATTTGAAATAAAAAGTTACGCTCTCTCTCTCTCATCCATAAATTTGGAACGTACACTAAAGTAATTAACGAGAGTCCGAGGCGGCTGACGTGCCTCCGGGATATGCCGTGAAAGCGCATGGGATACATGTTCTCTACTCTAAAATTGAGACGCTGGCCACTGCTTGCTCCTCCCTCCGCGTGCGCCTCAAGGGGGTGAGCGGAAAACTAATAAATCCAGTTTCCTCCCCCCTGCCACTCAAGTAATCATTCTGAGTGACCTATTGTCCCTTTTGGGAATCCGCACGAGCTGACGTGATGTCACTTGTCGGTTAAACGTTCAAAAACTGGACTACAAGAAGGCTCCTTAACTCGGCTCCCTAAAACCAAGCCTAGGGGTGCATTTGCTTTGCGAATCCCTCGTATATACTCTTTTTGGAGTTATATATTTTTTTCGCACCTTATCTGGACCCCAGATTTGCCGGAACGGGCCGTGCCTTGTACATGTGTACTGTGACACTGTGTTACTTTCCACAAGTTGCCGCTTTTCTGTCTCCTGTCCCGGCCCCTCCTCTATTGTGCTCCCCTCCGCACGATTAAACTTGCCCTCTCTCCCGCTACAACGGCGGAACGCGCTCTGGTGCTGCGCAGCGACCGTTTTCTCCCTCCCTGCCTCGTGTCAACGGGAACCTTGCTGCCGCTACTCCCCGCCCCCTTCCACTCTCCGACTTATGTCTCCCCCTCCTATGTGTTTTTTCTTTTTCACTTTTTCTTCTTCTGTTTTTCTTTTCTTTCCACTGACCTCTTTGCCCTATATACGTAGGACTCCGCCTTTCGCTTGCCCTGCATCGTTGCCATTAAGCCAGCTGTAAATCTGTCAAAGCGCAGAGAGAAAGTCAGTCACTGTCACAACTGCCCCTTTCGGCTTGATGCATCTGAGAATCGAGCGCGCACCAGATCTGGTGTCTTCACTGTCAGCGCCGAACTGGCATTTTCTTGTAAACCCTGATTGCACCGGTCGAAACTGTTGAAATGATATACTTGTTCCCTTTACCTAGTAGCACAGCTCAAGTTCTCTGTCTATATGTATGTATTATTTGTAGCTGAAAACAGCAGGAATTTCTCATTTAGAGCTCAAGCTGACCAGTGCAAAAGATTTCTGTGCCAGGCATACATATGGTTACTGGTATAATGGTCACTGGTCCAATGCTTTGCACACTAATACGTATGTTTCGTGTAACTTCAGTAGCCCATTCATAATGGAGTACTACATACAACATGTGCTTACTACATACAACTACATACGACTTCCATTTTGCACCTCTCCTTTGATATTCCACCCTCTGACGCGGAAGACAAAAGCCCGGGCTGGAATATTTCTTTACATCAATATTGAAAAGGCATGCAGGTTTCCGGCATCACACGTCTCCATTTTTCACACATGATACCTATTGCATGTTCTGAATGTGCATGTATTGCCATTGGTATATCTTCTAATGCGAAAATAGATTGATCCACTTATATTTATCTGTATATCTTTTAACTTGCCCCTACGCTCTCTCTGCTCTACATGTGCAGACACCTCCTTCGGTAGTGGTATGTGTGCTGTACCTTGATTAGTGCAGTAAGTGTTATGAAAGCTGTGAATTTTTAAAGTGTAAAGCCCATGAAATATAAACACGACACCTACAGGCAAAAGCATCATGACAAACCAGCTGAGATAGTGACACTATACTAAAGTTCATTTCCGCCTTGTACTGTTGCATGGTCGTGACCAATATGCTCACGAAGGTTTGGGCCACACATTCACATTTGAAGTGATGAGCGACGGTTGCATAAGTGCGACATCTTCCTCTGCATCTGTCAGTGACTTAAGTACATGCAGCAGATTGCGCTGTGTGATTATTGGTGTAGGCGATGTCATGTATCAGACACAGTTTCCGCAGCCAATCTGATTGGCCAACAGCATATAGAAATTGATCTTGGAACTATCGGTTCTGTGGCAGTACTATAAATTGATTGTTGAAGAGGGAGCTTTAACTTGAGCGAAAGGCCCAAGCCAAAGTGGACCTACAACGCATGACACCAAATGCTGTCACCATGTATGACTGAAGAACACACGAGAGCACTAGTATACAAAGTAGTGTAGCTGAATTCAATATTTCAATGCTCGTATACTAAATATAAAGCTTTGAGTTGCTGAGATGACATAATAAACAAGACTACTCTAATAAGCGATGGCAAAGGCTAAATAAAAAGCTGTTGCCTCAGGTACTGTTCTTGGTCTAAAATATGCATTCTCACATGCAGCGGATACAGTCCATAAATTGCTTTACATACACGTATGAAGTGTTGCAAGTACAACACATGATAAATTTAAAATAAGACCAGCTGAATACTCTATAGAACATCTTTGATAGGGTCTGGTTGGTGCCACATGTCTTGATGGGATAAGTTGTGCTTTTATTTACACACAAATGCACGTGAACGCAAGGTCCGCATACATATTGTATTTACATGTTACTGTGTCCGTCAAATGAACAGCACAACTTATACAATCAAGACATAAGTCCGTATTGGATGTTGTACAGAACTAATTCTTATTATTTACGCAATTATTTTTTTCTCGCATAAAGCAAGTCGACTGCGTGCATAAGTTAAGCTGATGATAATCTAAGCTGGCCTTGGGTATTAGGAAATATGATAAAACAAGTAAATGTCCCTGTCTGTGGTTCTAAAATTGATGGTTTGACAATATCTTATCTGGCTGGGTAATAAATTTATGTCAAGAGAGCAATGTAGCACACAGGTCAAAACATTGTGGCTAATATAATACAGTAAGCAGATATTCTGTCGACAGATTCAACTGAAAATTTTGTCAGCAGTTCGTCCTCATTGGCTGGCTTTAATCACTTAACTAATGCTGACATATTTGTGAGAATTTGTGTTCAGAATATTCTTATGACAGCCAATAGGCACTCTTTATATTGTGATATCAGCTGAATTCTCAGGCGTAATGCACTGTGGCCACAAACATGCTCAAGAATGACAAGAGGCAAGGCGAGGCACCTTTTTCCATAATCTGGCAGCGCAGCTGAAAACGGTTCAGTTAATGAGTGGAACTGTGGCCTGTGCAAAATAAAGATCAAAGATATGGACACTTAAAATGTCCAATATCCTGCGCCCACAAATGATTGGCAGCATACGCTTACAGCTAGATGAAATAGTACTGAAAAAACACTTAATAGGTATACTTTCCAGGCACAAGTCAGTTTAAGGCACATTATTTGAGAACTGGCTATCGGCAGAATCAACCAGAGAATAGAACCTAAAGCAATTCCCAGGCAGATTATAGTGCTGCTAGTAATAAATTTTGTTCGCATCAAACTGAAGGCTCGTGCCCAATGGGCAACACGAACCACAGAATGAACTAGGGTGGATCTACAAAGTAACGGTAAGCTTTCCTTTAGCACAATCAGCAACACTTACGCGCTGTACAGTTCACTTCTGAGGACAAGCACATCACATAAAATGAGCACTTTTACGCCTAGTGCCGCTGCGACACATCGCATATATATCATGATTTCTACCTTGCGAACACACTTCATAACAAAAAACACACAGCTCGAAGGTCGCGGTCACCACGGCGCATCGCAGCCAGCAAAATTGATAACGATCGATGCATTAAAGCTTATCGCTACTTATCGCGTCATCACTTCTGAAAGTTGTAAAGGACTGAAAGCCTAAAATCAGTGAAGAAGAAACTAAGAATAGGCAAGAGTCAGATGCATGCGCTAAGAGACAAAGCCGGCAATATCGTTACTAATACAGATAAGATAGCTCAAGTCGTTCAGGAGTTGAATAAAGATTTATACAGTACCAGTGGGACCCACGACGATAATGGAAGAGGCAATAGTCTAGAGGAATTTGACATCCCACAAGTAACGTCGGAAGAAGTAAAGAAAGCCTTGGGAGCTATGCAAAGTGGGAAGGCAGCTGGGGAGGATCAGGTAACAGCAGATTTGTTGAAGGATGGGGGGCAGATTGTTCTAGAAAAACTGGCCACCCTGTATGCACAATGCCTCGTGACCTCGAGCGTGCCAGAATTTAGGAAGAACGCCGACATAATCTTAATCAATAAGAAAGTGGACGCCAACGACTTGAAAAATTATAGACCGACCAGCTTACAGTCCGTTGCCTACAAAGTATTTACTAAGGTAATTGCAAATAGAATCAGGGACACCCTAGACTTCTGTCAACCGAAGGACCAGCCACGCTTTCGTAAAGTCTACTCAACAATAGACAATATTCACACTATGAATCAGGTGATACAGAAATGTGCGGTATATAACCAACCCTTATATATAGATTTAATTTATTACGAGAAAGCGTTTGATTCAGTCGAAACCTCAGCAGTCATGCAGGCATTACGGAATAAGGGTGTAGACGAGCCGTATGTAAAAATACTGAAAGATATCTATAGTGGCTCCACAGCCACCGTAGTCCTCCATAAAGTAAGCAACAAAATCCCAATAAAGAAGGGCGTCAGGCAGGGAGATAGGATCTCTTCAATGATATTCACAGCGTGTTTACAGGAGGTATTCAGAGACCTGGATTGGGAAGAATTGGGGATAACAGTTAATGGAGAATACCTTAGTAACTTGTGATTCGCTGATGATATTGCCTTGCTTAATAACTCAGGGGACCAATTGCAATGCATGCTCACTGACCTGGACAGGCAAAGTAGAAGGGTCCGTCTAAAAATTTTTCTTCAGAAAACTAAAGTAATGTTTAACAGTCTCGGAATAGAACAGCAGTTTACGATGGCTAGCGAGGCAATGGAAGTGGTAAGGGAATACATCTACTTAGGACAGGTAGTGACTGCGAATCCGGATCATGAGACGGAAATAATCAGAAGAATAAGAATGGGCTGGGGCGCGTTTGGTAGGCATTCTCAAATCATGAACAGGAGGTTGCCATTATTCCTCAAGTGAAAAGTGTATAACAGCTTTGTCTTACCAGTACTCACGTATGGGGCAGAAACCTGGAGGCTTACGAAAAGGGTTCTACTTAAATTGAGGACGATGCAACGAGCTATGGAAAGAAGATTGATGGGTGCAACGTGAAGGGATAAGAAAAGAGCAGATTGGGGGAGGGAACTAACGCGAGTTAATGACATCTTAGTTGAAATCAAGAAAAAGAAATGGGGCATGGGCAGGACATGTAATGATGAGGGAAAATAACTGATAGTCATTAAGGTTACGGTCTGGATTCCAAGAGAAGGGAAGCGTAGCAAGAGGTGGCAGAAAGTTAGGTGGGGGGTGAGATTAAGAAGTTTGCAGGGACAACATGGCCACAATTCACACATGACTGGGGTAGTTGGCGAAGTATGGGAGAGGCCTTTGACCTGCAGTGGGTGTAGCCAGGCTGATGATGATGACGATGATGCCTCAATCTTGCCTTCTCTTAAGCTAAAGCAAAGCGCCTCATCTGAATTTGATCTTTTGATCCAGGCAGTCCAGGCACAATGATCCAGGCACAGTGACACTGTGTGGAGTGTTCATCAGTGTACATCAAGCACACGCTTTGGGCAAAGAGTGGGGCATCATCATTTCTATGTCAACAAGAACATACTGCTGAAAATAAACATTTCCTGCCAAAATGTGTCGTGGTCTTCATAGTGTAAGCTCGAATTAACAAGCTATATTTCCTTCCTCATTTAGGTTTGTAGAGATGCGTAGAGTGGTTATTGAATGCCTAGGAAAAGCCTTGAAGCCTTTCTACTAGTGCAGTAGTGAAGTGCACGTGTACTGTACCTGAACATGATGATACAGAAACAGAGTTTAGGATATCATACAGCAATGCTCAAGGAACCAGTAAATGAGCACACAACCAATTATTGTGTGGCCCAGTAATAGGTTCTGCCAAGATGCATGAGAACATAATGAATGCTTTCATAATGCATTACTTTGGTTAGCCAGATAATGTTAAACACATAAATGTATGCATGTCAGTGCTGAGAATCTTAGCATGAATGCTAAGATTCTCGTTCACCTTTAGCCACACTACAAGTTTAACAAAGTTTGCATGTCCTAGTCTCATATCGGTATTGTTGGAGTTGTCTACTTCAAGCGCTTTAGGGCCTGATGGAAAAGTACTTGATCTATTAAGAATGTGTGCAATAGTGATGCAGAAAGGTGATTATAAACATCCATAGATTATAAGTATGCAGACCAAGAAGTGGTAAACGGACAGGTTGTGGTGGCCCTGACTACGCATGAATGTAAAATGCACGCACCAAATCGGGTACCCGTACAATTTGCGAAATAACATTCATGTGTGGGAACTGCCTACATGAAAGCAGGGAAAGTGTAATTTTTGCAATTTACCGGAACAAAGATAATTTCTGGGCACGGGGTGCAGACAGTACGTTAAGTTCGAGTCCACTTCGAGCGGTACCTTGAACTTGTGGGGCAAGTCCTCCTTTTTACCTGTCCCTTCTCACTGAGAGTCAACATGCATGTTGGCCAAGGTTGACAGAGAGAGCAACCAGCTTCGTTAGCAGCCATTACTATTTGCCCCATAAGAGACGACAGTTAAGCTTAAAATGAAGCATGGCTCAGGGCATACTTTTGGCAATTAGTCAGAGATCAGTTTTACCTTACGTACATTACATAGAAGACGGCAAAGCGATCCGATACCAAAGTCTGTCAGAATAGATTAGGTGTTCTTTCATAACATACCTGACTTATCCAATGAACATTTTGCTAAAGATACAATTTTAGAAAATATTAGTGGAGAAATTCACCTTTCAAATTCATTTAAATAATGTCTGCATTGTCTTAACCAGAGGGAGCAAGGTTTGAGGAGTTGAATCCTCCCCCATCCACCTTTCCGATAGAATTGAAAGTTTCAGGAGACTGGCTCGGAAAGAGCGACATCAGTGAAACAGAAAGCTTGAATGGGAAAGCAAGTCGAGGGCTAATGTTGGTCCGAAAGGGGGGAATGTCATGGGGTGATTCCTTCTTCCATGTACGTGCACAAAATCTCTTTGCTATCGGCCAAGAAGAAATAGGCTAAATATTCAGCTTATTAAGCATCCACATCAGGCCACACGTGGTGGTGAAAAAAGCATTTGTGCTTCTTGAAAGAACGAGAGACAATTTCACTCGCCGTACTGGCGATGGGTGACACTTTGAACATGGGCGAGAAAGGGGGATGGTGCACTTATGAGGGAAAAAAATTAGAAAAAGCACGGAGTGGGGAGCAAAAAAGCATAGACAACCTATTTACAATAATTAGAGAACATAAAATAGTGAATCTTAGGGCAATTTACTCAGAGATTTCGCCTCCCACGCAGGTAATGCCCTGGCTAGTGGGCAATTAAGAGAGCCCATTTCAAGAGGTGCAACCCTACGGGCTATTCTATATTGTACGAGATAAGATTCCAGTAATTTCTTGGCGCCTTAGCTTCTTAGACGGCCGCTTTGGAGGCGTTTTTAAAGTGAACGCACAAGTTCATCCACATCGCTGCTCCGGCAGGTATGTGCGCGTATTAAAGTGGAAAGTAGGGCTACTTGGTATATATTCATAATGGTAACAGCGCGAGCAAGACGACAACGGAGTGAAAGGACACAGGACGAGCGCTGACTCACAACCAAGTTTACTAAAACAAACATCAGGTATGTAAGCGACACAGGCAATCACATAGTTACTAAAGGAACGCACAACCGGGCCACGTGTACACAGGACATTTGTTAGCGTATCCAGCTATCTAGGCACGTTGATTCCTGCTGAGAATGCGCGATCGAAGGCTGGCTCATGCGCCACGTGCCGTTTCACTGAATGTGGGCTTTTTCCACGATTAATCTGGTGGATCCATCAGTATGCTTAAACAAAATTGTTGTCTCTTTGAGGAAGGGCTTACGCTTACATTGCCGGCAAAGAGTAGACACGTGTGTATAATCATTCTTCTCCAAGGACAAGTCACGCTCTCTCAGTCTTACATTGAGGCACCGGCCGGTTTGACCTATGTACAGTCGCTCACACTTGAACGGGAAAGAGTATACCACATTGGTAGTGCAGCCTACATAATTATTAACATGTTTCACTTTGCATGGTATCTCCGGCAACGACCTCGCTGACGAAGCTGCTAGGAAAGCACACGAAGGAGCAGCCCTTATTTCTGTACCTTTATCGTGGACTGACGCAGCCCGTCACTTAAGTAAGCTAGCGCACCGTATGACATTGGAGAAGTGGCACAGACCTGAATTCACCCAACATCGATTGTATTTCCTCGATCCATCTATGCAATTGCGGCGGTTACCAGGGCTTCCGCGTAATGAGGAAACAATGCTATGCCGCTTACGCTTGGGCGTCGCATGCACCAATGCATACACGTTTTTGATTGGAATGGCTGATAGCGCCGAGTGCAATGCCTGCGGTGTCGAGGAAACTGTGCTACTGCGCTGTGCCTATCTACTGTGCTACTGCCTATCTTTTGAAAATGAAAGACATGACGTCTGCACAGCTCTCAACCAGTTACATAGAAAACCGTTCACCTTGAACAAGATCTTGGGACCTTGGCCTCGCATTCGCAGCTACAAAAGGCCACAAAAGAGCTACTGCGATATTTGAAAGCTACCGTACTGAGTGAGCGTCTGCGATCAAGACTGAGTGACCGAACGATATCCCCAGTGCACTTTCTCTTCTTCTTTTAATCTTTCCGTCCCCCTTTTCCCTTTCCTCAGTGTAGGGTAGCCAACCGGACTCAGTCCTGGTTAACCTCTCTATCTTTCATTTATCATTTGCTCTCTCTCTCTCTCTCTCTAATTTTGCACCTTACGTTAGAATTACGTTCTTCTGCACTTTCTCGCCTTTCGACCACCGGACAAATAGCACTCAATTTTCCAGAAGCCGAAAAGACAACCTGCACCCCATAACGACCTGCAACGTTCTTCAGGCCTTGAGACAGGTGATGTGCACAGGGTACAACTGCAACGTTCTTCCTGCTCTTTCCTTCCGCCTCCTGCCTCCTCGTGTTTTTACCCATTTATTAAAGTTCTCAGAGCTGCCCGTTATTAAGTTACCTGCGTACCCAGCCTCCTCCAGCCTGACTACCTGACGTGCGAAGGCGTTACCCAATGCATGCCCGCATGTTTTTACCAGGACGGCGCGAAGTACGGAGTTGAATGGCATTTTAACGCGACAGCGTTAAGGAGTTCGTGTCGCAGAAAAGCCGGTGTCGGCGTCGGCGGCATTGGCCGTGAGCGATAAATCCCGGGAGGTACTTCATGAATAAAAAACAACCTGCAAGATGGGCTGGGTGGGAATCGAACCAGGGCCTCCGGAGTGTGAGACGGAGACGCTACCACTCAGACACGAGTTCGATGCTTTAGAGCGGTGTAAAAGCGCCTCTAGTGAATGCGGTGTTGCCTTAGAAGCGAGCCGTAGAATGTTATACTGCGGTGTATATCGGTAATTATGAACATGTAAGTTACAGAAGTCGCAGTTACACGAGTGGCGAAGTGCGTTTCCGCTGCATTTCTTCTGCGCTTTCCGCACACGCAAATCCATCTTGCGGCCAACACAGAAGACCCCCTCCTCTCAATGTACGGCACTGCCCCCACAGGTGGCGCGCCACACGCACATTGGGGCTGTGCGGGGACCGGTGCGAGGCACGTCACGGCCCGGACTCTCTCTCTCCTGACGACGCTTCGCCGTACTTCCTCACGGGTTGCAGAATCAAGCGTCCTTCGTTTCTTTAGATCACTATCTGTCTATCTCTCTGCCCGTGCCGATCACGATGTTTGGCTGGCGTACATCGTTTCCCCCTCCGAGACACCGAGTTCTTTGGTTCTTTCCGCTTGCTCAGGCGCACGTTTCGTTGCCGCGCCGAACGCTGTTGCTCGACGCTCACCGCGTGATTGGTGGGTGCAAAGCCCGATGCGGGGCGCCTCGTAAGTGTTCGCTGGGCCGTAGCGCATTGTCTTACACCCCTTGCCGGGTCGACGGGAACGCTGTCACGTTCCACTCTTGAAGGCGAAGCTTAAGCGTCCAATTTTTTTACTACTTTAGAATGACCTGAGGTGAAGTTCAACAGGGAAAATATTCCCAACAGCCATGACCGTCTAAAAAACCTAGTCTGAGGCCAAGGTGTTGTAGTTCATCCTCTTTTGGTTGCTCCGAGGTGAACCTTAAATTCTGACCAAGCTCAATAAAAAGCCCCTATATTTCGTCCACCTTGTTGGTAGAGTCGTCTCCGTCAGTTAAAACCAAAAAATCATCAACATACCTGAACGTCTTGATGGCTATCCCAGCAAGACGCCGGTCTAATGCCACATCCACCTGCGCCAACAAAAGGCTACTCAGGACGGGAGCCAGCCTGGTCCGATACAAATGCCATCGTTTTGTACGAAAAGGAAGCCATTCCATCCACTCATTGTCGACTTCAGTTAACATGAAAAAATTCCAGGTAACTTTGAACAGTAACATCACATTTTTGGACAAACCGCATTTCACAATTCTGCTACATAATGCATGCCTTGAGATTGCACATTATTAGGTTGCGAGCAAAGAATGAAAACAGACCTTCTACGTCGACACTAAAAGCGGCACACTTTCGTGGATTATTTGACGAGAGGTATTTTACAAGTTCTCAGAATTCGGGATGACCAGTGGATCGATCAGTTTTAGTGGTTTTAGCGAGGTAAGGTGGACCTTGTAAAACATGGAAACATCGCTTTGCCAATTTTTCCTTTGAGTTATGACGAATCGAAACGGTATCTCCTGTTTGTGCGTCTTCACAGAGAAGAATAACTTTAAATGTCCCTCTTTTGCTTTCTTAACAGAACTTGTAAAAGCCTTCTAGGCTAAAAGCATCAAGAAGCGCCACTGCCTTTTCTTTCACTTTATGTAGATTATCGTTACCTTCTTTAATGTTCTGACGAATAGCCAAACTTGATTTTTCCTGATAAACCCCGTTAGGTATCACCACAGAAGAATCGTCTGTAAAGTCACCGTAACCAATGCTTTATCTATATCTCGCTTTTTTTAATTTTGTTCATGTAAGGGAGTCCGCTTGACAGTTTCTAACTTCGGCTACCTGTGTAGTACTAATGTTGTATGCAATTCTTTGTAAAACTGACATCCTTGACGAATAAACTTGAACTTGAACTTGTCCGAAACTTGTCCGACTTGCTTTTCATCGGATCCGGGGTGGCTCCCGTCCTGAGTAGCATTTAGTTGACGCAAGTGGATGTGGCATAAGACCGGCGTCCTTCTGGGATAGCCATCAAGACGTTCAGATATGTTGATGAATTTTTGGCTTTAATTGACAGAGACGACTCTACCAACAAGGTGGACGAAATAGTGGGTTTTTTTTAGTAAGCTTGGTCAGGGTTTGAGGTTCGCTTCGAAGCAACCAAAAGAGGATGAACTAGAATACCTTGTCCTTAGACTACGTTTTTTTAGACGATCATGTCTCTTCGGAATATTTCGCTCGTTCTGCCAAGCCCCTGTTGAACTTCACCTCAGGTCATTCTAAAGTAATAAAAAATACCATCTGTATCTGCGTACTTCGCGCCGTCCTGGTAAAAACATGTGGGCATGCATTGGGTGACACCTTCGCACGTCAGGTAGTCAGGCTGGACGAAGCTGGGTACCCGGGTCGCTTAATAACGGGCAGCTCTGATAAGTTGATTAAATGGGCAAAAAAACTCGAGGAGGCAGGAGGTCGGAAGAAAGAGCAGGAGCAGGAGCAAGAAAGAGCAACCTGGTAGTTGTACGCTATGAATACTGCCGGTCTCATGGCCCGAAGAACGTTGCAGATCGCTATGGGGTGTAGGTTGTCATTTCGGCTCCTGAAAAATTGAGTGCTATTTGTCCAACGGTCGAAAGGCGAGGAAGTGCAGCAGAACGTAATTATAACGTAAGGTGCAAAGTGAAACATGTTTATAAGTATGTAGGCTGCACTACGAATGTGGTATACTCTTTCCCGCTCAAGTGCGGGCGAGTGTACATAGGGCAAACCGGCCGGTGCATCAATGCAAGATTTAATGTAAGAGCATGAATAGTCCTTGGACAAGAATGATTATGCAGATGGGTCTGCCCATTGCCGGAAATGTAGGCGTAAGCCTCTGCTCAAAGAGACAACTATCTTGTTGAAGCAAACTGATGCATCCACCAGATTAGTCGTGGAAGCAGCCCACATTAAGCGAAAGGGCATGTGGTGCATTAACCAGCCTTCCATCGCGCTTTTGCAGCAGGAATTAACGTACCTAGATAGCTCGATACGATAACAGATGCCCTGTATATACATGGCTCGGTTGTGCGTTCCTTGAGTGACCACGTGATCGCCTGTGTCGCTCATATACCTGGTGTGTGTTTCAGTAAACTTAGTTCTGAGTCAGTGCTCGTCCTGTGTCATTTCACTCCGTCGTCGTCTTGTTCGCAACGTTACCATTATGAATGCGTGCCTATGACCGACACATAATGATTACGGGAGCAAGGAAAGGCTTTATTGAAAGGAAAATAGACAAGTATGCAAAGTGCTTTCTGAAGCAACTGCACGTTTTTCTTTGTTGAAGTAATGAGGACGTTATTGTTCTCAGAAGAACGACGAGCCCTTGTTCTGTGCAGTCACTGGTGCGCACATAATGTGCACCATTGATGAGATACTCAGTGAATAAAGAGTCGGGCCTCCTGAGCTTGCTGCTTGCTAGAATATTTGAGGCGCAGACACAGAGGCGATGAAATAAAAAAAAAAGTCAGTTGTAGAACTACCCTCCCCAGAATCCAATGTTTAGGACCACTATATCTAGGACCACACTAATTGTGCCATATGCGTCGCTTTGAGAGAGAAAGGTAGGAGAAAGGGGTTGCCTAGCACCTGTAGCCGGCTGAACATTGAGGCTCCTAGAGACACTGCCCAGTGTCTCTACCTCATTCCGGACCGTTTTAATCATAACTACTGAGGGAAGGTCAGCGTGAAAGTTCCCCACGCAGACAAAACTGGGGCCCGCGCAAGCTTAAAACTTGACTTCATGTCGTCGAAGAACTTCTAATTTGTGGTAGTTGACCGAATCATCGACCATACTGCGCAGGAGAAAAGCATTCTGAAAATATTGCAACTTGCTCGTATAGGAAACCAATGACAACTCCGCCTCCCCTTTCTTCTTCTTTTTCTTTCCCTTGACTCTGACTTTCATTCTGTCATTAAACTTCAAAATGCTTTCTCTCAAGCTTGTTTGTACACACTGCTCAGAATGAAAACATGAAAAAAGAAACGTGACAAGAAAGAATGGCCTACGGAACGCTGACTTGCGCACGGTAATTTATATTAAGGACGGGGGTTCTGGGCCAGGTAAGCTAAGAGGCCGCCAGGTGGGAGGGGAGCTAGGTAAATTGCGTCGATGCCTACACAGAAACCGAAATACAGGAATGTTAGACGCCGCCGCGTTGTTCAACAACCCCGTGAATGTTAAAGAGTGCGACAGCGACTGACTGATAACAGGGTCAAGGAGCGCCCGGGAGTGGGGAGGTGGATACGATGACGGGGCGGGGGTGGGGGGTGTTACACGCATTAAGAGCGTCAAGAGCGAACATGGTGAAAAATTAGGGACACAGAACATATAAATTATAGTCTCATCACTTCCCGATTGCTCAACGCCAGATGGCCGTGGCCAGTTGCCCTAGCTGAGGCCCACCTACGCTGTCATAGCACGAGCTACTTGCTGCTCTGCAGTCTTTAGAATAGCCAGATGTCGGGGCACACGACACCTTCACATCTCTTGTAGCTTCTAGCGCTTATTTTAGTGCAAACTACGGATGTCATAATGTTGACAAGGGCGTCTAACAAAGAAAGCCCTTCGGCTTCGAACTGTGTGCACCATAAGTTCCCGAGCGTGGTGAAATAACATTGTGAATTGCGTGATGACTACAAAACACGATCAAAAGTTAGCTATAAACATGTCTTCAAACAAGTCGGACAGCAGTTCACTGAAAGTGAGTCAAACTTGCATCATATGATCATATTCAATTTCCAGCGCAAAGGTTCTTCTCTCTATTTTTCAATGTAGAACAATATAGCGCGCCCATAATGCCGAAAGGGCAAGTGAGTGATAGGCGACTTGCAACATAGTGCCCGCTCTATTCGATACATAACCATGTCTGAACTACTCACTAGCAAATCAGGTAGGAAAATAACTCTGATCTCCACTGTTACTTGGACTGCAACAAGTCCGGAAGACACAAGACAGAACGCCGTCATGTTTTTGTTTAGTTCTGTTTTTACCCCAGTTCCCTTTCCTAAGTAATGTATCCACTAGGTCATAACATACAGTATATAAATGCAGCAATTTGTAAACAAAATGTTATATTTTTAGATAATCAATTTGTAAACAGCACGAGGATGATAGCATAATTTGAAGCGTAGTGATTGCATGCCTTAGCAATGAAAACTTTTGTCTGAATTTAAATAAAGGGTATGTGGCAGCGTAAAAAAGTGCACATATATATATATATATATATATATATATATATATATATATATATATATATATATATATATATATATATATATATATATATATATACATGTGGTGAGAGGTAGAGAGGTGATAAGGAAGGGAGAGTGGTAGTGGCCACTGTAGTACCCCCTACTGAATTAAACTTCTGGGTACGCCGTTGAATGTCTGTAATGCATTGTGAAAGCAGTAGATATTGCAAACGCTATAGATACCTGTGAACCTATTAAGCCTATTCCTGTTTAGCATGGTGATGGATGTTTTCCCGAATAATTATAGAAACTGTACAATGGAATGTCGTCTACCACCTGTAATAACTATGCTGTAAGAAAAAAAAAGAGAGGCTGAGCCCAAATATTGTAGGAAACCTCGTACCAGGCTCGAGGACAGGTAACGATGACTAACTCCCGTATTCTCCGCTCAACACTCCACCTGGACTCAAGAAAGTGCACAGCAGCACCGATCATCGACAGAAGTAGTTACTTAGCTTTTATCAAACTTCATGTCAATTAATGTGAAGCGTAGCGTCATCTTCAGTCTAGGGGTGACGCTGTGCTTAGCTTTGCTTCAACAAGATATCTTTTTTTTTTGTCTGAATAGATTCAAAAATTGCTGCAAATTTAAGATGTTATGCAGCTGACATCTAGCTGCTTACTTGTCTCTCAAGAGCATACAGCTTTGGTTGAGAGAAGCACTATATTGCATAATACAAGGGAGCCTTTACGCTGCTTGTTTATTTTTTCGTGAAAAACAATTGTGAAGGTTTTTATCGCAAAGTAATATAGTAGGCGTTGGTAACGTGAAAAAACCAAGCAAAGTGTGTGCACTAGAAATGAACTATCCAGATTATAATACCACATGTTGCGGCATTTAACACATACTGCGACTAAACAAAACGAAGGATAACTAAAGCAAGAATAGCATTAATAGAACGCTAACAATATAAAGGGCAAAATTTATATAATTTTTCTCACTTTTTCTTTATCTTCGCATAAACTGTGGCCTATTACACTGCGGGCACCTTTGCCAAGGACGTTCACATTTCACCAGTGCTGAGTCTAGTATCCATTAAGCTCAACTACAATGTTTTGAACGTTAGGGCATGTGCAAGTGAACATTAGTTTGTGGTGGCCATGTGGGTCTCAGGGTTTTTCTGCCTGAATAATAGTAATTGTACCCCAGTACACGCCAACTCGCAGGCTCCTCGAGTTGGGCGTACACAACACGCTCGAGGAGATCGCCGAGGCGCAGGGAATCGCGCAGCTGGAGAGGCTGTCGAGCACCAGAACGGGAAGGCGAATCCTAGACCTGCTCGGGATTCGATATCACGAGGTGCGGGGACTAAAGGAAACACTGCTACCGGAAGTCAGGGACGACATACCGACGGAAAACATGCCGAAGAATATGCACCCGCTGCATGACGTGCAAAGACGTACATGCAGGGCGGTAGCAATCCTCGAGAAGCATGGAAGACAAGAAGGCGTCCTCTTCGCCGATGCAGCCATGTACCCGCGGCCAGTCGGTGACTCTGATAGTGACGAGGGACGTCGACCACCCCCGCCGCTACAAGAGAATGACGAGACGAACCGCAGTTACCAACACCACCGTCACTACTACGACTAAGACAAAAACGGCAGCAGCAACAGCGGCAACATCGACACGGCTGGCCGACGGCGGCGGCGCCCGCCTTCTCCATGGCAGTCGTAGATAAAAAGGGAAGAATCCGAGTCACGGCATCAGCGAGGCTGCCGTCAGCCGAAGCAGCGGTAGAGATGGCCATAGCCCTCGCGGTATTCCAAGAAAGTGCGGAGGATAACCTGATCATCAGCGACTCCAAATCAGCGATTCGGAACTACACCAAAGGTTGGGTGTCCGCAGATGTGGCGCGCAAGCTCAACGCCCGGGCCGCGGACTTCGGATCCGGCACGATTACAAACAAGTCCCTCAAGTGGTTCCCCGCGCACGTCGGGGAGCTTGGCAGTATCAACAACAGCCACGACAATAATGACACCAACAATGCTAACGGCCGAAGACGCAACGACACTCCACCCAACCACAACGAGCGCGCCCACCTCGTCGCGAGGCAGCTTACCCGCCGCGACGCGGTCACCCAGAAGGCAGCCGCTGCCGTTGTTGTGCGGGACCTCAGCGGATGAGTGACGGCGACGGTGGCGGCCACCCCGTCTGGCGCGGCCGCTGTTGTTACCAACACAACACTAATCGCAGCGGACGGAGCTGGGGATCACGCGGACGCCAACTGCGATGTCAAGGTGTTTCCGGCAACGTACAGAGATATCATCATCATCATCATCATCATCATCATCATCATCATCCTGGTTAAGCCCACTGCAGGGCAAAGGCCTCTCCCATACTTCTCCAGCTACCCCGGTCATGTACTAATTGTGGCCATGTTGTCCCTGCAAACTTCTTAATCTCATCCGCCCACCTAACTGTCTGCCGCCCTCTGCTACGCTTCCCTTCCCTTGGAATCCATTCCGTAACTCTCAATGACCATCAGTTATCTTCCCTCCTTATTACGTGTCCTGCCCATGCCCATTTCTTTTTCTTGATTTCAACTAAGATATCATTAACTTGCGTTTCTTCCCTTACCCAATCTGCTCTTTTCTTATCCCTTAACGTTACACCTATCATTCTTCTTTCTATAGCTCGTTGCGTCGTCCTCAATTTAAGTAGAACCCTTTTCGTAAGCCTCCAGGTTTCCGCCCCGTACGTGAGTACTGGTAAGACACAGCTGTTTTAAACTTTTCTCTTGAGGGATAATGGCAACCTGCTGTTCATGATCTGAGAATGCCTGCCGAACGCACCCCAGCCCATTGTTATTCTTCTGATTATTTCAGTGTCATGATCCGGATCCGCAGTCACTACCTGTCCTAAGTAGATGTATTCCCTTACCACTTCCTATGCCTCACTACCTATCGTAAACTGCTGTTCTCTTCCGAGACTGTTAAACATTACTTTAGTTTTCTGTAGATTAATTTTTAGACCCACCCTTCGGCTTTGCCTCTCCAGGTCAGTCAGCATGCATTGCAGTTGGTCCCCTGAGTTACTAAGCAAGGCAATATCATCAGCGAATCGCAAGTTATTAAGGTATCCTCCATTAACATTTATCCCCAATTCTTCCCAATCCAGGTCTCTGAATGCCTCCTGTAAACGCGCAGTGAATAGCATTGGAGAGATCGTATCTCCCTGCCTGACGCCTTTCTTTATTGGGATTTTGTTGCTTTCTTTATGGAGGACTACGGTGGCTGTGGAGCCGCTATGGATATCTTTCAGTATTTTTACACTTGGCTCGCTCCTGGTCACTATAGGAAAGAACGAAGAAAATATCCACACCCCCACGGGCGCCTACAAGTCCCAGGCGGTCGACCTGAGACGGTTGCAGATGGGCACTTTCACCAACCCCTACCACCTGCACCGCCTGTGGCCCGCGTTGCACCCGTCGCCCGGCTGCCCGTGGTGCGAGAACGAAGGGGCCGACATGGCCCATGTGCTTTGCGAATGCCAATGCCATGAGGAAGAAGGACCAAGAGGAAGGGGGAAGACAACAGCAGCGCCCTCTGAAGCGGGGCGCCTCGCTGAGAGATGGCAAGCCGCCCTCCTCAGCGAGGCACCCGAAGATCAGGAGTGGGCCGTCCAGCGGGCCAGGGCTGTTCCCGAGCATCTCGGAAGATTTTCCTCGGGCGATGGACCCCTGGCAGCCTAGCCCTGGGCACCAACATCAATAACTGTTGGACAAATAAAGTTTATTCTATCCTATCATAATTGCCTTGATAACTTTTAAGCAGAAAAAGCTTGGCGGATGAGGAAGAGCATTGGCCAGGATGAAACATTTCAGGAGTTCTATGTAATAAGGGTACCGCAGTAATACGACTAATTTTACAAGAATATGAGGCCATTGTTTCTCTATGGGAAACAGAATGGTCAATCACAGTGCACTGTTGCGTGGTTTATTGCCTCAGTAGACTGGCACGTAACGACTAGGGATCAGGTGTCTGAATATGCACACACTGTATCCAATCAACCCCAATAACAATTAATTTTCCATAAGTAAAATTAGACCTCGACATACTGAATTTTAATGTAAAAAACCGTTTTACTTTGCAGAACCTATTTGGTGTGCATACAGAATGAAAGCTTAAATTTATTGAATTCTGTTTATCTGCGATGTCAATTTAATGAATTATAAATTATTCTAAAATTTAAACCACCTATGTGATCTATTTCAACTACAAATTACATGGACGTCGAAACACGTTTTTGGAGTAAAGATTCGCGATTTTCGTGCTAGGTGTTATGGGGGATCTGGGGTTCTCCTCCGTGCTCTTGGGACAAAGGAACGACAACACAGTAGTGCAAACAGTCACAAGGGCATTTATTGCACCTTTCATAGATCAATGCCTGCTAGCCGAGTTGCTATCCACAAAACATGCCGATGGGCGCGCGACAAATCTAGAAGTCCGAATATGTTCGCCCCATGCTGGATCCCAACGCCTGGTCCTTCGCGTGTATGGTCACGCGAATCGTGGCGCGTTCGAAGGCGGCCACGCGAGGCGGTCTCGCAGAAGCATGGGTCGGCGGCGCGCGGGACGGCACGTCCGTCCCGCTTGCTTTCCGACCCCAAGAGGACAAGCGCCTTCCTTTCGGCGCCCAAGTAACCTCGCCTGTCGGCGGCGTTAGCAGCGCAACACTCGCGCCATCTCTCGCACTGCGCTTCAACCACTCCAACCGCCGCGGGCGCCAGGCCACGCGGCGGGCGAAGCCGCCCTGCAGGAGACGAGCTATGCGGGAAAACTAGATCTCAGGGGAGGCGTGAGAGTCACGCATCCCCACAGTGTATTGGACTTCAGGGCAAAATTCAGCAACAAAGTTATAAAATGACCACATGCGACACGCAACTGAATACAAGGTATCTGGTGCAAACAGAAGGGAGAAAACATACAAATCGCAATAGCATACATTCAGGGGGATATGTAAAAGGGCGAACTAAGCAAAGAGCAAAAACAACACGGCACTGCTTTCATAGGTACCGACTCATCAGACTTTCGTCAAAGTTGGTGCAAGCACGCATCCGTAGATATACATAGGCTTCCAGCGTGCATTGGCCAATACTTCGAGAGATGACGCCTACACGGCCTTCTTTCTGCCCTGATCGTATAGTGTGCGAATGACGTCGCGACAACACAAGTACTATTTGCGAAAGAGGCGACGACCTTCCCCAACTGTGCACATTGCTGCACATTACTAACCAGCCAAACAAACTCACCAAGGCCGCGATTAAGGCCACCTAAGTGGAACATACAATGCAGAAATACATCGAAAAGGTTTCACCATGTTTCACAGTTGCTCACAAGTCATGCCCAAATCGCTCTAGCACCGCCTTTTAAAGATCCACTCGGAACCAAGCAAGATGAGCCTTAGTTGGCTATTTGGATGAACGCATCGAGGGCGTTACAGCAATCCGGTGAACGCAACGCACCATTCAAACAACTGCGTGCGCTCAAAGCCGGCCCAAAGTATATCGGTCCGACTATTTTTTGGGATACCTTTTGAAATCATGTGGCCGTATTTTGTTGGGGCCATCTGGCAACCCTGTCAAGGCTTGCTCGCCTGGTGACATTTGGCGGGGTATTTTGGTGCGAATCCGCGGCCCTTGTGCACTGCAGCCATAAAATTTGCTGCTGTGTTGCTACTCGCATTCAGCGAGATGTATCATGCACCATTCAAAGTTTACTGAAAAGCTGACAAGTTTATTTTATTTTACCTTAGGTATTTCCTGGCCCTGTATTGGTACAGTCCGTTCATTGTTTTCATTGAACTTGCGGATGGATGGATGGATGGATAGATGGATGGATGGATGGATGGATGGATGGATGGATGGATGGATGGATGGATGGATGGATGGATGAATGGATGGATGGATGGATGTGTGGGTGGATGGATGGATAGATGTTATGAGCATCCCCTTTAGAACAGGGCGGTGGGATTCGCAACCAAGCTCTTGCTATTATACTGCCTAATGTCCTACCTAGGTTAAACAATAAAAAAGACAAGAAAAACACCATGAGCTACCCCACCCAAATTTTCTGATCCCCTATTTTAAACTGTGCTTTTGTACGTGTCCATTTTTTGTCGTTTCCCTACTTTCTTTCCACCAATCCTCCAATCTGCTTTTACTAATGACTATTGCAGACATGTTTACTTTTCCACTGCCCTCGCTGAACCCAAGTGCTTCAAGGAGGCCAGTGGCGCCTAAATTGACCGCTGGGTACACGTCTTCACATTCTAATAAAACATGCTCCATAGTCTCCCTAGCTTTACCGCAGCAAGCACAGGCTTCTTCTTCTGTCTTATATCTCGCTTTATAGGTGATTCTTCTAAGGCATCCCGATCTCGCTTCGAAAAGTAATGAGCTTACTTTTGAGTTCTCATAAATTGTTTCTTTCCTGATTTCGTTTTTTCCTCTTAAGTAGTTACTCATGGCAGGTTTCTTTTCCATCGCCGCCACCCACGAGATTATTTCAGCCTCTCTGACTTTCCGCTTGACCTTCTTTGTTGCTGTGTAGCCCACCCTACAGTCCGCATACTTGCTTGTAAGCTTCCTAGTTCTTTTCCTCCACTGTGAATCAATGTTTTCCCTGTACAGATACCTGAACACTCTCCCAGCTCATTTGCCTTCTTCCATATTCCTCAGCTGTTCTTTATACTCAATTTTACTGCGAGCTTCCCTCACTTCAAAACTAGTCCAGCCCATATCACCTTGCACAGCTTCATTTGTAGTCTTACTGTGAGTGCCCAATGTGAAGCGACCCACTGACCTTTGGTTCCCGTCGAGTCCTGATTGTACCCGTGATTTAAAGCAAACAACCAGATTTCCAAAAGTAAGTCCTGGACCCATTACACCTTTCCACATACCTCGAAGGACCTCGTACCTATTGTACCCCCATAGCGCTCTGTGCTTCATTATGGCTGCATTTCTCTTCCCAGTCACTGTTATCGTTTTTTCCTGTGCTTCGATATATCGATTGCCTTCGTTTATCCACACACCAAGAAATTTACATTCTGTTTATTTTATTTATTTCATAATACCCCTAAAGGCCCCCGAAAGGGTATTACATAGGAGGAACCGATACATGAAAAAATGCGAGCTTTGCGCGTTACGGAAAAAACAACTAAAGTACACAAAAGTTATACAAAATTTTTACAAATAAGAACTCGAAAGTTATACAAAAGTACGATGTCTGGCAGTATACACAAGTAAAACAATATACAAAATACATTAGTCAAGTGAAATTTAGACAGAAAATACAAAACTGTCTGAGAAAACAAATTAACGGAATTAAATAGGCACAACGTAAAAGAAGTAAAACGAGGTGTTGCTCGAAACTGCGTCAGTTGTCACCTTAAGAAATTGATGAGACATGAATACACTTGTACAATGTGCGCGCAGAACGGTAAGACAAATGATGAACACAATATATACACTGAACAACGTATGAAGAAACAGTACGTGATGGATATTTACACGTAACTATTGCGTAAAAGTTCCTGAAAGGTTGCGAAATCGGTTTGAGTAGCAATGTATGATGGTAGGTTATTCCATGCAACAATTGCTCGGAGAACGAAGGAGTTAGCATAGTTAGCTGAGCGAGAACTGATGCGTTTTATCTTGAAGATATGGTCTGTGCGTGGAAAGAAGGCGGTCGCTGGTTCGAAGATACGGTGAAGGCGCGGATGATGATAAAGTTTGTGCAGCAGTGAGAGGCGGGCAATTCTGCGACGATGAGATAAGTCGTCAAGCTGAGCGCGAGCTTTGAGCGCTGAAATGCTAGTACAGGGTGAATAATCAGAAAAAATTAAACGGGCCGCGCGGTTCTGCAGTGATTCGATTTCTTGGGTGATATCTGTTTGAAAAGGATCCCAGATAGCTGATGCGTACTCGATTTCGGGGCGTATTAATGTGATGTATGCTAGTCTGCGTAGTTTAGCTGCAGCATGCTTAATGTTGCGTTTCAGGAGGCCTAAGGAACGGTTAGCTGATGCCAACGTCAGGCGGATGTGATGAGGCCACGTTAGATCAGACTGTAAGTGAACACCAAGGTACTTTTATGAAGTTGTAAGTTCAATTATGTTGTTGTATATTACATAATGTGTTGGAATACGGTGTTTGCGCCTAGTAAATGATAATAACTTCGTTTTAGCTGTATTAAGAGTCATCAACCATGTTGAACACCATGTGTTAATAGCGTTAAGATCGGTTTGAAGAATATCTTTGTCATTGTCGCATGAAATTAATTGATATATTGCGCAGTCATCAGCAAAAAGTCTGATGTGGGAATACACACAGTTAGACAGGTCATTAATATAAATTAAGAAACGTAAAGGGCCAAGAAAGCTGCCCTGCGGAACACCGGATGTTACTTTGGTAGAAGAGGAATTACTGCTGTTAACAGACGTATATTATACTCTGGATGAGAGGAAATCCTTAATCTATCCAATAACGGTTGGGTGTATGTTAAGGTTCATTAGCTTCAGTATTAGTCTGTGGTGAGCAACGCGATCGAAAGCTTCAGAGAAATCCAGGAAGATAGCATCAACTTGAAACCCTAGGTCTAGGTATGAATATAAGTCATGTAAAAAGCCGGCTAACTGTGTTTCGCATTAATAACCACGACGAAAGCCATGTTGGTAATCAACAATAATTTTGTGGTCTTCTAAGTAGGTAATGATTTCAGTATACAAGATGTGTTCAAGTAATTTACAAATAGTACTAGTTAAGTAGATGGGGCGGAAATTTAATGGGTGAGTTCGGTCTCCGGACTTAAAAATGGGTATGACTTTTGTCACCTTCCAGTCGTGCAGAATAGTGTTAGTTGATAAAGACTGCGAGAAGAGTGCACACAATATAGGTGACAAACTAGGTGACAAATGTTTTAACACTTCATTATTAATGCCAGTGTGATCAGATGCGGAAGAAACATTAAGTTTATTTGGTAAAGAAATACTTGCTTCGCTAACAATTATTTCTGGCATTGATATGTTAATGAGATTGTCAAGCGTTGGTGATGATGTGGCGTCTTCCTGTGTAAATACACTTGAAAAAGCGCTATTCAATAAATCGGCACATTCCGAGTGGTGGACCATATCACCGTGCTCATCAACTAGTGTTAAATCGGGATAGCTCTTCGGGTGTATTACGCGCCAAAAACGTTCAGGATTGTTAGTGAGAATAGAATATAGGTCATTGGCAAAGAAATGTCGTTTAGATGATTTTAGCAGCGACTGATATTGCTTATCGCAGGTCTTATAACGGTGCCAGGAATCTGAGTCGCTGACTTTATCGGTTTTACGATATAAACGCTTTTTCTTATTATTAGGGCGCCGAAGCATTACGGTAAACCACGGGGTTGTCGGGGTGCAGGCTTTTTTGTGAGAGGGACGAATCGATTAATTAGTTCAGTAAGAGTGGTTTTAAGTTCAGCCCAGTTACGTTCGTTGGTTTGAAATTGGCATCTATTGAGGAAATGTAAAGAGGAGTCAGATAGCGCGGAGTTCATGGTGTCAAAATCCGCTCTATTGTAATATCGCATGTACTTACCAGAGCACGGACGTTTTTGAAGGGAAACTGCAAGACTACCTGTTATGATATCATGATCAGATAGCCCATCTTGATGTGTTAAGTCGAAGCACACTTCAGAATCACTGGTTAATACTAGGTCTAAAATATTAGCGGATGTAGCCCGAGGTATTTCCTCGCCCTGTACCTCCACTGTCTGTTCACTGTTTTCATTGAATACCATAACACCATATTTTCTAACACTAAATTTCAAACTTAAATTGTTGCCTTCCTGCCCACAGATATTAGCCAGACGTTGCAAATCACTTTGCTTGTTAGCTAGAAGCACAATGTCGTCCGCATAATATAAACCTGGGAGCTGCTGCTCTATTACTGTACCCGCCTGTTTGAATGTGAGATTAAACCTGATATTACTTCCTTCTAGCGCCCTCTCCATCCTCACCACGTACATCATAAGCAGCAGCGGGGATAAAGGGCACCCCTGCTTCAGTCCCTTGTTGATATGAACTTTCTCCTCGCTCCTCATCCCTTCCCATTCAACGCAAACGGTATTTTCTAGGTAAATCTCTCTCAAAAGCTGTAGACAATGGTCGCCTTCCCCTTCCAGAATATCGTCGTCTTCCCCTTCCATAATATCCCCCGAAATGTTGCGGTCTACGTTGTCATGGACCGTTATGATATTACAAGAGCCTATGACAACGTAGACCGCAACATTTCGGGGGATATTATGGAAGGGGAAGGCGACGATATTCTGGAAGAGGAAGGCGACCATAGTCTACAGCTTTTGAGAGAGATTTACCTAGAAAATACCGTTTGCGTTGAATGGGAAGGGATGAGGAGCGAGGAGAAAGTTCATATCAACAAGGGACTGAAGCAGGGGTGCCCTTTATCCCCGCTGCTGCTTATGATGTACGTGGTGAGGATGGAGAGGGCGCTAGAAGGAAGTAATATCGGGTTTAATCTTTCATACAAACAGGCGGGTACAGTAATAGAGCAGCAACTCCCAGGTTTATTTTATGCGGACAACATTGTGTTGCTAGCTAACAAGCAAAGTGATTTGCAACGTCTGGCTAATATCTGTGGAGAGGTACGCAACAATTTAGGTTTGAAATTTAGTGTTAGAAAATCAGGTGTTATGGTATTTAATGAAAACAGTGAACAGACAGTGGAGATACAGGGCCAAGAAATACCTCGGGTAACAGAATATAAATCTCTTGGTATATGGATAAACGAAGGGCATAGATATATGGAAACACAGGAAAAAACCGTAACAGTAAAGGGGAAGAGAAATTCAGCCATAATGAAGCACAGAGCTCTATAGGGATACAATAGGTACGAGGTCCTCCGAGGTATGTGGAAAGGTGTAATGGTTCCAGGACTTACTTTTGGAAATGCGGTTGTTTGCTTTAAATCAGAGGTACAATCAGGACTCGACGGGAACCAAAGGTCAGTGGGTCGCCTCGCATTGGGCGCTCACGGGAAGACTACAAATGAAGCTGTGCAGGGTGATATGGGCTGGAGTAGTTTTGAAGTGAGGGAAGCTAGCAGTAAAATTGAGTATGAAGAACGGCTGACGAATATGGAAGAAAATAAATGGGCTGGGAGAGTGTTCAGGTATTTGTACAGGAAAAACAATAATTCACAGTGGAGGAAAAGAACTAGGAAGCTTACCAGCATGTATGCGGCCTGTAGGGTGGGCAACACAGCAACAAAGAACGTCAAGCGAAAAGTCAGAGATGCTGAAATAATCTCATGGGTGGCGGCAATGGAAAAGAAACCTACCATGTGTAACTACTTAAGAGGAAAAAACGAAATCAGAAAAGAAACCATTTATGATAACTCAAAGGGAAGCTCATTACTTCTCGAAACGAGATTGGGATGCCTTAGAACACGCACCTATAAATCGAGATATAAGAAGGAAGAAGCAGCATGTGTTGCTGCGGTAAAGATAGGGAAACTATGGAGAACGTTTTATTAGAATGTGAAGACGTCTGCCCAGCGGTCGATTTAGGCACCACTGGCAAATATGGCCTTTAGGTTCACCGAGAGCAGTGGACAAGTAAACATGTGCGCAACAGGGATTAGTAAGAGGCGGTTGGAGGATTGGTGGAAGAAAAGTGGGAAGACGACAAAAAACACAGACTAAAAAAGTAAAGTTCGCAATAGGGGATCAGAAAATTTGGTTGTGGGAGTTAATAGTGTTTTTTTGTTCTTTTTTTTTCTTGTTTAACCTAGGTAGGACATTAAGCAGTATAGTAGCAAGAGCTTGGTGGCACAACCCAACGACCCGTTTCAAAGGGGGCGCGCATAACATTCATCCATCAATCCTGCCCGGTCGCATCATCGTTACGGCGCTGGCGTGCTGCCTTAAACGCAATTTACGCAGGTAATTATGTGTAAGGGGAGTTATTTTCGAGATAGTGAGCAAATTTTATTTCCAGTGCGCTACTAGAGTATCGTTTGAGCCACTAGAGCGATGCCACTCGGCAGAGGTGCGACTGAGATTCCCGAATCTAGCTACGGCTACGCGGGACTCCTATCTATTCACCTGTGAGGATTCATCGGTTTCCTGCTCTTTTCAATTCAGTTTTGTATAAAATTACGTGTTAGCGGTGAACCACGTAAAGTAGGTATCTGATGCCGCCAAAAATACTGAAACCTAAAGCTTAGAACCACCCTTTTATTCGAGAACACTCAATGCTAGGATACGCGGTTATTAAACGTAAGGTACTGGTCTTGAGACGAGTATAGGCTTGGGCTGATTGGTAAAACATAGTTACACTGGAAGCATAGTGCGCAAAGGACGATCCACAAAGACTAGACAGGACGAGCGCTTGTCCTGTCTAGTCCTTGTGGATCATCCTTCGCGCGCTATGCTTCCAGTGTAAGATACTGAACTACTTCAGTGAAAGCTCGCCGTATTTAAGGCTATAAAACGCTGAAAATGATGAACAAAAGACAATTCCAAAACAATTTATTGAATCAATGCAATAAACATCAATTGGGAACTACTTTTCTAGAGCCAGAGTTACAAGAGACGCGCTTTCTTGTTACGTATCATCATCATCATCAACATCAGCCTGGTTACGCCCACTGCAGGGCAAAGGCCTCTCCCATACTTCTCCAACAACCCCGGTCATGTACTAATTGTGGCCATGCCGTCCCTGCAAACTTCTTAATCTCATCCGCCCACCTAACTTTCTGCCGCCCCCTGCTACGCTTCCCTTCCCTTGGGATCCAGTCCGTAACCCTTAATGACCATCGGTTATCTTCCCTCCTCATTACATGTCCTGCCCATGCCCATTTCTTTTTCTTGATTTCAACTAAGATGTCATTAACTCGCGTTTGTTCCCTCACCCAATCTGCTCTTTTCTTATCCCTTAACGTTACACCTATCATTCTTCTTTCCATAGCTCGTTGTGTCGTCCTCAATTTGAGTAGAACCCTTTTCGTAAGCCTCCAGGTTTCTGCCCCGTAGGTGAGTACTGGTAAGACACAGCTATTATATACTTTTCTCTTGAGGGATAACGGCAACCTGCTGTTCATGATTTGGGACTGCCTGCCAAACGCACTCCAGCCCATTCTTATTCTTCTGATTATTTCCGTCTCATTATCCGGATCCGCCGTCACTACCTGCCCTAAGTAGATGTATTCCCTTACGACTTCCAGGGCCTCGCTGCCTATTGTAAATTGCTGTTCTCTCCCGAGACTGTTAAGCATTACTTTAGTTTTCTGCATATTAATTTTTAGACCCACTCTTCTGCTTTGCCTCTCCAGGTCAGTGAGCATGCATTGCATGCTCACTGAGCGTATACTATAGCCACCTTTTACTTGCTTTCTAACTGACGGTTAATATCTCAGAAGAAAATGTGCATTCTTGTCACAATGACAAAATTCAATATCTGACATGTGAATATCTGGCATTACCAGCTTGTGCACCACAAATGTAGTGCCAACAACCTCAAGTGACCAACCCTGCAACCGTTGGCCTGCTGCTGTCATGCCACACAACTCATTGAAAAGCTGTATGTTGCTCTCCAGCACAACATTGCTGTCAATGTTACCACTGGTTTTCTAGAAATGCAGAAGTTCGACGTCGCCGCTTCTTGGTCGTTCTCTTTTTGTTCTTTCCGACGCTTAGGCCCAGGCGGTTCACGCACATTTGGAGCCTTCAGTTTTCGCGCTGGCTTCGACAAGTATTTAGGGCAATTGGGAAAAATGCGCGGCACAGCATATTCCATATGAGCCCACTTGTCACGCGGTATGACAACTAAGTCACCACGAACTTTGTGAACAAAGTCTTTCACAATATCTTCCTCGTGAAAGTGGAGGTCGCAAACAGCGCATGAGCTGGACAGCTTCTTATCCAATCTGGGTATAGCCCGTGACCACTATTGAAGGCCGACTTCGTCAGCGGGTGGCATAAAAATATCCGGCCGTGGATTTCGTCGAATCGTAGCCACTTCGGCAACTAGTCACAAAGCAACGAGGGATATTTTCTCACGTTCAGGACACGTCACAGCCAGACACGATATATATGCACTTGCGATAATCAACGGTGATCAACCATAGTCGCACGTTACGTTGAGAAGCTACATGTTCTTGCCTTGACTTGAAGCAAGCAAGTCAAGCTGCGTCGCACGATCCGCAAGACCCACAGCTCGGGCTCAAGGACAGCGCACGTGGTTGAGAATGTGACAAGTTGCAGCGAGAGCACACGCCGCACGAGCTGCGTCGATATATCTCGGTGGCACTCACAGGGATAGTCATCACTACACAACACAGTTGAAGGCAACGGAGAAACACTCGGCACGGCGCCAAGCCTGCGTTGACTTCGCTACAGCAGTTGCAAAAACACCAACGCACCGCCGACGCACGTCGCCACCGTCGGACCCAACGAGACCGGAGAAACTTAAAACCCCTTGATAATTTGAAAGTAACGACACTCTCGTCCTCACGGCGCTTTCCTCCTCGATTCTCCTCGCGCGCCGGCTGCGCAAGGCGCGCTTTTCCTCCTGGGCTCCCGCGGACGGGGCGCCGCAGGATTCTATGGAGGCGTGTTATTTTGGGCCACTTGCGCGCCCCAGTGGGGTTGAAAATTTTGAGAAATGCTAATAACAGCATCGGTAATGCTGCAGGCAACGTTTATGAGGAGGTTGGTTTTTTTCTTAAAGCCGTATGAACGGGGTATACCGATGTAAAGCGAGCTTTGAGGCAAGTTCTATACTCCAGACAATTTTTCTGTCACACGATCAGATGACTTCGTGCGTCTGATTTAGTATTGCTTGTGACACATCCCTTTGTGTGTGGCTTATTAAGTGAAAGCCTTAGACCTCTGTTTCAAGGTCCCGTTGTGAGCTACAGAAAATATCACGTGACCGAAGGAAGGCGGGAAGCGAACCAAAGCATGTGCAGCCGCGTATAAGAGATGATTAATGATTAGCAAAGTAATGATTGATTAGTGATTGGATTAAGATGAATTCGTTTGTATTAAGGAGAATTAAGATGGGTTAAAGTTGAAGGTGCATTAGGGTGAATGAAGGTAGATTAAGGTGCATAAAGGAGGACTAGGTTGGATTAAGGTCGATGAAGGCAAATTAGGGTGGATGAATGAGCGTTGAGGTGCATTAAGGACGACTATAGTGGATTAGGGTGAATTAAAGTGCATGAAGACGGATCAGAGTGGATAAAGAAGGATTAAGGTGCATTAAGGAGGATTATGGTGGGCTAGGGTAAATTAAACTGAATGGAGGAAGATTAGGGTGGATTAAGGAGGATTAGGAAGGACAAATGTAGATGACTGTGGATTCGGGTGGATTAAGGTGAATTAAGGACGATTATAGTGAATTAGGGTGGATTAAAGTGAATGAGGAAGCATTAGGGTTGATTAAGGAGGATTAAAGTGCATTAAGGAGGGTTAGAGTAGATCAAGGTCGGTGAAGGTGGATTAGGGTGCATTAAGTACTTTCGTGGAGGTAGAACACCCGCCTCGCGTGCAAGAGGACCGTGGTTCGAATCCCGGTGCCGCGCAATTTTCCACCGAATTAAAAGAAACCGCGTGTTGCTAAAATTGCACAAACAGGCCTGGAGTGTGGCCTGATCCTGGTGACTAAAACCGGTAACGCACTCCCTTACCACAGCAGCATTGGCCAACCTGGTGCAGTACTTGGCCACAACCTCCCATATGAACACAACAATCAAACCCCGGCCCTCAGTCCCCAGCATCTGCGAAGCAACTGACCACGGCGGAGGTCAGACCTGCAATGCAGCAGAGGGTGTTAAGAATCCCTGGATCCGGACAGGCCGCCAATGGAATCTGAACCTGGCAACGTTTAACGCTAGAACGTTATCTAGTTAGGTGAGTCAGGCAGTGCTATTGGAGGAATTAGAGGGCAGTAAATGGGATATAATAGGGCTCAGTGAAGTCAGGAGGACAAATGAAGGATATACAGTGCTAAAGAGCGGGCACGTCCTGTGCTACCGGGGCTTAGCGGAAAGACGAGAACAAGGAGTCGGATTCATGATTAATAAGAATATAGCTGGTAACGTACAGGAATTCTATAGCATTAAAGAGAGGGCGGCAGCTCTTGTTGTGAACCTTAATTAGAAGTACAAATTGAAGGTCGTACTGGTGTACGCCCCTACATCAAGTCATGATGACGAGGAAGTCGAAAGCTTCTATGAAGACGTGGAATCGGCGATGGGTAAGGTCAAAACAAAATACACTGTACTGATGGGCGACTTCAATGCCAAGGTAGGCAAGAAGCAGGTTGGAGACAAGGCAGTGGGGGAATATGGCATAAGCACTAGAAATAGCAGGGGAGAGTTATTAGTAGAGTTTGCAGAACAGAACAAGATGCGGATAATGAATACCTTCTTCCGCAAGCGGGATAGCCGAAACTGGACGTGGAGGAGCCCAAATGACGAGGCTAGAAATGAAATAGACTTTATACTCTGCGCTAACCCCGGCATCACACAATATGTAGACGTGCTCGGCAAGGTGCGCTGCAGTGACCATAGGATGGTAAGAACTCGAATGCGCCTAGACTTGAGGACGGAGCGGAAGAAACTGGTACATAAGAAGCCGATCAACGAGTCAGCGGTAAGAGGAAAAATAGAGGAAATCCGGATCAAGTTACAGAACAGGTATTCGGCTTTAACACAGGAAGAGGACCTTAGTGTTGAAGCAATGAACGACAATCTTATGGGCATCATTAAGGACTCTGCAATAGAAGTCGGTAGCAACTCCGTTAGACAGGATACCAGTAAGCTATCGCAGGAGACGAAAGATCTGATCAAGCAACGGCAATGTATGAAAGCCTCTAACCCTACAGCTAGAATAGAACTGGCAGAATTTTCGAAGTTAATCAACAAGCGTAAGACAGCTGACATAAGGAAGTATAATATGGATAGAATTGAACATGCTCTCAGGAACGGAGGAAGCCTAAAAGCAGTGAAGAAGAAACTAGGAATAGGCAAGAATCAGATGTATGCGTTAAGAGACAAAGCCGGCAATATCATTAGTAATATGGATGAGATAGTTGAAGTGGCTGAGGAGTTCTGTAGAGATCTATAGAGTACCAGTGGCGCCCACGACGATAATGGAAGAGAGAATAGTCTAGAGGAATCCGAAATCTCACAGGTAACGCCGGAAGAAGTAAAGAAAGCCAGGGGAGCTATGCAAAGGGGGAAGGCAGCTGGGGAAGATCAGGGAACAGCAGATTTGTTGAAGGATGGTGGGCAGATTGTTCTAGAAAAACTGGCCACCCTGTATACGCAATGCCTCATGACTTCGAGCATACAGGAATTGTGGAAAAACGCTAACATATTCCTAATCCATAAGAAAGGGGACGCCAAAGAATTGAACAATTATAGACCGATCAGCTTACTGTCCGTTGCCTACAAACTATTTACTAAGGTAATCACAAATAGATTCAGGAACACCTTAGACTTCCGTCAACCAAAGGACCAAGCAAGATTCCGTAAAGGCTACTCAACAATAGACCATATTCACACTATCAATCAGGTGATAGAGAAATGTGCGGAATATAACCAACCCTCATATATAGCTTTCATTGATTACGAGAAAGCGTTTGATTCAGTCGAAACCTCAGCAGTCATGGAGGCACTCAGGAATCAGGGTGTAGACGAGCCGTATGCAAAAATAGTGAAAGGTATATATAGCGGCTCCACAGCCACCGTAGTCCTTCATAAAGAAATCAACAAAATTCCAATAAAGAAAGGCGTCAGGCCGCGAGATACGATCTCTCCAAAGCTATTCACAGCGTGTTTACAGGAAGTATTCAGAGACCTCTATTGGGATGAATTGGGGATAAGAGTTAATGGAGAATACTTTAGTAACTTGAGATTCACTGATGTTGATGATATTGCCTTGCTTAGTAACTCAGGGGACCAACTGCAATGTATGCTCACTGACCTGGAGAGGCAAAGCCGAAGGGTGGGTCTAAAAATTAATCTGCTGAAAACTAAAGGATTGTTTAACCGTTTCGGTAGAGAACAGCAGTTTACGATAGGTAGTGAGGCACTGGAAGTGATGAGGGAATACACCTACTTAGGGCGGGTAGTGACTGCGGATCCAGATCGTGAGACTGAAATAATCAAAAGAATAAGGGTGGGCTGGGGTGCGTTTGGCAGGTATTCTCAAATCATGAACAGCAGATTGCCATTATCTCTCAAGAGAAAAGTATATAACAGCTGTGTCTGACCAGTACTCACGTACGGGGCAGAAACCTGGAGGCGTAAGAAAAGGGTTCTACTTATATTGAGGACGACGCAACGACCTATGGAAAGAATGATAGGTGGAACGTTAACGGATAAGAAAAGAGCAGATTGGGTTAGGGAACAAACGCGGGTAATTACATTTTAGTTGAAATCAAGAAAAAGAAATGGGCATGGGCAGGACATGTAATGAGAAGGGAAGATAACCGATGGTCATTAAGGGTTACGGACTGGATTCCAAGGGAAGCGAAGCTTAGCAGGGGGCGGCAGAAAGTTAGGTGGGCGGATGACATTAAGACGTTTGCAGGGACAACATGGCCACAATTAGTACATCGTTGACAGAACTCTAAGGTGTTCCTGATTCTATTTGTGATTACCTTAGTAAATAGTCAGTAGGCAACGGACAGTAAGCTGATTGGTCTCTAATTTTTCAAAGCATTGGTGTTCCCTTTCTTATGGATTAAGATTATGTTGGCGTTCTTCCAAGATTCCGGTACGCTCGAAGTCATGAGGCATTGCATATACAGGGTGGCCAGTTTTCCTAGAACAATGTGCCCGCCATCCTCCAACAAGTCTGCTGTTACCTGATCCTCCCCAGCTGCCTTCCCCCTTTGCCTAGCTCCCAAGGCTTTCTTTACTTCTTCCAGCGTTACCTTTGGGATTTCGAATTCCTCTGCCACTGGTACTGTATAAATCTCTACAGAACTCCTCAGCCACTTGAACTATCTTATCCATATCAGTAATGATATTGCCGGCTTTGTCTCTTAACGCATACATCTGATTCTTGCCTATTCCTAGTTTCTTCTTCAGTGCTTTTAGGCTTCCTCCGTTCCTGAGAGCATGTTCAATTCGATCCATATTATACTTCCTTATGTCAGCTGTCTTACGCTTGTTGACTAACTTCGAAAGTTCTGCCAGTTCTATTCTAGCTGTAGGGTTAGAGGCTTTCATACATTGCCGTTGCTTGATCAGATCTTTCGTCTCCAGCGATAGCTTACTGGTATCCTGTCTAACGGAGTTGCTACCGACTTCTATTGCAGAGTCCTTAATGATGCCCATAAGATTGTCGTTCATTGCTTCAACACTAAGGTCCTCTTCCTGTGTTAAAGCCGAATACCTGTTCTCTAGCTTGATCCAGTATTTGTCTAGTTTCCCTTAGTTTCCCTCTAGTTTCCCTTCACCTTAGTCCACCCTAATCCACCTTATTGCTCCTTCATCCACCTTAATACAACCTAATCAACTTACATCGCCCCTAATGTACCTTAGCCTACCCTATACGGTCTTAATCCACCTTTATCAACCATAATCTATCATAACCCCCCTTAATGCTCCTTCATCCACCTTAATCCGTATTCATGCACCTTAATCCAACTTAATCCTGCTTAATAGTCCCAATCTACCTTGATACACCCTAATCCACCTCTATGGTCCCTAATTCACCTTAATCCATCGTAATCGGTCTTAATCCTCCGTTATCAACTGTATTTCACCTTAATCCACGTTAATCCTTCCTAATACTTGTTCATGCATCCTAATCTACCCTAATCGGTCTTAATACCTTTTCATCAACCCTTCACCTTAATTCACCATAATCCAATTTAATCCTCCTCCACCCACCTTAATCTTTATTCATGCATCCTAATCTTTCTTAATGCACTCTAGTCCACCCTAATCTTTAATACACTCTAACCAACTTTAATCTTCTCTAATCCACCTTATGTCAAGCACTAATTAATTAACTTGGGTATCGTTCTCTTATACAGGGGTGGACATGCTTTGGGTCACCTGTGGCCTTCTTTGGGTCACGTGATACTTCCAGTTTACAACGCGACCTTGAAACATAGAGATCTAAAGGCTTTCGCCTTAAAATAAAAAAAAAAAACTCAATGTTGACTAGCTAACTCTGATCACCTGCAATACCACGGGTATACTTGTCATTAATTTTTTCAGGGCGCAAAGCATAATCTATAATGCTGCACTTCCAACTGAATAACAACAGTTAGCGACGTGTGAGGTGATGGAGCTGCCCCAGAATATTAAGCATACTGAGGACAACGGCAACAAAAACGCTAATGAGGAGGCCGGAAGAATGAAAAGTATGCAGCATTAGGGGATGCTTTGCAATGAGCTATAACAAAGACGCCTCAGCTCGCAAACAACGCTGTTCTCTGTCGGAACAAAGTTCTTTCAGCCAGTGTCATGCAGCCACTGCTTCCTGCGCAAACCGTCATGCTTTCCTTGTGGTGTCATAAAAGCGGCATAACCATCTTCAGGCTTCTTGCTGCAGTTATATGCGCAACAGGTCGGCATAGCGCTACCACATAGAGCAGGAAACACAGCGTACAACGTTCGCTACGCGGAGCTAAAGCGCCGAGCCAGCCGTGCTCAGGAGGAAAATGGCGCGAGCGAAAAAGAAAAACACAAGCAAAACTCAAGATCCGCGCGTTTCCAAGGGTAACGGCAGGGAGACCAATCGTCGTGCAGAAAAACGGGGCAAAACTGGTTGCCGCGGGGGAACGCGCAAGGGGCGAGGAGGAGGCGAGGATGTAGCGCGGTGGCGGCAGAGTTCCAAAGAGGGTCGCTACTTTCAAATTATCAAGAGATTTTAGTGAAACCACGACGAGCGCGCCTTAGCTTGGCGGAACATGCAAGGGTGACACCCGCGGCGCGGGAGTTGCAAACTGCAAACTGAAAGAGGTAGTCTAGTAACGTTGGCAAACACTAGAACAATGAGTTTACGGATTTGAGCTTACACTGCCAAGTCTGGTTCGTGTTCCCAACCAACGACTCTTACCCACTACAGGGAATCGCAGGAATGGAGGCGCTTTAAAACCGAAAGTTTGCATGTTTCCTTTTTTTTTCTTTACCTAACAGCGAAATGGAAAGCTTCAGCAGAGCAGCGTCTTGCCATGTGCGCAAGATTATTGCTCACTTTCATAGTTTTGTGATGCAATATTTACCTTACAAGCAAATTACGCAAGTATTGTCACTCGCTCTACATGTATCGAGAGGTGGTCTTTATAATAGCTATGTAGTTCTATAAAAAGCTCCATATTAGCGAACAACCCACTTTGCCTGCACTTGGTCAGTGAAAAAGGTAGAAGAAAGCGAGCACGCATGAGTGCGAGCGCGATCTCGAAAAGAAAGAAATGATATTGCAGGCAAAAGAAGCTCAACGTACTCGCCGATCGGACATGCCGACCACGGTGCCTTCACACCCTGGTAAGCCTGATTCACTGAGTTCACAATTTCTCCCTCTCGTGTCAAGTCCACTGAACAGCGAAGCGAGCTGCTGCGTAGCCTTATTTAGGTTCGATATCATCGCAGGTAACCAATCTCTTAAGCAGGGGCCACACTGAGCACTCCGCGCTCTGAGGCGTAGCGATGTCTGCACACGCGAACACGTTGCTCAATCTTGGTCGAACTGTACTGCGCATTGTTGTCACCCGAAACGGCCAGCACTGGTACGCGTTCCGGCCATCATAACCGCGTGATTATCTCTTGGCACTTAAAGTGCGTGAAGACGCCAGAGTACGCCAATAGTCATCCTGGAGATTCATTCTAAGTGTATATGTCTTGCAAGCTCACCCGCTACGATCTGTAAATTGCAGTATGTATCGTAAAGCAATTAAGGTGTTAATTAGGGAATTATTGTTCATTAGTTCAACATGTCTTTCGATTTCTCGTGCTAGTAAAATGTTCGCGTCTTCGAATAATCCAGCTCAAGTACAAGAATTATCCGCAGCGGGTGATATTTGAAAATTTCATAGAACTTAAAACTGAGCACCCCATGTAATGTGCCATGCAGCAGGAAATAATCCTACCATATGGATTATAGGCAGTCTCTAAGGGTTTCTTTCCACAAGGACACTTCTGTAACTCTACGACGACCCGTCACCAGCTAAATTATGTATTGTGCGTGGGCCGCAAACGCCGAAAGCTGTGCGATCGCGCTGCGCTGACTCAGACGATTATGTGTCAGTTGTATAACCATCGTCAACATGGGTCTCTATTAGTTTTTGTTAGCTAATCAGGATGAAAAAATGGTCGTCAGGTAAGCGTATAGAACTTGATATCCCGTCATTGTCGCTTTACAAAACGACAGGAAGATGGGTTCAGACTATAGCTAAGGATGCTATAAAGCCAGCATACTTACCCTTGGAAGTTATGGAAGATGTGTGCAGCAATTTTGTTTGTTTATTTTAAAAGTGAATAGTCTAAAGAAAAAAAAAACATTGAAGTTTTGCCGAGAATGCGAAGCTGCGACACTGCAGCTGACGCTACTCATGCGCACTAAGTTTTGTACGGTTTAGTGCGGCATTGGTTGGAGTTATTCGTGACAGAAGTACTTTTTCAGCTTTCCCATCTGCAGCCGTACAAAGTCCTAGTTAAAATGGAAATCAAGACATTCTTGTCAACTGAGATGGACGGGCGCAGAAAAAATTGTCCACAACAAGCGCCCTCCCCAATTCCTCCATCCTCCTTCCCCGTTAATGGGTGGCTGGTTGTACAAGTTGGTGATCCGTTACTGTCACTGTATAGCGCGAAGGGTAAACGTGGACGTAGAGAGCGCTTGTGCTTGTCTAGTCTACGTCAGAGTTTCACTTTCCCACTGTTCACGCACTAATGGGCTATCTTCATTAGTCGCTTTGCCCTTAGAGCGTCGATGAAGCCTGTCCCAATAAAGCCCTGCATAGATTTTCTGAGTATCCTGAAGCTCAGCGCCCAAAAACAATTTAGGCGTTTTCTCCGTTATGTCAAGGACTTCAATTACTCTCCCACAGAACCTTGTCGATGATGTACTATGTGAATGTATTAGATGATTTGACAATGTCAGGCTCCAAAACGCGTTAGGTATTACCACTGAGAAGCTGTACAAGAATATTGCTTTTTACTGTGAGTCCAGCTTCATTTGCCGTTGCGAGACCCCCGTCATCCAACTTGACGGCGTCTGTATTGAGCAGCGATACACAGCGGATCAGGAAACACAAAAATGCTGCCAGATGTTTCCTAACGCTACCTGCAAGAGACTGAAAAGGGTAAGGGTGGAAGCACACACACGACAGCAAACGTATAAAGCAAAACAGGTATGGCTCAAGGTCAGGAGACGGAAAAGCGGGGATGAGGGTGTAGATGGCCGTTGTGGGTTGTTTGGTGAAACACGTACGACGGCATTTCAGTGTTGGTTCGTTGTGATGTGGAGGATGTCTTTACTTAACGGATAGCGGATGCGAATTGCTGTCGCGGGATTCTACGGCATGCATACGCCTCTGTTCCAGCCCTACAGAAGAGCATGTCTAAAGCAAATGCATGCCGCACACGTACCGCCCTTTTTGGAGGCTCATCAAGGAACATATGGCCACACTGAGAAAGTGGCGCATTAAGCAAGCCCGCCTTCGGTACATCTCAAAATATGGTATTGAGCGTGAGCAAAGGCTTCAGGCAAAGCATGAACAGCGGCTGGGGTGTACCGGGTGTTCAAAATTAAGCTTTATGGTTTTATTAAGATTAGTGACTAGAAGGCACACGAAGGCTACCTGTGCAAATAAGTTATGTAGCGAAGGGACAGAAAGTTAGATGAGAATTATCGCTGTCTGCAGCCCACTTAACTAAAATTGAATAATTAACTTTTTATTGACTGCAGCAAGTGTGTATATTTCTCTTGAAAAGTTAGAGGCAGCCGTGTTTCTACACAGTTTCACTTGGAAGAATTCTTCTAGGATGTCTGTGCTCCGAGATATCCGACTCCAAATTTTATTTTTCGCTTGCATGATTACACATGCAAGTGATTGAGGATCAGCCCAAAGCTCCTGTCTGATGTGACGCGGTTGTTGCATGGGGCATTTAGTCTTACCACAGGGCGGAGGCTTACGCAAAGATGGTAACCGTTCCCCTTCCCTCTGGGCTGGCGAAACCGAGATATGACAGAGTGGTGTGCCGTGCAGTTGTTACTCTTGATTTCAATACAACTTACAGTGCTTGCAAATCAGCAGTCACTTTATTTGCGTAGTCCAGACAAGGAGCATGCCCACTCGTCTAGTCACCATTAGGCATGCGCACTGCCCTCCGGCTTCTCTCGCGCCATTATCTCGGTATGGCAGCACCCGCAATCGTTGCGGCTGCGCGGTCGCGTGTTACGACAGCGGTTTCGGGTTCTTTGATTTTTTTATTTCGTCAGCCGAGAGGGGAGAGGGAACAGTTATTCTTGACAATGCCTCCACCCCTTTCTCAGACTAAATGTCGCACGCAACAGCCACATCAGATCAGGGAGGAACATAGGGTAGATCCTAACTCCCTTGAATGCGTAATCATGCGAACGACAGTTAAAATTGGGAGTCAGACATCTCGGAGCACAGACACGCAAGAAGAATTATTCTGATACTGTGCAGAAACACGACTCCCTCTAACTTTTCAACACGAACACATAAGTACTGCAGTCAATAAAAAGTTATTTATTCAATTTTAACTAATTGGGCTGCTGAAGCGATGATTATCATCTCACTTTGTGGCCCCTGGGCACATAACTTATTTGGACAGGTGGTCTTCGCGTGCCTCGCAGTGCCCAATTTTAAGAAAACCATAAAACTTAATTTTGAACAACCTGTATATAGTCCAGTGACGATGGCGTTTCGCTGCTGACATCGGGGTAGCGGGTTAGATTTCGTGCGCTGCGTTCACATTTCGACGAGAGCGAAGTCCAAAAACGCTTCCTTCATTTAGGGGCAGGTGCGCGCTAAAACATTCCATCTTGTTAAAATTATCACGGGGTCCCACACTACGGCATACCTTATAATCACATCGTGGTTAAGGCATGGCAAATCCCAGAATTTGCTGAATTTAACTAAGCAAAGTACGCATCGAAGCGTCGCAGAACTTTTGGCGTAGATCGCGAACAACGTGAAGCTCGAAGTGTAGCAAAACCTGAACCCTAGTGTCGCAAAATATGGGCAACAAGAATTAATGGGCGCATTTTGTGTCTTTGTGCATAATATCCCTAAATCGACATCGCCGGACTTTGTGTGCGTGAAAAGGTTGTGTTCTAGAAATGTGCTACATTCTGGAAACTTGGCGATCTTTGGCAATATCTGGCCCTTGGGGTATTAAAACACTACAGATCGTCATCATCCTCATAATTCTGAAAAGAATGCTTTCAGATCTCAAGACTTGCAAGAATTGTAGTGACCAGTTAAGCAGTCCCGAGAGAGTCCGTCCTAGTCAGAAGGTCAACAAGGCCATACATTGGACTGTGTAAAAACGTGCATAGGCCCTTCGACGCCACCTGCCGCGAATCATTTTGGTACAGACATAAGCGCTGTTTTCAACAATATTTACCATCCGAACCAAGCATCGCTTGACACACATTTTCACAAGTCTGTTTGATGTGCATAACTTTTACAGCCCTGGCGATCCGAATCTCCAGGCATTTCTTGAAAATATCTTTGACGTGCTCCGCTGTGAAATGAAATGGCTAGTTTTGGCTCCTGCGCTTCATTGTGCATGCCAAACGATAAAAACGTTTATACGTGCCATTGGGTGTCAACAGTGGGCGAAATAAATACATTACCTGACCATATCAGACGTATTCGGTTGTGACAACTATGGATGAAACCTTTTGTGAAACATAAAGAAGTAACAGAAAACAAAAAAGGACAAATAAAATAATGAACCGTGGATGTAACTGGGGCCCTTTATTCTTGAGAAATTATACTGATACACTTAAAATAGAAATTATTGCAGGTCGAACGCAGATGATGAAATTATGTGAAGCGAAGCTTTCGCGAAGCAGGTAAATAAATGCAATATAAGTAAATGCGATGCACGGAGATGCCTTTAATTTATTTACGTCCTATGCAAAAGGCATAACCTCATGCATTCTTTGTTCGTGCGCAATTCCGCTCACAAGCTATGCCGAAATGCAAATTCCTGTTTATTGGGAGGTGCCGACGCAGCGATGTCACGAGGACGAAAGCAATGCTTATCGAGGGAAGAATGGTGAGAAAAGAGGTGTACGCCAAATCAGGGGGCTGCGACACATAGGTATATCTAGGGCTTCTACACACGTATTGTCACAGTGGCGCGCAACTTTTCTGGAAGAATAGTGAAGATTAGGCACATACGGCAGTACGACATACCCGATGGCCTATGAATGACGTAGGCGAAGATTATGACAGTAAGGAAAGGGTAAGCCATTGAATACCATGCCCCATTTTATAAAGAAGTCTGTGCACTTTAGTGATGATTGTGAGCCGACATTATATGTAAAGGTTTAATTATTCTAACGGTACTATGACCGATCGGAATATCCAGTCATTATGGCAAATGACGACACTGATTTAATTTGGCGCATATTTCCTTAATGCTACCGTTATTTCTATGTTATGACCGCTGTAATTTATACAAAAAGGTTACTGCGTGAATAGCATTGCATAATTTGGCATTTTTCTTTATTCTGCATTATTCTCGGTATTCTATGTACGCTTGTTTAACAACTTATTTCTGGTGTTGGAACCCTTTTTCTCCGGAGAATGGGTTCATGAGCTCGTTTGTTCGTATTACTTTGATTCTTGAACCACCATGGTTGCTTAGTGGCTATGATGTCGGGCTTCTAAGCACGGTGTCGTGGGATTGAATGCCGGCCACGACGACCGCATTTCGCTGGGTACCAAAACACTCGTGTACTTAGATTTAGGTGCAAATTAAGAGACCCCAGGTGGTCCAAATTATACTGGAGTCCCCCGCTGCGGTGTGCCTCATGATCAGATTGTCGTTTTCGCACGTAGCATCCTCTAATGTATGATATTGTTATTTATTAGGTAGATAATTGCTGCCTCTAATTACGTCTAAATGTAGAGAACGCTTCAATTAACTTCCCATTTAAAGGTGGAACGTGATAGCATTCAAAGATCCTTGACTGCTTCTTACGCTTCCCGGCAACTGCAGCTTACGTATCCGTAATGTTTACCGGGAAACGCTGGCGGCGAACGATGTGCACGAAAGCGAGCTTTCTGGCAGAAACGCAGCCTGGCCTGTTGCGCAGGCCGCGAATGCGCGGAGGTTAGCGCCATCTGGATGGTGCTGCAAGAAACCGAGCTCGGCGCGCCTCTGTATGAATGGTAAAAATGCTGGAAAAGGCATTAATGTTACAGTTACCGCGTAAGAGAATAATGTTTTCTCGTATATTCAATTTACGCTCCGGCGTTATCATATCTGTAGGTTGTGTCCAGACAAAAGACGGGGAATGCGGGAGATGGAAATTCAAGACGATGAGCAAAACTCATTCACCTTGTTCACGTTTTGCTCATCGTCCTGTAGGTTGTGTGTAAGTCGTACTTCACGATTTTTCTGGCGCATTCTACTTTCAGAAATTGCATTAGTTAAATAACGTCCTTTCGGTACTCGGAGGACCTGCGTGGCTGGGTATGCTGGTGTGGAATGATTTTTTGCTCATGAGACAGTCGACGCGGGACGCCGAGTATTCTGCGACACGGGGTCCTTGGCGCTATCGCGCTACTGTTATTTTATCGTATGGGAAGTTTTATTCCGTCAGTGTAATTTCAATGAATCCTATTTACTCGCCTCTAGCATTTTCGGTGATCATTGCACACTAGAGCGCAGCTCTTAGACACCCGTTCCTGCGTCGAGCGCCGGCGTCCTACTTGGTAACCGAGCGAACGACCACAGCGAGGTCAGAGCGAACGCGGAGCACAGCGGCAAATGGCAGGACGGGTAGAGCTGAGGAGGAGGGTATGGCACAAATCTTGGGAAGGAAAGCGTAGTGCCGCGCGCCAGGGACTTTGCGGCGACGATGTCTACGAGATGACACCAGAGCAGAACGCGTCGTCTGTATACACGAGAAAATCATGGCCAGGCGGCGCTACTGCGCCTCCTGACAGCGCCCCAATGTGGAAACGCCAAGCAGCGCGGTCGCGTCGTGGCGCAGTCTCCGCTTCGTTTACGTTGTGCCGTCCGCGCTTTTCTTCGCTGCTCGTTCTCACGGCGCTCCGTTTTCGACGGCGGCAGATCGCCTGCTTGCGCAACAGCGATGCAAAGATTGCCGTGCGGTTTCAAGAAGGTTGCCGACGCCGACAGATTTTTTTCGTGGCGGCAACCTCACGGTAGGAGAGCGTCTGCTTTCGAACGTGTACGGCGTTGAACAAATTGTGGACGGTGATGTGAGAGTGAAAGCCAAGTGCGTGTCACAGGTGTCCGACAAGATCGTAGACGACGTCGAGTTAGAGGTACGCACCATGTTCAGAAATTTTGCCACCTTTGTTTCAATTACAACATAAGTCACACTGGCAGCAGGAACTTCTGTTGTCATACTACTCGATGACTCCAGATCCATTGGGCTGCTTCTTGACGGTTCCGTCACTTCACAAAGACATGTTCTGGAGTCTGTTTCACACGTGTCTTGCTGCTGCTCAAGAGCTGTGTCGCTGCAGTACGAAAGCACATGTCCCGGTGGTGCTGACTGCTGAGAAGACTGTTGTGATTGCCATTGGTTTGTTTGGCGCCGCTTCCATCTGCATCGCATATAAATGAAACAGTATGTGTGCCTATTTGTTGTGGGGATTAAATTACTCCCATTAATATGTTTGCAACGGTGACGTTCCTGTGATTGTGTGCATATATTATTCTACAAGAGTGGTACCACTACAAGTTATGATACTTGCACACTTAGATACTTAGAAAGCATGGCCAAACAGCAAACATAGCGCGCACGTCTCGAGCGGCTGCTTTCCGATCTGCCGCTTCCCGACGCACGCGACGACCGCGGCTTGTATTAAATACGGTCTGCTACCACACAAAAGTAGCGCGCGGCCCCTTTCGTTACCTGCACAACTAGTAATTTAAGTTGCAGCGTTTGGAAAAGGGAATTAATTCTCTTGAGCTCGTCCATGCCGATCGCGAGGGAAGGCACAGTGCAATCAAATAAATTCGGGGGTTCTAAGTGCCAAAACCATGCCAAAACCACGAAATCATTATGAGGACTGCTGTAATGGGGAGTCTCAGGAATAATTTTAACCTGTGGGGGTTCTTTAAAGTGCACAAAAATGAAAACACACGGTAACAAGGGTGTTCTTGCATTTTGCCCCTAGCGAAATGCGGCCGCCGTGGCTGGGAATCGAGCACGCGTCGTAGAGCTTAGCGGCGCAACACGCATGCATTTACCGCTAACAAACGGCGGATGCCACCACAATTCAACAACGCGACACGACTAAACAAACGGCCGTGCAGTAAATACAGGCATATGACTATTCCGCTTTCAAGATATTACACGCGAATGCGAAAGTATCAGACTTACTTGACTCGGCGCACTGCAGTTATCCATGCTTGTCGTCTGTCCTTCTCGTACCACTTCCCAGGAAATCTGTAGAACTTCACGGGCGGCGTATGACCTTTCGTGTTTTCGGGGCTGCTGTGGCAATCAACAACACATCAGTATTGCGTGCCACCTTTCCTGGCTGATGAGGTCGCATTCGGCATCGCAAAAACCACGCGCACGAGCGCTCCCGCCGTACAAAACACGGGCGCGTGCAAGCGCAGCGACGACCCTCGGAACTTCCATCGGTCCGCTAGGGGAACATTCGGCGCTGGTGCCGCGCGGGCAAACTTTAGGTTGCCTCGCCTATGGAAACAGCGCTGCCTGAACGGAGTTTGCGGTGGCTGCTGGAAATCGCGCCAACGCGTCACCTATGCGCTTCCTCTCGCGCTCTTCCGGTTAACGAGGCAGTCGTGCCACTCTTCGCACCGTTTACAACCTGCCTCACAAACAGATTGCACGCACCAGCCAGTATGCCACGGTATGAAGACACGCTACAGGTGCGCTCAAATTTCGCATTGTGAGTACCATAGTGGCCAGTGAATTTTTTCTCGCATTGGTTTTAAATTAGCTTTTTTAAAATAAATAGCCATTTATTTCGTCCCTCCTGCTTGGGCAGTGATTTGCATTTGCAGGATTGCATAAATAAAGGAATAAAATAGAATTACGTATTAAAATTATGGGGTTTTGCGTGCCAAAACCATTTTCTGATTATGAGGCGAGCTGTAGTGGAGGACTCCGGAGATTTCGACCACCTGGGGTTCCTTAACGTGCACCTAAATCTAAGTAGACGGGTGTTCTCGCATTTCGCTAATAGAAGTACGTTTTATCTTGTGATTTATTGTTGGAATGATTAGGCGGAGCCCAAGTACCATGACTCCGACTATTTAACAGGTGAACATTCCGTGCTCTATAATCCTGAACATCCAGCGAGAAAGCGAATGACCGACCAAGCAGCAGCCAGGCCTCAAAACCCCGAAGGGGTTGGCAAAGCAAGGTTGCTTTCAATGAAACATTAAACAGACACTAAACAACAACAACAAAAAGATTTTGCCTGTATTAGTAAACTGCCTTCCTACAATACCAAAAATGCCACTAAGGTAAAGAGAAGAGGCTCGGTGAGCCAGAAAGCCCACAATACAAAAAGAAAGAAAATAGAGGGACGGCGACGCCGCCAAGAAGTTCACGCATTAGCATGCCATGACGTCATAGATCTTGACAGTGTCTACTTAGGCCTAGGTTATCTCCTGTCGTTAAGAAATTGGCAAAATTTAATTCTAAATGATGTATAACGTAGTAGTTCTGCGGAAACCCGCAAGGTGGAGAGAAGTAATGAATAAAGGGAAAATGAGACATCCACCCGCTCGTAGCAATTGCTACAAAGGAAACCCATACGGGTTCCTCGAAAGAAAAGCCTCAAGTTGAAGAAAAATTCGTCCTGGTCCGGGACTCGAACCCGGGACCACCACCTTTCCGGGGCAGCCGCTCTACCATCTGAGCTAACCAGGCGGCTAGCAGATGGCAGAACGAAGTCGAATTTGTCGACAACACGAAGCAAAGGCAAGAGTTTGACGTAGTAAAACTCTTGCCTTTATTGGAGTCCGGAGACATACTACGTCAAACTCTTGCCTTTGCTTCGTGTTGTCGACAAATTCGACTTCGTTCTGCCATCTGCTAGCCGCCTGGTTAGCTCAGATGGTAGAGCGGCTGCCCCGGGAAGGCGGTGGTCCCGGGTTCGAGTCCCGGACCAGGACGAATTTTTCTTCAACTATGAGGCTTTTCTTTCGAGGAACGCGTATGGGTTTCCTTTGTAGCAATTGCTACGAGCGGGTGGATGTCTCATTTTCCCTTTATTCATTAAATGATGTATACATTAGACTGGGCGATTTTCGCGAACTTTTGCCGAACTTGACGATAACGAAATATAACGAAAAATGGAAATTCATGACGTTATACAGATTTGCTGGCGCTGGCGTTTGAGTGCGAAAAAAAAATTGAAATTTGGCCTTAATTTTTTCTTTTACTAACGCTATTGCCAATGGCCAATCGATGCCATTACAAAATAATGAAAACTGAGATTTCTAAGCATAATCTTTTGTGGTGACAAATACGAACGCCGGCCAAACACGTAAAAAAAGAGTGTTTTTGGTGCTCGCGCTGGCTCTGCTTGGCTGTTGATCAGACGGCTTTCGTCCCTCTTGATCATTGTGATAAATCATGGGTAGACTTAAACATGTGCTTGCATTTGGTGACAGCTCTGGTTTCACTCTTCACCCTGGAACTCCGTATGCGAACTCGACACCCGAACTCTACCTGCACTCTCGGCTATGTCTGACGGCGTTGTACCTCTAGATGTTACTTCAACGCCGGCTGTGATGTGTTCCGGACTTCCAAGACAGCGACGCCCTATATATTCATCAGCACCAAAGACACCAACATGGATAACTGGCTGTCCTACGAACGAGTGAGTGCACAAAACAAATGGGATGACACCGCTAAACAACCTCATCATTTACTTGAGCAAGTGTCACCCATCTATGGTTTCATAACCACGAAGCTGTCGCTGCAAGCTTGTCGTATTAGACGAGCTTCGCGGACGTATTCGGCCGAAGCACACTGCGCAAGCTATGCGCAGAACAGCGCTTGCTTGGCCGCGCCCAGCAATTGGGCGAAAACTTACAGCCTACATTGAAGATATCGTAGACCTCTGCCGCCGCATCAAGGCCTCCATGTCTGAAGCTGACAAAACCAGGCAAATAACGAAAGCAATCGAGGACGGCGACTTCTAGGCCCGATGCAAAATACCGTCAAACACTCGTCAGCGCGATTCGACTCCGTCAAAGTTACAACGAGGTGAAGAAACGGCGCATTTCGACGCGGCACATTAACTTCGACGCGACAAGCATCTCAGCTCTTACCGTTAGCGATGATTTATGGGACCACAGTTAATTACTGCAGCAAAGAAAGCAGTTTGTTCGCAAGGAAGTTGTACGACGATTCTCCCCTGTGCCCTGCATTCCGGAGCCTATGCAATTGCTCGCTCTATCGCTTCAACACATCTTACAACTGCAAGGTTTGCTGTTGGTGGTGCAGATGGAGCGCTGGTATATATATATATATATATATATATATATTAGGTACGGGGAAAAAGGACGCTAGAGAATATATTTGCACGATATATACAACAGGCAGAAGACAGGCATAGAAGGTGGAGCGCACTACGATCGGCGATCGTCGTCCCTTCATCCGTCCTTTCATCGTCGTTCGCTCCTGCAGTGCCTCGTAGCATTACCTGCGGCGGCGCTGTCCCGGCGCTTGGTAGGTTTGAGTGATGTCGCTTCAGTCAAGCGACATGAACGATATCAGAGGAGGATCGTGGTGTGGCGGTATCGAGACGTTGTAACTCGTAGATGATGTCTGTCACTTGACACATGACATGGTTTGGGCCTGAGTAGGGTGAAATCAACTTCTCACAAAGACCAACTCGCCGGGCTGGTTCCCAAAGAAGCACGATGTCACCAGGGTTAAAGTGGGCATCGCAGTGACGAGCGTCATATATGCGTCGTTGCTTTTCTTGGGAAGTGGTCAGACACAGGCGTGTAATCTCACGTGCCTCGGTCGCTCTAAATATGGCATCTCGGGAATATTTGGGCGTTGTATGGAGAACGGCTGCGAGGATCGTGTTAAACGTTAGTGAAGGGTCTCGTCCATACAACAGAAAAAATGGCGAGAAACCAGCAGAATGATGGCGGGACGCATCGTAGACGAATGTGACGAACGACAGAGCGACAACCCAGTGATAGTGGGTGGTGGAGACGTACATAGCGAGCATTCCTATGATAGTCCTAGTTTGCCGCTTTGTGAGTGTGAGGCCGTTGGTCCGAAGGTGATACGCCGTTGTAAAGTTGTGCTTTGTAGCGAAGGTGTGCAAGATGTCCTAGACAGCCTGTGAGAGAAAGTAGCAGCCCCGGTCGGTAAGGAGTTGAGGGGGAGCGCCGTGGTGAAGTATCACTGCTTCGAGAAGGAAGTTAGCGACGTCGGTTGTACAACTGGTTGGGAGAACCTGCGTGACCGCGTACCGGGTGGTGCAGTCCGTAGCAACTGCTATCCACTTGTTCCCACTAAGCGATAGCCGAAAAGGGCCAGGAAGATCAAAACCAACTCGAAGGAATGGTGAAGATGGCATATCAATGGGCTGAAGACGGCCAGCTGGTAGGGCTGCTGGTTTTATGCGGTGCAGATAAGATTTACAGGAGGCGACGTGACGCCAGACGGAACGGTAAATACCGGGCCAGAAGAAACGACGTCGAACATGGTCATATGTCTTTGAGACTCCCAGATGGCCAGCGGTTGGGACATCATGCAACTGTGCCAGCACAGTCTCATGCATATGTTTGGGAACGACCAGCAGCAGTTCAGGGCCATTAGGGTGCATGTTGTAAACGTACAATGTGTCATCTTGCAGCACAAACATGCACGAAGAGAGTGAAGTTCGCAGGTCCGTCAGGAAAATCCTTGACCGCGCGAACTTTCTCCGGATCGGGATGAACATCGGAAGAGTCGACGAGGTGTCCGAGCACAGTAAGTTGCCGGCGGCCGAAGTGACATTTCGTCGAATTTAGCTAAAGTCTCGCCTTGCGGAACACTGCATGAACTGTCGAAAGACGTTCGAGGTGCGTGTCAAAAGTCGGCGAAAGGACAATCACAATATCGAGGTAACACAAGCAGATTGACCACTTTAAGCCGTGATGGAGGGCGTCCATCATTCGTTAGAATGTGGCGGGATCATTGCGTAGCCCGAATGGCATCATCTTAGGCTGATAGAGCCCATCAAGTGTAGCAAACACCGTCTTTTCACGATGCATGTCACCACCGCAATCTGCCAATACCCGCAACGAAGGTCTATCGAAGAAAAATATTTGGAACCACTGAGACAGTCCAGGGCGTCATCTATCCGAGGTGTGGGGCATAAGAAGCGCCAGCTGTTTTCCTTCTTTCTGACGAGCACGACAGGAGATGCGCATGGGCTTGAAGAAATTCGATGTTATGACGGGCACGCATTTTGTCAACTTCGTTTGTATAACTTGGCACTCAGCGCAGGGTACACGATAGGGACGTCGGGGTATGGGTTTGGCATAGCCGGTGTGAATACGATGCTTGAAAACCGTTGAATGGCCCAGTGGTCGGTCATTGAGATCAAAAAGTCCAGGTACGACATGAGTAGGCCCCGTAGCGCGTGTACGTATATAATAAAGGGAAAATCAGACATCCACCCATTCATAGAAATTACTACAAAGGAAGCCCAAACGGGTTCCTCGAAAGAAAAGCCTCACAATTGAATAAAAATTCGTCCTGGTCCGGGAATCAAACCCGGAATCTGAGCTAACCAGACGGCTAGCAGATGGTAGAGCACCGTCTTTCCGGGGCAGCTGCTCTACCATCTAAGATAACCAGACGGCTAGCAGATGGTAGGGCGAAGTCGAATTTGTCAAGAACTCGAAGCAAAGGCGAGAGTTTGACGTAATAATTCTGTGGAAACACGCAAGGTGGAGGGAAGTAGTTCATAAAGGAAAAATCAAACATCCACCAGTTCGTAGAAATTGCTACAAAGGAAACCCAAACGGGTTCCTTGAAAGAAAAGCCACGCAGTTGAAGAAAAATTCGTCCTGGTGCGGGACTGGAACCCGGGACCACCGTCTTTCCGGCGCAGCTGCTCTACTAATAATAAGTAATAAATACTGGTGGCCGGCAGCAAATCGGACGCTGCCGCCCGTGGCAAGAAGCCCGGAAGAGATGAATGAAGGAATCGTTTCTCTCGAGGTCACGTCCTTTTCGGCCAATCGTTGAGGCCGCTCAGATGTCGTCATTCTCGGCCAATGTAAGTCGCCCGTGCAAGTGCATTCACAATCGGCGGATGGGGGTTGCTCCAAAGGCTCCACCGTAGGAAAAGTGACTTGCCACCGGCGTTGCCACGTGGCTTGCAAGCGCCGTCACAATCGGCGGAGGATGTGGGGGTGGGTTTCTGAGGGCTTCACGGTGACTTACAGCAGTCGTTCCCTCCGTGTTTGCAAGCGCTCAGCGGGGCGGAGACCGGTTGTTTTCGAGCGACCTTTCAGAGCTCCAAAGCAGCTTTGCTCGGGACCCAGGTTACCTGGAACCGTGCCAGGCTCCCGTTGCACTTTCGCGAAGAGTCAAGCAGTGCGCCACTAGCTCCACGGGCGGCGCACGAGGTTGGGGACGCAAACTCGTCTGGACGGGCTGCGCCTCGGGAATGTGGTAGATGCGCTTCTGCGCACCTTAATTAGGGGCGACGGCGATTCGATGTGGTCTGGTGAACTCGAAGGATGCCAGGAAAACGGCCCGTATCTAACAGCGTGCGGTGCTCTTATCAACGAGACAGCGCGGCGCCGTTTTCCATCCATTTTCCATGGCATTTATGTTTGTACTACTAGAACTAAGCCTGCGAATCTTAGCCAGCGTGCACCGCTCTCTCTCTCTCTCCCTCTCTCTCTCCCTCTCTCTCTCTCTCCATATATATATATATATATATATATATATATATATATATATATATATATATATATATATATATATATATATATATATATATATATATATGTGTGTGTGTGTGTGTGTGTGTGTGTGTGTGTGTGTGTGTCACTTTCCTTACACCGTAATAGTTCATATATTCTGAAAGTATTGTTGGCTCCCTCTGTACACATGTACCGCCACATCTCGAAGGTATCCCGCGTGACGAAACCTTTGGTACTGTTCAAACACAATACAGTCGTGTACTGTAGTTAGCGGAAAATTTGAGGACCTCACGTAGTACTTGAGTCACATGTCCAAAGCTTAAGCGCGTCCACTCGTTCTGTACCCTAGTGGTGCTATCTCTGCTATCTCTGTTTCATTTCCTCTGCTCAGTACTACAAAGTGAAGCGACTACGGCCTAAACGCACCGACATTCTCAACTCGTTTTCTTATGACTAATTACGTGCCTTACATTAACGCACAACGACCACTCCTCAGACGTCGTTTTCAAGACGACGATGGTTTGCCATTCATCCATGCTTGCAACCTTTCGGCCGTACGACGCTTTCAGCATCAAAGTTGCGACGCGTCTTCCTTCTTTAGGCACGCCCCTTGTGTAGTGAGGTATGTACCACCGAGGCTGGCGCGAACAGTCAGCTTCAGCGCTTGGAAAGCGAGGGACTTGAGCGTTCTTTTCAATCAAATCATCAAACGCAGCGCAACTCCATCCAATCAGCGCGCCGTTTGACCTCTGCAACTCCGCTTATCTTTAGGCGGGAACGTAAACGCTCCTCTCCCCCGGCGTTCTTTTGCGCTCCGGGAAACTCGCACCGGGAAACTCGCGACATGCCGCGCCCGCTGATACCCCCATGACTATCTGTAGAAGCTATACAAATAATGGCGCTGATGCTAGTCACAAAGGAAAAAAAAAACAGAAAGGGAAAAGGCGATGTGTTGCCTACCAGGCAGTTTTTATCGATGGGCTTGTTTCTAGAGTTAATAATGGCCCGTTTATTCCGGCTACACGCATGTGCGTCGTTCGTTCAACGCGTGGGATTTTCTGTGCGCGCGCCATCGATAACCATAGAATACATCCCGTTCTCTTGAATTCTCCCTTCATGTTGCAGAAATTTGCGTGAAACGACTGTCACTCACCAGGAAGCTCCTGTATAACTATGCCGACGCGTAGAGGTCCTTGAAATATCGCTATCCGTGTTCTCCGTGGGTTGTGCGTTTTATTCTTCCTTCTCGTTTTTGCAGGCCTGGACGAGGAGCAACCCTTCTATACTGGACAGCGCCGATACCGCCCTCTGGTGCTCGTACTGCTGCTGCCCATCTATCTCTGTCCGTTGCTGCTCCAGGAATCGCAGGTGCGCAGTAACGCTGTGCGGCGTCTACGACACCTGTTGTTATGCTGTGTTCCTCTGTAACATTCGGAGGTTCGTCAGATGAATATATCAAACACCTCCGAAGACGTGTCGAAAAAAAAATCCACTTTTGTCCTATTCCTCAATAACCATTGACCCGTACGCTAATGTGAGACCGCCGTTCTCTGAAATACTCTGTGAAAGAAATTCGGTCAAATGCAGTGTTCATTAAATAACACTTTTCTCCAGGGTTTCCTCGAGAATTAAACTCGAGGGTGCTGTTCTCTGCAGATGATATAAAATTATTCTGTAAGATTGAGAATTTAGAAGACTGCCTAGGTTTGCAAGCTGACATTGACAACATCGAGAAATGGTGCGTGATGAACAGGCTTAAATTGAACATTAAAAAACTTCTGCTTCGTCTCTTACGAGAAAACACGACACAGTTATGTTTAATGATAGTCTTCTTGGCGGAAAAGTATCTCGTGCTGCCCATGTGCGATACCTTGATGTTATTGTTGACTCAAAGCTGGATTTCCGGTTGCGTGCATCTTCAGTTGTATTGCGCGCCTTGAGACGTATTGGTATGATTTCTAAGTTAAGAAGAAAATTTCATCAAAACGAGTGTCTGGGCACTCTTTGCTGTGCTCTCGCTAGACCACATCTCGAGTTCGCGTCAGTAACCTTGAAGGACGTCTACAATAGCTATTCCAATCGAATCGAAAGTGTTCAGCATAAGTTCGTACGCATACTCCATGATAGACATATTGGCCGCCATCGTTTTTATAACTATGATTTTCCCCTAGCAGTTTGTCTTAGTCACCTTAGTTTGTCTACTCTTCACGACAGGCGACTTGTACGGGACATGCAGTTCCTTCATAAAATTGTGCGTCGCTCTATTGATTGTGACCACTTATTGACGTCACTGGGATTTCGTGAGCCTCATGCAAAAGCCGCCAAATGTTGTGATACATTTTATCCTGAGATGCGTGCCATTTGTCCCATGACTCGTTTACAGACGACCTATAATTGATCCTTTCATAGCACGGACATATTTGTCTGAACTGCTGTTTTTCATCGCTCTTTTTAGATTTCTGTTTTATTGTCTGTGTTGTATTTGTGGTTTTCTTTTTCTTCTGTAATGTGTCTTGTTCATGTTATGGTGCTTGTATCTGACCTAGTGTGCGCTCGGTTTCGCCAACGGTTTTGAGGCACACTCAAAATAAAATTATCTATCTATCTATCTATCTATCTATCTATCTATCTATCTATCTATCTATCTATCTATCTATCTATCTATCTATCTATCTATCTATCTATCTATCTATCTATCTATCTATCTATCTATCTATCTATCTATCTATTTGTCTGTCTGTCTCTGCCTGCCTGCCTGCCTGCCTGCCTGCCTGCCTGCCTGTCTGTCTGTCTGTCTGTCTGTCTGTCTGTCTGTCTGTCTGTCTGTCTGTCTGTCTGTCTGTCTGTCTGTCTGTCTGTCTGTCTGTCTGTCTATCTATCTATCTATCTATCTATCTATCTATCTATCTATCTATCTATCTATCTATCTATCTATCTATCTATCTATCTATCTATTTGTCTGTCTGTCTCTGCCTGCCTGCCTGCCTGCCTGCCTGCCTGCCTGCCTGCCTGCCTGCCTGCCTGCCTGCCTGCCTGTCTGTCTGTCTGTCTGTCTGTCTGTCTGTCTGTCTGTCTGTCTGTCTGTCTGTCTGTCTGTCTATCTATCTATCTATCTATCTATCTATCTATCTATCTATCTATCTATCTATCTATCTATCTATCTATCTATCTATCTATCTATCTATCTATCTATCTATCTATCTATCTATCTATCTATCTATCTATCTATCTATTTGTCTGTCTGTCTGTCTGTCTGTCTGTCTGTCTGTCTGTCTGTCTGTCTGTCTCCCTGCCTGCCTGCCTGCCTGCCTGCCTGCCTGCCTGCCTGTCTGCCTGCCTGCCTGTCTGTCTGTCTGTCTGTCTGTCTGTCTGTCTGTCTGTCTGTCTGTCTGTCTGTCTGTCTGTCTGTCTGTCTATCTATCTATCTATCTATCTATCTATCTATCTATCTATCTATCTATCTATCTATCTATCTATCTATCTATCTATCTATCTATCTATCTATCTATCTATCTAACGAACACTCTTTCTTGTGGAATTACTATGAAACGGGGCTGCCGATTGAATAAACAAGATTTAGGCCCATTCTGTTGAGCCTTGTACCTGGACGGGGAATTTTTCTTTTGTTGTAATGTCATTCATTAAAAGGAATCATCACAATAAAATCCTGGTCAGTAGATATGTTACTGTCAGTTTTAACAGACCGAAAGGCCAAAGGACTTGACCAATCTCACCAGGCGGAAGCGCTACGCCACCGCGGTGCATGGTGCTGGTCCTCCAATGTGTTCACTATTAGTTAATGCCGGAAACAACACGCACGTTAAGTTTTCTAATCAGCAATGGTGAAGCTCACGTGCTACTGTGTGCGACAATCGCACACACCAACAACAAGGGAAAGGTCTCATGCTTTACGCCTTTTCGGGACGACTGTTACGATCGGCCTGCAGGGGTACTGCTCTGCAAAGCTATTTCAGCCCGCTGCACGTGCTTCGACCGACCCGCGGTGCTGGCGCCCTTCGGAGAACCAGTGAGGACGACAGCCCTAACCGACCATTCGCCTCGTTCGATGAATCGGTGACGGCAGTAGGGCGTGCCACGTTTGTCGCCCAGCATATTGTTGGTTGATTTGCCGGATCTTCATGGTCTCTCTAGGCAGCAAGAAGAGCTTCCCTAACAAAAGGGTGCTTTGCGGTACGTGGGCCCCAGGATTCGTCACAGTGTGCTGACACACGTGGTGACTACATGAGAAAGGCAACTCTTGAATTTAGAGGAGCACGACAATGGGCAACCGGCAGCCGCGCTGCGGGGGTCAGCTCGAGGAACCGACGCGTCTTTCAAGACTCAAGATAATGGACAACCGGCGGGTCGACTGCGTTGACTGGTCGAACGGTTCTCTCACCTAGGGAACTAGGGACCAATGGAGTGTTTATAAGCGGCTGTTGTCGGCTGCTAGAGTGTATTTGTCAGGGTGCTTGTCATCGTGCTCGACCAGCAGTGTGCTGGGTGTGTTTGGAGCTTCGTGCTCATAGGCTGTATGCTACGTCTTGCGTGTTCCATTTGGGGAGCCATGCTAGACTGTCAAATGTCTCTCTTGTTTAAAATGTATATACTGTAAATAAACCCTGTACGCCTAGTTCCTCCCAAGTTCCTCTCTATGACCTTCAACACTTACAAATGGTGGCAGCGGCGAGATCGTCCGACAACTCCTACAACTGTATGCCAGTGGTGGGATCGTCCGACAAATCTTACACGACCAACGATTTAGCTGGAAATCACAGAATAAATTGACAAAGCGGAAGATGCGGCTACATAAAAATTTTAGAATGCTTATTCTGCGTCGTAGCGAAGCTTGAATTGTTACTGAAAATCAGCTGAATGGTGATTATGCACGAGAGAAATCTGGAGGGACAGTCGGGAATCGCCTGAGTGCATGTATTGTCCAGGCATCGCCAGAGGTCTGTTATGACTGGTGGGTTTGATTTGACTTGCCATAATTCCTTATAATTACACAAAAGGAGAACTGGAGATGCTGTGCTGGAAAGTCGGGATGCCATAACTTTTGGTTTGGAATCTCCCTCTGAGAGGCACGAAACCGTGAAGGCGCATACGGCTACCACAGTTCCGTCTGTCTCAATGGTTCATTTTTTACTAAAATGTCCAGTAACGTACCGTCTTCTTTATTATTAGTTAACACTATATTTATTAAAGTATGAAATCTCGTTCTCTCTGGTTGATTTTATCAAGCCTGAGCGCTACCGTTGGCAGCGCAGCATGACACAAGAACTACGAGGCCTCAGCTTAATGTGTAAATGTTGTGGTAAACGTGAGTAAAAAATAATGAAAAATTCATTTTCGGGAAAGAAATACCCTTCTTTCAATCGAAGCAATATTTGTGCGGAAATGACCATGTTTTAGGCCACGAGCATGGTCGAAAATATGTGGACGATAAAGCTTCCCCTTTAAGTGTGGAACGTGATAGAATTCACAGATCTCTGACGCTTCTCTCACGCTTCGCGTCAACTGCAGCTTATGTAACCGTAATATTTACCGGGAAACGCTGGCAGCGAACGCTATGCACGAAGGCGAGCTTTCTGGTAGAAACGTAAACTCTCGCCTGGGCGTGGATGCGTGGAAGCAAGCATCATCTGGATGGTGTTGCAAGGAACCGGGCGTGCCCTTCTACACTCTAAAAACTAGGGAGGGTATCGCAGGAGTGAAGCGGCCGATTTACTCTTCAAAGCGTTGTTTTACTCTCGCAAAATATCGGGTGGAGTGAAATGCATTGTTTACTCCGTCACCAAGGAGAGAGTGTAATGTGCTTTTCACTCTGCCCTCCGAAGAGAGAGTAGAATGCCCGTTCTACTCTTGCGGCAATAAAGAAGAAAACATAGCGTAATCTCCTGCTTCAACTGTAGGAGGCTGGCCCCGAACATGGCGATGTATCCGTCACGCACGATGAGCAAAAAACGAACCGTTTTGCTTCTAAGAGAGTAGGCAGCCACAGTTCAAAGAAGTGCGTAGCGAGCGTTCTACTTTTTCACTCGGAGTTGCTCCACCGCGCGCGCGCTCAACGTCGCGGAACACCACAGCACCGGAGAAAAGTGATCCGTCCAGCGAGCTGCAACGAAGGCTATCCAAGAGAGGTCGTGTGTCAGCCATCTCGCGTCGCCGCGAAAACACGACGGTCGTTCGTCATTCATTGGATATAACAACAAATCCTCCACGGTAAGTGAATTCTACCTTAGGTCACATTCTGCATATATTACATGCTATCGCCAGGAAGTCGTTGCGGCGCTTAGCCAACGCTATTGACAACGGACTAGGCAAAGGCGCTGTGTGTCTCGATGTCAATCGAAAAAGCCAGTCGTCACGATAACTACATGTGATTTTATCACTTGCCGCTATCCGTAAGAGCTCTGAAAATCACAAACGCTGCCAGAACCATGATATGTTCAATAAGACCTGAGGCGAGAGGAGGTTTTAAATGGTTTGTTCACCAGGCCATGACTCCTAGCCTATGCGGAGCGTGCTTAGCATGCGTTTTGTGTGCTTGAATTTATTCAGTTTCGCAGTCTACTGTGTACGGAACGCTGTTGAATTAAGGAGTCACATAACAGGAGTCATTGTGCTGGCGGCATGCTTTCGTTATAAATTAGCCGCGTGCTTGAGGGTGTCTCGCCCATGGCTAATCTGCGACCACTGAAGTTACGTGCAGCACCACTGCTAGTTAGAAACTTTGCCGCAGGCATTCAGCTGCATGCTGAAAGAGGTCAATTGGGCGCGTTATCTTGAACTTAGTGAAAACGCATGAGGAATCCATGTTGTATACTGAATAAAGTATAAACCCCATATAAGCGATGTTGCGCGCGTCAGCGTTCGCTCGTCGCCGACAAGTCGTACCCCGTGCCAGCGACGATATTGAGCGACGCCTCCCCGGTGTTGCCGGTACGAGGACTGCAAGCACGTGTCGAAACTAGCGCGACGCGTGCTTCCGTAATTTAAGTTGATGTATTTTACTGTAAAAATAGCATAAAATATTTCCTAAGGTCTTGCAGTAGGTTCTTATCGTTGCACGTATAAAAATTCAATCGTTTGCTCGTTCCGTGCGACAACCGGTAGTATTTGAGGGATGTACATCCATTGCGGCTTCACGCGATTCGCTCATGGCACTTCCGGAAGACGAGCGACGATTTATAGATTTCCAGAACCGAGCGATCTGTTCAAGCGACGGCCCGTCTTGTCGCTCGAAGCCGTCGCGTATTAAATCGCTCTCATGGTGTTTAGCCCTAGGACTGAACTGTTTTTGCTAATGTATAGAAATGGTGTGATTATATCTCTGATTTTATGTCTCCTATTGCGGTTTTCGAGCGCGGTGCGAATGCGAAAGGGTGCTTATGTCTACGAACTCGGTGAATTGTCAAGCAGCGAGTTACGCATCGGCATCGAAAATAACGGCTGCTGTGTGGAATTACAATTGCAAGGGCGCTTTGCATGCGCTTGTTGTTTTGAACTTGCCTGTGCATTTGCTAATATAAGTTGGCGTTTCAGAGTTATGTCATATGAACAGCTAAATCACCTTTCCTCTGGGGTTACAAGGGTAATCTGGGGATCTTGCTACTGAATGGCAGATCAAAATATGTTTATCGCTTTAATATTTTTATTGGAGAAATAAAGTATCAAAATAAAACGTTACTTTAATTTCGTGTTACCAGTCGTCGGTTGTACACAAAGCAGAGTTGGTCTAATAAACTAATAACTGTGGTCTAACTGCAACATTAACATGCCCTAGAATATGTAAAATGCTAGATTTCAAACTGCAGCAGTAGTCGAGTCTGTCAAAAATGAACTCCATTGCGCACTTCATAAATGAATATAAGTTCATGCCTTTTTGTAAGCTTAGAGGCAGGCCGCAGTGAACTTTCTTGCTATTATTGAAATGTGGGTAAGCTGGCCATAGCAAGCCTTGTTGTCCTTTCTTATAGTCACATCCAGTCATATTCATTGAACTGGAGGACCATATTTCCATCCATACTGAGCATCATGTTTGCAGATATTGACACCTGTACTTATCTTTATCTAGCGACCATGTTTCGCTGCCTAACAAATGTTATGGCACAGCGCAGTGCGGGCCTGCATGTAAAAGAAATTTCTGGAATGTTATCGATGGTTCCGTCCACTGTCTTTCACCGCAACTTGTGTAATCTGATTGCATGTATGCGCGACGCGAATAGCATAGAACTTTGTGGAAGACACGCGGGTCCCAGCGGTTAATCTGGAACATTCGATGACTGATCTATAAACGCTGACGCGCTTTACCCGCTAATCAGATTTCCGACGATCACCGACCGTGTTCGCCGTTATCGTTGTGCTATAAGTGTAGCCTGTTTTTGTGGGCACAGGTTCGCCCAATAAAAGCTAGTTTTGTATTCCACCGTATTGCTGCTTTCTTCACCGTCACTGCCACGTGACATCTGGTGGAGGTGCTTTTCGTTCATGCACCGGACGCCCCCGACAAGCCGTGATCCAAGCCCGGACCGCAAAGAGAACACCAACGTCGCCAAGAACCAGCGAGGTAGCCGCAGGCTGCAAGGACTGCCCCCGGAGCACGGACTTTTGCCTGAGACGACCAAGAAGGTGGCCACCAAGTCCACCCTAATGGCAGCCCCGGCGTCCCCCATCGTGCTGCAGCAGCCCAGGAAGCCTCCGACGTTCCACGGTTCAACGTTTGAGGACCCGGAAAGCTGGCTTGAGACATACGAGAGAGTCGCTGCTTTTAACAACTGGAACAGCGACGACAAACTGCGACATGTCTTCTTCGAAATGGAAGACGCTGCCAGGACGTGGTTCGAGAACCGAGAAGCCACCTTAACAGCCTGGGAGCTGTTCCGAAGCGGCTTCTTGCAGACATTTGCAAGCGTCGTATGCCGAGAACGAGCTCAAGCGCTGTTAGAAACCCGGGTGCAGCTACCTAATGAAACAACCGCGATCTTTACAGAAGAAATGAGCCACCTATTCCGCCACGCCGACCCGGAAATGTCCGAGCAGAAGAAAGTCCGTCTACTGATGCGTGGTGTAAAGGGGGAACTTTTTGCCGGAATGGTACGAAGCCCACCGAAGACCGTCGACGAGTTTCTGCACGAGGCCACTAGCATCGAGAAGACACTGGAAATGCGGAACCGGCAATTCAACCGCCGCACGAACTCGACAAACTACGCTGGAGTTGCGTCACTGGGCACCGACGACCTGCGCGAGACTATCGGAGTGGTGGTGCGGGAGGAACTACAGAAGCTGTTGCCTTCATCAGAGCCTCAAGTGGCTTCGATTGCCGACGTCGTACGTGAGGAGCTCCAGCAACAACTCGGAGTACGTCCTGAATCGCCGCAGCCTCAGCCGCAAGCAATGACTTACGCAGCCCGCCGTCACGTCCCCCCTCCGCGCCCACGGCAGGGCCCACTGACGACACACTTCCGTCGTCCCCCACCACCCCCGCCGCCAGCACGCTAAGCCGTCCCCTCACGCGGCGTTCCAAGGAAGACTGACGTTTTGCGCGCCCTCGACCACCGTCCACTTTGCTATCACTGCGGAGAAGCCGGGCACATCTAGCACCGACGCCCATACCGGGAGATGGGACTCCGAGGGTTCGCCGTTAACGCGCCACGACCACAGATTGGCGAACGACCTCGCGATATCGCCGACTACCCCGACTACCTGGCCGCCACTCAGTGGAGCCCTCGACGACCGTCCCGTTCGCCTTCACCAGGCCGCTACCTGTCGCCGCACCGCCGACCATACGCCGGCCAAGCCTGGGGCCGCTCTGCGAGCCCATATCCGGAAAACTAAAAGCAGTAACCGATCGAGGTGCGGTTGCTGTTCGTCGAACTGACGAAGATCCTCCGCCGCCGACGAAGACGACGAAGAGACCATCTCGACGACATAACGACACGCCGCCGTCCCGACGAAGTCAGGAAGCCAAGACTGCACCGAGGAAAGACAACTTCACCACGCGAAGTTCCAGCTTCAGTTCAGCACGACGCAGCCGTGATCCTACGCCAAGACTTAACTGCAACGCCAGACAAAGAACCACCGACCTCAACGTGCTTCTCGACGGCCACGCATTTACCGCCTTAGTGGACACAGGGGCTGATTACTCCGTCATGAGTGGACACATCGCCGCCCAGTTGAAGAAAGTTTAGACCGCATGGGAAGACCCTCAAATTCGGACCGTTGGAGGACACCTCATAACGCCGACTGGAATCTGCACAGCAAGAATAACCAACCATTCATGACTGGAATTACCCTGCCACTTTCGTTATCCTCCAACAGTGTTCACGAGACGTCATTCTCGGTATGGACTTCCTGAACCAACACGGCGAAATCATCGACCTCAAGTCGAAGTCAATAACGCTGTCGGAAGATAAAACGATACCGCCAGAGAGCCCTCGTAGTCACTACGCCTTGAGTGTGCTCGAAGATCAAGTGAGCATCCCGCCTCGCTCCAGCATTGTTATTTCGGTCGGCACCGAAACACCCGCTGACGTAGAAGGCGTCATCGAAGGCGACCAACGTCTACTGCTAGACCGTGAAATTTGCGTCGCAAGAGGAATCGCTCGACTGCATGGAGGGAAAACTGAAGTCTTGCTGACAAACTTCAGCCAGGAGTTCAAGGACATCAACAAGGGCACGACGATCGCGTACATCGAGGAAATTCTGGAAACGAGTAATGCGTTTGTCCTCTCGGATTCCGCCGCTTCTACCCCGACGACCATGGTTCCCGAACCAGACTACGACATTCATTCAAATCTCCCTATGATTAAGCAACAGCAGCTCAGAAGTCTGCTCCGACGATACAAAGGGTGCTTTTCGACGTCATCGAGGATTCGACAAACGCCAGTCGCCAAGCATCGCATATTCACCGAGGAGTGCGCTCGGCAACTCCGCCAGAGCGCTTCCCGAGTTTCGCCGCGAGAACGTGAAGCAATAAGAGGACAAGTCGACGAAATGCTGCGCCACGACATCATCTAGCCGTCAAAAAGCCCGTCTGCATCCCCTGTTGTCCTGGTAAAGAAAAAGGAGGAAACCCTACGTTTCTGCGTCGATTATCGTCGTCTGAACAAGATCACGAAGCAGGACGTATACCCCCTCCCACGGATAGACGACGCATTGGATCGGCTCTGCAACGCTAAATACTTCTCGTCGATGGACCTCAAGTCTGGCTATTGGCAAATAGAAGTCGACGAAAGAGATCGCGAAAAGACCGCCTTCATCACCTCAGACGGCCTCTACGAGTTCAAGGTGATGCCATTTGGACTATGCTCGGCACCTGCAACGTTCCAGCGCGTGATGGACACGGTTTTCGCAGGATTGAAGTGGCAGACCTGTCTAGTTTACTTGGATGACGTCGTTTTCTTCGCCGGAGATTTCGACGATCACCTTAGGCGGCTTGCAACAGTACTCGAGGCCATCAAGTCATCAGAGCTCACTCTGAAGCCAGAGAAGTGTCGCTTCGCTTACGATGAGCTTCTGTTCCTAGGCCACGTCATCAGCAAGTCTGGAGTCTGCCCCTACCCGCAGAAGACAGCTGCCATAGCAAAGTTCCCACAGCCCATCGACAAGAAGGCAGTGTGTAGATTTCTTTGCATGTGTGCCTACTACAGGCGATTTGTCAAGGACTTTTCACGCATCACTGAGCCGCTGACACAGCTAACTAAATGTGACGTGGAGTGCAAGTGGGAAACGACGCAGGCCGACGCATTTCAAGAACTCAAACGACGCATGCAGTCGCCGCCCGTACTTGCGCACTTCGACGAGCACGCCATACCGAAATCCACACTGACGCCAGTAGCCTAGGCCTCGGTGCCGTCCTAGTCCAGAGAAAAGATGAAAATGAACACGTGATAGCTTACGCTAGCCGGTCGTTGTCAAAAGCGGACGGCAATTATTCTACAACCGAAAAGGAATGCCTCGCCATCGTTTGGGCTACAGCGCAATTTCGCCCTTACCTATATGGCAGGCCATTCAAAGTCGTCAGCGACCATCACGCCTTGTGTTGGCTAGCGAAATGAAAGGATCCCTCAGGACGGCTGGCACGGTGGAGCCTCAGACTACAAGAAAACGACATCACTGTAACATACAAGTCCGGACGAAAACACTCGGATGCCGATTGCCTATCACGCGCCCCCATTGACCCGCCGCCGCAAGATGACGAGGATGACGACGCCTTCCTTGGAATAATAAGCGCGGAAGACTTCGCCGAACAACAACGAAGGGACCCGTAGCTAAAAGCCCTAGTCGAGTATTTGGAAGGGCACACCGACGTTGTCCCTAGGGCATTTAAGCGTGGATTGTCGTCGTTCACGCTTCAAAAGAACCTACTCGTGAAGAAGAACTTCTCTTCAGTCTGCGCCAACTACCTTCTTGTTGTTCCGTCGGCGCTGCGTCCAGAAGTACTGCACGCCCTACATGACGATCCGACTGCTGGGCACCTCGGTTTCTCCCGGACGCTATCGAGGATACAAGAAAGGTATTACTGGCCGCACCTAACCGCCGATGTCGCCCGTTACCTCAGGACATGCCGAGACTGTCAGTGACGCAAGGCACCACCGACAAGGCCAGCGGGATTTCTGCAGCCGATCAAGCCTCCTTACCGACCTTTTCAGTAGATCGGGATGGAGTTGCTGGGACCATTTCCGACATCAACTTCCGGAAATAAGTGGATCGTCGTGGCGACGGACTATCTCACCCGCTTCGCTGAAACTAAAGCTCTACCGAAAGGCAGCGCAGCCGAAGTGGCGAAATTTTTCGTCGAGAACATCGTGCTGCGACATGGTGCTCCAGAAGTCCTCATCACCGACAGAGGAACGGCTTTTACAGCAGAGCTCACGCAAGCCATTCTGCAATACAGCCAGACAAGTCACAGGAGGACAACTGCATACCATCCGCAGACGAAAGGTCTCACGGAGCGCCTGAACAAGACCCTCGCCGACATGCTAGCTATCTACGTCGACGTCGAGCACAAGACGTGGGATGCGGTCCTGCCCTACGTAACATTCGCTTACAACTCGGCGGTGCAAGAAACAACACAGATCACGCCATTTAAGCTGGTTTACGGCAGGAACCGGACGACGACGCTCGACGCCATGCTGCCGTACGTCACTGACGAGGAAAATCTTGACGTCGCTACCTATCTTCAGCGCGCCGAAGAAGCCCGACAGCTCGCCCGGCATCGGATCAAGAACCAGCAGAGGACCGACAGCCGACACTACAACCTCCGACGACGCTTCGTCGAGTACCAGCCCGGCGACCGTGTTTGGGTATGGACCCCAATACGCCGACGAAGACTCAGTGAGGAACTACTCCGATGCTATTTCGGACCCTACAAGGTCATCCGACGTATTGGCGCTCTGGACTATGAGGTCGTGCCAGACGGCATTTCGAATTCACAGCGGCGCCGCGTAAGATCTGAAGTGGTCCACGTGGTGCGCCTTAAACCCTTTTACGGACCGCTGACGAACTTCCTTATTTTTGTTGTTTCTTTGCTACGAGTGCTTTTGTTTATTACTTTCGTTTGCTTGCAGCATCGGGTCGATGCTTTTTAAGAGGGGTGTAATGACACCTGTACTTATCTTCATCTAGCGACCACGTTTCGCTGCCTAACAAATGTTATCGCACAGCGCAGGACGGGCCTGCATGTAAAAGAAATTTCTGGAATGTTATCGATGGTTCCATCCACTGTCTTTCACCGCAACTCGTGTAATCTGATTGCATGTATGCACGACGCGAATAGTGTGCAACTTTGTGGAAGACACGCGGGTCCCAGCGGTTATCCTGGAACATTCGATGACTGATCTATAAAAGCCGACGCGCTTTACCCGCTGATCAAATTTCCGACGATCGCCGACCGTGTTCGCCGTTGTCGTTGTGCTATAAGTGTAGCCTGTTTTTGTGGGCACATGTTCGCCCAATAAAAGCTAGTTTTGTATTCCACCGTATTGCTGCTTTCTTCACCGTTACTACCACGTGACAATATGATCCTCAAATTATGGCTTGAGCAGTAGCACAAACAGAGAGGTGTGGGGGCACACTGGGCACCTGCTTAGGATGTGTCACAAGTTGTGTTTGCGACACACCAGACTAATGACAGACCTATGACATCTGACAATGACCAATATTCTACTATTAGCAGGAGTATTCTAACATTGGTGCCGGACGAGGACGAACTGTCGGTTATTTCTTTTTTGTTTAAATCTAAAAATTGAAGTTAGTTTAGCAGTTGACTGTTGCAGCCATTTAGAAGTTTTGTATGCATTTCAGTGGGATGACTAAGAGCTAAGACTTTCTTTTAGTGTCATGACCTTGACTGTCTTGATGTGGTTTTACACCATGTCCTCGTGTTTAATTTTGCACACGATATTTTTTCAGACACCCGCTTTATATAACGCAAGAAGGCAGCTGCAAGGACACAAGGATGTCAAAGAGCCAGCCAAGCGCGACTTCACGTAATGCAGAGGAACGAACGCCAAGGAATCAAACTACATTGGCATGCAATTTGGACAAGAAAACTAGAATGGGGGTATATTGAGTGTACCAGTTGAATAAATGTCAAGAAAATCAAAGTAGAGTATGTCACACTAAGGTGAAAATTCCCACGTGCTCCAGGCAGTCATCTTAAAATGGCATATTTATGTAATGTCTCTGATGGGAAAGTCAAAATGAAGTATGCTCTCTGGAGACAAGCACATAGGAGCAAGTGTCATTGAAAAGCTAGAAATGTGTTAAAAAAAGCTGATTAGTTGTGAGAAGCGACTACTTTTTGTCTTGCCTCTCAAGAGATGTATCCGTGTGATAAAAAAGTGGCACAATGAAATTGCATATCTGCTTAGTGACTTGATTCATCCTTGCAATGAGCACGGTGCCGGTGTTCACTATAAAAAGAACAGCTCAAGTTTGGTTAAGTGCTTACATGCATTTAACAGCTTCACATTTAAAACTAAATTCACATTTAACAGCATGTGAATGCAAGGGTGCAAACACAAACTACTGTCATTCTGTATTTTAAATGCTGACATGAAGTAGACAGATTTTCATGTCTTCCCTTTTATCTATTTTTGCACCTAATTTTAGAAGTATGGCTTCCTTTTAGGTTCCAGAAAGGGAAGGCGTTGGGGGAAGAGAATCCCATGTTTAAGAAGTCATTAACGTTTAAGTGCATGCTCACTAAACCACTTCATTAGAACCGCTCGTGCCTCCCGAAGCAAAAGCAAGGATCAATTAAGGACTTTAACTGTGCACACTGTGGTGCACACTTTACGTCTTAGAAGCCACAGAGTAACTCGGAATTCAAAATTATTTTAAAGTTGTAATGTTGTGGTTTGTCTAATGTACTTTTTAACAAAGTATGCTAGTCGAAGTAGAGATGCGTTCAATGCAAAGAACTGAGAGCATCTGATTAGATCACTTGTTCAGCAATTGGTGGATGTGAACATGCGTTAAGCAAAAGCCCCTTAGTTTCACGGCTTCTGTAGACATAATTCTTCTGGACTTAAGATTGAGTGCACAGTGAGCCGATGATTTATTCTTCCTAGACACATATGTACTTGTTTTGAGACGATGATTCTGTGAAGTGCGTTAATTTTCCTTACTTTAGCACATCTTAACCACTTCAGTAGGAAAGAACTTTGGTTTCAGGTAGTTGGTTTATTGTGCAAGTATATGCATAGTCGCATGCAATATCTACGTGCATGGAATGGATATGTGAAACAGGATGGTGCCATTCTCAATTTATGTTTTGCTTCTTTGTTTTTTCGTGCCCTTCCTTGCCTGTACTTATGCTTGTTGTCTGTGATGCATCATGTTCGTTACACCTGATTTTTGGTTCACATCTGAAGCCATGCTATACTTTAGTTAGATCGCATATTCAACGAGTCACAATAATTGATCATGTAATTATGCAAGCTGCTCCTCAGAAGTATAGCATTCTTACCCTAATGGAATTGCAAAGCTACCATATATGAAAAGAAATTTGATGCACAAAATTTTAATGCCTATGATCGTTGTAGTTATATACTCATTTGCTACACACTGAATAATGTAAATTTTCTTTATTTTTGAGAAAGTGTAACGGATTAATCCCAACAGCACCAGAAAACTACTTTCGTGAGGAGGCCAACCGAATAGGAAATATAATATACCTCTGTAGCAGTTTCAGGCCGGGCCTCCAGGATATTGCTGCAGAACCACGACAAGACACACTTCGAAACAACGGGGTGCAGCCCATACATGAATAAATTTATGTGAAACATAAGCAAAGCTAGCTAGACCTGCGGGCTCACATGAGAATATACAACACATTTATAAATGCACTGTACTCTCAGTCAGGAACATCCATGCGCTGTACAGGACATTATCAAATGAGGTGCTGTCTTAGAATATGGAACGTGAAAAAAGTTTCTTGCACAATTTACCTACATTACCGGCCACACGCTTAGCAGCTCATCTGGTAACTTCTGCCATATAAGTGCACGCATTTTGTGGCAGAAATGTGTTTGCTGGCCTGCAATTTGGCGCATATTTCTCTTCGATCATAGTGTCAATACTTTGTGAGTTTGCACACGTTTGTTCTATGTTTAACTTTCCATTGTATATTTTCGCAAGGAAGGAGCCAATTGAAATTGAAGGATATTTCTACACTGTAATAGTGATGAAACTTTAGAGAATATGCTTATGTTTTATTACAAGATGTGTTCTAAAGTTCATGGGCATAACTGCAATCTGATTTTATGTATTTGTCAGTATGTTTCTCAAACTATTATTCAGTTTATCTCGTGACTGATCAATAAATATTTTGACCTTTTAAGAGAGAAAATGTATCATTTGAGTAATTCAGCGACTACAGATTACATCCCATTCACCAAGCATAAGTGCAGATGCTGCTTGTGAAGGAATCAAATATTCTTCACATGTAAGTATTGCGAATCCCTTCAAATGTGACCATGGATCTACATCGTGCTTTCACACTATTGGGAAGAGTACTAGCACTCTGTTTGGGGGAGTAAAAACACTCGGCTTGGAGGAGTAGAAGTAGTCGGTTTGGAAGAGTAGAAGCACTCGGTCTGGGGGAGTACTATTACCCCTGTGGGGAGAGTATTAGCACTCTGTAGAAGAGTACGAGCACTCCCTGTGGGGAGAGTATTAGCACTCTGCGGAAGAGTACTAGCACTCATTTGCGGTGGAGTAACAAAGCTCTGTCAGGAGGAGTTGACTTACTCTCTCTCAAAGAGGGCCGATCTACTCTCGAAAAGAGAGTGAAATATGGGACAAGCAGTTACTTCCTCAAAAAGAGCGCCCAGAAAAGGGTTTGTGTTCGAGTTTCTGCGTAACAGAATTATGCTTTCTCGTATATTAAAATTATGAACCCACTGTATTGTATCTGTAGGTTGTGCGTAAGGCGTACTTTACGAGTTTTCTGATGAATTGTACTTTGAGAAATTCCAGTAGTTCAGGAACGTATTTGTGCTACATGGAGTGTCTGCGTGCTTCAGTATGCGTGGTTACGAATGACTTTTCACTCATTATTACGGTCGACGCTGGACGCCGACGCCATGTATTTTGCTACACGCGACCCTTAATATGATCACATTAATAAGCTTCGCACACCCACATTCTAGCATTCCCATCATAGCGCAGCGCCAGCTAGAAACCACGCATTGAGTGTGCCGCCACATCTCCTTCTAGGTAACGTTACAAGAGACTGTGCATAATGACGAATGCCCCTTCATGGCTGAAAATTGAAGAACTAAATATAAGAGGGTTAGACAGTAATTTGGTGGCAGGCGCTGATCAAATCGATTTTGCTGTGTATTTTGGTCCCTGCGCGGCGAGCGCCGAAATTATCGGTGAGGGGAAGGGGATATTGATTCCTGGAGCAGGGATGGTTTTCAAAGCTCAGTAATCACCGCAAGCCTGTCAGTCGGTACTGTTCTGCTTTGGAACCAGATGGATATGCAAAGACAATTTGCTGGAGGAAGGATGGACAACGCTGAGCGGAAGCATGTGTTTGAGCTCACGGCGGGAGACTTCCGACCTCTGTTCAACAAGCCTCCATGGCCGGGCGGCGACAGGTGGGCCGGTGGCGCTGATATGATGCGTGACCTTGTGATTCACGGGCAGCGCGTCGTTTCGGGGCTTCGTGAGTTGCGGGTAGATAAGCAAGTGTCCCGCCGTACGTTGAGACCAGCCGAAACGTACGAATGCCAGATGAGGGCGATGCTGGACTGCAGGCCATGTACATCGAGGGATGTAACGTTATCCTTTAGGCGCGGACAGCGAACACTCACATCTAGGTTGAAATGGCTGAGGAAGTCCGCTCCCAGTACGGCAAAAGTGACGTCGGCGATCACAAGCACGCATCTGTGGAAGAGCCGGACTCCGATGTCTAGCGTTATTGACCGGAGCCTATATGAGGCGATGGCAGCATTGTTCACAGCATGGGTGTGGACTTGCTGTGTCGGCGATCTTCGGCCGTGGCGGGAACGATAAATTACTCGGTGCCGGTGATGCAGTCGACAACGGAGAATAGGCCGCTTGCTTGATGGCTGATGTACCATGCCGCCGTTGTGGACTGGCAGGTGCGTTTCCCGTCCACGAACAGGGCTGGGCCTTGCCTGTTCCCGAAAGCAACGGTGGTACTAGCACAACTGCCGCGGTGAATCTCTACTTGCGCTGTGAGACTGTGACGGCGAATGATTGCGCCGAAGTTGGTCGCCACTGTTGCCACCCGCCGTCAGCTTCTTCAATGCACTGGTAAGGCGGTCCATTGTTTCTCCAGGTGCAAGAATCGGTATCCTGACTCTGAGAATCTCGCAGCACCGATAGATAGCTGTGCCGGAGAATAACAGTCGCATATACGGTCCGCAAGTGCAGCTAGCCAATCGAGACTCGTCTCGTTGGAACCAGCCAGTACCATGCGTGCCCAACTGTGGAAGGCGTCGCAAGAACAGCTAGTGCGACATTGGAAGCTGTCTCTCGTTTGCGGAGTGCTCACCCAGTAACTGACGCATCGGCTGTACTTGTGACGGTCGTTGGTTGTCGAGATTCTTGTATATGAGCTTTTAGAGCTTACTCTGTTCCGATCGCTCAAGGCACTGCAGGACTGTGCATTTCAGGTGGTCGTATGCTGTGGCCGAAGGCGCACACTCTAGCAAGTCGTATATGGCATAGGCGATGTTGGAGGGTAGCGCGACGATAATGTGCAGGTAATTTGCAGTCTTTGAAGTAATGCACCAGGATGAAAAACAGGCTTTCAGTTGCATAAACTAGACTAGGGGATTCTTGGGCTAAACCTCCGAAGCTTAAGATCTGGAGCGATGATAAGAGACGTAATCACGGCTTCATTTCTGTGAGAAACAGAGCCGTCCATGGATAGTATTCGAAAAAACACGTAACGTTCTTAGGTCATCATTTGCTGGGAGCTCTGTTTAGCGGAGGCAAGGAATACACGTTCGCATACCTCGAGAGTCGAATGACATTATTGAAAAGTAAAAGTAGGTTTGCCGAGTGGTTGTGATGGCGCCCCAGTCGGGCAGCGGCCCCGGTTCTGGAAAGAGCAGGGGGCAATAACCCCCCCCCCCCCCGCGAGGCAAACTAGATATCCGAGAAGCGAGGACAACGAACTGACGGACGGTCGCTACAACCTCACCCGCTCTGCTGAAACGAAAGCTCTCCCGAAAGGTGTTGCAGCCGAAGTGGTGAAATTCTTCATCCAGAGCACCTTGCTGCGACATGGTGCCCTGCAGTCCTCATCAGTGGCAGAGGAATGGCCTTTACAGCAGCGCTCACCCAAGCCATTCTAGAATAGAGCCAGAGAAGTCAGCAGAAGAAAATTGCCTGCCACCCTACGACGAATCGCCTTGCGGAGCGACTGAACGAGACCCTCGTCGAACTGCCAGCAATGGACGTCGACGCCGAGCACCAGACGTGGAATGCCTCCCTGCCGTACGTAATGATCTCTTATAACACGAGAGTGCAAGAAACAGTGCGGATCACGCCGTTCAAGTTCGTTTACGGGAAGAACATGATGACGACTCTCGACGCCATGCTGCCGCACGTCACCGACGAAGAGAATCTCGACGCCGCCTATCTACAGCGCGCCGAAAAGGCCTGAGAGCTTGCCCGTCTGCGCGCATCAAGAACCAGCAGAGAAACGACAGCCGGCGCTACAATCTTCGACGACACTACGTGGAATACCAGGCCGGATACCGTGTTTGATCTTCACTCCCATACACCGACGATGACTCGGCGAGAAACTGTTACGACGCTATTTAGAACCTGACAAGTTCGTCCGATGTATTGGCGCACTGTAATATTAGGTCCTGCCAGACGAGATGTCGTAATCACAGTGGTGCCACACACGGCCGGAAGTCATCCATGTGTGTGTTTTGAACCCTTCTACGCCGCTGACGAACTAAGAAACTTGACTTCTTTGTTGCTTTTTTTTCTTTAGTTCTTTTGTTCTTCTTTCTGTGGTTTTGTTTTCCCTTTCTTCTCTTCGTAGCATCGGAACCATGTTTTTTCAGAGGGGGGCATTCACACTTGCACTTGTTTATCTTTCTTGGTTGACGGCTTCTCACCAGCTAACAAATGTTAAACGCTATCGCTTGGCGCAAGGGGCGCCTGCATGTATCAGCAATTTTCTGTAATGTTATCAATGGCCCTGTACTTTGTGTATTGTCACCGCATCTTGTGTAATCTGATTGCATACGTGACACGAGTTATGTTGTACGTTCTGGGAGACACGCGGACACCAGCGGTTACTCTGGAACCCTCCCTGACTGATGTATAAATGTGGACGCACTTGACGCGCAGGTCAGGTTCCAACGATGACGCCGCTATCGTGCTTTGAATGTAAGTTGCTTTTGTGGGCACAGGTACGTCCAACGAAAAGTGAATTAAGTTACTCATAGATTTGCTGCTGTTTTTCCCGTCTCCACTACGTTACACTATGAAAACCACACAAAGTCACAATGGGCTTACCACATGAGCACGTTACGAGCGCGTGTGCACTTGAACATACACTGAGGGTAGGATATCGCGTATCCAAGCGCATACGTGCACCCGAGCACAGGACAACTTCTTTGATGTCGCAGTGTGCAGTTTTGTAAACGAAGTGAAACAAACTCAGCGGAAATATCCCCCGCTGTGGCGGCCCATGGCAAACACACAGGAATACAACACAACGCGACAAATTTGAGCATGCCAGGAGTCCAGCAGCAAACCACCCGTCGCTTCTGTTGTTCGCAAACGATGCGTCGATCTCTGTTCCTTGGGGCCTTGCTTCACTCTCGGGTACATATAACATATTTACGGCAAACGAAAGGTTTTTTTTTCTTGCAATAGAAAGCGATGAAAGCCGGCTCACCACACTGTTGCAGCTTTGTCAACCAAAACGCAGCGTGAGGTGCCACCTGTGGCCGCACTCTGTGAGCACGGAGAACAGTAAAAAATTGTTTTCGTTTTCGCATGCTACAGTGTAAAGAAGTTTACATCCTTTGGGGTGTATGTCTGCCACACAGCAATAATCGTCATGTGCCTGACTTGCGTTTCCTGTTTTGAAAACACCGCGTCCGCTACTTTCCTGTCGGCAAGGCTATGTCATGCTGACAACGCGCATGCCATTCGTTACTGAGAAGTACCGGGCTCGCAGCGTTAAAGAAATGCGCACAAGACAGATGACGTTCATTGTTGCGTGGCAAGATATGACCGAAGGGGTGTAAACTTTTCTTAGAGCGTATGGTTGCTAGATCAGTAAAATAATTGCTTGACGAATAATTGAACTCTGAAACAGGGGACCGCTTTCTCTCCCACAAGGTAGTACTTTTCGTACAAAGAGATAGAGAAAGGGAGGAGAGCAAATGCAGGGAGGTCAACCAGACGGGCGTCTAGTTTGCTGTTGGGGATAGCAATGCAGTGCACTGCAATACGTCAATAATGTGTGATAGTGTTAGTTTGGGCTGCGTCGTGCATGCAATCAACGGGTTGTGCCGTAACCTTTTCTTTTGCATAGTATAAAGCTCATGGAACAAATGGTGTTGCATGCTGGGTCAGAAAAGCAATAAAGGTTGAATCGTTACGCCGACTCAGCACTGGACATTCTTTTTCTTTAGAGCGATGCTCTAATGCCCCAACCACTGGCACGCGCCGGAAAGCTTCGGCGCGAGCCGAAGGGTCAAATGCGTCAAAGCGTCGGTCGGGAACTCGGCGAAGCGGAACGTCGCGCAGCGATTATGTCTACTGCCGATGCTAGAAGTTTGCCGACGCGCGGCGAAGCTGCGCCGGCGTGCACCAATGAGAGGCTGCGACGCCTCGCAGGCGTCAACCAATCGGAGGCTCCGAATCCTCCGGCTGCTATGCCTATGATAGCCGACCGTGCGAAGGCGCCGGCACCAACGATCGTCCGAGTTTTTTGGACGCCCGACGCGCGCGACAGTGTTCCTGAAAGACAGTGTTGTAATAGTAGGCCGACAACGACACGATCAACCGACCGACGACCGTGGGTTGTGGCAGTGCGACGTGGATCCGAAGCGACTTCGAACGACGCCGACTAACCCAACCTGCCCACTGGGTTCCGCCGGGCTCGGTACGATCGTCTGCTAAAACAGCCAACCGAATCACGATTGCCGCAACGTCTGTGCTTATTGTATGTGCATATTGTTGAGCTCAAAACGAATGGAAACACGTTTACGAGCTCCGAAGTCTGGATAATCAACACTCGCCTATCGCGGATGTTGTTTACGTTACGCGTAGGCCTAGCGCGTCCATCGAGTTCGTAACTGGCGAGTGAACGAACTCATCTGAGAAACTCTGTCGAAGGAAATGAATTTTCAGGTCCGTTTGGTGCTGCAGTGATTTAAAATATGGCACTCTTGACTTCGTGTGACCTGTGATGTGGTGAATGAACCGTGTGGATGTTGGGTTGGTCAACCGCGGCGTGTTTCGTGTGGTGTCGGTTGACTCAAGTTTAACGGGCAAGCTCTGCGCTGTTTCCAGTGGTAAAGATAACTTCCGAAAGCGAAATACACTAGTAGCCGAACTATTGGAAGTACTTACATAATCAGCCGTGCCGCCTGTTTCAGCTGACACTGCGCTCTTCTATTCGGCATGTGAATCCAGTTCAGTACAAGTTCACTGTACTCATTCACTCACTTCTTTCTAGTGCGTCCGTCTTTTGGGCTAGTTGGGCATAAATCGCTCGTGAAGCAATCAAGAACACTGACGCACTGAAGCATACGTGACAACGCAGTCATGTTTGAGTCAGTGTGTCGTTATAGTTGAGCACTGCGAAAAGAAATTATCTGTTTGCAACGTGTGCCCTGTGTGCAGTGCATAGCAGGACCTGCATCAGGCAAGACCTATGCATGTAGCAGCGTTTACCACGATTGCTTCGATGCCCGCTTCAGAAGTAGCAAGTACTGAGTCAATGAAACTGTAATTGATTTTTAATCTCACTTTTTGCTTATGGAAAGTGTAGATGGTGTGTGTGCATTGTGGGGAAGGTGAAAAGGTGTCATCAGTGTTTTGTGCAGTCAGTATGCTTAAACTGCTGGAATCCCTTCAGCCTCTACTAAAATATTTCTTGCTGCGATACTATAAATTGTAGTCAGGACAAAGATCTACTCAAAACCAAGTTACTAATGCATCTGCGGAGAATGTGTTTGATTAACAAGTTAACGCTTCCACAACAACAATATGCCGATGCACAGCATATGTGCTTACAATAAATACATTCCGTAAAGGTGAACGACTGGGCCTACAATATCAAACGTTGTAGTAGCACCGTAAAAAGTGCTGCCATGCGTATCAGCTACAACGAAAGTGCTGCACGTCCAACCTTCTTCCTTGGAGGCACTTCTATAAAGACTGTTCGGGCCCTTCCCATTCTGGGTGTAGCATTTAGCTGTTCTCTCAACTTTTCCGCATATGTCACCAGCACTGTATGTAAGCACCGGCCCTTTCTTGGGTTTGTGTCCCCTGTCTCCCTTCCCTGATGACCTAAGGTTTTCCGAGCACTCTACACTTCTATCATTCTATCACGACTTGAGTACTGCTCATCAGTATAGTTCCCGTACCAAACTCGCGACGCTAACAAGCTTAAGCTTGTTCAGCGCCGGATAATACGCACCCTTTACTCCCGTCTTTTCTGTTGTCACAAGCTCATGCCAGCCTTCAACGATTGCCTCAAACCCCTCAAGTAGCACACCCTGCAATAACAACGCAACATTGCACTAGTCTATACTGCAGGGTGTTTGACGTCTCTCTGGACACCACTAATCTTTCTTCAGTTCGTCTGAACAAGTGGTCAGCACAGCCTGAGCCCTCATCACGCCTCTATGGCCCGACACCACAACTCCATGATTATATCTGGCATGCAGAGCTTTCTCTCCACCCCCCTGGCAATTTGGATTCTCCTTCCTTGAACCGGACTTCATTAGCACTCCTGTGTGTTGTGCACCTGTCAAATGTGTGCGTGTGTGCCGTGCTGTGTTATTGAGCAAGTGTGTGTGCACGTGGAGGGGAAGGAAGTGTCTTCTGCATCCTGCAAGTTCCTGCTTTAGATGGATGGTTATCAGATGCTCTAACATACAGGCATCAGCCTTCTTTTTAGTCTAGTGTGCCAAGTTACCACTATGATTATTATTATTATTATTATTATTATTAGAATCATCACTTTGACCACATTGATTGTGTTGAAGCCAGCGTGACACATAATTCAAAATATTTCTGGAGCTTTGTGGGCTCTCTCTTCTAAAAGGAGGGCCAAAGATGTACGTCTTCTTCATGAACATAGTGGTGTTGTCTCGAACACTGCTGATGCCTTTGCAGAACATTTCTGTTTGCTATATGGTGTGAAATATGCTTCAAGTAACCTTCCTTCTCAGTCTGGCGCAGTGTATGCTAACAGTCAATGAAAACCTCGTTTCCAAGTATATGAAGTGCCTTAAACTTTCCCTTTCTTGTGGTGTTGATGGTATTTCCTCCACAGAGCTTAACCCTTTGAGACGCTGTCTACACAATTGGGCACAGCAGGAGCGTGCATCAATAGCAAAAGCACTGATGAAAGTAATGGTATTTAAAATGTGTTTCATACATCTTGAAACACTTATTATTGGAACTGTGCTGCAATTTTGAATAATGTGCAGAATGTTTTAACAAAATGAGTGGGAAGGTAGACGGCTGGGTGTTGTTACTCTGTTTCAGTGTGTTGTATGTAGCAGGTTCACTTCTTTCATTGTTTTTTACCATGTCGTGCACCAGGCATAATTGTCAAGTGGCTGCATAAGTGCTTTTCAAGCTTTTCAAAACACGAAATAGTACATGTTTTCATATTTTGTGTTCCTGTAGTGAGTTTTCGCATGGCGTCGAAATTTTGTAAACTTGACAAAACTCGCTAAACAATTGAAAATTCTTAATATTTGCTGCAGCTGTACACTTTCTACGATTCTGAGGATGCAAGAGATGTGGTGAAAGCAACTTTTCAATCAACGGGATGAAGTGGTGTCTGAAAGGTTTAAGACGCATGGAAGCATACTTGTTTCTCATTCTCACAAGAATCTTCAATAGTTCCCTAAAGTCTAGTACCTTTTCTAGCACTCGGAAGGTAGCATGAACATTGCCCATGTACAAATCAGGTGCTAGAAGTGCAGTTACTAACTGCCGACCTATATCTATCCTCTTCAGTGCGTCAGGTGTTCGAATGGATATGGGATTCCTCGCTTTCTGTTAGTGCTAAGAGCATTTTAATAAATGAACAGCATGACTTTGTGTGCCGTAATTTCAGACTTTCAGACTATTTCAGACTGTCAACAGTGTTCACCACTGCATCGACTTCCAAAAAGACATTTTTTCACTCTCAAACTGGTGCAGAAGCAATAAATACTCTTAAATGCTTCCAACACTATGGCATTAAGTTATATCCAGAAAACGCACCATGTGAAATTTTGATACACCCTACATGATGCTCCACTCCTTAGGGTCGATGAAATGAAAGATCTTGGTGTGTACTTTGACAAAATGCTAAGCTTCTCTTCACATAGATAATTACACAAGATGCCCTTCACGCTCTTGGAATTGCATGCCGTATATTGCGTGATTTCCACTCACCTGTTGTGTTTCTGAAATTCTGCTGTGTGCCTCCAACTACTAGAGTATGCCTCTGTAGGAGGGGGGTGCAATGAGCAAATCTAATTCTGACCTCATTGAACGCATCCAGAATAAATTGATGTCTTTCTTCAAGCACCACTTTTGCATTCTGGCGACCACAGTTGAGCCTTCTCAAGTATACTTCAACTTGCACCTCTAGATTCAAGTCTTAGTTAATCGCACCTTTTGTTCCTGTATAAGGTGGTCCATGACATTATACATTCCTTAAAGCTTCTTGATCATATGCATTTGTTTGTGCCGCAACAGTATACCAGGTAGCATTCCACATTCGTTGCCTGGGCTTGTTACAAGATTGTGCTAATAAGACTCGACTCCAAAATATACTTCAGAGTTCATTTCCTGTGTATTGTGTATCTGTAGATACTCACGTAGGATTAACTTCCTTTTACTTTTCCACATTTCCGTTTTTCCCTATTTGTTTCTCTATCTTCCATTTTTTTGTCTACTACGTTCATGTTTTCTCTACATTTTGTCTCACATAGTGCTCGTTATGTGCACCAGTACAAAGGCTCCTAGCTGTTCCTGGGCACTACAATAAAAAATTGAATGATTGATTATTATCGTAGTATAAAATTGTGCTTTTTAAGTATGTACTAGTGTACTATTTTAGTGCAGTAGCTTTCGTGCAATTAAAAAAGGGCATGAATTAAGAAGAGAGTGAGAAAATGATAGATGAAAGGTAGGGAGGTTAACCAGGACTGAGCCCGGTTGGCTGCCCTACACTGGGGAAAGGGAAAGGGGGATGGAAAGATTAAAAGAAGAGAAGTCCACTGGAGATATCAGTCGGTCACTCAGTCTGGATCACAGACGCTGACTCAATCCGGTATTTTTCAAATATCGCAGCAGCGCTTTTGTGGCCTTTTGTAGCTGCGATATGCGAGGCCATGTTCCCAAGATCTTGTTCAAGGTGAACGGCTTTCCATCTAGCTGATTGAGAGCTCTGCAGAGGTCTTGCCTTTCATCTTCAAACGATGGGCAGTAGCACATTAGGTGTTCTATGGTTTCCTCGACACCGCAGGCATTGCACTCGGCGCTATCAGCCATTCCAATCAAAAATGCATATGCACTGGTGAATGCGACGCCCAAACGTAAGCGGCACAGCACTGTTTCCTCATTTCGCAGAAGACCTGGTAACAGCCGCAGTTGCATAGAGGGATCGAGGGAATGCAATCGATGTTGAGTGAATTCACGTGTGTGCCACTTTTCCAATGTCAAAAAAGTGCGCTAGCTTGCCTAAGTGTTGGGCTGCGTCGGTCCGCGATAAAGGTATAGAAACAAGGGTTGCTCCTTCGTGGGCTTTCCTAGCAGCTTCGTCAGCGAGGTCATTGCCGGAGATACCGCAATGACCAGGCAGCCACTGAAACACGACGTCGTGTCCTTTCTTGATCACGTGATGGTGCATTTCTCGTATCTCCGACACGAGTTGTTCACATGACCCGCGACGAAGAGATGACAGAAGACATTGTAAGGCCTCCTTCGAATCGCAGAATATAGCCCACCGATTAGCCGGTTGGTTATTAATATAATCAATGGCACCTCGGAGGGCAACAAGCTCCGAACCGGTCGATGTTGTCAAGTGACAAATCTTGTATTGGATGCTTAGTGATCATGATGGTATAACCACTGCGCTGGTGGAGCTGGTCTGAGTGGAAGAACCATCCGTATATATGTGGACTCGATCAAAATAGAAAGTGTGCAAACAATCCAGAGCTGCTTGCTTCAAGGCCAAGGTAGGCAGGACAGTCTTCTTTCTTATCCCTGGAACCGTAAGACGCACTTGAGGTTGCTTTAAAAACCACAAAGCTGAGGTTGAACGTGCTGAGGATGTGAAGCCCGATGGTAAGGAGGCACGATGGATGCTGACCTTGTTGGAGAAGGACGCCTGTGGTCGTCGTTCTGGCATGAATTAAGAAAGTGCAATAATATGCTATGTGCCTGATCATATGCATTGTGCTATTGATTTCTTCTGAGTTTTAATAATGGCTGGCTACTGTATGCAGTGTTGTGCAATAAAATTATATGCCACAGCAATTATTCCGTGCCTCGCAGAAAAAATTAAATATATCTTGCTCAGTCAAAACATCATAGCAGGCTGAAAACAATAAACTGCAATTTTTCTTTTTGTGGTGACGAAGTGTATAAATTGTGAAAATAACCTGTTTATATATTTCTTATACTATGCAAATGAGCTGCTCCCATACATTCGAATAAGTGCTTCAATAGTACGACTTGGCAAAGGGCAACGAAAGACTCCTATTAAAACCCTCTAATTCTCAAGCTTGTCTTATCTGACGGTATGTCATTTCATTAATGTAAAGAAAGGCAAACTTGATATGTAGAAACCAGTTACAATAGGACATGGTCCTTACACTGTGAAAATGTTTTGTAGCAATACACTCAATGTGAAGGCCTCCGGATGCGGTGTTGATGCATCAAAACAACCTAGAATAATAGAGGTGCTCCATGGGCTAAATTTGGCAGAATCAAGAATTGGGGGGAGACAAGATACGAATTACATACATTTTAGCTATTCTAGTTTTTTTTTGTGAGTGCTACAGGTGTTTCAATTCTGTTGTGCTGATTTTCTCAGAAGCCACTTTTTCACGTTTCTATCATGCACCAACAAGCACAATTATATTGACACGGATGCTTTATCTGTATCCGGTTACCGTATTTCACCGGCTAAAAAATGTGAAACGTTATCGCTCGGTGCAGGATGCGCCTGAACGTATCGGAAGTTTCGCGAATGTTATCGATGGTTCTGTCTGTTGTCGACGAACCTTGCTAATCTGATTGCATACGCGACACGAATTGTGTTGTAGTTTCTGGAAGGCGCGCGGGCACCAGCGAATAGGCTGTAACTTTCGACGACTGACGTATGCAAACCGACGCGCTTGACCCGCAGATGAGATTTTCTACGATTGCCGACATTGCTCGCCGCTATCGTTGCGATTGCGCCGGCACTATTTATTTACCGTCACTACTACGTGGCAATATTTCCAACACAGATTTTTTCAGTTATACATTGCACGCCTAATTCTTACATAGTTGGCTGTGCAATAAGCTACCAAAGAATGAAATGGTACAACAGTTTTAGAGCGCAGCTCTTTGGCGTCCGTTCCTGGGTTTCGCGTCGTCGTCGGCGTTGTCGTCGGCCTCGTAACCAGCTCCGCCCCCCTTTCATCCCCCCAGCGCTAGCAGCGACCGACTGATACCGCTGGATGCCGCTGACGCCGCTAGAGAGTCAAGATAACGTGACTGCATAGAACACCGTCGCCGCCATGCAGAAAGAGGAGGAAAGGGTCCCCCCCCCCCCTGTTCTTGTGTGGCGGATAGGGTGCTCTTCAGTTGCCGACGCGCCGGTTATTTCACGTAGGCCCCGGCACGTCGACGAATACGTGACCACCTTCCCACGGCTAGACCTGGTTCTTAGCGCTGCGGAAGCGAGGGTATCATATTGTTTGTGTCGGCATCGGCGGCGTTGTCCCTGAAACCAACTCCGCAGCTGGGGTTGACTCACTATCGGCGTCAGCGGCATCAGTCAGTCGCTGCTATCTCTTCCCTCCTCCCTTTATCGTGTTGTCCGCTTGCTGCGCGCGCTTCTGCCCCCATCGTTTGCCGCTGCGTGTACACGCCGCCACCCTCCCCCCTCTTCCTGCGAGTCTCCGGTTGTCAAAGCGCCGGCTCGAACTTAATTCCTTTCTTCGCTCCTCCTCCAATGCAACCCCTGTGCGGTGGCAATCAGAGAGCCAGATCGGTGGCGGCGGATCTGTATATATGCGCCGCCCGAGCCGAAATTGCCGCTGCCGTTCGCCCTGTGCGGTGGCAATCAGAGAGCCAGATCGGTGGCGGCGGATCTGTATATGTGCACCGCCCGAGCCGAAATTGCCGCTGCCGTTCGCCACTGCGAAATTATCTGCCAGTTCTTTCTGAGCCATGAGCGAGACGACCGATGGAAGTCTTCCGTCTGCTGCTGCTGCTGCTGCTGCTAAACGAGCTGCCAGAGCAGAGGCCCAGCGCCGTCGCCGTCAGAATCCAGAGGTGCGTGCCGCCGAAGCAGAAGCTTACCTAGTGGAGTCTTTGTTAAAGGAATACGTGTGAAAAATAAAAAAAAATTCTGTGATAGCGCATACATGTGTTGCTCGATTTCTTTGCCTCAATCTATCGAAAAGGTGAAACAGCTTATTTGCTGCGCTCAAATTTCGCATTAGGAAGTAACGTAATCGTCGGTAATTTTTTGATATATGGCATCGTCGTGCAGGTGTTTGCAAAGCGATCTTGCAGACAGACGACGCGCGAGCGCTGATGTCGATATTTTGTACACTATTGTTCCTTCAAAAATAAAAACAAACTGTTGCGGCAGGTGTATATTCATTATTCAAACGTGTTTTTTATATCTAAAAGCACATACAGATCACCAACTTATTGTTTCAAGCTTAGTTTACAGCAGGCTGTTTTAGGCCGGACTTTGACGGATGAAGACGGAATAGTCCAGCAACAGTGCACCGCAGCCGAGGAGCGAGCTTCGGCGCGCGTCGGAGCTTTTCTCCAGTGGTTGCGCGCCCTTTCCCTCCAGCCGAAGCGAAGCGACGCGTTCGCTTGCCAGCGCGCGCCGAAGCTTTCGGCGCGTGCCAGTGGTTGGGGCATAAGGCGCCCGTTCCAGCGGCGAGCGTCGGCATCGGTGTAATGGCGCGAACGAGCATAGCCAAAGATGAAAGAGCGAACGCAGAATGCACCAAGGGATGAAATGCGTCAGGAGGAAAGCGGAGGAGGAGGCTATGGCAAAAGCGTAAGAAAAGCCTAGTGCGGCGACGATGGCTACGACATGACGCCAGAATAGCACGCGTCGTTAGGGAGGCCTGTCTGCGGCAGATCACGCCCACGCGTCGCCCTCACGCTCTCTCTGGTGATCTCCAGGTTTCGAGGAAGCCGCTCCACACTTCACTCCATTTGCAACGTGCCGCACGAGACAGATTGTCCACGCCAGCCAATATATAGTGTAACGAAAATATATGTAGAGAGAGCTGCGCTCAAAATTCGCATTAGGTTGTATCATAATGGTCGGTGAATTTTTTTCTTTTTCTCTTTAGTAACCACAGTACTAGGTCCCTCATCATGGGTGACCTTCGCGTAGCTTGCACACACATTGGTGCATGTTGCCGAACTTTAATATGTCGTGCAAAATGTGCTTGCCCGCCGATATTGTTTCAAGATGAAGCGCCAAATGCATGCAATTACACCTTACCGTAAGTTTCGACAACGCATGGACAGTGCAGATTCTGCGTAATCGGGGTGTCTGCATCAACTGACCATTATTCACAGAGATGGGATATTTTGGGCTATGATGGGATGGTTGAAACCAACAACTGTACAGTTCAGTAAACCCCTTTCACTTTTTGGTCGCTCTCAGATTCGAAACTTTCATCTGGCCGTAATGCTTGTATCTATAGGCCGCCAATTCGGTTCGAGGCAATTGGTTGCAAGATGTAAACGCAATTACGGTCATTATACCACTACATGCGTTTCGGTATTGATTTATAGTGCACACGTTTATTTTTTTGCATCGAGCATCAACATTATTCCCAGTACAACAGCGCCTGAGTGGCGCAAGTTTTCTTACATTGGCGCGCATTTTCGTTCACCTAAACATATATGCTGTATTATCAACTGCAAAGCGCTGACACCAAATGATCTGAAAACATTGTAAACACACGTGTGTATTTGCGCATATAATCAGCGTCACAAGGACTGCGACCGGAATAGAGGGCGCGAAAACGGACATTTTAATATACGATCAGTTATTGCAGCTTGTGGTAGAAAGCTAGCTCTCACATTTTGCACGTCTTTTGATAACGCGTACAGTTTGCGTTTTAAGAAAAGTATTTTAGAAAGTGTTAGTACAAGCGTTCAGTCCAGTCAGCATGTATAGATTTCCTAGCACAAAAGACCGATGTTCATATCACGAAAATGCGGAATTCTGTCTTTTTAGCGCAGAAAAGCCAAGCCACTGTATTATTGCGGGTGAAACGTCCGTAAAACAAAAAGGGAGCGTTTCCGTGTTTTAAGGGAAGTTTTGCGGTATTTTTTGTCAATGGCGTATTTCCCGTGCTTTTACGTACATTCCTCCCTATAATGAAAATTTTTTCACAGTGTGATATCCGCAGCTCCGAAAACGATTTGAGAAGTGTGTGGCTCTCGGTGAGAGCTATGTGCCCAACCAAAACTCAATAGGCCAACTTTCGTGCTCCTCAGCCCACAGAAAGTAGGTCAGGGAAAGAAATTATTATACGTCAATCCTAATAATGGAGCGTGTTTGTGTAGTTTTTCTTCTCTGGTGTGTAGCACTCGACGCGCTACAGCATATTTATAGGCGCATGGAAGGTGGAAACGAACTGATTGGGGATTGCAGTCGGCAATGAAAAATTATCCTACTTGTCGATGCGGGCTCTTATATAAGGTGTCGCTGCCGACTTCAGCACCCTTAGAAGGCGCGTGCTGGGAGCCGCCTGAAAAAAAGAGAAAAGTGGACGGAATAAGCGGTGAGGGACTCAGTAATATCTCCATTGATATCGTATTGAGTACTATCCACGAAACTGCCTAATTGGCGACGAGGATTTGACAGCCCATTTCCTACCGGCTTGCTCTTCATCTGTGTCTTCGATTGCTGCATATCGTCATCTACGATGGGTATTACGGGGCTGCAACCGCCACCCCCGTTCCTGTCGTCCCTTGGACACCCGGTCATTCCATAGGAGCAATGGACTCAAGCGCCCAAGAACTACACGGTGGTGCCGGTCACCTCCGACCTACCTGCCATGCGTCGGAAGGCGATTCTGCTCCACTGCTAGGGCTTGGAAGGACAACGTATCGTCCAGACCCTCACGTCGGAGGACGACCTAGCGCCTTTTGGCTTGCAGCGCCGCCGGAGGGACGTTGATTACTCCTTGCCCAGATGAGCTCGACCGTGCCATTGCGACGCTTGAAGGTCACTACAAGAGATCTGTCAACGTCACCACAGCGCGTCACCGTTTCTGTCAACGTGCACAAGCCCCAGGTGAGACTGCGGTCGATTACGTCACTGCGCTACGAGGTCTCGTAGGAGCATCCAATTTCGGTGGCTTGGCGGATATGATACGCGACCAGCTCATAGAACAAAAACTACCAGCGAATACTTGCGAGAACGTCTGCTACTGCAACAGTCTCTTGCGCATTCTCGGGCCAGACAGAACGATCAAGCGACTAGAGAAGCGAGGGAACTTCCACGACATGAACCACACGTGCATCACGTTAAACGCACAAATACTTCAAATACGAGAGAAAAGACGAAAACTGAAAGTCGTCGAGCTTTGAAAGAGCAAGAATGTTACCGTTGTGCCTCTCTGGAACATCTCGCAAATGGCACTCACTTCAAAGCTAAGACACGAAGTGTAGGAAATTAAAATATTGGCCATTTGGAAAAGATGTACAAGTCTCTCCGAAAGTCTGAAAAAAAAATTAAGCATGTCGCGGAAAACGTCACAGATACAGCTCACATGGACGATCACATAAGTGTTTGTCACAACTGGAGCCGTAAGAAGGGAACTTATGCAGTGTTGAAAATTGAAGGAATTTCCGCGTCGTTCTTGACTGACATTGAATCATCGGTTTCCATCCTAGGAGAAGAACTACACCGACGTCATTTTGCTACTGTATTTCCTCTGACAACACCGTCGGTCCAGCTCCTCGATTATTCTAAGTCAGCAATTCCTATAAAAATATGTTTCATTGTTAGTTTCATTTCATGGCCGATGCACTTCTGTTCTGTACGTTGTGTATGGCGGAACAAACATTCTTGGTTTAGACGGTGTCGGGGCCCTGAACATGAAGATTCAAGGGTAGCCGATCAGGTGACTGCTAATGACGCAAGAAACTCCTGTGCTACCTCCTGAATTAGTTCCGAGTTCGAGCACTTGTTTGAAAATTGGCAAGGAACTGTCAAAGGTTTCACTCACAAGGTAAGAGTTCGCTTGTCATGTCAACCAGTGGCCAGCAAGCTCAGAAGACTACCACTCCTCATTCGTCAGCAAGTCTTTGCAGAAGTAAAAAAAAATTAGAAGCTCAGGGCATCATTGAGTGCGTCAATTCTTCAGAGTGGGTCTCACCAATTGTCGCAGCCAGAAAAAAGGATGGGTCAATTCGCATATGCGTAGACCTATGAGAGCCAAACAAAGCTGTCGTAATGGACAGTTTTCCGCTGGCACAGACTGGGAACTTTTGATCAGCTTGGCTGGTGCACAGCAATTCTCCAAGCTAGGTGTAGCTTCTGCATACCATCAGTTACCGCTATGTTCAGAAATTTGTGATCTTATGATGTTTATAACGCACAATGGACTATCTCGGTTCACAAAGGTTTGCTTAGTATTGGCATCGGCGCCGCCAGCCTTTCAGATGACGCTGCATATGATCCTCAAAGGATGCAAATGCGTCTTATATTACATTCACGCCATAATCGTGCATGGACGCTCCCGAGTGTATCACTTGATCAATTTGCACACTCTGCTGAAACGGCTCTCTGATGTTGGCCTCAGGTTCAACCATAAATGTGCTTTTGACGTCGTAGAGTTGACTTTCCTAGGCCATGTTTCAGCGCCAAAACTTATTCCCAGTGATGTCATCTATCGAGACAATAACCAAGGCACTATCACCTACAAAATATCGATGAACTTCGCTCGTTGCTGGGACTTGCAGGCTTCTAATTCAAGTTAATCCCACATTTTTCTCATGTTGTGGAGCCAATGCATGCTTTGCTTCGAGGAAATGCGCCTTTCGCTTGGACTGCGGCAGCACAAAGCGGCTTGGAGCACATGAAAACTTTGATAACATCTTGCGAAATTGTTCACCTTTTTGATCATCGGTTACATGTATACGTTACAAGTGATGCCTCAGGACATGCATTAGGTTCTGTATTGCAGCAGGACAAGGGAACATCGCTGCAAACTGTTGAGTTCGCCTCACGTGCTCTGCAACCGCATGAACGGAAGTACTTAGTCGGTGAACGTGAGGCCCTTGCTTGCGTCTGGGTTTGCGAGCACTAGCACCATTACTTGTGGGGCCTACCTTTTATGACAGACAACGCTGCTTTGGTTACACACCTTTCAACGAGAGGCACAGGTCACCGTTCGTTAAGGATTACGCGCTGGTCATCGTGGCTGCTCTGCTACAACTACATCGTCGAATAGAGGAACGGTAGTGAAAACGTCGTGGCTGATGCTCTCTTTCGGCTGCCTTACAGAGGGTCACCCGTTACGCACCCGACGAAGAATTTATATGTCTCTTGTCCACAGTAGTTACCATGCAAGAGCTACAAGAAGCAAGTGCCGCCGATCAGGTTATCTCTCAAGTTAAGTAGTTTACCACTACTTTTTTGCCTGACAATAAATCTTTGTCAGAAGAGCTGCTACCTTACTTTCACGTGCGATCTGAACTCTCTGTTTTTTGCGACATTCTGTGCCGAGATGACAGGCCGTCTTATGGATCTGGCTCATGAATTACACCCAGGAATTAGTCATACCAAAGATCATCTTAGAGAGTCGTATCGGTGACCATTTCATTTCATTTCATTTCATTTAATTTTATTACCTTAAAGGCTCCAATAAATGGAGCGTTACACAAGGGGGGGCCAGAATAAAAATACATAGTCACAATAACAGGAAGTTTTTTACATTTTCGATGAACTTCGATGGGCATGAATAATCACATTGAAGAATTTGTGCACACATGTGCAACCTGTCAGTCATGTGACAAATCAGCACGTACATCTGCAGCTCCAATGCAACCCGTCACTCTTCCCGAGAAAGCCTCGGAAAATGTCGCTATCGACATTGTGGGACCATTCACGCAAGCTTCAGCAGACTGCTGTTTTGCCGCTACAATTATTGACTATAACAGCAAGTGGCCAAAGGTGATTTTCGTGCGGGATGCGACCATGTCTACAGTGAGAAAATTCTTGAACTGTTTGCAAGAGAAGGCTATCCACGTCGTATCGTATCTGATCATGGACCACAATTTTCTTCAGTGAATCATGAAGAATTTCTTACAGAGCGTGGAACCAAGCATTGCGACTCTTCTGTGTGTTAGCCGCAATCTAATGGTTTGGTTGAAAGATTTAACAGGGTATTCAAGTCATATATTCCTTTGGCCTTCAATCAACGCCGTGATATAAGAACAGCCATGCTTGATTACCTACAAACATCGCTGTACGCTTTATACGACTACTGGTGTTGCGCCCGCTGTTTTTCTTCATGGACACCAACCTCGAACCAGACTTGACATTGTGGGATTGCCTGACAAATGTTTCAGCACGGACTCTTCAATGGCACTACAGCAGTTGAGAGAGCGCATCAAGAACAAGCAAATGAAATCGAAGAGTTACACCGATGAAAAGCGCGGTGCCAAGGAACCCGACTTCGTCCTTGGCGATTACGTGCGCGTTAAATTACCTGTAGTTCACGGGAAGCTATATGCAGAGTTTTGGGCGCCATAGGAAATTATTAAAAAGTGCGGACCCGCCTCTTACCTCTTGGAAGATGGGCGTGTGTGGAATGCTTCTAAATTAGCGGCCGTTCATCGGGAAGCTATCATCAAAATAAAATTATGTACCTCTTCTGTCATGAACTGGTCACCGGCACCCGATTATTCGGCTATTGCAGCTGTAACTCATCCATCACAACCTGGCAAAACAAGCGCGGATAAGTAGGAAAAGGCACCCCTGAACCCTGAACCAGCTGCTGCAGAGCGCACGCAACAAGCTTCATTGAATTGGCCACGATGAGAAGCGCGTATGAGAAGAAACGCCTATAACAAGAAGACACCGAAGAAGCTGCGGGACTACGTTGGACAGTAATGGGCAACCGTTCTATTTTTTTTGTTTTGCAAAATGGGATACGTTATATAAGGCGTCGCTGCCGAATGCAGCGCCATTAGAAGGCGCGTGCTGGGAGCCGCGTGAAGTTGAGGGAAAAGAGGATGGAAGAAACGGTTAATGGGTGAGTAATGTCTCCATGGATATCGCATTGAGCACTGTGCACGATACAATAGGGTCGAAATGTGAAAGCACCTGTGTAACTAGATTTAGGTGCACATTAAAGAACCGCAGCTGGTCCAAATTTCCGGAGCCCCCTGTAACGACGTGCCTCATAATCAGATCGTGGATTTGGAACGTAAAACCCCATAATTAAATGTTTAAATTTTAGCCTACTTGAACTTTCTTTACGTCGTTCCAGACTGATCAAGGTAAGGAGCGTGGCATAGAAGTAATACACATACACTACTTCATGCACATATTGAAATCGTGCAGTTGTTGCTTGTTCTTCCACTCGCAACCGCGCCTTGTTTGAGCGCATTAGGCTATATTGCCTGAAATGTGTAATAGGGGATTGGGGCAGTTGGTTGGACCTAAACTGACAGCGTGAAAGTGGAACCTGGACACTAAAGAATAGAAGGCACGCAGCACAGCGCAGTGATTTAGCTAATGGTGTAATCGATGCGTAGTGCATGTTTTAGTCCGCACCCGTCTACAAAAGCGGAAATAATGTGCCGTCATATCATCACGATTAAGTTTGTATGGTGACAACTTTCGTATTAAACGTTTTCGTGTACGTTCGGACATTTAAGTAAATGCCTCTTCACTTAAAGGTATAAAGGGGCCTTGCAAGTTCACAGACGCTATAAAAATAGAAACAAAAACAAAACAAAATAGAAACAAAACGTTTTTTCTATAATATAGAAACAAACAAACAGAATTGTTTGTTTTATGGATAGGAGACGATGCATTTTTGAATGTTCATGGTATACGACACTATGATCTTTTCGAAGAGTGGCTGTCGACGATCGCCGTGTGTGACGCTGGTTGCAGGCGTGGAAGAGCGTGTACTGCATGGCGCTGACGCTGTCGCTGCTGCTGAGCAACGAGTTCCCGAGCATGGCGGCCGCTCTCCTTCCCCTCGTGCTGGCGCCGCTGCTGGGACTCGCGGACGCCCAGATGCTCGCCCCGCACTACATGGACGTGAGTGCGCTTAACCACTGCTGCGCGCAACGCTCCGCACGAGTGCAATTTTGAAGATGAAGCCGCAGCTCAAAGACAATGTAGTTCGATTGGCCTATTCAAACACGCCGAACAATGCTGAAAGATTTTTATCGGACAGTCACTCGACCGACTACAATGAAATTTCTCGCTGTCTTGTGTCGATTTTCAGACCACGTCGATCAGCACGGGGCGCATATTTACTATTGCTAGTAAGTACAGCGAGACGTGGCACATTCGGAGGCGTCCGACGTTTCTGCGCAGGCGCGAGTAAGAGCGCGTACGAGAGAGAAAATCTGGTTGCTTTTGCTCCTTAAATATCTGACTTTGCCTAGGCACTACGGAGGACGAGTTTCTTTGTTCGTGTTGTATGCGGTTGTCCGCAAGGCGTGCCACCATTGCGGAGTGGGGTCGAATTTCTTTACGCTCCGACGCCGGCTGTCCGCGCCGTGAGGCAGTGGGCACGGACGCCCCATTTGGTGATCGCTGTGTCAGAAGGTAGGTCGGACAGACTTTCTCGCGCCTGCGGCGCCAGTGCTGAGTCAGTCATGCCGGATTGAACCTTTCTTGCCCCTTACGGCGCTCTACCTTCAAAACCACATCCCTGATTTTTCCGGGGCGCCTTAGCAACCGCGGTTGAACTCCACTGCCTGATGTCACGCAGTGAGGACTAGTGGCTTTGCGTATCGCCCACGTTGGGTTACAGATTACCTTAGGTTTTGGTCAGTTTAGCTTAGGTTAGATTAGGTTAGCGTACAAGGCATTAGGATGGTGCGACACATTCTCGCAGTGGTTAAGCGGTGCGGATTTTTGTCTTTGCGTCTCAGCGACGTTAGGTTAATTTAACGATAGATTAGGTTAGGTTAGTGTAAGAGGCGTTACAGTAGTGCCACGTATTTTCATAGCCGTTGCAGCGGCGTCTAGCGTCACCCGCGGCCTCTCAGCCACTTACTTTCTACCACAGTTGCTCAGGCTATGTCCCACATATGGGGTCCGGCCTCTAATATGGTCCCTCCAGCTTCCACGGAAACAGCTGTGATGTTACTTGCAAGGTACATCGCCGTAAGGCGCGTGAAAGCTATGATCCGGCACACTAGTTTAGCACGAGCACCGCAGGTGCGAGACAGTCTGTCCAACAAAGCTGTCGTCAAATGGGGCGTCAGTGCCCGCTGCTTCACTTGCTTCACCGCGCCGGCAGCCAGCGTCCGAGCGTAAACTCGACCTATGACTCCTCAATGCCGGTGTGCCTAGGAACAAATGCATACAACACGCACTAAAAAACTTCTCCTCCGTAGTACTTAGGTAGAGTCATATATTCAAGGAGCAAATGCCCCTACATTTGCGCTCTCGCAGCCGCTCTTACTCGCGCAAGCGCACAAATGTCTGGCACCTCCGGTAGTGCCACGCCCCGCTGTACTTACTAGTACAGTCGCGCACGGGACACCGCGCCAATAGGCCGTGGCTTCGTTGGCTCCTGAGTTCAGAATCCACACTCGTGGGGCGCCGAAGAACCCTGCAGCCTTTCTTTATTTGTGTATTTTTTTCTCGTGCATTTGAGAGAGGAAGTAATATTGCCGTTGCCACGCACTTGTGCCACGTGCTTAGGCCACTTGCTCCCAAAAGAATACGACGACTCGCTAGCTCACGAGCTCGCATCTTCATCTTTTGTTGGTGCTGCGCTGCCTCTTCGACGACTCGGACTTTAACGCTTGTCTATTAAACGCGACATTCTTATGGTGGATGTGCTGGGTATTCTCGACCCATGCAACAGACCCCTCCCAGCAGCAGGAACGCTAGACCGATACCTGAGCTCACGCCAGTGCAACGCGCCAGCCGGAGTATCCAGGGATTGGCCCCTGAGTTTAAGCCTTTACCTGCGAGGACAAAGACAACGTCGGCAGGTATGGATGCTACATCCGAGACTACCATGACTAATCCTGCGACGGCTGCTCTGGTACCTCCTCCTTACACGCTGCTAAAACCACGCGTGCCAAGTCCCTTCCATGGTGACCTTCTTGAAGACATGAAAGAATGGCTGTTCGACTTCGAGCGCGTAGCGGAGCTCAATGAATGGAACGGACGAATCGAAGCTCTGAAATGCCTACTTCAGCCTGTTCGATGGTGCTCGCACGTGGTTCCAGCATCGTGAAGACCTCCTAACATCATGGCGTGAGTTCTGTCGCAGCATCTTGTACACCTACGTCAGCTCCGATTGGCGGGAACGAGCAGAATGGACTCTCCAGTCTCGAATTCAGTAACCTAATGAGAGTGTAGCTATGGACGTGGAAGACGTGGTGCATTTCTTCAGGCGAGCTGACCCTACTTTGTCGGAAGACAAGAAGCTGCGTCACTTCATGCGAGGCATGAAAGAGCAGCTTTTTGGTGGACTCGTTCGTAGTCCGCCCTAAAACGGTTAAGAGTTTCTTACTGAAGCCGTCGCCATGGAGAAGGCAGTGCACCAGCGCTCACACCAGTACAATCGGCAAGTGAATCTCTTCCTCTGCTACCAGTGCCTAGGAGCCCTCACGACTGACGTCAAGTCGCTTCGCGAGATCATTCGATTGGTAGTCCGCGACGAGTTGCATCAGGTGCAGCAGTCGTCAGCCAACTTGATAACTAGCGTTATGCATGGCAAAGTGCAGCATACGCTCGGCCCACCACGTTACGAAGGAACACTTCTGGCCGCTCCACAACATCAGGCGTTCAAAACTTCAAGTGAACCTTGATGTACAACTTACGCTGACATTTTAAAACGCACCGTCGCGTCGCAGACGAAACTTCCTACCGTGAGCGAATATCAGCATGCGACTTATGCTGACGCATTCGGGCACCCTATCCCTGCACCAGTGCCGCTACCTGTCATCACCCCGTACGCCATGGTTAAGTCAGTGCAGGCGGTTCCTTATTTTGGATAGACTTGACCAGCTGTGCGTAAATCGGAAATTTGGCACATGTCAGGCCGACGACCGCTCTGCTAGCACTGTGGTGAGGCGGGCCATGTCTACCGTGAATGCCAGTACCGCCGCCTTGGACTCCAAGGGATTTCTATTAATTCAGACCGACACCATTTCGGACAACGGCCGCCCAGATTGAATATTTTATCGCCCGATAGCGCACACCACCGTCATCAAGGTGCCAGTCGTGATCGCCGTCACCACGACCATCCTATCCGAGAGGTACAAGTCGGATGCCGCAACGGCGATCTCTGAGCCCTCGCCTGGAAACTTAACTTCAGCGACCTTTCGAGGCGAGGCCGCTGATACTCGACGTGCGGAAGACCTCCAATCAACCCGACCTCAGACCCGCGGAGACTTGACGGTGCTAGTGCCTCAGGCTGGAGACAACTTTTCGATGAACATACCTGTGTTCATCGACGGTTGAAATTTTTATTTATTCATTCATTCATTTATTTATTTATTCATTTATTTATTGGTACCTCAAATACCCCATTTGGGGTTTTACATGAGGGGTGGGCATATTTAGATAATATTTTCAATGAATGCCTTGAACGATGAATGACTGGAGTGGTGCACCGCTTCAGCAAATAGATGATTCCAGTCTTTCGCTGTTTGAACGAAGAAAGAGTTAAGATGAGCGGAGGTGCGAGCTGGAGGGGGATAAACAGCCTTCGAATGGCTATGACGGGATGAAGTGCGATGCGCAGGCGTGATGTCGATCTGATGAAGTAGTGAGTGATAAAATTTGTAAAAGAGGCACAGTCTTGCTGTTTTGCGGCGCTGTTCGAGGGTTGGAAGATTCAGAGATGATTTAAGTTTAGTAACGCTAGTGTGGTAAGGGTAGTCAGAATGACTGAACCTTGCTGCACGATTCCGTATGGATTCTAGGGCTGTTGCCAGGTTGGATTGGCGTGGGTCCCACACTGAGCATGCGCATTCCAGTTTGGGTCGAACGATTGTTAAATATGCGAGTAGTTTTACTGCGTGCGGAACAAGACGTAGATTACGGCGCAGGTAGCATAGTACACGATTGGCATCATTGGTAATGTTGCAAGTGTGCGAGGACGAACTGAGGTTATTGGACAAGTTAACGCCTAGGTACTTATGTGTAGTCCCAGCACATATTTCCGAACCGGCGATAATGTAATTAGCTGAAATGAATGATTGGCGACGATGGAAAGTAAGTAGTGACGTTTTTTTGACGTTGAGGGACATTAGCTAATTATTACACCAAGTTTCAATGACGTTAAGGTCGAACTGGAGAGCGACGAGAATCAGCGTCGTTAGTAATAGGACGATAAATTACACAATCATCAGCAAATAAACGAATTTTGGAAGAACAACCTATAGGTAAGTCGTTACTGTATATTAAGAAGAGTAGTGGCCCGAGGAATGTGCCTTATGACACGCCGGAGATAACGGGGGATAAGGTAGGCGAGCATTGGTTAGCGTAAACGAACTGTTGACGGTTAGTCAGGAAGTTGCGTATCCATTGGAGAACACAAGGGTTAAGATTAAGACATCATAGTTTTAGAAAGAGCCGTTCATGAGGAACCTTGTCGAAAGCCTTTTGGAAATATAGGAAAAATAATAATAATAGACACAATAATAGACGATTTAATAGACACTGGCGCTGACTACTCGATTATCAGCGGAAAACTGGCAAGCAGTTTAAAGAAACTTGTTACGCCTTGCCCAGAGAGGCACGTACGGACAGCTGGCGGACATGTCGTCAAACCACTTGGTGTGTGCACTTCTCGGTTGCAAATTCAAAATGCTACGCTTCCGATCAGTTCCCTTGTTCCCCGAGAATGCTCCCGTGAACTGATACTTGGAATAGGCTTTCTTCGAGAGTATGGCGCCATCATTGACCTACGCCGACGCTGTATTTCTTTCTCTACAAAGAAAGTAATGACGCTAGACGCCTGCAGCCACAGAGCCGCTCTTCGAATTTCCGACGATAACGTCACGATACAACCTCGTGCTAGTGTAATGATTCCGGTGACGTCCGATGGCACCTGGGAAGGCGAAGTACTCGCAGTGCGCAACGTCTCCCTTATACTTGCCCTCGGCATTTCTATTATTTTATTTTTATTTACTGGTACTGCAACCCCCACCGGGATTTTTGCCGGGTGGAATACAATGCATAAAAGAAAATACAACCTAATGGCAAATATATATATATATATATATATATATATATATATATATATATATATGGACATGCGCAGGTAAGTCAAAGCATTTATCATATGTGCAAATGAAATAGAGGAAAAATCAACCTAGATATCATATAGGCAGTCACTATAAAAATACACAATTATGTTTCAGCTATCAATAAGGGATGCGAAAGCTGAAAAAGAGTCTGCTTGAACGATGCAGCTGCTGAGGTTATTCCCGTCTCTGACTGCTCGTGGAAAAAATGAAGGCTCGAAAGAGGTATTATTAGAACGAAAAGGTGCTATTGTTAGTTCATGTCTTTGGCGTGTTGAATAACCGGAAGAAAATGTAATGCATTCGCTAACGTCGACGTTATAGTGCCCCTTAACTAATTGATATAAACATTTTAGACGTGATTAGCGGTTTCGATCAGGTAATGGGATTAGGTTAGCTCGAGCTTGTAGTTCTTTCACTGAGCTCCATCGAAAATTGTTATAAATGAACTGTACCGCTCTGTTTTGGACATTCTCTAGTTTCAGAATATTACGTTTTGTGTAGGGGTCCTATATTATAGCAGCATAGTCTAATACTGGAAGGACAATGGATGTGTATGATAATCTTCTTACAGCAGGGGTATCCAGAGATAACGTTCTTCTTAAGAAGAATAACTTCCTTTGAGCATTAGCTGTAACGTAATGAATATGTTTATTTCACCTAAGATTGTCTGAAACCCATAGCCCAAGATATTTGTATTCGGACACCTCAACCAGAAGCACATTGTTAAAATTGTATGAAAACGTTAAGGGCCTCTTCTTTCGAGTGATTCGCATAAAAACAGTCTTGTCGAAGTTTACACTCATCTGTCACCGCTTACACCATGAATAAGCACTCTGAAATTTATTGTTTCACAATGCCTGATCCGATTGATCATTAACCTCCGTATGTAGAACACAGTCGTCCGCGTACATTTTATATTTTGACAGAGATGTCTTTTACCATGTCGTTTGTATGCATAGCAAAACGGAGTGGCCCTAGGACCGAGCCCTGCGGGACACCTGATTTCACTGATAATTGGTTAGAATGATGGCTTTTAAATGCAACAAACTGGTGGCGATTGCTCAAGTACGCTGAAATCCAATTAACAAGTTGAGCGTTTCTAAGCAGACTATGTAAATTAACTAACGCTTAACTGTGCTATACCTTGTCAAAAGCTTTCGAAAAGTCAATAAAAATTGCATCAATTTGTTTTACCTTATTTACAGATACGGCAAAATTATGGATGGTAGCAACTAGCTGTGTACAAGTTGAGTACCCTTTCCGAAATCCACGCTGGCATTCTGTTCAGATTTTATGTGTATCCACGATATGTTTTTGTATAATGTGCTCTAATAATTTGCAAGCGTTAGAGGTTAAAGGGAACGGAGGGTAATTCCTTATACTCTGTTTGGCACCGTGTTTATGAAGTCGTATTGCTCGGGCTGTTCTCCAGTCATTTGGGAGTTGACCTTCTTCTAAGGAACGTAAGAAACACAATGTATAAGTATTTCGAAACCCATTCGGCATACCTTTTTAGGAAAGTTGTGGGTATATCGTCTGGGCCTGAACTTTTCTTTTCATCAAGTTTTAAAAGAATGTGGTATATACGCTGTTCACTTATTCAGAGGAAAGACGGGGAACGCGGGAGATGGAAATTCAAAACGATGAGCAAAATGTGAACAAGGTGAATGCAGGAGCCAACGTTTCGACAAGTGGACTTGAAGAAAAGTCCACTTGTTGAAACGTTGGCTCCTGCATTCACCTTGTTCACGTTTTGCTCATCTGTTCACTTATTGACACATAAGAAATAGGGGGGCAAAAGGTTCTCAAACACAGGTAAGACACCATCATCACAAGTAAAAACGGAGTGAAAGTGGTCATTAACTAAGTTAGCAATAATTTTCTTCATCATTCAAGTGAATACCATCAACTTCAAGTACATCGCATTGGTCATGTTTCGGCGACACCTCCCGCCAAAATATCTCTAGAGACGTCGTGATGAATTTAGGCAATGATTCTCCATAGTAACGTTGTTTCTCAGTAGATAGTTGGATCCGAAGCTTAGATGAAGGACAGATAAATTTCTGCCGTTGATCTGGTGAAGCACTGCTACAGTTTTCGTTTCATTTTTTTAACCTCTTGAGCCGACTTTTCAATCTTAGCGTGTCCCGAAAAATCCAGGGATTATTTCTTTATTTTCGTAAGAATAGTTGGTGCATATTTATTAGTGCAATCATTAAGAATACCGTTAACGCGCTCCCATAATTCCTATACATGTACAGTATTTTCTGAAAAATTATTTGAAGTAAAACGAAAGCTTGTCCATAATCGATACTTCATCAGCTCTGGAGAAGTTGCGGAATCCGACAGCATTAGAGCTGTCTTTCCAAGTCATATTATTTATTGTCAGTAACACAGCCTCGTGATCCGATATACCGGGAAATACATCGCACTTAGTTTGACTACTTATGGTCCCACTTACATAGAAGAGGTCCAGGTTTGTTTCAGAATTATCCTGTATTCTAGTATAGGTATCCACTAACTGTAATAAATTAAAGAACTGCAATGTCCAGCATGGCCTTCCCTAAGCTGTGGCTGTCACTTTTCACCCACATCGTTTCCCATTCAATGTTTGGTAAGTTAAAATCTCCCGAGAGAATGATGTGGTCACTGGGTTTCACACGCTCGCTCATGTGTAGCTTCAATGAATCCAAAACTTCAGCACTGGAATTAGGAGGTCTGTACAGAGCAGCTATGACATATCGAATATTTTCATGGTAGGCCTTCCAAAAAATGCATTCAACATCGAATAAATCAGGCATCTTTAAGAGCTTATTGTTATTCTTGAAAAGGATGGCTACATCTCCACCCCTGCTACCCCTGTCCTTTCTGAATGCACTATACCCAAGTGGAATGAACTCGCTATCATATATTTATTCCAGACAACTATATCTGGGTTAAACGACAAACGCATTCCCTCTAAATCTGTACGCTTGTTCATAACGCTCCTACAATTTACATTGAGTATTCACAAAGGGCCCCGCTTGCGCTTAGTTTTTCAGTCTTGAGGACCTCATTTCTTCAGCTTATAACGGGATCTTTCTTCAGCATCCCAACTAAACAAAGTCCAGTCGATGCTCAACTTATCGTAAAGCAGCTTTACTTTCATGTTTTTCTGCTTTTCTTCCTTAGAACTACCCATAAAAGCATCTGTATGTCACGTACTCGCGTAGAAAAGTCTTCAGATAGTGACAGTTAAGTGATCACTTAAGTGACCATTTAGTTTATGCGACGCTCTGAACAGGGCATTTTATTTTCTTGGTAGTCAAGAAATTTTCGAATCACTAGACGGGTTTTATTTTCGCTTTTTCTTCCGAGTATGTGACACACTTCAATGCCGTTTACGTTAATGCCTAGTTTTTTATTAAAGACTTCATCTTTTACTTTTCGTTCTAAGACTTCTGAAGCTTCAACTCTAGGTTCATGTAAGCCATTAATTATTAAGTTATTTATGCTGCTTCTGTTTTCTAGGTCATCAACATGTTGGCTAGTTATTCCTCGAAGTTCGTTATTGTTGTTTCGATGCTGGCTACCTTAGAGTTCAGTGCACTTAAACCACCCAATCGCGGCTCATGTAATCAGTTCTTTCTGTTAATTTTGATGTTTATTTGCATGTCATTTTGTGTTTCTGTATGTCCTGCATAGTTGAAAGAAATTTATTTTGCCCATGTAACAGTTCTAGGAAGAGATGTTTTTCTGTTGCACCTGGATTTTCTTTTACGTCTCCGAAAACCAGAAGATCTCTGATGAATAGGCTAATTATACTAGACAAAAATGATTAACACACAGCGGGCAGGGCAACAGCAGCAAAAAGCGGTTATCTGAACGATAACCACGAGTTAGCATATATCTACCAGGCTGTAGCATGAAACAAAAGGGAGTTTTCAGCATGTTGCCGGGATTGCTGCCGCCTCGCCCACTGGAGAAGCACAGTTCGTCAGGTGCCTTTATATCTGTCCGATGGGGCGTGTGACTTGACGTCACTGTTGTTTATACGATATCCAGACTTGTGACGCATGGAAAAGTTTGTCAATTTATGGCGCCGCATTCACTACGTGTCGATGAATGCACCCCAGCGTCGTGGTCCACGCACACCAGCGTTGTCAACGCAGCGCAGGTGTTAGTTGACGCTTGGTTTCCGAGAACAAGAACCGCAACCTGTAGCATGAAGCGAAAGGGACTGTTCAGCATGTTGCCGGGATTGCTGCCGCCTCGCCCACTGCGTGGGCGTGGCTGGAGGAGTCATTGATGTTGGGGATGGCCAAGCTGACGTCTTGATCACTTGTTTTACAAAAGAGCGCCGACACTCTTCCGTCGCAATGCCATCGCTTACGCTGAAGCCTTGGCGGACGTCATTGAGTGTTTCACTTGTGGAGAAAGCGGCAGGAATGAAGAATGCGTTGCAAATATCGACACCAACAACGAACTGTCGGAGGACAATAAGGAGGCACTTGCGAGGACTGTTGTGTGAATTCAAGGACTGCTTCGCTCGATCATCTAAGTCAGTCAGACGCTAATCATGCAGCGCAGGATAATTACGTACGACGATGCACGTCCTCTTCTTCAGCAGCCGTATCATGTTTCGCAGAAAGAATGCGAAGCAATTCAACAAGTCCAGGATATGATTGAATATGGCGTCATCCAACCTTCAAACAGTCCGTGGGCGTCACCGGTTGTTCTAGTAAAGAAGAAGGACAGCACTCTCCGCTTCTGTGTTAATTACAGAAAACTCAACAACGTTACAAGGAAAGGCGCCTATCCGTTGTCACGCACAGGTGATTCACTCGACCAGCTACGGCGAGCCAAGTATTTTTCCTCCTATGAAAAGTAGGTATTGGCAGATTGCTGAAGATAAGCGTGGCCAGGAGAAACAGCCTTTGCCACTCCGAATGGACTTTATGAGCTCCGAGTACTTCTGTTCGGGTTAGGCTCTGCTCCGGAAAGTTCCCAATGAATGATTGATACTGTGCTAGCCGAACTGATATGGCACAACTTACTAGTCGAACTGGATAATGTGGTCACGTTTTCAGGCAGCTTCTCCGGACATCTTAAGTGACTGCGGGAAGTCCTCGAGGCAGTCCGATCGGCTTATCTCACGTTAAAGCTTCAGAAATGCAACTTAGGTTATGGAGAACTCAAGTTCCTTGGACATGTCGTGACCGCGGAACGCGTCCGTCCCGATCCCGAGAAAACTGCCATTGTAGCTGTTTTCCCGACTCCTACCGAAAGAAAAGCGTTCGACGGTCCTTGTGACTTTGCGCGTACTACCGGCGCTTTGTACGCAATTTTTTCTAAAATTGCCGAACCACTTACTCGTGTGCCGAGAGACGACACTCCGTTCATCTTGAGCTCTGAACAAGAAGCAGCTTTCACTGAGCTTCGACACCACCTGGCATCGCCCCCTGTCCTTGGGCATATCGACGAGGAAGCCGAAGCGGAAATTCATACCGACGCCAGTAACGTCGGTCTGGGTGCGGTGCTCGTAGAGCGGCATGAAAACGGCGAAAGGGTACGGGAGTGGCGCCCTATCAAGACCTGAGTCTAATTACACTACCTCGGAGGAGGAGTGTCTTGCCGTCGTATGGGCACTTGCCAAGTTCCCACCTTATCTACATGGCCACCCATTCCGGGTCGTGACAGATCATCACTCCTTATGCTGGCTGGCAAATCTAAGAGATTCCTTTGGACGACTGGCACGGTGTAGCCTGCGCCTGCAGGAATACGACATTATTATCGTGTACAATCCAGGCCGCACACATGACGATGCCGACATATTGTCGCACGCGGCTGTTGAACCTGCGGATCAACAGACCGAGGAGTATAGCGCTTTTCTGGCCGCCATAAGCGAGGCACACGTATCTACATGGCTGGGAGCATATTGTGAATCGCGACATATCAGTGAACATCTAGAAGGCCGCAACGTGCCTATGCCCCCCTCCCCCCAAATTGTTCGCGGATTGTCGTCGTTTTGTTTATGACAGGATATCTGATACAAACAGGATTCTGCTGCCAGCAACAAGCCTATATTTTGTTCGTAACCGCAGAGCTTCGTGACGAAATCCTGTTCGCAAGCCATGACGAGCCTGCGTCTGGCGACTTGGGTTTCACTCGAACCCTTGCTTGGGTACGGAAATCATACTACTGGCCGAAACTCGCCACTTAAAGCACAATGCCTGAAAACAATGAACTTACTTAATATCCTATCCCACACTACATGGGGTAGTGACATGAAATGTTTATTGAATCAATACTGGAGCCTAATTCAATCACGATTGGACAATGGTGCCGTGGTATATCACTCCGCCGCCTCGAGCGTGCTGATGATGCTGGATCTCTCCCACCAGCTGTGTATCCATCTGGCCACTGGCGCATTTAGAACAAGTCCTGTTGAAAGTATACCCGCCATGGGTGCTCAGTGGCTATGGTGTTAGACTGCTGGGCACAAGGTCGCAGGATCGAATCCCGGCCACGGCGGCCACATTTCGATGGGGGCGAAATGTGAAAAACACCCGTGTACTTAGATTTAGGTGCATGTTAAAGAACCCCAGGTGGTCGAAATTTCCGGAGTCCACCACTATGGCGTGCCGCATAATCAGAAAGTGGTTTTGGCACGTCAAACCCCACAATTTATTTTTTTGTTGGAAGTATATACGTAGAGTCGGATGAGTGGTCACTCCATTTTCAGACAACATACATCTGCTTCGCCTATTTTCCCAAAGCGCACTCCAATCATGAACATCTGTGTTCCGCAAACGTTAATGATTTTTCGTGTGCAACACTTTTTTGTAATGGACCCTGTATGAGGCTACCTTTCTCACTGCGTGTGCGAGAACTCAGCGATGAAACGAATGTCTTTGTTCTCGAATATCGCCTAATGCCTCTGCTGCTATATTGCTGCTATAATGTGTAACCCATGTTATCTTCTTAATTATTACTTGCCTATTACGAGACTGATATATTTATGTACGATCGCTCCTCCCCTCTGAAATGTACTGCAATGTACCCTAAGGGAAAAATAAAAATATAGATAAATAGAAAACGGGTGTCCAACCTGTTGAGGATGTGGTGACTAGCTGACCGTCCTCCACGTCTTCCTGGAGTGTCGGGAAGCCGAAACAGGCAGAAAGAAACATTTTTCTTTTGCATACCGCTATTTTGTCCCTCTTCATCCGCCTATGTTTGTTGGTAAAGAATCGCTTTCTAAGACCAAAGCAGCCCTCGCTTTCGTGAACGATGTTGTCTTACATCTTACAAGCCCGTTAACTTTGTAGCCCATCCTCTTTCCAGAAGATGCTGCTATGATAGTTGTTATGTATAGCACATGCCTCTAGGCCCTTGTGCTATACAAAGGCTTTGGTGAGACAGTAGTGTTCTAGCCAATTTTAGTACCTGAAATATCTTGTATATTACATCATTCTATCGCAATGCATTTTAATGCGCATAGCACGCGCCGTTAGTCATTGCCATACTATTATTACATGTAGATTTTACGCAATTTACGCCAACTATTTTAGGCCCCTTTACAGCCACGTCGCATCAACTTCACAGAACTGATCAGTCCACTGCGAGCTCATTAACACTGGCATGACGCTCTTTGACAATCCCTGGCCCTTGCGCCACTAAAAATCACACATTCATTCATTTATGTTCACTTTATTAATTAATGAAAATTTTACATAACCTAACTCTTCGCCCAGCATTTTGCGACGTTTCTTGAATTTGTACCGTCAGCTTCGGCCACTCGATTAAAGATCGCTTTATTGGAGCAGCCGTCCATCAAGCTCGCTGCAGCTACATGCTTATTTTTGTTCTCTCTGAATGAAAAATGGAGTCTCTGTCGCTTAACGGAGTGACTGTACATTCGGCATTAACGATTCCTAAGGCGTTTTAGTAAAACGCTGTTTTAATGCTCCAACATATATTCCTATATATTATCTAATGATATGTTACTGGTCAGATTTAGCTTAAATATCATGCACAGCGACCTCATAGGCAACTTGAGCTCGATTGTGTTGCTTGTCATCGTCTCAACGCGAAACGTGCATCATCTTGATTCCTTTATATATTACTGGATTCAATGTTTTCTCGCCAACCGATCGCAAAACAATGTGATTGACAACCTTCTGTCGGCAAGTATAACAGTTCTGTCAGGTTTACTGCAAGGCTGTGTACTTGGACATCTGTTTTTGATCTTCGTTAACAATCTTCATAAAAGCATTCCTTCGTATATCGGATTATTAGGCAATGATTGTGCCTTGTATCGTAGTACACCATCATACAATGACCAAATAATATTTCACGGTTACTTAAACAGATTAGCAAATTAGTGTTCCCTTCGGGTAATGACTGTATAATTTTAAATACAAGAACTTGTGTGTATCCCGCAAGCGTAAAAGTATCCACCACCAGTAGTTGAACTATCTCACGCTAGTTGATTCAGCGTTACTTTGGGATCACAACCTCAAATCGACCGGAATGTTCAGAACACATTTCGAAGGTTGTAAACGACTTTTCCAAATCGCCTGGCCATCTCAAAAGATAACTTTCTCTGTCTCCTGGTTACGTACGCGAGCTTTCATGCGGACCAAATTTAAATATGCCTCTGCTATTTGGAATCCTCACCAGGCATGCCTCGCTAGCAGCACTACAAGATCGCGGGGCACATTTTATCAACTCTAACAATGACTGGCAAACAAGCATAGGCAGCATTAAATCGTCCCTCAATATCGCTATTTGAGCTTTGTCGATATATTTCGCAAATTGCACACCTACATTATAGTACAGCTTCCTGCACTGTAGGAGACGATTTTACTCCCACCTGACCGCACTTCACGCCGTTTCTTTATTACCTTGAGCATACAACATTTGCATAGTACCACCAATGCCTTCGAAAATTATTTTTACCCATTGCTATTGAACATTGAAACACGATACCCGACGCTATAGTGAATGAGAGTGATCATAATGCATTTATTAATTTACTGTATCATTTAAATCCTTAATCTACCATCGATGTATTGTCACTGCACTTTACTAGTAGTTGTACTCTCATATATATATTGTAACAGATACGAAAGGCACGGACAAGAGAAAAGAAGGGAAGACGAAGAGGACGAAGCGTTGGAGAGGCCGAGCTGCGCTACTATCACGCTACGATCATCATCCATCGCCTGTGAATAAAACCATTTCTTCGCAACTCTTCGTAACAGTTGTGGTGGAAGGTGCGGGGTAATCGACACCCGAAGACGGAGGCTCAACCAGAAATTCTTCGACGGAGCCGTCGCATTGCTGGACTCCCACCGTATCTACCGGAGCTGAATATGTCCCACGACGCAGACGAACAACGGCCCATTCCAACAGCTGCGCCGACAAGTTCCGTTCTGCAACTGAGAGATGCGCGTCCCTTCGCCGGAAGATCGGACGAAGACGTCGAGGAATGGCTCATCCATTATCACCGGGTGAGTGCCGTCAACAAGTGGAACAGCGCTTCTCAGCTTTCGAACGTCGTGTTCTTCCGAACGGATATTGCGTTGCTGTGGTTCGACAATAACGAGGAAACGTTCACAACATGGGGAAGATTTGTTTCCGAAATCAAAGAGATTCGGCGACTCCGCGACGAAAAAGAAAAGGGCGGAACAGACGCTACTGCAACGTGCGCAAGTGCCAGGCAAAACCTGCACGACCTATATTGAGGCGGTAATAAAACTGTGTAGGATGGTGGACTCTGGAATGTCTGAGGAAGATAAAGTCGGGCACATCCTGAAAGGAATTGCCGAAGACGTCTATAATTTCCTCATCGCAAAGGACAACCTGGCTTCCGTCACTGACATCATTCGGCATTGTCGTACTTTCGAGCAGCTGAAAACGAGGCGCATCACGCCGAAGTTTGGCAGGCTAGCCAATGTGACAACAGTTGCAAGCGTGGACAGCAACCAGCTCCTCGATCTTGCATCAACGATCCGACAAATAGTTCGGGAAGAGCTCAGCCTGCACGCACAAGCGACACATTCAGGCACTCACAGCTTCCGCCTACCACCAGATTTCGAGTCAAACGTGGCATCCATCGCCCCGTATCCTGCGGCGAGAGGCACCGAGGATTATGAACTCGCGCCCCGACAGCAGCCACGTCTCTACGACAGAGGCGCTACTTATGACGCTCGGCCACAACGAGAGCAGCCGCGTTTTTACCCCCGAGGTCCTGTGACTTCTGTCAGGCCGCGACAAGAAGGGCACCGACCCTACTACCACGACGTGACTTATGAACGATATGACGGATTTCAGCGAGGCGTAGACACACGTTATCCACATGACAACGAACTTTCTCGCCGCCCGCAGCAGCCTAGCATCCGTTTCGAGGAAGATGCTGTGCACCGCGACCCTCCCGTGTGCTACAACTGCGGTTCCACAGGCCATATAGCACGGTATTGTCGCCAAGGCCGTCAATCACGAAGGACACCACCAATGTTCTCGCCACCCAGAACCCGTACTTCATATGACTTGCGGACGACCGATTCCCTTCCAATGGACCACTTCCCACACGAGACCAGACGCAGCGATTCGCCAACTTCTGAGCGGAGTTTGACGCCGCCAAATAATCGTTCCTGTCGCTCTCCGTCCCCTCGGCTCCGTTCTTCGTCACCGCCGCCGGGAAACTAGCATCCGCGGCCAATGGAGGTGAGGTCGCCGGACGGTCTTTGCCAGAAATTCCTCTGCCTGTTGTGATGCTCAAAAACAAAGTGAATGTCTCGATTGACGGAATACCGACCATGGCGTTAGTTGATACTGGGGCGACTGTGTCTGTGATGAGCCTCGCTTTCAAGAACCGTCTAGGCCACAAAGTTATGTTTTCGTGGAACGACGGTATTACTTTTCGTGGAGTGGGCGGCGAGTGGCTTCATCCCCTTGGTGTTTGTGCTGTGAGTGTTTTGTTGGCTGGGAAAGTTTGTGTGTCGGAATTCGTTGTTCTTGCTCGTTGTTCGCACGATGTTATTCTTGGTATTGATTTTCTTGAACAGTGCGGCGCTTCCGTGGACTGTGGTTGTGGCGAAATATCATTGAACAAGTTAATTATAACAACAGATTCCGAACAAAGCTCGCGTGGCGTACACAGGGACACAGACACACTCAGTGTTCTTGATGAAGTGATTGCACCATCGTGGTGCCTGACGCCCGTTCGTGTTTCTGCAACTACTGTTGACGCTGATTGTGTTGATCTTGTAGTTAGGCCTCTCCGCATAGACTGTGCTAAAAAAGATATACTTGTGCCCTGCTCTGTCGTGTGCATGACGAAAGGAGTCGCCACATTGTGGGCGCTGAACTGTTCCGCCACGCCGGTTGTCCTTCCTCGCGGTATGAAAATTGCTCTCTTCGATGAAGCAGCATGTAACTCAATGGCGGCCCTAACTACGGACGTCTCTACAGCTTGCTCTCCTTGCGATAATAGCCATTTTGAAGAGCTAATGCTTGGTATGATCAGCAAGGCTCTCGGTACGTTGGAACGGCAAGCACTGGTACATGTCCTTGCCAGGCATGAGGCTGCATTCGACTTCACGCATGGAGATGCACCCCTTCATTTGCCGTCGTCCCGTATATATACTGGACGACGGCAAATATATATATATATATATATATATATATATATATATATATATATATATATATATATATATATATATATATATGCTCTTTAGGAATTTGGAATTCAATTTTCACGTGAATCGTCATTGTCATAAGTAACGTATAAGTCGTTGTATAGCTTTCCTTTTGTAAATTTCACTTTTCACTGGTCGTTTCGCTCGCATATTTCAAACATGTGTACCGAGTAGAGTTATTTCTTTCTCTGTTTAACTGCGACACTACTGTTTCCAGATGTTTCAGCTCCGGCCCCCTGCCCCTTTTAAATTATCCGAAAGCGAGTCTCTAAGATTTCAATAAACGATCGTGATAATGTCAAGCACTGCTTTGTGTCTAGTTTGTGGTCCATTGTCATGCAGAATGAGTATCACAGCTTTTAACCTGGAAACCATTGCAAGATTTTAAATGAGTTGAATCTTGGACCACTTGGTACCTTCAAATGAGGGCCATCTTGGAATAGCATGCGACGGGACGGTAAACAGAAACGTCTTAATACTACAGAAATCTACTAAGCAACACTTTCATTGTTTGTTATATCTCTTGCGAGCCTTTGTAAATCTAAACACTTGCAAAATTCTACTCTTTTACTCTTAATGATTGCCTGACCTTTTCCTGTACGAAAGAAGTTGTTGTTGAAGGCCAACACACCTTTTTCGTTGCACATGTTCCATGTCAAGGCGACAAAACTACCTATTTTATCTGCTTGCAGAACGCTAAGGTAATTTTCATTCAGAAATTTCCCGACACATTTCAAGAGGTCTTTAGCAAACATAAGTCCAGGCTGTTTTACATTCTTGGCGAGGCAGTCAATCCCTTCCAAGAACCAGCGTTCACGATCTTCCTGCGGGGCCTTCACCGCAATCCGTTGGTTCAAGGCCGTGAGTTCATGTGGAGGAACAGAAGGCTCCAGTCCAGACTTCGAGCCCTTCTGGGGAAGATTTGAAATATTGCAAGGAGTGGACACTTCGCCCATTAGAATTATGTTTCTTTTTACAACTTTCTAGATTCTTCGCTTTCGCCACATTTCCAAAGATGCACCTTAGGCTGTAGCGCCACCAGAGTTCTGTTAAACGACTGGCTTCACGTTTCAGAGAGAAGAGATGACCTTGCGCTGGCCATCTTGGGTACCCAGCCAAAGTGCCAATTCTCAGCCATTCGAAGTATAAGCGTTCTTGTCGCCAAAGTTCAGGTCGTAAAATCTTCACCAGCGTTTTCACTTGACCCTACGAAGGGTGCAGCGGGACGAAGCAAGGCATCATTTCCAATGCTGTCATGCCCTGTCTGACCCAGAAACTAAGATACCTTGAACGGCAGCTCGCTGAAACGATGTTCGCCAGGAAATTGTTGATGCCCTGAAGGTCATTTGCGGACAAACAGAGCGAAGGGCCCAATGCAGAAGAAATACACTTTAAAAGAGTTTAATGTTGGGCTAGTTGGTATTTTGAGATGACCATCTTGAGATAACGCGCGACGGGAAGTCACAACAGAAAGGAAGACGAAAACAGGGGGAAACTAACAATTGATTTTTTTGTGAAAATCCTAGGCAAACGCAAGTAAAGAAACCGCTAGTGAAACGTTAGAGGCATTTTTTATCAGAAAAGCAGGTCACGAGTGTATAAGCGAAACATCGATTGCAGTGCACAATGCAGAAATAAAATTACTTTCCCGCCTAGTTTAATCACACACTGTTTGACGAATTGAAATTTTCCTTGCAGCAGTGTGCCTGTGCAGCTTGTGTATACATGTAGCTGTTGATAGCCGGCTCCAATAAAATGAGTTGTTAGTTTGCGCCTGTATTCGTCTTCTTTTCAGTTGGGCGCTATTTCAAGATGGTCCTCATGACATTCCACGGTTGTCTTGGTGGTGGTAGGGGGAGGGGGGTAATCAATCGAAGCGCGGCAGAAAACGCTGCTCATTAAGCGTCCAGGCGTGGGCGCAGGGCACACGCAGCAGTTCAGGTTCCAACAAACGGACGCGCGCGCGCGCAGGGCACCGTGCTGAGCCTCGCGTGCGCCCAGTGCCTCGTGGGCGTCCTGGCCAGTGGCAGCAACCTCGTGGCGCGCTTCTCGTGCGCCCTGCTCGGTGTGCTTGGCCTGCGGCTCCTGGGCGTGGGCATCGTGGCTGCCTCGCTGGTCGCCGGCAGCGTGCTGCCCGCCTCGCACCCGGCGCTCCTGCTCGCCGTGCGACTCGTCGAGCGCGTCGTCGGCGACCTCGAGGCCGACGCCCTCGACGCGCAGCGCAGGGGCGACGGCTGGTTCGACTACCCTCACGCTGCGCCCAGGTCTAGCGTGCTGGAAACTCTCGCGCCTATACTGTAAATGACACGAACCAGTGCGCAACTAGCATGTGCAGCGCAATCTTAGCGCTTTTGCCCATTAACCTGGCAGTGACTCGTAGCAGAGCCCGTTACTTCTGACCGTTCTCGTCACGGTGAGCCCGATATTGTAATTCGCTTTCTACGGGCTGATGACGTCCAAGTTTTCAGGAATCTTTAAGAATCGCCTGTTGCAGATACAACTCGAGTCCCTAGCTGAGCTGGACTGTTCAGAAAAGCCAACATTATTGCATGAGAGATCACTTCATATAGAACTAACCAAACAGGTAACTAAATAAATTCTTAATATCCTGGCCCATATTGAAATTTGCGAGTTGTAGCTGGTGAACTTGCGCGGCGTAACAACTTCGATTGAATTTCCAGAAGGACACCAGTTTAAAGACATGCGCCATAACCATCGGCGTAATAGATACAATGTTGTTGCACTTAATTTTAAGAAAACGCTGCTTGATGCATTGAACCACAAATGCAACTGGAATGCACATGTATTATTCCACACTTTCTATCTCGGAACTGGTCTCATCATGGGGGGGGGGGGGGGGGAGGATTCAACTGGATACGTATTGCAAGCTCACTGGCTAAAATTAGTCAATTGCAATATGTGCATTAATGTAATTAACAAGTTATTTAGTGCATTTTGTTTATTAGTTCGATATGTGTGTCGATTTCTCGTTCTAGTATTCCCCCCATCTTGGAATAATCCATCTCAAGCACAACAATTACGCTATCTGTGACGGGAGAATTAAAAAAAAGTTCCGAAAACACTAAAACATCACCCAGTATTCTAAAGGCCAACTTTCTCATCTGGTTCGTTTAGCAAACCGCGGAGGTAATTCCACCTTGCGATCGACACATGAAAAAGGAAGAGTTTTTCAAAAAAGCAACTGTTAAGCACTCTGAGCAGCAAACAAAACAATGTGATGGTTAAGCTCCCCAGTGCGCTAAAAAACAGGCTAACTCGGGTATACATGGGCGCTAACGTACTAGCTGTGAACGTGCTGCTCGTCTGATACGAGTTTGACGAAGTAGTACACATGTATGCGCGTGATGTAATAACACTGCGAAGTCTCGCAGGTGGCGAAGACAAACTGAGGGTTCTGGCTTCTCGGCCGTTTCGCACGGACATAACTGATTGCCTGCTGTGTGCACAATGAACCGAAGGTCATATGGCACGACTAAACACTTAACTAGGAGCCTACGCTGCATCTTCAGCTTTCACGCAGACTGTCGACGTCGGTACGCACAACAGGCACGGAACATATTAAATGCGTAAGGAAAAACACGAGATAAAACACACGTTAAATGTGTGCTTACTAACTCGAGAGTTATTTCGTACAGCTATGCATCTTATTGCCTTAGGTAGCTCAATTGCCGCAGCATGCATAAAAGACGATTTAATGTGACCATCGCACTAATTAATAAAAGCTTCAGTACAAGGAGAGGTTTCGTTAGTCTTAACTGTTCGACGTTTAATTAGATATAAATTATGCGATTTACCTTCCAGAAACAGCACACTGGATTATGAGGATCGTTCTGGTAAAGGATGATTAATTCATTTGCTTCGATGGGCTTCCTTAACTTGTAACTTAGTAGCGTGTGACTGACGGGTGCTGGACGCTTTTAAGCTGGCAAAAAGCCTTTTGCTAAGCTTCCCCTCTTCGTGGTGCTGCAACTCTGCGCACTAGAGAGAAATAAATCTGCATATGCATCTGTGGCTAAGTGTAAATGGCCGATTATACAGACACGCCCCCGTGTTTGGTTGGTCCATGCTGCAGGACGACGCGAGCTATGAGTAACGACGACCTGCTCGCCCAGCTGGCCTCCACCGTCGTCTCGCTTCCGGCCAAGCGGTCGACGGCTTCTCACCGCAGGCTGTCCCGCTTCCATGTGAGCACGCCCGCTAACTTTGAGGCCGCTGTTCCAGAAACAGGTGTGGCACAGCCTCGTGAGGTCAATTCGCAGGAAGCGCCTGAACAGTCTTGTCATGAGACGTCGACACCACGACTTTCAATCACCGAGTTCGCCGACAGCCATGCCGACGCGTTCCCCGTTCGGCGATGCCGTATCATCACATGACAGAGCTAGCTCAGGACGTCAATTGATGTCACTAACTTAAACGTAGATCTGTAAGGATCAGAAGGGTACGCTGGGTGTTATAATTGCAACTTTATAGTGCCAGCCGTGCTTTCAAACAGATGATTCACACGAAGTTTTTTGTTTCACTTGAATAGAACCATTTGTAAGGAATTATTGTTTCTCTGGTTGCAGCTTGTCCTTAGTTAAGCTTGTATAATTTCGCATGGCCTATCGTACGACATACATGTGGGTAAACTGGGTAGCATTACCTCGTTCACGGCGTGGTCGGAGTTACACTATTGCAAAAGATAGCACAATAACATTCGCAGCGCTTTCGTTCAGCAGAATCGGGGTGCTCACGATGGCATTTATTTGATTTAGAGGACACTGCAGCCGTTCTACGAAGTATGAGTGGGTCAGTTTTCAGTGCAGCGAAGTCTATAGTATGCAAAAGTGACTATAAAACTAAATTGGTACGCTGAATGCACAACGCAATAAGGCTTTTGGCTCAGTTCAGTGGTGGAAAAGATTAACGATGGATAAAAACCAGTGTTCTCGTGCAAAACACGCAAGATAATGTCAGGACAAGTTCAAAATGCGCAAAAATTATCAATCGAAGAGTTTGTTTTCCAGGTTCGACAGAGTTTGTAACAGTGACTTCATGCTTACTCTAAAACATATATACGGGACCGTACTACTGAGTTACAGATTGCATTCCCACTTTTTACGCGAAAGTGGATCATTGATAATTTTTTATCTTTTCGTGTTTCAGTTTATTAAAGAAGAGTTATGGGGCTATACGTGACAAAACCTTGACTTGATTTTTTTCATCCCCTGGGGTTATGTAACCTGTCCCTAAATCAAAGTACACACGGGCATTTGTGCACTTCACCCCCGTCGAAAGGCGGCTGCCACGGCCGGGATCGAACCCGCGACTTCAAGCTCAACAGCGCGACACCATTGGGCTACCATGGTGGGTTGTTTGGATTTATTCATTTTATTATTGCGATAGCAATTATATTGATACATGCATATTGCGTGTTTCTTGTGGGCGATGCACGCGGGCGCCCCGACGAAGATGACGAACGCTCACTGACTCTCGAGCTGTCTAAACTGTCTAAACTCTCGAGCTGGCTAAACTGGCCAGCGCTGCAGTTATCCTTCGTAAATATGCACTGTAAATAGTCTCCAATTCTTAATGCTTCGTTCGCGTAACATTTTGTGGGAGGGTGCCGTTTCCCGTTATCGCCGCGGAGCTCTGCAACGGTCGCACCGTCCTGCTTTCCGCCATGGCGCCCGGTCACGACACCTCGGCTGCTTCTACTCCTGCGACCCCAACAACAACGTACGTTACATTTACTAATCCCCGCGATGCTTGAAAATTCTCCGGTCAAGATAAGGTCGACGTTGAGGACTGGCTGAGCCTGTATGAGCGTGTTAGCCAAAACAACCGCTGTACACTACCATTATGCTAGCGAATGTCCTACTCTACTTGGCGGGAACTTCGGCGGACACACGAGGACGAGATCTCTAGCTGGAATGCTTTCAAGAAGCTCAGCGACCTCTTTGGAAATCCCACCGGTCGGCAGCTGGCTGCTAGAAGAGAGCTTGCTACCCGAGATCAGTCTTCTACTGAATAGTACGTCTCGTATATAGAAGACCGTCTCGTTCTTTGCGGGAAAGTCGACGAGAAAATGGCCGAGGTTGACAAAGTCGGCCACGTACTCAAGGGAATCGCCGATGAAACGTTCAACTTGTTGGTCTTCAACAACGTGTCCGGCATCAACGTCACTGTCAAGGAATGCCGCCTCTTTGAGCTCGCCAAAAGCCGTCCATTCCAAAGTTCTCCCGGCTCCCTAACACGGAAGCGATGTCGTCTTGCCTCGACCTTACCGCTTCACCACCCTTAAATGCGCAGGTGACACGTATTGTTCTCCGCGAGCTCCATTCTACAAGTTCTGCGCCGTTCCATCCACACCCACTTGACCTCATCATTGACCAACCAGCACCAGCGATCTCTCTCATTCAGGCAGCTGTGAGCCAAGAATTCGCAAACCTAGGATTTCCTGCTGCTTGCTTCGTCTCCCGACCTGCCGCCCAACCGCTGCTGAGCTACGCCTCACGGCGATCTGTGTTCCCCTCCCAGATAGCGCAACCCTTCCGAGTGGAGAACTCCGGTCGACAATCCCAATTGATTCCGTTGCCTCTGCATCGGCCACGTCACTCGCCACTGCCGCATTTCATCGTCGTCGCCATGTTAGAGCTCCTTTTTCCCGTCTGCTCGCCCATATGCCGACCCGCGCCGTTACTCGTCTCACCGTATGCCTCCTACCTCCGACGTATCCATCGATGACAGCCGTCCTGCTCGCTCGCCGTCACCTTTGCGCCGTCGGTCACCGTCACCCCAGACGCGCCGCTATTCGTTGCCGACCAATTATGGACCTTGCCGGGCGGTAAACTTGACCATGCAACTCCTGGGGATAGTGAGTGAGTGAGTGAAATAACTTTAATAGGCCCAGAGAAGACGCAGGGGAGACCTCGCGCCACGCGGCAAGTCCCACGTAGGCACCGCCAAGCCGAGCTTGACTGCCCGATCGAGGGCAGTCTGGACGACGAGTGTTTGGTAGTTGAGTTCGGGGCTGCCCAAGAGCGCAGCCCACCTATCCTCGCTGAAGGAGGAGCTGATGGCTTCGCACTCCCACAACGCATGGTCCAATGTAGCCGTTAGTCCACAGGCAGGGCAGTCCGCACTGGGGTACCTTTCAGGGTATATTGCATGAAGAACCCGGAGGTTAGGATACGCACGGGCTTGTAGAAGTCGAAGGGTCACCGCCCATGCCCTGCATAAGGAGGGGTCCGGGAAGGGGAATGCCCGCCTTGACAGATAGTAGTATGTGGTCAACTCATGGAACATGATCAAGGGCTCCCCGCGGGGCAGGGGGACTGCGGAGGCGGCGCGGGCAGCGAGTCCTCGCACAGGATCGTGCGCGCCTTTGTTAGGGTTAGAAGGAGAGCCCTCAGTCGACCCCAAGTGAGCGGGAAACCAAGTGATAGAATGCGGAGAGATACTTTTGGCGCTTTGGAGAATGCAGAGGGCCTGAGGGGAGACCACCCCAGGTTGGTAGGCCTTAACGGCTGCCTTGGTATCGCTATGTATTGCCTCTCTGCATCCATCGAGCACAGCCAGCGCGATTGCAACCTGTTCGGCTACCACGGCCCTCAAAGTGCGTACCGTAGCGCAGCAAGTGAGTCTGGAATTGGAGTCGACGAAGGATAGTGCTGCATTATCTTCGTAGTGTCGAAATCCTCCATTGGCGCTCCCAACAAACCAGAACAACAAACCAGAACACCAACTGCTCACTGACCGTGTTCGGACATTTCTTCCTAAAGTCATCGCCGACATCCTGTAGTCCTGCTCAAGCAAGCGCGAGCGGACTACATCTTACCATGCCCAGACTAAAGACCTCACGGAGCGTCTGAATCGCAGCTTACCAGACATGCTTACAAAGTCTGTCTCGTCCTCCCATACTGATTGGGACCTTGCACTATTATGTCACTTTTGCGTATAATTCTTCGCGTCACGACACTGTCCGTTATTCCCCGTTGTTTCTGTTGTTCGTCCGAGAACCGACATTGCCACTGGACGCATCCTTTCCATCCGCTGCAGCAGAGACCAGCGAGTATGCACTTGACGCCATCACCAGGGCAGCCCAAGCACGCGAAATCGCCCGCGCTCGCCTCTTGACCTCCCAAGAGAAGCAACGGCGTTCGTACGATCGCCTACAGAGTCGTCCACTTTTCACCGTGATCTCTGGTATTCCTCTGGTCCCCGACTCTTCACGTTGGCGTGTCAGAAAAACTGTCTCGGTACACAAGCCTATATCGAATGATCCGTGCCGTGACTCCAGTTACGCACGAAATGGCCCCAGTCGGCACCAGTGCCGCATCTGCCCCGAATTCCACTGACGTTGTGCGTGTCGTACGCCTCAAACCATATTACTCTCCCGTTATCACCGCTATTTAGACGCACCGGGACAGTGCTTCTGCCGCTGGGGATAATAATACATGCTTATTGCGTCGTTCTTGTGGACGACGCACGCGGGCGCCCCGACGAAGACGACGAACGCTCTCTGGCTCCCTAGCTGTCGGCTGAACTGGCCAACGCTGCAGTTATCCTTTGTAAATATGCTCTGTAAACAGTGTACAGTTCTTAATCCTTCATTCGCGTAACAATACGGTCACTCTAGGCGGATTTATGCCGTCGCTGTCACCATGAGGTTCCGTATTAGTGAAAGCGTGTCAGGGCGCCCCGGCAAACGCGGTTCAATCTCGCGTGCGCGAGCAAGGAGTGCGGCCCGGATGCGTGCCCTCTGCTGCGGTGCGCGAGGCAAGAAGGTGAGGTGAGGAAGGGGGGTCATTCTCCGGTGGCTGCTACGGTGCCTCAAAGTCCTCCTCGCCCGCCGCTCCATACAGAGTGGACACAACTGCGGGGTCTACTACGGCGTTGACCACGCGAAGCGCGGACGCTGTGTTTAACGCCGACGCTAGGTGGCGGCGTGACGTGCGGATGTGCCTGCATCAGCTCCGCCAACCGAAGTTGACCTACTTGTTCCAATCTACTTTTCCCTCACAATTTCTACTGGAACGACTCCGGGAAGCTACAAGGAGCAATTGGATGGCGCATCTATCACGGTAGGTCCACTGAAACCTTTTTTTTGTGGGTCCTTTCTGAGACACCCAGGGTTAAGCCTATTTTGCCTTAGCACAACATTGCCTCCGCCGTAGCGCGGGAAGGCGGGAAGGCGCGGCCGCTAGCTTAGCCGACACCCAAGAATATTCTAGAACATTCCGCCATGCCTTACGAGCCAATGGTAGAGGGCGAGCGAATCTCCAAAGAAGACGCCGATTCCAACGGCTGGATTACCGCTCACAGAAAGCGGAACGCGGACAAAACCTGCGTCGAGAACGAGATGCGCAAGGCAAAGAACAAAGGCGCCCGCGTTGGCGCCAAACAAGCTAGCCAGCTAAGAAAGGTTGTCGCAGCCTCCAGGCTACCGCGCCTGCCTAAATCCTGCTTTCTAGTAGTCGTCCGCCCAGGGGGAGGGCTGGAGGTGCGAAAATGCAGTCAGATCAAAGTCACGAACGCAATTTTAATGGCGGCCAAGCTGCCCCTGGTGGCAGCCGAGGAGGATATCGTGTGTGCGAATGCAACGCAGAATATCTTTCTTATAAGCACACCATCCGAATCGAACGCCAATGCATACTCCCAAGTCCTGGAGATTGTCTTGGCGATAAACGGCACCCTATCGCGGCGCACATTACGCCTCTGAGTAGTACCTGTAGAGGCGTGGTCACAGGCGTCGATGCCGATCTACCCGAAGCTGCACTGCAAAGCCTTTTTGTCACACCCAGAAACCCAATGGGGCTCGGAGTCCAGCGCATAAAAGAGTCGACTACCGTGATCATACCGGGATCATGGTACCGTGATCATGGTACGCTGCACGCTGTACAAGAGGGAAATAGACACTTGCCGAAACTGCAGACAAGTCGGTCACAGGTACGACGTTTGCCCTAGACCGACCGAACAAGTGTGTGGAAAGTGCGGAACTTTGCAAACCACAAACGGACACGAATGTGTGCAACCCAAGTGCGCGCTCTGCGGAGACGCTCACCTCACCGGCGACTGAAGCTGCAAAAACAGGTATGAAGTTCCTTATGTAGTGAGGAGACGACGCAGAAGAGGAAGGAAGCGCGGCAGGAAGAAGAAGGCAACGGGCAACGCTGGGGGTCGAGGAACCCCAGCTACAGCCACAACGCCAACTACGCACGCTCCCAGGAACACCACCGCGGAACGCTCTAGATCGAGATCCAGGAGCAGACCCCAGGTCCGGATGAATTCACAACCACATGGGCGGACAAGGCAGCCGAAACAGGTGAGACCCATGCCCCAGCACAATGAGGGCAACTACAAGAGCAAACGCTAGGCGAAATTCAAACACTCGAGCGCGAAAACGCGTCTCTTAGAAAGGAACTACCTGAAATTAAGTCATTATTGCAGGAAATGCAGCAGAGCGTATGAGCGATCGGCGGCCAAGGTGCTGCAGCAGCCGCCTCTCTCAACAGAGGCGCTAAACGCAGGTCGAGCCGCGAGCCCATAGACGAGGAGACGCTTAACGTCTCGGGCATCAAGCAACTGCTTGACTAGCTAAGATCGGACATAGTTACCGAAATTAGCCCCATCAAGCTCCAACTGAATGAGCACACAGCGAGGCCGCAAATTTTAGAATCCGACAGACAGCTTGCGCTGCTCGCTACGCCCCCACTACGTAAGTAAAATGTCTAACTCAAGTAATCTAGTTATCTGGCAATGGAATTGCACCAGCTTCCGCAAAAGGAAGGCAGTCTTGCAACTACTTAGCTGTGCTAACGAAAGGTGGTCAGTTATCCTCCTCCAGGAAACATTCACCGATGTGATCGCCCTTCGCGACTACCATGCAGAAGCGCACTTTTCGGAGAGCAAAAGAGGAATAGCGACACTCGTCTCAAAGAGTCTCGATTGTTTGTCAGGACGCTAGGCCGAACTTAAGACTCGAACACATCATGATCGAGCTCATCCAAAACGCTAAACTCAACCAATCTGTTTTCATTCTGAACGTGTACAGCCCGCCAGCCGACAGAAGGGAGGCGTTTAACGCTCTCTTCCAGAAGGCATGACAAATTGCAGGAGATCATCTGCTTATCATAGCAGGGAACTTTAATGCACAGCACCAAGATTGGGGTTACATCAAATATACCGCCAAGGGCAAGGCCCTCGCGGCACAGATAGCAGCCTGTGGTCTCACCTTGGTAACCGATCCTAAATACGCCTAACAGAATTGGCAACTCGGTCAGCAGGGATACCACGCCAGACCTTGCCATGGTTCGGAATGCAGAGGAACCGGTATGGATCAATTTACAAGGAAACCTCAGCTGTGATCACTACATCAGCAGCCTCGCGATAAGAGTGTCATCACTGTCTCTCAGAAAATTCAGAGTAACGCATTGGGACCTCTTTAGAGCTATCAGAAAGAAGGACGAGACTAAATACAGCTCGTTAGAGGAATTATTCGCGCGCCTCAGAGAAGACGTTGCTGCTTCCACAAAGGAAATAGGGACGGACAAAGAGGTAGACCGTATGGACAGTAGATTAGCACACAGCTAGAAGCTAAAAACGCGCTACAGGCACAATGGAAAACAAAAGTTAAACAGACGCCTACGCAAAAAGATTGCAGAACTCAATAAGCAAATAGATGAACTTAGCCGAACCCTCGCTCGGCAACAATGGGACGAAGTATAAAATGCCGTCGACGGGCAAATGAGGAGTGGAGAAAAATGAAACATCCTCAAGCATTTGCTTGGGGACAAACAGTCCAAAGCCAATCAGAGGCTCACTATTGATAGACTCATCCACAACTTAAAAAACTCTGGCATGACCAAGAAACAAATTAGAGACGAGCTGGCCTCGAGATACCTCTGCATCGAACCCGGCTCAAACGATGACTACTCCTCTGCGACGCACGAGAATGAAACGGACCCTCCGGGCTCCCCCTTCCCGTACGCGGAGGTGAGAGAGGTATTATACGAACTCAATTGCAGATCAGCACCGGTCCCGATGGCATCACAAATAAACTCTTAAAGAATTTCGATGATGGGGCCATCGAGCTCCTCACGAATAAAATCAATGAGGTTTGGGAGACAGGCGAGGTACCACTGGAGTGGTGTAACACGACCGTAATCCTCATCCCGAAGCCAGGGAAACCCTTAGAGCTTGGCTCGCTCCAGCCGATTTCATTCACTTTCTGTGTGGGGAAGGTCGCCGAGCACGTCATTCTCAATAGGGCCACTAAACTCACAGAAGAAAGGAATCTCTTTCCGTTTAATCAAATTGGATTCAGACCATCCATGTCCACACAGGACGTAATGCTGCTTCTAAAACACAAGATTATTGACAAGGGCTCCAGAGACACCAGAGCCGTTTTGGCACTGGACCTAGAAAAGGCCTTCGACAAAGTAACATACTCTCACATACTCAAATCGATTAAAGAAGCGGGTCTGGGAGAAAAATTCCACAAGTGCGTCAGCTCCTTCCTAAAGGATAGAAAAGTCAATATTCGCCTAGGAGTTCTGGGCTCGAGAAAATTCCATCTTGGACCCAGAGGCACCCCGCAAGGGGCAGTCATCTCCCCCTTTTTATTCAACTTATCCATGAGAGCCCTTTCCCAAAATCTGGTCGAGATTGAGGGTGTCGGTCACGCTTTCTACGCCGACGACATCACAGTCTGGTGCCAGGGAGGTAGCGACGGGCACATCGAAGAGAAATTACAAACAGCGATCACAGTCGTTCAGGATTTGCTCACGAAGGCAGGACTCGGCCTCTCGGCTAAGAAATCAGAACTGCTACTATACCAACCCACAATCAGTGCAAAGAAGGGAACGCCTCCCAATATCTATATCACCACCGAGACCGGATCCGTCATCCCGTTAGTGCAGAGAATCAGAATCCTGGGCACGTTCCTGCAGGAGGACGGCAGTAATGACTATACCTTAGAGCGCATCGCAACCAAAGTCGATTCCATGACGAAGTTAATCACTAGCGTGGTCAACAAAAAGGGGGGCTATCGGAGGATAACCTTGGGCGACTCTTCCACGCCTTCCTAATCAGCCACATTAACTACATAGCCCTGGCGCACAAGTGGAGCAGAAGGGACGCGGCTAGAGTAGAAGCAATCATTCGCAAGAGCAAAAAAAAAAAGACAATGGGTCTCCCACAGAGCACCAATACCAAAAGGCTGTTGGAGCTAGGCGTCCACAACACCTTTGAAGAGATAGTAGAGGCGCAACAGATGGTACAAGTTGCAAGACTGGCTTCCACGGAAGCCGGCAGACAGCTACTAGCGCATATCGGTCAAGGTTCGAGCATCACCAAACAGAGGGAGTGCGCGCTCCCCGTCAAAGTCAGAGAAATGTATTCAGTATCCCAGATACCTAGAAATATGCACCCTGAGCATAATAACGGCAGACGTAAAGCGAGGGCCAGGACCCTTCTTAGCCTGGCGGCTAAGATTGAGGGCAACGTCGTCTTCGTCGACGCTGCGCAATACGCAGCTTCCAATCATTTTGTTTCGGTGACTTCCTCGCTGCGGGGGGAACTGCTGACGTCGCTTACGCATCAAAACGTGAACGCCGACAAAGCCGAACAGGTGGCTGTAGCCATTGCCATGGCCTACACGAACCATTCCACTCTCTTCTCAGACTAGCAAGCTGCCGCCAGAGCGTTCATGAAAGTCTCGGTATGCAATGAAGCCGCTCGCATTCTCTCTGAAGCATCTTGGGCAGGCAAAAAGCAATTAATCTGCTTCCCCGGTCACATGGCCAGCGATGCTCATGAAGGCGTCCCCAACGCCAACGAAGCTGCTCACTCCCAGGCGCGAGATCTCACCCGCCGCGTCGGAAGTGGGCAATCGGAGGCCGGGGGATGGCAATGGTACAGGGACCCTCTCCTTACTTTTAACGAGGCCTGCAAGCACTATCAACGAGGGCGTCGGAAGTTTACACTTCGACACCCACACCTAAACAGACCACACCCTGCGAATGCTGCAGACGGAGACGTATCCGTTTCCATTTATTTGCTCAAAATTCCTAGGCGGCATCAACCTGGGCTTTGCGCGCTGTGGACATCCCAGATGCACTCTTGAGCACATGCTCTGGCAGCGCCTCGACTTGCGCGGGACTCAGGGTCTCCCTCTTCGACTTGAAGACTGGCTCCGGCTCGTGACCACCTCCGCCAAGGAAGAGCAACTCAGGGCTGTCCAGAGAGCCCGCGATATATCGCCGAGAGTCTCAACGTCCCGACTCCGTTGTGGGCGCGGCCCGCAGACGCTGCCCCCTAACGGGGACACTCATCGTCTTCTCAGGACCAAAATAAAAGTGCTTTATCTGTCTGGGTTAGACGCCTTTGGCGGATGCCGTGGGGACGCGTTGCCGGCGCTCAGGTGTCTTGAACGTGGTATGCGACGCAGGTAAAGTGCGCGGCCGCGCAGGCCTCGTCTTCACAGCTATCTGCGATGTTTGCAGAGTGCGCCAGTGGCGTAGCCAGAAATTTCGTTCGGGGGGGGGGGGGGGGGCTCACAATGCAGCTCCGCCTCCTCCCAACAGGAAACATTAGGTCGGATGCTCCTATCTAAATACATGTCGAAGGAGAACTCGTTTTTCTCGGCAACCACTGCACCAAAGTTGATGAGGTTTGTTGAATTTAAAAGAAAAACTAAAATGCTAGTGATTGCTTGTTTCGAATTTTATATTTAGGTCGTCAATGTTTTATTGAAAAGTGGCAAAACTCGAAAATTTTCAAAAACGAAACAATGAAGTTATCAACTCTGTAAATCAGCAATAAAAATTGATAAGACAATTATGTGAATTGCACATACTAGTACATCTACAGCAGACAAAACTGAGGTTAAACATGAGTCTTAAAAAATTAAGTATTATGGAAACACGGCTTTTGCAGAACTCTTGTACATAACATAACCAATTCACTTAATATACAAAAAGACATACCGAATTTGTTCGCTTTGAATGGTGTAATCGATGCCATTTACAGAACCGCAATATATGTTCTTGATGCAGAGCTATTAATTTGTAAACTTCGCGCTTCTATTTTTTTGAATTTTTCAAGATATCTTAAACAAAGTTCGGGCCGTAAATCGAAATTCCACTTCCAACAGACACTAGAATTTAACTTACTCTCTCAAATGCAACAAATTTCACTAAAAGCGATTCACGAGTTATCTCAGAAAAGCGTTTCTGCGTTTTACATGTATCTGAATGGGCCGCCTCGGAGTTGGGCCTGAGCTAAAGCTTCCTCTTAAACATTTAAACGTAACATTTAAAGATTTAAACATAAATACATGAATAATAACTGCGTTGCCATTGCCAAAGATGCTGCAAGCGAATTCTGTTACGCTACGCACTGTCAATACAAGTAAAATATGCATTTTTTCGTAAAATATTGTGACGCTCTTAGGTGCATAGTGGGTTCACGAATGTGACGCTCTTAGGTGCATAGTGGGTTCACGCCTCAACAAACAGTATGCGGGGGCACCGAAGAGTGGTGAACGAAGAAGACGACGTGTGGCTGGCTGGCTGAATCTCGACAGGCGCTCAGCTGATCAAGGTCATCGCTTCTAACTCTTCCCGGCTTCAAAGTAACGCCTTTTGTGGGCGTAACAGAGTGGTGGAGGTGCGGGGTACGACAGAACGTACCACGGAGTCACAACATCCAGAACTTCGCCGGAGCCGTCGTCTTGCCGGTCTCTTGCCAACGACCTTCCCTATGGCTCAGGACGGAGGTGGACAAATGCCAGCTCTTGTTTCACCTTCTCAAAGGTCAGCGCCAGTTGGACTTTTGCGGCACTACATGGAACCACGCTCGTTCGCGGGAGAAGTGGGCGAAGACGTCGACGAGTGGCTGATGCACTACGCAAGGGTGAGCCGCTACAACCGTTGGGATTCTGTCACTCAGCTTGAATATGTTGCGCTCTTTCTGAGTGAGACAGCGCTGATGTGGTATGAAAACCACGAAGACTCCCTAACAACGTGGGAGCACTTTTTCGAGGAAATTAAGAAGTGTTTTGGCGACACCCATGCCAAACAGAAACGCGCCGAGAGAACACTCGCTCAAAGAGCTCAAGCTCCTGGAGAAACATGCACTATATACATAGAGGAAATCCTCAAGCTGTGCAAAATCGTAAATCCGCAGATGTCCGAGGAAGACCGAGTCGGACATCTCCTCAAAGGAATTGCAGAAGATGTGTACAATTTCCTCATAAGTCGGGAACACGTTGATTCCGTCTCAGATGTCGTGCGTCATTGCCGTACGTTTGAGACGTTGAAAACACGTCGCATTGTGCCAAAGTTTGGACGCCTGGCGAATGTGACAACCATTGCCAGCGTCGATGAGAGCCCGTCTGCCGATCTTTCGTCTACTATACGGCAGATCGTGCGTGAAGAACTGCTGCGGCACCAGGAACTTGCGCGCGACGTCATACGACAACCTGACGCTTATTACCCGCAACACATGGCGCCTGCCGCACCCTGCGCTTCCTGGCAACCGGCGGTATGTGTCACAGACGTCAACCACAGAGGTGCTCCATGGCCACGTGAGGACACATTTACGCCCGAACACCGACCTGCAGAGCACCCTCGCCCCAGCAGGTTTGCACGCAGACCGACCGTTCCTCCTGTGCAGCAAGCTCAGCCGCTTCGTTCTGCTACACGACCCCCCACGGCTGAGCGTTTCGAAGGGCAGTTCATCGATCGTCGTTTACCTGTGTGTTATAGCTGTGGCGACTTGGGTCACATTGCCAGGTACTGAAATCGCCGCCAACCACCGAGGTTCGACCGATCGACGATGTCTAGGCGGTACCGCGCTCCTCTAGGGGAAACATATTCGCCCTCGCACACATATTTAGGAAGCTTGCCTCACCAGCACCAGGAGCCGCTGCGGAACCGTTCTCCAGCATCCGATCGCAGCTTGACACCACCACCCGCTACTCGTTTAAGCCGATCGCCCTCTCCGCGGCGTCGATACCCGTCGCCACCTCCGGAAAACTAGCCAGCGCGGCCGTTGGAGGTGAGGTCACTGGACAATCTTCGATGTCGACAGAGATACCTCCAACCATTTGGATGTTTAAGAATAAGGTGTTTGTATTAATTGACGGGGTTTCATCTATGGCCTTAGTGGACACGGGAGCAACCGTTTCAGTGATGAGTCTGGCGTTTAAAAGCCTTCTAGGACGAAAGGTGATGATTCGCTGGGACCGTGCCGATACGTTTCGCGGAGTGAGTGGGGAGTTGTTGTATCCTGTGGGCGTGTGTAATGTAGACGTAACCTTGGGTGGTCAAATATTTAACGCGGAGTTCGCTGTTCTACCTCATTCTACGCATTACGTAATCCTGGGCCTTGATTTTTTGAAACTGTGTGGTGCCACCGTCGACTGCAAAACGGGTGAAATCAGTGTAGGTACGAGCTTTTCTGCTGCGTTTATGGAAGGCCCACCGTGTCGTGAAAGTGTGCTTTGTGTATCCCGGGATACCGTTGTGCCTCCGTTATCCGCAACGTGTGTTTCAGTCGCCTGTTTCCCCGCCAGCGATGGAACGTTTGACGCTACCGTGGAGCCCGTTCACCTGAGTTGCATCAAGAGAAATGTACTGATACCGTATTGCACGCTGTCAGTTGTTCAGGGACGCACCAACTTATGGGTCGTAAACTGTTCGAGTGAACCTGCAATACTACCACAGGGTCTGAAACTTGCCGCCTACCATGAAGATCACGTGCTATCGCTCGCCATTCTTACAGAGGCCCTTCATTCTGCGGATGAGGGCCATTTCGATAATGTCTGCCCTGCGGCGCACTCCTCATTTCTGACTATGGTAAGCAAGTCGCTCAGCACTAAGCAGCGTCACGAAGTGGCGAATATTCTGCTAAAACATGCCCGACTGTTTGACTTCTTCCAGCAAGAGGGACCACCATTGTTTCCTCCTTCTCGTATACACCATCGCATAGATACGGGATCTGCCCAACCGCTGCGACAGAAACCATACAGAGTCTCACCATCGGAACGCAAGGTGATCAATGACCAAGTCCACGAAATGCTAAATAAGAATGAAATCCAAGAATCCTGTAGTCCGTGGGCAGCGCCAGTGATCCTGGTTAGAAAGAAAGATGGTACATGGCGATTTTGTGTCGACTACCACCGCCTCAACACCATCACTAAAAAGGACGTATATCCTCTTCCGCGTATTGATGATGCTATCGACTGCCTCTCATCAGCGTCTTACTTTTCGTCTGTTGACTTGAGGTCGGGCTACTGGCAGGTTCCTATGCACGAGGCAGACAAGGAGAAAACGGCATTTGTAACACCAGATGGACTTTTTGAATTTACTGTGATGCCGTTCGGGCTCTGTAATGCGCCTGCAACTTTCGAGCGCTTCATGGACAACATCCTGCGTGGTTTGAAGTGGGAAGTATGCATGTGCTATCTAGATGATGTAGTGATTTTCGGGCGCACGTTCAGTGAGCACAACGCACGTCTCAATCTTGTGCTAGACTGCTTGGACAAAGCGGGTTTGGTCCTCAACTCGAAGAAGTGCCATTTTGGAGAGCGCCAAACGCTCGTTCTGGGACACCTAGTGGATAAGGACGGGATACGACCTGATCCAGAAAACTAAAGTAATGCTTAACAGTCTCGGGAGAGAACAGCAATTTACAATAGGCAGCGAGGCACTGGAAGTCGTAAGGGAATACATCTACTTAGGGCAGGTAGTGACGGCGGATCCGGATCATCAGACGGAAATAATCAGAAGAATAAGAATGGGCTGGAGTGCGTTTGGCAGGCATTCCCAAATCATGAACAGCAGGTTGCCGTTATCCCTCAAGAGAAAAGTATATAATAGCTGTGTCTTACCAGTACTCACCTACGGGGCAGAAACCTGGAGGCTTACGAAAAGTGTTCTACTCAAATTGAGGACGACACAGCAAGCTATGGAAAGAAGAATGATAGGTGTAACGTTAAAATATAAGAAAAGAGCAGATTGGGTGAGGGAACAAACGCGAGTTAATGACATCTTAGTTGAAATCAAGAAAAAGAAATGGGCATGGGCAGGACATGTAATAAGGAGGGAAGATAACCGACGGTCATTAAGGGTTACGGCCTGGATCCCAAGGGAGGGGAAGCGTAGCAGGGGGCGGCAGAAGGTTAGGTGGGCGGATGAGATTAACAAGTTTGCAGGGACGGCATGGCCACAATTAGTACATGACCGGGGTTGTTGGAGAAGTATGGGAGAGGCCTTTGCCCTGCAGTGGGCGTAACCAGGCTGATGATGATGATGGTGATGATGACGACCTGATCCAGCGAAGACTGCTACGGTGGAAGCCTTCAAGCAACCTCGCCATGTAAAAGAGCTACGCAGTTTCCTAGGGCTTTGCTCGTACTTCCGCCGGTTTATTCGTGGATTTGCCAACATCGCGTATCCGCTGACATGCCTCCTCCAGAAGGCCGTTCCCTTTGAATGGACTCCTGAATGTGAAGCTAGTTTTCGTGAGCTGAAGTCTCGTCTGACGTCTCATCCCATTCTCCGACACTTCGACCATGCGGCTCCCACAGAAGTTCATACGGACGCTAGCGGTATTGGCATCGGCGCTGTCCTTATTCAACGCGTCGACACCAAAGAACACGTCGTCGCCTATGCGAGTCGTTCTTTAAGTAAGTCCAAGCGTAACTACACCGTTACAGAGCAAGAATGTCTTGCAGTTGTTTTCGCAGTACAGCGCTTCCGGTCGTACCTATACGGGCGCCCCTTCACTGTGGTGACAGACCATCATTCTCTCTGCTGGCTGGTTAATCTCCGTGATCCGTCGGGCCGGCTTGCGCGTTGGACACTCCGTTTACAGGAATATAACTTTACCATTTCTTATAAAAGCGGCCGCCGACACGCCGACGCTGACTGCCTCTCGCGCATGCCGCTTCCAACGACGGACTGCGACGCGGACAACTTCGACTGCTATATCGCATCACTGGAGCCGGGATTTCCTGATATAAATACCTTCAAGGTCGAGCAACAAAAAGACAGAACTTTAGAACCACTGCTCATTACTGCAAGGCAATCAGCACCATCCACTCGTTTCTGTGTTCGTGATGGGGTTCTTTACAAAAAGAACTATTCTACTACAGGCCCACGGTATCTTCTGGTGGTCCCGGAGAGTCTCCGTGTCTCCGTCTTGCGCGCTGTGCATGACGATCCAACATCTGGACATTTGGGTTCTGCGCGAACTCTCTACCGCCTTCAAGAAAGGTTCTACTGGCCTAAAATGCGCCAGACGACCGCCCAGTATGTGTCCAGCTGCAGCGAGTGTCAACGTTATAAGCGTCCGACGAGTGCTCCTCCTGGTCAACTCCATCCAGTGCCACCCCCCAGCACTCCCTTTGAGCAAGTTGGCATCGACCTCCTCGGTCCTTTCCCGCGTTCATCCGATGGGAATCGCTGGATTATCGTGTGTGCCGATCACTTGACACGCTACTGTGAGACAGCTGCAATACCATCGGCTACTGCAACCGAAGTGTGTATTTTTCTGCTGCGTTTTGTCATTCTCCGACATGGACCTCCCAGAGTCATCATCAGCGATCGTGGGCGGCAGTTCACTGCAGACGTGATCGAAGAGATGCTTCGTCTATGTGCTTCAAGGTTTCGCCATTCCACCCCGTATCATCCCCAAACAAATGACCTTACGGAACGCACGAACAGAACTCTTACTAACATGCTGTCCATGTATGTCGAGTCAGATCATAAGAACTGGGACAGCGTGCTACCTTTCATTACGTACGCATTTAACACCTCAAAGCATGAAGTTACGGGCTACAGTCCCTTCTTTCTTCTTTACGCTCGTCCGCCTCGTTATACACTAGACACTATCTTCCCGTTTTCCGGCCACGATAATCTTTGTATATCAGAGACAGTCTGTCTTGCTGAAGAAGCCCGACGACTTGCTTCTTTACGCACTCTTGTTTCACAAGACCGCTCGTAGGCACGCTGCGACCGCCGACGCCGACACGTGATATATGACCCTGGTGATTTAGTGTTGCTCTGGAAACCAACCAGGAAACGTGGACTATGTGAAAAACTGCTGGCCCACTATGTTGGACCCTATATTATTACGGAGCGCATCAGCGAATCAACCTACCGCATAGCACGTCTCACATCAAATGGCCGACGGTCAGCAAAGACTGAACTTTCGCATGTCGCCCGTTTAAAGCCTTTTATTTCTCGACAGCCTGTTTGACTTGCCCGGCGGGCTTCGTCTGCGCGGAGGGAAATGTGACTCTCTTAGGTGCATAGTGGGTTCACGAATGTGACGCTCTTAGGAGCATAGTGGGTTCACGCCTCAACAAACAGTATGCGGGGGCACCGAAGAGTGGTGAACGCAGAAGACGATGTGTGGCTGGCTGGCTGAATCTCGACAGGCGCTCAGCTGATCAAGGTCATCGCTTCTAACTCTTCCCGGCTTCAAAGTAACGCCTTTTGTGGGCATAACAATATTATACTCGTATGTGCCAAAAATAGTGCCCAACATAACTGATGTCAATGCTTCCATGTTTTTTTGTCTATATAGTAAATAAAGACAATATCACACGAACTTTAGAACTACATCAGCTCGAAACCAGGAAAGCAGTTCATTCCGCTGATTTGAAAAATGTAAAGGCCATGAAATGAACAAGTTGAGGACAAATATCTTAATAAAACTTTGTCATTCAAGATCCTTGTTTACATTCTTGTACATATGCAACGGCCAGTGAAAAATTGAGTCTCAATGACGCTGTAATTTGTTCCAATGTATTACACAGAAGCAGCTGTCACCGGTCGTGTATCGTGACCAATTACACCGAAATTATAGTCGCAACAGAGAGCACGTATAAAAAGCAGGAGTTCTGCAGAATATACGAGGGCGAGTCAAATAAAACTGAGCGAATGCGAATATATGACAAACGGGGTACTTTATTTAAAAGTAGCCTCCATAAGCATTTAGACATTTGTCCCGTTGACTAACGAGTCGCGTAATTCCTGTCTCATAAAGCTCCTTGGGTTGTTGCTTCAAAACGTATGCAACTGACTTTCACGTCGTCGTCTGAGACGAATCTGGTTCCCTTGAGCTGTTTTTTCGGTTGCCTCAAAATGTTGAAGTCACAAGGAGACAGGTCTGAGCTGTATGGCGGATGTTGCAGCGTTTTGTATTAACCACATCAGCGACGCGGGGACGGGCATTGTCGTGGAACAAGATGACCCCTTTCGTCAATTTTTCACGTAGTTAGTTCGTGATTGCGACACGTAGCCGATCCGGCGTTTCACAATATCGGAAACAATTGATAGTCTCTCAAGATTTAGCAAATTCTATCAGTAATGGCCCCTGAGGATAAAAAAATAAAGGTGAACAACAATTTCCGGCGGAAATGGCGGCCTTTGCTTTCTTTGGGGGTGGTGAATTCGAATGTTTCCATTGTAAGCTTTGCGGTCGTGTTTCAGGCTCGTAGTAGTCTCATGATGGTTCGTTTCCGATCACAAGTGCAGAGAAGAAATCGTCATCCTTATTGTGATTCCGGATCAGATGAGGAAAAGCAGCGCCGAACTTCTCCGTATTCTGGCGGCTGTTCAAAATCTTGGGCTTCCATTGCGCACACAAGAGCCGATAACCGAGATGTTCATGAATTATGGCGTGAATGGTGACGATGAACCGAACCGTGACTGATGTTGAAACGCTGTGCCAGTTCATCGATTTTTATCCTCCGTTTTTGTGTCATCAGCTCATACATAAGAAATGCGAAGTTACAATGGAATATACCAATGCGAAGATACAGCTTGATAAAGGGCAAAAAGTGTCACAGGAAACAAAGCTCCCTGCACGTATGCAAAAAACCTCGCAACAAGATATCTAAACATACGTTTAAGTCTCCAATAAATCTACGTATCTAAGAAAAAGTCACGGTATATAATGGTCAAACAAGGCAAAAAAACATGTTCCGCATTCACAGAATCCTACATCCCTCCCCCATTCCATCCACTGCCCCCGATGTATCGCGCGCGACGGAAGGCGGCACGCTTGCTCCTCACTTTTCTCCCTTGCGCAAACAAGACTGAGCCACCATCGTCAGCTCACCCATTCCCCACCACCACACACGCTTTAACTCGCACATACACTGCAGCATGCGGCACGCGGTCACGATGTTATCGCCCTTGGACTTTATGCAGAACATAAGGGTGACGGCGACAGCTGGACTGCGCCTAGAGTGTCCATATAGTTGCTATCTCAATAATATAGTAAGAGTATCCGGAAGCTGAAGTGTCGCATGGCCCATTACTTTCCGCAAAATAAGTAACAAAATAGAACTTTCACCATGCGACAATTCACTGCGCCGCAACAACGTTTTCTTTTGTGGGGGATTCTTAGCACCCTCTGCAGCGTCACAGATCTGACTGCCGCCGTGGTCGGTTGCTTCGCGGCTGCTGGGGACTGAGGGCAGGGGTTTTATTTTCTTTTTTCCGGTGGAAAATTGCGCGGCACCGGGATTCGAACCACGGTACTCTTGCACGCGAGGCGGATACCCTACCTCTTCGCCACAGCAGGAGTTGTACGCATCATTTAACCTACAGTGGTGCCTTCTTCGATCTGTCAAGGTCGACCAATTTAAGCTTGGTTAAACCGCACAGATGGCACTCAACTGGAGAAACTGGTTGTTTATGACCTGCACATGAGTGGCCATACATAATAAAGGAGAAGTTTTTTTTTTAAGACGGTGCCTTTGTGAACGGTCGTGGCGAAGATATGCAATTCCCTCGTATAGTGATAAACTAGAAGAAAAGAGATAAAAAAAGGGGGGAAAAGGAGGAGAGCAAAAAAAGAAAGAGAATAGGGAACTTGTGACCCTTGTATGTTGCCCGGAGAGATAGCTCAGTCGGTTGGTCCGTCAGGCCCCAGGTTACATTGAAGCGCCATAGCTCCTGTCCAGAACCCCGTACTTACGTGAAAAGAGACTGATGATGTCCGGGATGGTCGATGTTGGTTGGAAGGAATACTTTCTTGGAAAAAATGGCCGCCCGTCGATGATAGGGAACTCGAGCGGCTCTAGACACTACGAAAAGCTTAAGCAGGTGCGAGCGCGGCACGCTTAGCGTGGGAAGCCAGCCCGAGTGAAATGGCAAGGACTGCTGCTCACGAGAGCGAAATATCTTTGTGTAATAATAATAAGACTATTTTCGAAAAGGGAACGGCCCGTAGGGCTGTACTATGACTGATAGTTTTATATACATACATATGTTTATTTTTTTTTCTCATTAATGCGATCGAATGCGAGCGCTGTTGCTTTGTTTCTGCGTGTAGTAGCTAAGAGAACGAGTTTACGGGAGGAGAAAACAAGAGAAAAGGAAAATTACTGAAGCAAAATTGCAGCGCCGTGGTTCTAAAGCGCACCCGCGGTAGAGAAACGGAAGGAGATATAAACGTGCGTGGCCATGGTACGCACGCGAAAAGCTGCCTTAGTAAATTTAGAGACTTGAGAAAAAGTTTCGTTAACAACCGATAACATGGCAATCAGCACTCGAATACGACAAGAGAAATTATTGAGACATGGAAAATTCCCTAGAACTAAGTATGGTTTGCGGGACAAATGCTTGTAAGTATTGAACATTTTAAATGATGAGGGAATATGAGATAGTCTCCGCGCTTACCGAGAGGATGGCGTCCGCACGAGACGACACCAGACACCATAATTTTCAATTGCAGTTCCGCAAATGAAAATCGCAATGCACCTTTCACATCAAAAGTTTATGAGAACTTTAAACCCATAAACTTTCGGAATTGACATCCACGCGCTCCGTAGATTCCATGATAGAGTGTAGATTTCGCGGCCTCCGCGAGATGGCGCGGCGAGCCCATTCGCCATCAAAACGTCCTTGAAACTTTGTGCTCTGATGGGGCTGCCAGCTTTATGTGACTCCCGGTGTATGGGCGTTGCCACGAAATCCAGCCCGAGTTCGCAATTTACGCGTTGAAATGGCTTTTCGAGCGTGAAAAATACGTGCTAGACAAAATCCAGAATGATTTCCGGCGCCGGGGGTTGCTTTGGTCGGTGGTGCATGGACAGCACAAAAAAATTTCGGGGGAGGGGCTGAAGCCCCATAGGCCCCTCCCCCCCTGACTATGCCCCTGGAGTGTGCGTAATGCCGGTAGCTTCGTATGTGCTGTGCTTTCGACGTTTCGTACGCGTCGAGGCGCCATATGCACGGAGGTCACTGAGCTCGCGGCTTCTGCCGCCATTGCTAACTCCGGCGTTTTCACAGACACTTTCGGCTGTCATCGAGCGAGGTGTGTTCTTTTTCACCTGTGCGCGCGTGACACCGTGCTGGTTAATTTATTTAAAACACGTTGACAGGCTAATTGGTTTGAATCCATGATAGAACGTGTAAGGGCGACTGAACAAGGACGTAGAAAGAAGCAGACACACAAAAACAGTGCTGTGTCCGTATTTCTACTTCCTCGTTGAGTCACGCTTACGCATTCTATCATTGTTAACTTAGTAAGCGAACGTCTAGAAGTTTATACGACCGATAAAACTACTATCCTTACTTCGTACAGCAATCTACTGATTAGCTATCGCAATCGGTGCTTCGTTTTTCCGGCGGAACTCAGAAATTTTTCTCATACTGTCAACGCAGCTTTATCACGGGAGCAGTGTTTTGAATCTAAAATAAAAAGTAAAATAAGGATGACCAACAATACTTGCAACGGGCAGAATACTTTTGGCTAAAAGTTGAACAAAAAAAAAATCACGGGAGAACTGCTACACGTAGAAGATGGTGTTCTGTACCACACTATTAAAGCTCCTAATGACCGCGATATATTTAATGAATCGTTTACATAATTTCACTCACGCTATGTCACTTGGTACATGCAAATTAACTTCCGAAAACTGCTTTTATGTGGTTTACTAAACAATTTTTTTATTCGTCTAAGGGTTCTTCACTTGAACATGTGTCGCACTACAAATATGTTGTTCTTAGATTCTCAATGGCTCTCTCTTGGTCACATCACATTGAATAGAGGTGCGAAGGCGCACTTAGAAAGCTAGGATACCTGCAACGTACCCTACTTTCATCCCCCTTAACAGAAGGCTCCTCACTTATAAAACACTAGTTCATGTGTTCAGTACTTGAGAATGGCTCGGTCGGCAGAACCCAGACAAAAAATCTGATAGCGACAAAATTGAATCTATCCAGAAGAAAACTTTATGCTTCATTTGTCGTCGCTACATGCATCTTTCGCCTTGTTCCCATGTTCGAAATATTCAGCGTGCCACTCCCTCTTCCCGTTGTCACGTCGAATCGTTGGAGTTTTTCCATACTCTAGCTCTCCACGATTTCCTCTACTCAGAAGCTACATCGCACTCGCTGTACGTACAGTCTCGATGAAAAGTTCCGTAGCCACAACGACCGTGCCCGGTGCAGCCACGCTCTGCTATCGCGGCGCTGCCATCAACGGCGCTCGCAGGCGCTCGCTGGCTGCGGGGATAAAAGAGAGCAAGAAGGAACATCGTTCTTGCGGCCGTGCTGTGATGCGGCGAGAAATAGAGAGCTGTTCCGCATGCCCCTTTGCAAGTCTTGCCCTCATTGAGGGCGCCCCACGCGTTAGACAGGCATGTTCGGTGGGTTGCAGTGGTAAGATGCTAGGCTCGTAATCCTCAGGCCCCAATTTCGAATCCCGGGCAAGAAGCATTTTTCTTTATAAGAAGGAAGAAGAAGCATGTGCTTGCTGCGGTAAAGCTAGGGAAACGACGGAGCATGTTTTATTAGAATGTGAAGACGTCTACCCAGCGGTCTATTTAGGCACCACTGGCCTCGTTGAAGCCCTTGGGTTCAGTGGGGGCAGTAGTAAAGCAAACATGTCTGCAATAGGCATTAGTAAGAGGCGATGGGAGTATTGGTGGAAGAAAAGTAGGGAAACGACAAAAGACGGAGACGTACAAAAGCACAGTTCGCAATAGGGGATCAGAAAATTTGGGCGTGGTCGTTCATCGTGCTTTTTTCCTTTTTTCCTTGTTTAACTTAGGTAGGGCATTAAGCAATATAATAGCAAGAGCTTGGTGGCGCAACCCGCCGCCCCGTTCCAAAGCGGACGCTCATAACATCCATCCATCCATCCATCCATCCATCCATCCGTCCGTCCGTCCGTCCGTCCGTCCGTCCGTCCATCCATCCATCCATCCATCCATCCATCCATCCATCCATCATCCATCCATCCATCCATCCATCCATCCATCCATCCATCCATCCATCCATCCATCCATCCATCCATCCATTGGCGCTTCGCCGGGGGCGTTTTCCCGATGTGTTCGTGCTACTGACGAAGAGCCCCAAAGCTTTTTCGCGCCATTTGTAACGCCTCGCTCAACCCACATCTTCGGTTTGGCTTTTGTGCATAGAATGTTTTAGCCCGAAAAATCGGAGGGCTACTTCATAACATGCAGCGATATCAATTTCAAAATTTTTGGTCTGTGGTTGGGGCAACGCTGAGGTTGGTTCCCATTACAACTGCTATCGCGTGTTAAACCCAAGGCTTTATCGCGCCAGAACACCCCGGTCGTGCGGTTAAGCTTAGCGGTACCAAACAGCAGGCTATGGAACCTGGCGGCATCACCTTGGCGGCAAACCTTTCTGGTCCACAGGGCATTCGCGCCGCGGAAGCCCGAAAGGTAGAAGCGCAGCTGAATGGCATGCTAGCTGACGGGCAACTTTATGATCACTGAGCGTACGGCACCAGTAAAGGGACAGCGAAGTTCCTGCTTACTCTATTTTATCCCGTTAACCAGCAAGCGCTTGCGAGCGCCCTTGATGGCAGCTCCGTGACCGCGGAGCGGGTGTGCTCCGGGCACGGTCCCTGTGGCTACGGAGCTTTTCACCAAGACTGTACATCTACCAGACACCATGACGAATTGAATATGTATGATTTTCGACGCTGCACCAAGTCGCTTAGTTTTTTTTTTTTTGCTTTTTTTGTCCACACTATACATCTGTGGAATGTTTTACCCGGTCACGTTCAAAGGTCATCGCCTGATGAATTCCTCTTGGATATTGTTAATCACTGATTTTTATTGTGTCTTGTTTTGCTTTGTGCTTGATTTTATTGCGATAGCAATTATATTGTTACGTGGGGAAAAACAGAGATGAAAGAGGCTATATACAGGGTATTTACACTAGAGCCAGACCACCAGGCCGACACTCGCCCGCGCCAAGGGCACAGAACCACTTCGTCGTTGTTCTCGCGGCGGCTCGTCCCTTGAGCATCGCTCGATGATATCGCAATAATATGGGCACTCCAAGCGCGTTTCCGCCGGCGCCGTGAGGTTGCGTATAAAGTCAAAGGGCAACAACACCGTCACCGCGCGCCCTGCGCTGTCTGTGCGAGTGAATGCGTGGCTCCCGACGGGAGCCGACAATCGCTGCTCAATCTCGGCTGCTCGAAAACGACCAAAGGGGGCAGGAAGCCCGCTGTCTCCCGTCATGCACGAGGCACCCAACGTTGCGAGGCACCGGGAGGGGGGTGGGGTTAAGAGGGAGGAGGGTTCTACTCCGGCTGCAACTGCGCATGTGGCTGCGGCGCGCGGTCGCCCGGCTGTAACTTAAGAGTGATCTGCGTTAGGGACCGAGTATAAGTGCGCCGGTTGCTCGTAGCTTTGTGAGTGCTATGTCTTATCGGCGCTCACTTTAAAAAAAATTATGGAGTTTTACATGCCAAAACCACTTTCTGATTATGAGGCACGCCGTAGTGGAGAACTCCGGAAATTTCGACGACCTGAGGTTCTTTTACGTGCACCTAAATCTAAGTACACGGGTGGCGCTCACTTTTCTTTGAAGCGATAGACAGCGCCACTGTCGTCACTTCTCTCGCGGCTGCTGCCGTGTTTCCCCACACCAGCGTTTCGAAAGGGCCTTTTCGCTGTCGTCGAGCCAGATGTGTTCATGTTTGCTTGTGCACGCGTAACACCATGCTTCCTAGTTTAGCCAGTGTGCCTATGTTTGCGACTTTATACGGCCGATAAAACTACTATCTCTACTTTTTATAGCTGTCCACTAATTTGTTATTGCAATCAATGCTTCCCTTTTTGGACGAAACTGCGTGTTTTTTTTTCTTTCTTTGCAATCTCTATTTTTTCTACTCCTCACTCCTACGATAGCCGTTCGGGGCTGCAGTGTGCATAAATAAATAAATAAATAAATAAATAAATAAATAAATAAATAAATAACATAGGCGTAAAGAAGATTCTGAGCTAGAAAAATATAGTAATGAAGGCGCCAGTAAAAGAGACCACATTTCCAAGTATATGGAGCACATTATATATGATATGTACGCTTGCAATCTTATCAAAATGTACGAACTAAAGTACAGGTGTCACGGAATTTGCAGAAGCTCCAGAAATTCATCCGTTGCACGCTGTTGTATTATAAGCCAGTCGAGGCCATTCCAATCTCACGTGGCCCTCAAAAAAAAGTATAGGAAGTGTATCGCTGATACGCGTAGATTCTTGAATTGTGAAATGATGTACGTAACGTATTTGCCTTGTTTTCTTAGTTTCAACGTACCTTGGATGATTTAGATTCGAACACTTATTTAGCAGTATGTGACAAGAACGGACAATTATACATAATTTTCCTTAACTCCCGTAATGCATTAAATACGGTCCCTCATGATAAACTAATCCTAGAACTTGAAAATGCAGGAATCCCTCAGATGTTTATCTCTTGGCTTTCTAATTGTCTAACAGGAAACAATTCGCTGAGATAAATGGCAAAAAATTGGGCTGCCTTCCGGTCACATCGGGTGTTCCCCAGGGAAGTGTGCTCGGTCCTCTTTATTTTTGTTCTATATATTAATGATATTGTTAACATGGTTGAAGGTGGTGCTCAGATTCGATTATTTGCCGATGATTGTGTGCTCTTTAAAGATAGCGTTTCTCTCCATGTCCAAACTAGTTTATGTTCTAGCTTAAATAATATTCTTGCATGGTGAAGGTGCTGGGGAATGACGCTAAACACAGATAAAAGCGTACTACTGCGAATGACACAGAAGAAATCACCCCTGCTTTATACGTATAAGTTAGGTCCATCGCCTCTTCATGAAGTCACTAGCTATAGATACCTAGGAGTGACCCTTAGCAATACACTATCATGGAATGATCACATCGTTAACACTTGCGCTTCAGCTTTCAGAAAACTATGACTGTTAAGGCACAAACTTAAGAAAGCCCCATGAAAAGTTAAAATGCTACGCTACATCTCCCCAATTAGACATAAGCTGGAATATGCTTGCATAGTTTGGGACCCATACGCAAAAACTAATATCAGTAGTCTGGAGAGAGTTCAGAGAAGAGCGGTCAGATGTATATTTAACAAAATTTCCACATGGTGATTCCGTCACCGAACTTATGGAAATTACCAACCTTGAACCACTCGAACTTAGAAGAAAGAAAGAGAGACTTGAATTCTTTAACTACTTGACGCCAACAATTTACCCCTTGACCCATCTGAACATTCATCACAGTTATCGACCAGAACTACACATCACCGCAGACACGATACATTAACCGCTTACTCTGCAATAACGAACACATATAAGTTTTCCTTTTTTCCTCGAACTGTAACCGAATGGAATTGTATAATTGAATCCACTTCCTAATCTTGTAATTTCATGGTTCTGTTTGCTTTGTCAATCTGATTTTCATTGTATGTACCATATGTCGCCCTCCCTTCTTGGACCACGTGTCCGCAGTATTTAATAAATAGAAAATAAAAATAAGTATATAAAAATTTTAGGTGATGAAGTCTTCCGTCGGGGAACTTACGCACCGAAAACCATTGAAAATGAATGTAACCGCTTTCCGAAGCACGTTTTCAATTGTGTTAAAACCACTATACTTGGTAATAGGAAGCAGATTATATTAACGAAATATAAGAGCGATCGCTTTGTCGTGCGACAACACCAGTATCTCGCCTCGGTTCCAGTGACTAGCCTTAATTTTTGATGGCTGCTATTTATTCAAGTGCACCAGATAGCATATTGCAGTGAAATGTTCGAGGCATCTCTGGTAAGGCCGGGCTGTTGTTTCGGCGTCTCAGATGTATGAAGCCGCGTGCTTGGGCTCTACTTATTTAAGAATCCAACGGCCTGCCACCCACTTCAGAGTTTGTGGCATACTATTCGCCTTTAATTTTGGATCATAGGAGTGTTACGCCTGATGTCCCTCCAGAAAAAGCTGCAGCTTACGTGCGATTCACTCTTCATCAGACCGGTGGCGACTTTTCGTGGTGGTGCAGTTTATAGCAAAACATCGTGGCCATATTATTTCTTCAAAACATCGTGGCCATATTAGTTCGTCTCCAACGCATGGAAGTTATCGTGATTTCGTACTGCACCCGCCCATACAGTGGCTGCGCGCCACAGTTATGCCTCGGCTAGTTGGCGCATCTACGAAGGAAGTATCTTGCATGATCCATTACGGCAGCAGCAGATTTTAACGCTCCTAACACAACATGGAGTTATGCCATTTTTAGTTCGCCTGGTACGCCTGTGCTAGACTCATTTATCGGTGCCCCGTTCACGCTCCCTAAAAAAGTGTCAGTGCTACCGGCGGTGCGAACACCCTCGCGCGCCGCCGCACTCACCGAACTTCGTGGATAGGAAGGATCGCCGCCTTGTGGTCATGTGAACCGGACTGCCGGGGTAGCGACCACCATTTGATTGACCTAGGCTTATCTTTGAATGAAACTGGCCGCCTCCACCAGCTGTGTCGAGTGGCGGATGGCGATCAATACAGGGCGGTATCAGAAGGTACTCTCTCTACCTACTTGCCAGACCCGTCGCATTGTCTTAGTGCGGTACCAGTTTAAGTAACACGTACGCCATGGGTGGATGAATCGCTACTCACCATGGATTCGCAGCCTCTGCTTCTATGGACGTCGCGCTACCTAGCAAAACTTGCCCCAGAACGTTACACTATATCGATTGCCATTCGGTTGGAGCCTCAAAGCCTCACTACAGCAGCTGGACGCCACGATCACTGCTTAGAAGGTGGCCGCTGGATTGACTGGTGCTCCTCGTTCAGCGCTTCGTCTCTAACTTCTCTATTTGGCGCACATTCCCAGCAATGGAACTTGGAAGGCGCCCTCCGGACATTGCAACCTGCACCCGGTTAGCATCTCGCCAGACACCAGCAATATTCGCCGAAACTGTTGCCCACACTTTCTTTCCTGCTTTAGATACGGCCCCTCCTCATTCTGGTGTTCAAAGCGGTCAGCCAGCGGATGCAGGCGCGCTATCTACGTCGCCGACATAAAGTTTGTACAAGCTGCCTCCACAATGCCACAATATTTAGAAGCAATTGACCGGTCAAAACTGTGCAAGGCACCAGGGCCGGATGGCATCCTTTATAGACTTTATAAAAATACGGAAGGCAAAGTTATCGATATGCTTTAAGTGGCCATCAATGAATGCTGGGCCACATGAGCTATTCCTCATTTTGGCGCCATGCGGAAATGGTTCCTATTCCCAAACATCTCCAAACAATATCGCTCATATACTTCCAATAGCGCTCATCTCAACTTGGACAACCTAATGGAGCGTAGGCTCGCGAGATGTATTACGTGGGGGCTCGAGCGATGCTCCTGGTATAATCCTGGCCGAATCGGGTTCCGTCCCCATCTAGGGATAGCTTTTTGCCTTGCGTGCCTTTCTTTTATGGTACTCATCGAAAGCCGCTCTCCACAGATTCGCACCATTTGGCAAGGGACATTCGAATAGCAGATGATCATATTAGGCTTACAAAGAGGGTTCTATTTAAATTGAGGACGACGCAACGAGCTATGGAAGGAAGAATGATAGGTGTAACGTTAAGGGATAAGAAAAGAGCAGATTGGGTGAGGGAACAAACGCGAGTTAATGACATCCTAGTTGAAATCAAGAAAAAGAAATGGGGCATGGGCAGGACATGTAATGAGGAGGGAAGATAACCGATGGTAATTAAGGGTTACGAACTGGATTCCAAGGGAAGGGAAGCGTAGCAGGGGACGGCATAAACTGAGGTGGGCGGATGAGATTAAGAAGTTTGCAGGGACAACATGGCCACAATTAGTACACGACCGGGGTAGTTGGAGAAGTATGGGAGACGCCTTTGCCCGGCAGTGGGCGTAACCAGGCTGATGATGATGTTAGTCACAAAGCCATTGTCGGGATTCTCCATTGGATGTAGTTTTCATGTAGTATCTGCAAATACTTCGAGGATTTTCTTCGCGCTCACGCTTCTTCCATGGGCGTGGCTGGCTAAGCAGCAGGACACTTTGTCTCACATCGTGGTGTGCTACAGGGACCTGTGCTGTTGCTTCCTTGCCAAAGTCCTCGAAGATCTACAATCCTGCACCACTCGTCATCAGTTCCCCACAGCTTACCATCCCCAAATAAATGGAGTGACTGAGCGCCTTAACCGCACGCTTACCGACACGCTCGCTATGTATATGTCGCAAGATCATCGGCATTGGGTCTTTGCATTGCCCTTTGTCACCTTCGCTTATAACTCTTCGCACCATGACACTGTGGATTATTCACCTTTCTATCTTTTGCATGGCCACAACGCACTCCTGCCATTTCATTTCTGGCTTTCCACGGATTCATCTGCGACTTGCTCCTACGCCCTGGATGCCATTGCCCACACCGAAACTGCCCGCCGCGTTGCCCGTGACCTTCTGTAGGACCTTCATTGCCCGTGACCTGTAGCATCTCAGACTGTTCAAAACGCTTTGCTATCGCCACCACTGAGATGCCCACTTCGATCCTGACTCGCTAGTCCTCCTCTGACCGCCTTCTCGTCGCGTGGGCCTCTGCGAAAAGCTGCTGCCCCGTTATGTTGGACCCCATTGGGGGGTGGGCCAAGTGACTGATTTGGCATTCGAAGTCTCCCGTGTGGTTGCTCCCACTGTGCCGGTGGCCATGGCTACAGAACTTGTACACATATCGAGGCTCAAGCCCTACCACTCTGATGAGTGCCATATACATTAGCCAGCACCAGGACGGCGCTTTTTCCGCTGGTGATTTATGTCACAGATTGGTATGTGCCAGTAGCGCGAGAATGGAAGTGATACAATGTCAAAGTTGCTGAGATGCAGCGCCCCCAGGCAGCGCTGCCTTTCTTGTGTTGCTGCTGTGCCATGCCGAGCGCGCAAGATATAAGTGGCCGCGGTAGTCGCGTTCGGAAAAATAAGAAACATGTGAGTTCGTTAATACTAGGCGTGCTTCGCCTGTTTCTTCGGTAGCTACGCTTCGCAGGCCAACATGGTTCATATTCACTGAGCCATACGCAGTTGTATCAACTGGCGACGAGGTGCAAAGTTACAAGTTAGTCTGCGTTCCCGCACGGCTCGTCCACCCGTTCAACATGCCAAATTTCGGCAGTCGCGAGCCATTCTAGGGGGGATGAAATGACTCGCCCTGCTATGTGGACCGACTCTACGCATTTTTTGCCGTGAACGATATTGCCGAAGACAAGCAAACGTCCGTATTTATCAGTTGTTGCGGGCAGAAGATGTATGCGTTACTTTGCACTTTGGTAAAACCCGACAAGCTGAGTGAAAAAAAAAAACCTTCGAACAGATTCTTTTGGTTCTTGGAAACTGCTATTGCCCGAAGCCGTCTGCAGTCGTGCAGCGTTTCTGTTTCAACTGCCGAGTTCGCGCGGAAGGCGAATCTATCAGCGTGAACCCGCTGATAGATTATAGATAGCGATAGATCTTGATAGATAGCGACTTTCGATAGCAGCACTGAAAAGTCTCTCTGAGCATTGCAACTTCGGTGCCGAACTAGAAGAATGACACCGAACGTATTGTGTATGGTGTGAACAACGCAGACATACAAACAAGCTTGCTGTAAAAAGCGGAGCGCACTTTCCAGGATGCCTTGCAGACAGCCCTAGCAATGAAAGCAGCAAAAAAATTTGCAGGGGAGATTGCACATGCTAACCCTAACGGCACCTTTTCGACCCACCGCGTCTCGTCAGGCTCCGTGGCCGTCACTTGCTTTCGCTGCGGGGCGGACACCTTACATCCGAATGCAAGCATGTGAAGACCGTCTGCAGTTACTGCCACAAACGGGGTCATCTGGCGAAAGTGTAGCACGAAACGGAAGGTCAGCCAAGCCCGAAGCAGCAGTCCTCACAAGCAGTGTTCGTCCACTGCACGAAGGTCGCAGTCGTCAAGCAACTGGCTTCGTGTGCACATTATAAAAAATGAGGATGCCGCTACAGATTCGCCTTTAGAAGTCTACGACATGTGGTAAATTAACTGTGCAAAACCGCGACCGCTTTTCACCATCACCGTTGACGTTTGCGGCAAAGCCGCTCCGCATGCAAGAGGACACGGGGGCAAGCGTCCCCGTCATTGCCAAGTCGCGACTTCTACAGCTTCTGCCTTCGGTTAGTGAGCATCCGTCGCAAGTGTTTCTGCGAAGCTATTCCGGGGAACAGAAAAAAGCGAAGGCAAGGCTGATATTCTTGTGAAGTTTCATGGCAAGGAGGCGGATCTACCCATTTTTCTGACCGGGGACAGTTCACCTACTCTGCTAGGACGCAACTGGATGCGTGAGCTGGGCATCGGCCTCTCCAATGTTGAAGTAAATATACATGCTCAGTCTGACATAAAACACCTAGTCCAAGACTTCGCAAAGGTGTCCGGAGGAGGCCTTGGTACGTTCAAAGGTGCTAAAGCGTCATTACATGTTCCTTCAGATGCCCCACCCCGGTTCTTCATGCCACGCCATCTGTCATATGCCTTGACAGATGGAGTCACACAAGAAATGCAACGATTAAGAGGAGATGCCATCCTTGTTCCCGTGATAACATCAAGATGGGGCTGCACCTATTGTTCCTGTGGTAAGAAAAGGATGGGCGTATCAGAATCTGTGGAGATTTTAGTGTCACCATCAACCCAGTATCGACAGTGGACAAATATCCAATTCCAAGGATTGAGGACCTGTGGGCTGTCCTTGCAGGGGGTGAGAAATACACCAAATTCGCTTTGAGTGACGCGTATCCGCAAGTAGTTTTGATGAGGCCTGCAGAGAGTGCATCGCAATTTCTACACACATGGGGTTGTTTCAGTACACCCGCTTGCCTTTTGAAGTGTCGTCAGGTCCTGCTATATTTCAACGTGAGATGGAAAGCTTGCTGAGAGGACTACCACATGCGGCCATCTATTCCGACGACATTCTTGTCACAGGTGCTAATGGTGCTGAGCATTTTAACAACCCTTGTGCTGTGCTTCGCAAGTTTAAGAATCTGGCCTCAAAGTGAAACTCGAAAAGTGTCATTCTTCGTGCCACAAGTGGAGTATCTTGGGCACATTATCAGCAAGGAAGTCCTTTCCCCGAACGCCGACAAGGTGGCTGCCATCCTGCATGCCCCTGTGCCAAAAGACGTCAAAGTACTTCAGTTTCTTGGGACTTGTCAATTATCGGCGTTTCTGCCTGATCTTTCTGCACTTCTTTCACCCCTACACTCTCTTCTTTGTGATGGAAGGAAATGGGAGTGTGGGGCAGGATCAGCAAGATGCAGTCACAGCCTCCAAGCACCTGGTAACCTCAGCTCCAGTTCTCGTACATTTCCGCCCTGACAGGCCTGTGTGTCTCAGCTGTGACGCATCACCTTATGGCACAGGTGCAGTTCTGGCCCACAAAGATGCTGATGGCCGAGAACATCCCATTGCTTTTGCCTCAGAGAGCTTGTCAAAAGCAGAACGAAATTACAGTCAACTTGACAGGGAGGCCCCCTAGTGTTTGGTGTAGATCGGTTCCACCATTACTTGTGGGGCATACACTTTGAAGCATACACTGACCACAAGCCACTTCTCGGACTGCTGGGTGCCAACAAGCCTATCCCTGCGCAAGCATCACCAAGATTATCCAGGTGGGCTCTTGAGTTATCCGCGTACAAGTACGCATTTATATACAAGCCTGGAAGAGAGCTTGGCCATGCTGATGCTCTTAGCAGACTGCAACTGCCTAGCGACAGCACCGCACTGCCTGACCCTGCCGAGATTTTCATGTTGGAGGAGGTCTATTTGCGACTTCTTTCACCTGTTCTGGTGGCACGAGCCACCAGGAGCGATCCAGTTCTGCGTCGCGTTGTGCATTTTGTATTGAAAGGAGAGAGCCTCCCAGCTGGGCCAGGGTGGAACCTTTTCAAAACAAGAAGCTCAGAACTCAGTCTCTATAAAGGCTGGCTACTGTGGGGTTCAAGAGTCGTGGTTCCAAAATCACTGCAGGCCCAAGTACTTGGAGTACTTCATGCCAGTCACCCTGGTATTGAAAAATGCAAAATGATTGCCAGGAGCCATGTCTGGTGGCCAGGCATAGACAAAGACATTGCCAACAGTGTGAAAAGCTGCGCTACGTGTCAGGATCAACAACGGACTGCGCAGCCGGTCCAACAGGTGCCATGGCCGTTTCCACACCGACCCTGGTCACGGCTTCCGATTTATTTTGGGGGACCATTTCTACGACACACGTTCTTAGTCATCGTGGATGCTTTCTCGGAGTGGATAGAAGTTTCCCTGTGTCATCCACATCTGCAGAAGCTACCATTTCTTGCATTCGCTCAGCACGGCCTCCCTGACGTAATAGTTTCTGACAATGGCCCTCCGTTTACCAGTGCACACCTTGAGTTCTTAACTCGAACCGGAATACGCCGCATGCTTGTATCAACGTATCACCCCGCCTCGAACGGTGCACCAGAACGAGCGGTACAGACCGTAAAGAACAAACTTAAGAACTCTGGCTCTGGCAACATCAAAACAAAGATTTCCAGGTTCTTATTCCATTATCGGACAAGCCCACATGAAGTAACTTGTCGGCCACCATGTGAGCTCCTAATGGGGAGAGTGTTCAAGACACCATTGGATGTCCTGCGGCCAAGCCTACAGGCATTGGTGCTTTTAAAACAACTGAAACAAAAGTTGAATGCTTACAGAGGGGGACGGCAGGCTCCATTACTCCGACCAGGAGATAAAGCGTATGCGCGAAACTTCCGCATAGGTGCGCCATGGGTACCTGTCAGTGTTTTGGATGTCAATCCACCGCCAGCCCATGTCATTTATCAAGACGGTTCGACATGGAGCCGACACAATGACCACTGGCACCTTGCGCAGACAGCCCCAATTCGTCCTGCTGGCACAGAATCTTTTCCTCAACTGGAGCAGCCGCCCATCCATTCTCCAGCTGTCCCGGATGTGCTTCATGAGAAAGAAGCAGCCATACATCTCCCAGCTGCACCCGACGCGCTACACAAGGAACAATCGCCTGGAAGTGTACATTGAAGTAGCTGTGCCGTGGACAACCCTGTCATGGCTGCACCTTGCACTCCAAAGTTGCTGCGTAGCAAAAGAACTCGAAAACCAGTCATAAAGTACTTCCCGTACCATATATCTTAAGAAGGGAAGAGTGATACAATGTTAAAATTGCTGAAATGCAGCACTCCCAAGCAGCGCTGCCTTTCGTGTGTTGCTGCTGCGCCATGTCTAGCGGGCAAGATATAAGTGGGCGCGGTAGTCGCGTTCGGAAAAATAAACAACATGTGAGTTCGTTACTACTAGGCATGCTTGGCCTATTTGTTCGGTGGCTACGCTTCGCGGGCCAACATGGTTCATATTCACTGGGCCATACGCAATCGTATCAGGAAGAGGACGAGGCTGACTGCTTTTTGATAATATGGTTCAAAGCCCTCGCTGTTGCGTTTATTTAAACAAAGGTGCAGATCTCCTACACCATCACCAATTATGTCACATTGTCGTGACGGTGGACAACTACAGTGGCACAATGCAAGTTATGAAACTAACTGCTTATTGCGCGAACCTGTGCTGACCAAAACAAGTAGCGCTCAGCACAATTATAGCAGTGAGGAAATTCGCTGGTCATGGGAACCTGATTTCAGATTCAAGGGCTTCGGCTTGTATGTATGACTCGTCGAGGGTTCCAGCGAGATCGTTGGTGAGCATCGTGTGGCTTTTAGAAAGTTCTACACAAACCATCTACCATCTGGTTACAGTTACACAAGGTTAGGTGACAAAAGACAACGGATAGGACCAGCGATAGCATTGGAGAAACTTCCGATACAGATTGGCGGCTCTTTCGCTGAGTGATGACACTGCTACAGACATTAGCTCGTAAAAAATATTCATCGAAAACATAAACAGTTTATACGCGCGTCAAAATTTTCGCCGTCGATATTCGAAGCAAAAAGATGCCCATTTACGCGCACTTCGTCATAGGCTAATGTCATCCTTTCTTTAATGTCGCAAGTTTCTTTTACTTGATGGCACACTTTCTTTCTAATCTCACGAACATTGCGAGAGCAGTCTTCGTTAACGGAGAAAGCAGGAGTCTTTGAGCTTAGAGCAGCGTTTAAGCATGGTAACTTCGCCCTGATAGTCGAGCAGTCTGGAAATAATAGATTCCGCCGTAAATTTGTCGCTTTGCTGGTGTCTACAGAGGCGATGGATTCTTTCAATTTTCTTAGCCGTTATCTTAAATATACCCTGGAATATCTGTATTTCAATAGACTCAATAAGCGAGATTCAGGAACTAGACTCATGAAGATTCGTTTTACTTTTCTGTAACACAGTAGACAAGGAACTGGGACTGATAACCCCCGTTTTCTACATCTTCAGCCTGCCTTCCCATGGCCGCGAGGTTCTATACTAACGTGTATCTTCGTGTGACGCATTCGGAAACGTTCTTTTCGAAGGCGTTGATATGTTTTAGCTTCTTGACGATTGCATTTAGTCGAACGTTTGCTAAAGATTTTATTCTAGAATATTACCAATAACAGGTTTAGTTGTCTGCCTAGGTTTAATTCACCATCACTTCCCCAGGACCAGCACAAAGCCTAAGGAGGCTATCCGCGAGAGAGCTTCGCGAAGTTGCCATAAGCAAGGCAGCAGAATTAAGCAGACATCACAATTAGGAAATGACTTATCATAGCGTCGGCTCACCCGAAGAACCAACACATTTGAAGGCTGCACCTTAGCGATAGGGCCATGCCCGCTGCTGCCTGTGTCGTACTATATATATATAATCGCTCCCCGCTGCAGCCATCGATCTTCCCACGCAGCACTTCTACACACGTACAGCAGCGCCAATCGTAAAGGAAGCATTCGTCAATCGAGGCTGGATTCATCAGCAGTTCCATTTGGCCAATAAATAAATGGATACAATTTATGGTGACGGTACAACAACGCCGGGAAGCTCCGAGGTCCTGTTGAGTTGGCGGTCACACGTCTAATTCTTGCCGCGGAAGTCCCATTCCGATGGCGGCGTAATGCATAGACACTCGTGTAAAGTGAATCGGCTGCGTATTAAACAACCAGGTGGCCAAATTTAATCCGGAGCCCCCTACCACAGCATGCCTCTTAAACAAATAGGATATATATATATATATATATATATATATATATATATATATATATATATATATATATTGTGCACGTAGAACCTAAAATTGTTATTTTTATTTTTGAATCCAATGCCATACATGAGAGTAGTTTACCCAGCTAGTCCAGCACCTTCCGCTTTGTATAGTAGCTGCAGTAATTAAATCTACAACTTACTTGCAGGCATGCAGCGCCATTTCAGCGAGGAAAAACGCACATTGCATTGCTACCAATTAAGGCCTAGGAGGCTAAAAAGATGGTTGCTTAAGTAAGTCTTATTTATTGAACATACAACTAGGCGAATTTATTAGGAAGGGAGTAAATTTACAGCGCTTCTTTATGTATTCGTGTCCCGATAGCGCGGATTTATTACAATACTTTGCTGGAAACCTCAGTTGCTCGCATTTCTTTTTTTTTCGCCTGTCGCACGCGCTCCATTCTGACGCATGCACGGGCGCTCCTTGCACTGACCTCAACGCAGCACTTTCCTGGACAGACCGTGGCGGACGTGAGTCCCGACGACGCTTCCCAGCTGTCGGCCCAGTCCTTCGCGGCACGACGCCGCTCCTCGACGATGCGGAGGCGCCTGTCGCGCATGCTCTCCTTCTCCGCGGCAGCCGGGGCGAGGCGCAAGTCCCGCGCAAAATCCATCTGCCTGCCGAAGCTGCAGCCCGTTGAGGTGCCTCCAGCCTGGGCGACGCCGGTGAGGCAGACGCGCACGCTGCTTTTTTTTCTTCTTTCTACATAAAAGATATTATACCGAAAGATCCCCCCACAGTTCGAAAGTGCAGCGGGGCTTTTCTACTCTTTCGTTGCATAAGTAACCAATAATAAAAAAGAAGTCAATTGCGATTAGAAATAAATTAATGTTTACAGGCGTTACACAATGGTGAAGCAGTAAAGCTTAACGGAACACATCACAACACTAAGAGTATTTATACTGAGTAAACGCATGATAAAAGCAACACATATATATCACATTAGGAATAGAGTTTGCAAAGTAGCAGTATAAGCGGTAAGTTATAGGTATAAGATGTAGGATTTTGCATGAGCCAGTAAACTATTCCAAATTTTCACACCAGCAAAAGCAACAATTCGTTTGCCGTAGTCGCTATGTGATCTTGAGAGTGAAGGGCTACTCTGTAAAGGAAAAATTAGTGGTTCGGAGTTGCTGCCATCCCTTGGCACTTGGCGTTAAGCACTCCCCATACGTGGGCCGAACCCGAAGGAAGTGCAATGCCGGGCCGACCTGCGGCGGAGGCGAAGCAGGCATTAAGCACTCCCAATACGTGGGCCGAACCTGAAGATACTGCAATGCCGGGCCGACCCGCGGCACAGGTGAAGCAGGCGTGAAGCACTCCCAATACGTGGGCCGATCCCGAAGATACTGCAATGCCGGGCTGACCCGCGGCATCGGTGAAGCAGGCGTTAAGCACTCCCAATACGCGGGCCAATCCCGAAGGCACTGCAATGCCGGACCGACCCGCGGCGGAGGTGAAGCAGGCGTTAAGCACTCCCCATACGTTGCCCGATCCCGAAGATACTGCAAAGCCGGGCCTACCCGCGGCAGACGTGAAGCAGGCATTAAGCACTCCCCATGCGTGGGCCGATCCCGAAGACACTGCAATGCCGGGCCGACCCGCGGCGGAGGTGAAGCAGGCGTTAAGCACTCCCCATGCGTGGGCCGATCCCGAAAACACTGCAATGCCGGGCCGACCCACGGCGGAGGTGAAGCAGGCGTTAAGCACTCCCCATACGTGGGCCGAACCCGAAGATACTGCAAAGCCCGGCCGACGCGCGGCGGAGGTGAAGCAGGCGTTAAGCACTCCCCATGCGTGGGCCGATCCCGAAGATAGTGCAAAGCCGGGCCGACCCGCGGCGGAGGTGAAGCAGCCGTTAAGCACTCCCCATGCATGGGCCGATCCCGAAGATACTGCAAAGCCGGGCCGACCCGCGGCGGAGGTAAAGCAGGCGTTAAGCACTCCCCATACGTGGGCCGATCCCGAAGAAAGTGCATTGCCCGGCCGGTATACAAGGTACAAGCGGATTTATCCTATGCGATTGCACACTTGCCCTATGTATCTTAATGTACTCCGATACCTCACTTAATTTTTTATAATTGCTCTGCTGCAGAAGCCACTGCAAATTAATAGATGTTTACTGACGAAGCTGTCTTGCCACCTAGGCATGCTTCTTCTATTTGCACGTCCAAAAACGTTCGGAAGTTCTAACAACGATCCATGTCACAGTGAATTCCACACCAGTCTACAGGATCGGTCGGACGAGGAGCAGTTAGTGTAGATACTCTGTGCAATCATGAAAATTTTGAAGCCGCATTTATCATCGCTACAACGCACTGCTTTGTGGTCTATTCGTAAAGCAGGTCAGTGCCTTATATTGAAGCTTGTTGGTTTGTATAGTAATAAAGTTGCGCCACATTAAGCTTCGATGCCTGCATATTACCCACTCAATATATAGCACGTGTTATACGTTGATAACAATGTTTATAAACAATAGACCGCGTTGTAAGATGTTGTTTATAGGCGCCTATGAACGACAGGAAATATAGCTTACGGTTGAAGGTACTTAAAAGCATACACACTATCTGGTTAAGAAAAGAAGCTTGGTTTGATGTTTAGCCACCCAGTTTCATAGTAGATGCTGACATAATCGTCATAATCGTTATCTCAACTGAATAATAAGGGTTTGCAGCAATGTGTACTTAACTTTATGTGAAGGCTGAAGGTCAAGCTGGAGCTATACACGCCGAAGATGATGGTTTGGCGAAATGGGCATCTTAATTTGACTTTGTACCAGTCATACGAACAAACGGAATATTATGTAGCCTTACATAATTTTCCATATAGGATAACGTGCCCAATATCATAAGGAGTGCTCAGCATTTCGGTAAAAGCTCCGAGAAAATGCTTATGCTTGGAAACGGCTGTGGCAGATTTCGGCGATCGCCCGCATTTAGCAACCCTTATCTTTCTCATTCTCATTAATGGACATTAAAAAAAATAAGGAAGAGTGTCCACAGCTTTTCAAAAGGATACACTCACAGTGTAGGAAATGTGCAAATCTGCCACGAAACTTGCCAGCACGTATTACATAAACGGCCACGTCGACAGTGGCAAAAAGCCAGAGAGTGTGAGAAAGCACACTGGGTAATGGGGTGATGGAGAGAAAGCCAGCCATGGTGCTATTTCGAACACCAATTAATATAATCCCAACATAGGTCTTATGATACTTCAAAGCGCTGCAGCACTGCTGTTGGAACCCATATGATGGTGTAGGATTCTCTGAACTGCGGTGCTTTAGGAGAAAATTTGCCCTTGACGACTACTCGTCTGTAGCGTCTGAAAATAACGCAGCAACTATTGAGCACGTTCTGTTAAACGTCAGAGTACCCGCATATAAATGAATAATTCGGTGGTTACAGTGTCTATGATGCCTTCAATTTATAGTGGCACTACAGAGAAGTAAATTAGATTAGAAGTTTGAAGAATATTGTTTGAAAACTGTGTTATCACTAATCTTGCAGTACTTTGTTGAATATTAGAATAAGAAATGAAAGTCAAAGTTCTATTTTTCTAACATCGCGCTGAGGCAACAGGGCCAACACGTCAGTGCGACGTCACGGATGTGTGTTTTGGTACTTGGGCCAATTTAGCTCAGGGAAGTTCTTGAAATTTACTAAATTCAGTCCCTAGCTGCTTTAAGACAATGTATAAATAGTCCGTCTTTGCTGATAAAAAATTAACTGCGCAAGAGCAGAGGCTGTACGAATGCATGACGTCACGCCGAGCTGGCGCGGGAAATCCACGGCAGCGACGCCACGCGCCTTGCTTTGCTGCCTCCTTTAACTATAAGCCTTTTGTCACAGTATAATAAAAGCATGATTTTTGGTGTTTCACGAGGATAATTTACTAATGCAACTCACATATTTTTCTCTTTAGCGTTCAATAAAAATAGTACAGAAAAAAAGCAAATGAACTGGCGCTGAAGAATAGTAAAAGACGGCTGGAATCAAGAGTTACATCATAGACATAGGTATTGAGTTAAGCGCTCTCTCTGTGTGTCTATTCTACGTCCTCGTTCAGCTAGTCGCGCTTACGCTTACACATTCTATCAAGCTTTACCACAAATAGAGCAGAGGGACAGCAGGCTCCACGTTCCACTGTATATATATAGGTCTATATGTATATATAGACCTTCTCACGCTGATCTCTAATTGCGACAACCGCCAAACTTTTCTAACTCACGTTATCTAGGTTGTTCTTTATGGTGTAATATATATCAAATTTAGTGCAGCAACCATGTAATAACATGGCAAACAGCGTATTTTAGGCCACGTGATCTGAAACAGCAGATCGATGGGGTAAGAAATGTGCGACAGCAGCGCCCGGGAAATTTCAGTGCTCACAATAAGCCCAATAAAACAAGGATATTTGTTATTGTGATATCAAATACACTAACGCTTGGGGTGCACTTGCTCCATCGCCGTTGGCATCGGCGTTTTCGTGCTGTTCTACTACCTACGACGCACGCGCTCCTGCGCAATCACAGAAGGTTTTCATAGAAGCGCAGCGCGTCTTGTTGCAAAAGCGATCAAAACAGGTGGACGCACTTGACGCTTGACGCAGTGCCAGCGTTCTGGCTTCCACTGTCGCCGTCAGCGTTGTGCGCAGAAACATTAGCGTTCGTGCTGAGGAGCTGTGTGCACGCCACACCGCGGTGAACGTCAACACTAAATTTATGCAATCCTTTCTCTGGATGACGCTCACCAACGCCCACGGTTTTCCTTTAATCGCACCTCGTGCACCATTGAGCTGCGGCATCTGCAACGCCGCAGGCCCGTTCATCACGGCAGCGTTCTATCAACCGTTCAGTGCAACTCAAAGCTTTCCTGTCTCTCTTGAATGCTTCGCCATCATGTAAAACTGACACGTCCTTGGCGCCTCCTTTTTCAACCTTTAATTTTGTTGCAGAGCTTCCGCGCGGGTAGTTAGCAGTGACTGAATCAGCGCTCGTCAAGGGCTCAGTCGAAGTGCGTAGACTTTACAGCCATTTACATTGATTTTGCAGATATGTTGCCGTATTGCGTAAAATAGTGTATGTAAAACTGTAGTCACAAGAGCAGTGCATCTTACGACACGTGTTCAGTCTTGATATCTTGAAACTGGTTATAAACCCAAAGTTTCTAGCAAAATTTTATGCCTGTGAGCACCCGATTTACCTCCATTCTGCAGGTTAGAACAGTATACCTAGTGATTATGAGTAATAGGTTAATTAGTAAAACTTTAATCATTATAAATACTAATGCCACGCAGCCTTCTGTTTTCTCAACCATGTTTGATTGATAGGAAAATTGGTTAACATAAAGCTGTCGGTTATTGCGTCTCAATGTTTTTTGGACTTTGCCATATCTGCATCTTCTACCTTAATATATAGGATACTTTGTATGATATACGAGAGTACAGATACTGATACATGTCTTGCCGAATGCATTATGATACAGATACAAGACGCCCGAAGTCTATCTTAACATGGTATCTAAGATACATGTATGTTCGATACTAGCCAGCCTTGCTACCAAGTTGTCCTTATCGATTTATGTATTGATCTCGTCAGTGAGTGGGATTAAAGCTGGGTTAGTATAATATCACGGACGACAACCCAACTTTCTTGGTGTTATCTTGTACATATTCAAGTAGTTGGAGAGGCTCTGCATGATTAGTCTACAACCTTGCGCTAACACGGTGGGATAGATACATGCCTGTAGTTTACTAATAAAGTGATGTCTCCTTTGTTTACTACAGGAATTCTTTTACTGACTTTTTTTAAGAATCACTACTAGGTTAAATTGACAACGTGACTGAATTCTTCACGTATATAGTAACGAGAGTTCGGCGCCGTCAACGTATTCCAAGTGGTATACGACACACCGTAGTCCAAGCCGTTACAAAAACTAACTATTCCTATTCCTCTTGCCTACTGCTACTCTATCCGTCTACTTACCCTTCTCTTCATATTCTTTAACTTGCGGCGTTCTTTGTTGCCATTAAATTCTCTGCCCCCTCTTCCCTCGAGTTTACTCAGGAGTAAATGTTATTTCACGCGCTGCGACTGGAACGAAGAAAATCAGTGCAGTCGCACGCGTCGCAATGCGATTTGTAGAGGGACAATTTCACATGATTGCGATTTCAAATATGCGACTGGTGCGACGCCCAGGGTTGCTTACTGCCAAGTTTCGTGGCACACGCTCCATAATTATATTATTGTAGTAAATAAAACTTTCACATTAGAATAGTGTTGACATTTCTTTATTTGGAACAAATAATATACGTGTTTTGTAATTTAACAACGTGTTGAAGCTAAGATTTGTTTTGGAATGCGCAACGGCGGTTTCTGAAGTTCAGTGCGATGAGACACGGCGCACGTAAACAGCTGTTCGCGGCTGGTTCAGCTCTGTGTGTTGTCTCATTTGCCTTCAAGACTCTTTCGTTCTGCCTGCGCTACAACAGGCAGAACAAGTTCATATAGCTACCCTCGCCGCATATGCAGTATTCAGAATTCGGCTGCCCCGAAGTCATCGTGTCAGCCCAACAATACTCTCGCGCTACGCGGGCTCGGCGTCAGCTTCTGGAGAAATTATGTGTGTATATTGCTCGTGATTGCGCATATGCGGTGCCTGCTCCTAGCCATATTATTGCACTAAACGCAACAACAAGCACCAGCCCGAAAGCCCACGTCTGCCTCTGAACGAAGCCGCCATTGATCCGTGTGATTACTGAACGTGTAATTGGAAATTGCGTTGTAAGATTCAACCTTAGCGCTAGCCTGAATATTCCTAAAGGCGCAAAGCTGACGCATCTAATTTTTTGGCCAGTTACCGCCACTTTTGTAGAAATCTGTACGTTGTACCACATCATTCTAAAAGACAAGCTTCTCGTTCACTTTGCTGTCCTGTGTCTCGTGCTGGTAGTATACTCTGAACTTTTGACAAGACCATATCAATACGCGCTATCAATAATGCAGAAACATAGGCCCATGGCAGGCGTACTTGCCATAGGGTGAGAAAAAAAGTTGAAAACCTTTCTGCTCAGCCTCGCACGCCATTAACGGTTAGCCTGCTTTGTGGAAATAAATATTAGCAATATGTTAGTAATGTTATTAAATATTATAGTTCCTTCACTGTAATTTATAGCAATCATCCAGATTTCTTAAGCTAGTCATGCATTTAACCTGTATTAGATCAACAGTGTTACGACATGCTTATGAGAGTCATTTCAATCTAGATTGCGCAGCCAGAGAGAGTACAAATGAAGGTCTCAATTTTTATTTCAATTTGTATTTCTAGACAGATTATATTGGCAGAATTTTATACCTGCTTGTATTTCCTGCAATTCAATGTTCAGAGCTGGAAAAACTGATTCCTTTTCTTGATGTCGAAAGGGTGCTTCAATGTCGATAGCAAGCTATAATTATTCATTTCGAAAGTGTTAAGCAATGACCATATCTCTAAGCTTATCAATGCGATTTTGTTCCATGAACACAATTAAATTATCTTTGTCCCTCTCATTACCCGGCATGGAATGAAACTGTTCACTTTCATAACTAACAGGATGCAAACATTCTGGAGTTTCTCCTGAGCATTTGTCGGCATCCTATAGTCTGCGTGTTTGTAAGAAGTTCTGGTGTTGCAATCGGAGTGATGTATGCATTTTTTTAAATATATTGCAACAAACTAAATTATTGAACTTTGATTTTAAATCTACAAGATGTGACCACGCAGTAACGTCTACATGAATAAGCAAAAAAAGCTGCAGATTCAGTGCAACTGTTGGAATCTATGCGAAGTGATGTTTTTATCAAGTAGCCAATTAAATGCTGTAAAAGTAACTGCGATATGTACAACTATATTGGCCTTATCTTCAACAATACAGCATGTCACTGCATGGTTTTGCAAGGTTTGTTTATGCACCACGCAGGTGACAACCTTATTGCCATGTAATGTTTATGCACTACACTGTTCTCAAGCTCTACGAAAATGCCAACGGCAGCTAATATAGATGCACACACTGCGAGACATCAACACAGTGACATTTGTTGAGGAAAGGATGGTGCGAGATGTATGCAGATGAATGAATGACATGTGCTTATGTACTTATTTATTTATATAGCTCGCCGGCTGCACGGTGGGAGTATTAGGTGAGGGGAAATTAAAAAAAATATTTACGAAAGGAAGAAGGGCACCACATTAAGAAAAATGCACAAAAAAAACACTGCACCAACTATCACAACAACGTGTTTTACTGCCACAGCATACTACAATACCTAACAAACAATAACAGAAAAAATTAGCGCCCATGCGCCATGTACAGATGGTAAACCAGCGAAGCTGAAATGTCTGGACCGGGTGGTCATCAATTGGTTAACTTATACGGTTATATAAAGTCTTTCTGAATGATTGGTTACGTCTGTGTTTTTTAATGAGGTTACGCACACGTTTGGCATGGGTTTACCACATTGTTTATTGGGAATGCCACACATCGCGCTTCCCACAAACACCATCATGGAGGGTGCAATGAGTGGTTCGTTGTGTTAATCCAGGACCACAAAGTATTTCTCAATTATGTTACCCATTTGTGTTTGATAAGGCGTTAATCAAAGTACTTACGACTCGGTTATGCACTGTAGTTACCAAGTCACACTCCGGGGTGCACATTTCATTTAATTAAATACAACGACACATTTTTAGACCTATTTCGAAGTCTGAGTGAGACTGCTGCACGCCCGCTCAGCTGCGAGAGGAAAACGACCTCACTATTGGTGCAGCCAATGGCCCGCCACACCTTTGCTCCAAAATAATTATGTCATCATGACTTTGTCTCAACCCCGTCCCCCTCTGTGTCCCTTCCCTACAATAATACGTAAATAAATGTATATGTTTTAAATGCGTAGGCATTTCTATGCTTGCCCAACGAGAAATGTGTCCGTCTGTCAGGTAAGGCGAATGCAATGGCACATATCCCCATTATAAGGTTTCTGTGGTTGGACCACGAGTATTTCGCCTAGGCATATACAGCTTATCTATAAAAAGAATGAACACCTATCAGCTAGAGGTCAAAACGATCATAAGGCGCACTGACAAATGAAAGTTATTTGAAAGTGGCGAGTAAATGCTGGTTGACAAGCAATTGATCGAAGTTACTCAAGAAGGAGAAGCAATAACTCATGTGTATCCATACAGATCCCAACACGAAACGCATCCATCTCTGAAAGTGTAACAGAGGCCATTCTGACACAAGATCCTCCCAGTGTCCTTGCGTCTACAGCTTCCATAATTTCTGTAGGCAGCTGATCTTCACAGAATGCTAGCATCTTTCTCTACAATGCACTCTGGATATCTCAGCGTGCACTGTAGAAGAAGAAGCTAGCATTCGGTGCATATGGGCTGCCTAGAGAAATTATGGAAACTATAGATCTAAAAAGGCTGGGAGAACCTTGTCAGCATGGCCTCCATTAGAAATGGATGCATTTCCTGTCAGGAAACACATTAATTGTTTTTTCTCCTTTTCGTGTTTTTTGTTTATTGCCTGTCAGCCAGCATTTACTCGGCGCGTACATCAAAGTTTTGGTTGTTAGACCATCTCGCTTTTCTTGTTCGTCCTATGTGTTCTGTGGTACGTTCGCAGCCAGGCTAGTGTTCATTTTTTTAAGCTGCAACAGGTCACTTTAATGGCCCTTGAGATGCTGCTGTGTACCAATGTTGCAAGAATGTATTGTGAGAAGCAGTAAGAACAAGGTACGCTAACTTCTAATTATTAGGTTCATTGTGAAAACGCAGTGATTTATAAAGGTTACCAGAAAGCAATACAGCAATAAACCCTGATAAAAATTAGTGCTTGATGAAACCAAACATAAAAACGGGAAAGGAGAAAATACATATAAATATCAAGTCCGGGAAAGAAACAATGTGATCACCAAGTGCGCATGTGGCTACCTTCCAAGAAACTAGTTTTTTTAATGGCATTGAACTGGAAGAGTGTACTTGCGTAAGCAAGCTGTCAGTCTGTCTATTGGAATAAGAACAGTGTTTCTTGAAATGTGCTGTCATGCGGGATTGGCAATAGTAATGATTTTTTTCTGCACTTGGAATTATTTTGTTAAGCTGCATCAAGCACTAGTCTTTATCTAGCCTTCCAAGATCCTTTTTTTCTGGTAGTTTATATAGCTCGCGACATTTTTACAATGAACCCTAGCTGAAAGTTAGTCCTCCTCTATCACTAGTGTCATCCTGTTTATACGGCTTCACGCTATGTACCCTTGCAACATATATGTGTGTGTACGTTTGTGTGTGTGCATGCATGCATATAGATTTGGATGTGTAATCTGGGCCTTGGGCTACAGTACTGTTCTTCTCCTGTGCAGCCTCATGAATTCATTAACTATAGTGCAACAATAATACAATGCACAAGAACGAAGTCAAGACACAGAGCGCTTCGTTCTTGTCCATTGTCTACCTATTGCGCATTAATGAATACACACCAACTCTTCCAGTATTCACTTCCTATGTTGGGATCATAACCCTACTTGTCCTCGAATATCTGCATGGCTATGTGTCCTGTAATTTAATATTTGGCCATGTTCTTGCAAGTCGTGTGTCAATCTCCTGGTTTGCTTGACAATCTTATCTGAGGTGCAGGCCCAGACAGTTTCTGGTGAATCAATGCAGGCGTGCAGGATGTTGTAGTCTGCAAATTTGCACTGCAAGTGCTGCTCTTATTGTTTTCAGTTCATCTTTTATAGGTGTAGCATGACCTGGAATGGTACTCACTTGCATTGAGTTTAATTTTATGTAGTGTTGTACTACTGTTACACTGCTATTACCACATCAGTATACTATATGTGTCTGATGTTTGCTTGGATATTCATGATTAGCAAACTCCTCTGTGTGTTTGGCAGTTGCATATAGTATCCTGGCCTAATCTTGTGCCGCCATATTGCTTGGTATGGGCCTGTTGTGTTTCAAGTTCAGATGCTCCTGAGGTTGCGTTTCTGAAGGGAGGGGTAGCCGTATTTGCATCTCATATGCTAGCTGGCATAGTATCTTGGGACCAGGTTCTGAGCTCTTGAGGCAAAGAATTTGTACTGCAAGCTGCAACTCTACTCTGTCTAGGTGCCTTTTCGTTTGCTCTTTCTCATAGAGGTCTTAGCGCTAGGTAAAGTTGGAAACACCTGTCATTACCTGATGCCTGTATTCCATGAGTTGTCGTTTGTGCGCAGCTGGTAATTCATACTGTAGGATACCTTGGACACAAGTACAGCATCTGCAATTTCCCATAGTATCCGCTCGTGCACCCCCCCATGATTCCGAGATTGTTCTTTTCACCACGTGTAGAATTTGCGTACAGACATGGCATAATTCTTTCACCCACGTGCTGGCTCTGCCGTCATGGTCTTGCACTAGCAGAGGATTTGTGGACGTTCACTTGCAGGTATAATTGTCCAGCTATGTAGAGCACAATCTGCAATTTGGGGTAGTTCTTGATTCTAGTCTTTTTTCCGACGTCGATGTAAACTGACTTATCAGGAAGCGAGAGGCCAGACTGGCCAAGAAAGTCTGCAGTGTTGTCGAGAGCTTGTTGCATCATTTTAGAGCGCAGCTCTTTGGCGTCCGTTCCTGGGTTTCGCGTCGTCGTCGGCGTCGTCGTCGGCGTCGTCGTCGGCGTCAGCCTCGTAACCAGCTCCGCACCCCTTTCATCCCCCCAGCGCTAGCAGCGACCGACTGATACCGCTGGATGCCGCTGACGCCGCTAGAGAGTCAAGATAACGTGACTGCATAGAACACCGTCGCCGCCATGCAGAAAGAGGAGGAAAGGGTCCCCCCCCCCCCTGTTCTTGTGTGGCGGATAGCTGGGGTTGACTCACTATCGCCGTCAGCGGCATCAGTCAGTCGCTGCTATCTCTTCCCTCCTCCCTTTATCGTGTTGTCCGCTTGCTGCGCGCGCTTCTGCCCCCATCGTTTGCCGCTGGGTGTACACGCCGCCCCCCTCCGCTTCCGCTTACTGCTGGTTGCTCTCGACGGCGGCGATGAGCCTCCGCTTCGGCGGCGCGAACTGCAGGGTCTTCTCGGCGGCGGCGATGAGCTTCTGCTTCAGCCTCGCTTACTGCTGGTTGCTCTCGACGGCGGCGATGAGCCTCCGCTTCGGCGGCGCGAACGGCAGGGTCTTCTCGGCGGCGGCGCTTAGCCTCTGCTTCCCCCACGGCTGTGACAACCTCGCGAGGCACTTGTATAGATCTCGTCTTTGAGAATCAAGCATTGGTGTACCAAGTCGAACATATATCAGTCTATTTCTCCGACCACAAAGCTTCCTTCATGACTGTCAAGAACTGCTAGTGGAGTCTTTGTTAAAGGAATACGTGTGAAAAATAAAAAAAAATTATGTGATAGCGCATACATGTGTTGCTCGATTTCTTTGCCTCAATCTATCCAAAAGGTGAAACAGCTTATTTGCTGCGCTCAAATTTCGCATTAGGAAGTAACGTAATCGTCGGTAATTTTTTGATTCCTGTAGAACTTCCCCATACTGTAGTACACTATAGACTGTAGTACTTTTTACCAGCCGTGGTTGCTCAGTGGCTATGGAGTTGGGCTGCTGAGCACGAGGTCGCGGGATCGAATCCCGGCCACGGCGGCCGCATTTCGATGGGGGCGAAATGCGCAAACACCCGTGTGCTTAGATTTAGGTGCATGTTAAAGAACCCCAGGTGGTCAAAATTTCCGGAGTCCTCCACTACGGCGTGCCTCATAATCGGAAAGTGGTTTTCGCACGTAAAACCCCAAATATTATTATTATTAGTACTTTTTGTAATATGCATGTGTTGTTGGCGTAGGTGGGCCAAATGTACCTCCAATTCTCACCTGGAATTTTCTGTCTTTCAAAAACTTACTGTTGAACTTCAATGCTCCACCAGACATTTCCTTGCACATCATTCCCCTTATGAGAGTAACACGAGGTGCCGCTGTTGAAAGCCTCGTCACCCTCCATTTTTTTATTACACAATGCACTGTAATTAAGCTTCTGCTGCTCATGGCCCACTCCTATCTGCCAGAAGGGACAACTCCTGAAAAATGATTTCTTCGTGCTGTGTGTACGATGTAGCATGAGCATTCATGTCTCGAGGTTTATACATCTGTAGAACCAGCTTCCTGACAGAGTATTTGCTATGCTTGATCATGCTTATTTGTGCACTGCTGTTGAACAATACATATTGACGCAATGAGTGTTAACACTCTCGAAGTATCAAAAAAGATGCTTCTTTTACAATTGTGCCCTTTGCTTTCGATTAGTGTTATATGTGGCATAGGCATACCCCCTTATGCAATAGTATCTTGAAAGTTTAAGGGTTCAATAATTGACGATGAATAAATCTAATTGCAAGAGCTTTTTTTTACCTGACTTCCTTCGATATGCGACTGCCATGCCTGGCGATACAACCCCTCGTCTTGTGCTAGCAGCAGAATGCTATAGCCACCGGGGCAGGTAAATAAATTGAATGAATTTGTTGTCCTGAAATTTGTTCTTTCTTACTTGCCTGTGTGTATAAAACTTGGAATAATTTTGTCATTGCAAAAAAAAGCAGCTGGTGGTCCTTCATTGAATAAACCGCATGTTGTGTATAGTTGAAATGGAGACATTTCTTTTAAAATCCTAGGGTGATATGTTATTGCACGTAGTATGGTAGTTCATTGCTTTCAAGGTATTAATCACAGCGGATATTGTTTTATGGTTTTACGCCCGAATATATGCGATCACAAACTTATTAGTAGCTGTTATTAGAAACATGGAAGGCATAAATGTTTCTGCACACTCGATCGGTGTGAAAGTGTGAACTGGATGACTTCACTGCACCGTTTTGATGCACTTTGCTTTAACCTGTCGTCTTCTACTGCTTTACCTCCGCAAGAACTAGCTGTTTGCCTGCTTTTCGCATTGTTGCACGAGTTTTACATGGCGGTCGAGGAGGGTGCGTTCGCACTGTGCCACTATTCTAGGTCAATAATTTACCTAATTTACTAGCTGTAGAGTTAATTACCGTTGAAAGCAAATGCTGATACAGGTGCAGTAAAGACACAAAGCCTGCAACATAATCAATGTTTATTGGTTACTGCGCAAAAAAAATATTTTCCAGAGAACAGATGCAACTTAGCGTGCATCAAATATTCGAAAACAAATTAACGAGGCTTTTTATTTAAGCCACGGAGTTAATGCTATCGTAGAAAATTAATTAAATTCTTCTTTTGTAAGAAGGCAATAAAGCTGGCTTTTTTATTGTTGGC